>NC_135900.1:40500672-41227272 GCF_964194155.1 Cetorhinus maximus
AAAGTGTTGCCTTTGCGCTTAAGTTGAAGCTGCGGGAGAAGCAGCTTTGCTAACGGTGAACAATGTTCTCAGCTTTTTGGAAGTGACAGATCTGTTTCGACTTCCGCTCTCTGCATTTCCCTAATTTAAAAGTCAAGCCGTGTGAGTTTACTCATCCCCTCTGAGCTCTGTTAACAGTTTCCTCCCCGGAAATCTTTGCCTGAAGTCAGCTGGACTTGTGTCTAACTTGGGCTTGTATTTAAACGGCAGGGTAGAGGGACGTTAGGAATATGTCCTGGAACGGCAATGCCTCGTTTGACGAACAGACCCAACATATTCTGCTGAAGTTTCTTCAGGAAGAGCAAGTTGAAAACCGAGCCTACCAGCAAGAAATTCAGAAACTTGAGAATGAACTTAGAAGGGGGTCCAGATTTGATGATGATATTCAGACAGATGGACATTGCCCCTCAGGACCTCTGCGTGCAGCCTATAATTTAAATGTGGAAGAAGGTACTCTATATTTTATTATAAGCCCACTCACTTCCTCCAAACCCTGCTTCCTGTAAAGACATTATTCCATTCTCCCAGCTTGCCCAACTCTGTCACGTCTGTCCTGATGATGCAACCTTCCACACCAGTGCTTTTCCAACATGTCTTCCTTATTCCTCAACTCAGGATTCACCTCCACCGTGGTTGTCAGGGCCCCTCGACTATGTCCATTTTATTTCCTGTGCTTTTGCTCTCACCCTTTGCACTCCCTCCCAGAACCATGATAGAGTTTTCCTTAACTTCAGCTTCCACCCCACATTTAATGGATCATTTTCCGCCTCATCCAGCAAGATTCCACCATCAAGCACATCTTCCCCATCCCTCCACTTTTTCAGCCTATCCCTTCCCGCATAAGTACAGGAGATGCAACATCTTCCTTTTCATCTCCTCCCCCCTGTCTAGGGAACCAAACACTGCTTCCAGGTGAAACAGTGATTTACTCTTACTTTTAGTTTTGTTACTCTCTTCACTGCTCGCGACATGGTCTCCTCTATGTGGGAAGGACCATATGCAGAGTGAGTAATCATGAAAGCGTTTAGTTCGCATGCATAACCCTGAACTTTTGATCAGATGCCACTTTAATTCTCCATCCACTTTTACCTCAGCCTCCTAATATTGTTTTAATGAAGCTAAAAGAAAGCTCAAGAAAAAGCACCTCAATCTTTTGATTACCACTATCTGAACTCAACACTGCTCCAATTTTCTCAGCCAGCAGGCACTAGTAAGGATTCTGCTGTTCGATTTTAAAGCTCCTGTATACCCATCTTTTGTTTCATTATTTGTTCCGTCACCACTCTTTTTTGCTCCCACCATATTACTTGTTACTTAATCACTCTGCCCTATCATGGACCTTTTCTTTTTGTTCTCTTCTCTCTAACCCCTTTCCCTGCCTCTGTATTTGCTTGAAACCTTTTATATTTCTAATTACTTCTAGCTCTGTCACAAGTTCATAGACCGGAAATATTAACTCTGTTCCTCTGTCCAGAGAAGTTGCCTGACCTGAGTATTTCTAGCGTTTTTAGTTTTTATTTCAGATTTTCTGCATCTGCAGTATATTATTATTGTAGTATATATTTTACATTTAATTACAGAATCACAGAATTTTAACTGCACAGAACGAGGCTGTTCAGTCCATCGTGTCTGTGTTATATTACTATAATATCTAAAGTTACACAGACATGGAACTGTTCTAGCAGCAGAATTTTTGATCAATGTTTTACTTAAAAGTAATTCACAATGAATGCTGCTATTTACTTTTTGCTGTGCTGCAATTTCATGGGCACTGGCTATCCTTGGCACTTCGGCCAGCGCTTCCATACATTCCCGACAACAGAAAATAAGTTTTCTATGTTCCAACAATGCTCTCAAAACATGAGTAGGTGAAGGAAATAGGAAGGGTTACTAATAATTAAGAGAGTAATAGCACCAATGGTTTTCCATCTTCATAGGCTACATTCTGTACTGAAATCAATTAGGAACTAACTATGGCTGGCAAGACTAAGAATCTAGAGCTGCTACATTAAGGTCTTTCTGCATGTCTGCCCTTTCCATAACAGTGCCTTTAAGAATTAACTTTACCATCCACTCCATTCTTGGGTGTGCTTGTGCAAGGAATTTAGAAAGTTAGCATGCAAGTCTAGCATGCAATTAAAATGACATGTTGGCCTTTATTGCACTGGAGTACAATATTAAGGAAGTTTTGCTACAATTGTATAGAACTTTGGTGAGACCTGATCTGGAGTAATGGGTGTAGTTGTGATCTCCATCTTTTAGGAAGGATATACTTGCATTGGGAGCAGTACAGCAAAGATTCACCAGATTGATTCCTGGTTTGAGAGGGTTGTCCTATGATGAGAGGCCGATTAAATTGAGCATATAGTTCCTGGAGTTTAGGAGAATGAGAGAATGAGAGGTCCTGAAGGGGCTTGACAGGGTAGGCACAGATTGCTTCTGCTGCCTTGGGGATCTAGAACATGGTGGCACAGTCGCACGATAGGGGGTCGATCATTTAGGAATGAGACGAGGAGAAATTTCTTCACTCAAAGGGTTGTGAATCTTTGGAATTCTCTTCTCCAGAGGGCTGTGGATGCTTCACCATTGAATGCATTTAAGCCTGAAATAGACAGACTTTTGGTCCCTCAAGGTTTTTGGGGAGCAGGCAGGAAAGTGGATTTGAAGCCCAAGATCAGCCATGATTGTATTGAATGGCAGAGCAGGCTTGATGGGCCATATGGTCTATTTCTGCTCCTTTCTCTTGTGTTGTGTTTTGTATTTGTCCCCACCCTCCTCATCTCCTACAAGATTATTTTCTCTTCTCCTCTAATGACTCATGCTGGGATACATTAACTAGCCCTGCACTACCTTTGACAATTTGGACAAATAACTACTTTTCATAGACAGGCAGTATGTGATATGGCCTTCTCTGAGGAAAAAATATTATATCATTGATTTGTTTTAGTGGTAGTTTACCTTGTGTCAAAATGATCCCTGGAGATTTGATGTTGTGGGTGGATCATAACTGAGCCTGATGCTGTTCACCCAGCATCCAAATATGAACACTTTACAAATGGATAATGTTAACATGCAGGAAACTTGGCTTCCAGGGCTGGTGGTTTCCCTTTTTTTTAAGAAAAATTCTCTTTAAAAAAACAGATGAATCTCCAGGTTAGACCCTATTGAAACAATAGGAGGGAAGAAATTTATGAAGCACTGATAATCAACGTGAGGGAGCCAATGGCCACAGAGGACCCAACAGCACAGGGGGCATAGATTTAAGGTAAGGGGCAGGAGGTTTAGAGGGGGTGTGAGGAAGAATTTTTTCACCCAGAGGGTGGTGGGAATCTGGAACTCACTGCCTGAAAGGGTGATAGAGGCAGAAACCCTCATAACAGTTAAGAAGTATTTGGATGTGCACTTGCAATGCCATGGCATACAAGACTATGGGCCTAGTGCTGGAAAATGGGATTAAAATAATTCAGTACTTGTTTGACTGGTGCAGACTCGATGGGCTGAAGGGCCTTTTTCTGTGCTGTAGACCTCTATGACTTTTCATACAGTATAAATTGTTGTTTTCCCCTTATATTGGTATTCTTGCGAAGTGGCCTGTTTCAGCTATACAAAATAAGTGACAGCCATTCGCTGACTCATTCTTCAGGGCAATACCTTGACTAATCAGGGTCAAGCTGCCTGGTTTAAATTTCAAACAATGCTTGGCAGTTAACTGTCAGTCACCGTGACTGGTGGATTCTCCTTGGCAATGCCACTTGCCAACCAATCAGCACTCTCTTCCCATATAGTATAAATTGTAGTTTTTTTCCTTATATTGGTATTCTTGGAAGTGTCTTGATGAGTGCAAGACAAAAAGCTTGGACATGTTTCTTTTTTTCAGTGATATCAGGAAGTTCTACAGATAAAGTACTTCTGGATAAAGTTGTGGTGACAAAAACCCTGGAATCATTTAAACAATTAGATGAAATAATGGAGGAGTACAGGGTTGTTCTGGATGGTTGAATTAAGATGAATCTAATGGCTTTCTTCATCTGTAATTTTCTTGTAATCGCAAGTGTGACATTTTCTTATGTACTAATGCTGGTTTCATTGAAAATATCTGCTCTTAAAAACCTGTAAAGGTATAAATGTGACAACTAATTTGACTAAAAAAATTCATGTTAGTACAGTAGTTGAAAACAAATTACCTGTCACTTTCAGTAAATCCAGCTGATGAAGAATTGTACAGAGTAATAGCTGCACATTTGGCTGAGATGGGAGATAGGCTGGATCAAAGTATTAATCGTGACTTGGTTGAAGAATTTATCCGTGAAACTGAAAGGACTCAACCCCAAGAGGTAAGCTGTCATCTATTTGCTAAGCTTTTAGAGGAATGTAGATTCCATCTGTATTTTGTTTTGGTCACATGGAGTAAACATTGTATGTTTCAAGAACAGTAGGTTAGTCATTTTTGCCTTTAGGCTTTTCTCTTCTCAGGACACTTCTGCAACTGTCAACTTACTTAACTAATCCTTCGTATCTATCTTCAATACTCTTGTTCCCAGTAAAACCATCACTGTCATTGTCCAAGTACAGCCTGAATGTCACACTCACATCTGAAGGGTGTAAACTTGAGAATTCCTAGCACATACCAGGTTTAGCCATTCACTGCCAGATTTGCCTTGACTACATCAAATGTAACCTTGCTTTGTTTTTTTGTTTTGCGTAACTTCCACTAACCCAAGATCATCCTGGGGAACAAGGAAAAGTAAAAATGCTAACTTTAAATTTCACATTTTTAAGACATTCAATGATTAAAACTTTTAATAGTTAATTTTTGGTTAGAGATTCATTAGTAGTAATTAACAATTAGCATATTGCTAAAAGACAGCCTAAGTTAAATTAAATATGCAGACATTAAATGACACGAAACTTCAACCAAATCCAACTTTTTATGGCAAGTTTAGTTCGTTACTACCATGCAAATACAGCAACTTCACACTGCTCAATGCAAGATGCCATTTTTGACAAGCGGCAGAACAGCACATCTTATGGATTTCCACATTTAATTGTGCATCTTTCCTCACCTGAAGTTGCTGTTGCATTTGTGCATTATAGTTCTCAGGTATTAAATCACATCACGAGATTTTCACGTGGGAGATTAGGATGGCAGTTCAGTGTGCACACGAGGAAAGACACACAGCAGGTGGTTTCACATTGAAATTCTGTTCACTCAAAACTAAACTGGTGCATCCATGCATTTAGATAGGCAGTGACTCAGAAGGGGTTTTATATAGAAGCACATATCATTTCCTTTGCAGTTATTAATTAACATTTCTACTACCACTTACAAAGGAGTTAGAGAAAGACACAAAGTTCATGCTTTGCTGTAAACCCATTTAATAATACTGTGAGTAAAGTCATCTGGCAGCATCTTTACACAAAGGCAGAAACGTGACTATAATTTGTAACTTTCAACAGTAGTGGGAAATATCACTTATTTGTGTTTATGAATCTGTTTTTGCTCCTTTTCATGATGAGACATACATACTAACACTTAAAGGACCCAAACTGTTTGGGTCTTACCCTATGCACACTTTTTCATTCAAGATCTACATAGTTTTTTCTGTATTTTTACCCTGCCAGTGCTTTCCTACTAATCTTTGTTCCTATCATCTGCTTCTTGGCTTTGCTGAAAATATACTTCAAATTGCATAGAAATTAAAATCCACATTTGGGATATTGGCAAGCACAGAATTAACAGACAATAGAGCTCTTGGGACCTTTGCATACAACAACTTCCACTTGCATCCAAAGGCATTCACTGATACTGAGGCAGGAAAGGAGAGTTTAGGAAAAGTGACTAAAAGCTTGGTAAAGAGATTTTGAAATTTTAAAGAGAAAATTTTAGGTATGTAAATTCAAGAGAGCAGGAACAAATCATCTGAAGACTGCTGCAAGTGTTATGGTGAACAGGGGCATGGACCAAAACCCAGAGTTAGAGCAACAGAGGGTTTATGGAGGCAGGAGGAGGAGTCAGGAAATATAGGGCTGTGGACATAGGACAGAGAGAGGCAAAAGCTCTGCAGCTTTATCCTGTCCCACTCACCCATCACTCCCACCCCCCCATGACTTAAAATGGCAACACATCTCCCAACACATCAAATTTAAAATCTGCATCCTCGTTCTCATTGCATTCATGAATGAGATGAGCTTGAAGGCAGCAGCGAAGGGGATGATAGGCTGGAAACTGCAGAGGGATGAGGACACAGCAATATAGTAGGTCAGACACCTGAAGGAAAGGTGAAGGGGAGTATGCAGCAGAGAAAGCTTCATGGATGATTGCAATCTTCAGAAAACCATGGGTTCTTTGCACTGTGTCTGAGAGGGTAGAGGGGACAAGGGAAAGGGCTGGTCGTAGAAAAATTCTGCTATATTTGCATGATAATAACGAACTAAACTTGCCATAGAAAGTTGGAGTTGGGTAGAAGTGATGCAAGGAACCAATTTTGTTTTTTGTTTTTGCAGAAAGCAAAGGAGGGAATAAAGGAATTATATCCCAGCCTCTGAAGGCTGTCATTCAATGTTTGCATATTTAATTTAACTTGGATTGGCTGTCTTTTAGCAATAAGCTAATTGTTAATTACTGCCACTGAACCGAAAATTAACTTATTAAAAGTTTTAATCGTTGAATGTCTTAAAAATGAGATTTAAAATTAGCATTTTTATTTTTCCTTTGTATCCCTTTTCTTATTTAATTTCTCCTTCAGTGCCTGTTTTCACATTGAATTCATCCATTCTAATTTATACTTTCCTTTCATTTCCTGTACTATTTATTTCACAATCTTCAAACTGATTAGTTAAGGTGATACCCAGTTGCTTGCCTTGTTCACTAAGGTCCCAGATGCCTGATTTGCCCTCACTACACTGTTATCAGTTCACTTTTCCAGCAACCTATGGCTCAAAATATTGGCAAGATTAAACAGCCGAGGGAAAGTCTAGCTAATGGCAGACATTATTAAATGCCCTCCTACCGCAAATTATGACTCAGTATCGTTTTATATTCATGTGATTAAAACGTAAAACACCATTTGTAATGGAAAATAAAGCATGTTTGTGAAAAGCAAGTTTTAAGCAATCAACATTGTTAGGAAGCTACATCAAATGTTATCTTTTTGCCTTCAGAGGCTGGGATGTAATTCCTTTATTCCCTCCTTTGTTTTCTGCAAAAACAAAAATGATTGCAGAATCATAAATGTGAATGTCAAATGGAAAATACAGAAGAACTGCTCATTAAACTGGCATTTTCAATTCTGAAATAGTGAGAGTAGGAAAGGAAATATCCTGAAAAAGATTGAGCTTAAATAACACTGGCGATTGAGTTTGATCCCGTGTTTTGATTTATGCTTCAGACCAACCTGTATTGCTTGCAGACAGTAAATGCATCTTAATTCTGTTTCAGTAATTATGTATTTGTTTCACACAGGTTGTTGGCTTGCGTTTTTATAAATTGTACCTATACAATTAGTATCTATTTACTGCGTGTAAATCTAGGTCAACAATTGTCAGCCAAATTTGATTTATCTTTGTTTTTTTTTTAAATAAAGCAGGATGGAACCTTTATTCTGACTTCCATGATCAATTGTTTGCTTGGTCAAACGGATAATGTTACTCAAGATATGCCTCAGGAGAAAGTCATCCTGCTGCTGGCACTGATGCTGTTCAAAAAAACTGTAGTAGAGAAACCTCTGTTGCTTCCACACATCTTCAGAACCACTGTACAGTATATAAGCAGTAAGCTCCAACATTACATTCAGAATATAGGAGGATGGGTAGGTTTCTTACTTCAATTTTTTGAGGCCTTTAAGCTACAGCATGAACTGGTATCGCATTAAAATAGATGTCACAATAGATGCCAGTTTAATTTATTTGAATTTGTTCAGAAAATAGTGGAAACTTTTTCCAAGTTATGATGCAACATAATGCAAGAATGAAGGACCAGATGGGCCAAAAGATGGGTTACACTAGATTACCCAATTTGAAATTTGTTGCCAGAGCATTTTTAGCTGGCCTGTTTGGGGTAAGAGAGAGGAATGACTAGTACAAAAGCAAAACATTGTGAACGCTGGAAATCTAAAATAAAAGAAGGACGTGTGGGAAATATTTAGCAGGTCTGGCAGTTACTGTTTTTCCACAGATCATGTTTCAAGTCGATGACCTTTCATCAGAACAGGGGAAAGGCTGGTGTTTGCTGCTTCTTGGATCTGCCTTATACAAAGTCAAACTAATAAAGTGGCTGGCTAGGATATCCTTTTGGTACAAATGGGATGTAGCTGGGGTAGAATCAGCTTGGAGCATAAGAAATGTAGAGACTGAGGAATGGAGTAGTTATAGCAGCTGAATCTGAGTGTAGTCAAACAAATCGGCACAATCCTGATGCTAGAGGAATCGAGAAGTTAAATTTAACCAAACCCAGCTACTGAAAAGAGAACAATTAAAAACAGAATAAACAGTTTTAGGGGATGGGCAAGTGTCCTGTTCTTGAAGGGCATGGTAAGTCTTCAGGCCAGATTTGCACTGTATTTCTCTTTCTGTTGGTACTCAGGTTCTCATGAATCTGAGTCAAATTTCTGCAGTTTCCTGTATCCCCACTTGCACCGTTACTGCCACCTATGTGTTCCCCAATATGAATCCCCTATCTAAGGTTTTTGGAAGGAGAAGAAAATGCCATGCAAGGCAAGGTGAGGTGTTCTGTGCTCCTACAGCCAGAAGTGAATGTACATTGATTTGGTAGATAACCAGTGCACGTGTAGGCTCCTTTTCCCAGAGGGGAGGCCACGATGGTAGACCTTGGGGTGATACATGATTGCTTAACTGACTGTGCTGATTTGTTCCTTGGAGGTACTTCACTCAAAGTAATGCTTTAAGTGCTACTGCAGGAACGACATGCCAGGGTCAGCAACTTCCAGCATCACTTCATTGTCTGTATCTGGCAAAATGTCAGCTCCCACATCTGCTAGCATTGTTGCAGGTACTTGGCAAGGGATGTTGGGATTATTTTCATCTGCTGCAGGGATACCAACAATTGTTATGCAGCAGAGGATTCGTACAGCCAGTGATGGTAAAGTCCAAGGCCTCAGATCTGCCTGTTTTCTTCCAGGCATGCTGCAACGTTAATCCATGGGAATGGTGGTGTGGAATGGCTAACAGCTCCACTTCAGTCATCAAGCAATGGCTGTATGCCATTTTCCTGCGGATTCATTCTTCTACATTAGGTTTACTTTACCTCATTTTCTTGTTACTTAATTGGTAAAGAGCTAACTTTGAGAACATCTTTCATGCCCTCTGGATGTCCCAAATCAACTTAGCCAATTAAATACTTGGCGTGTAGTCACAGCAGCCAGTTTGTTCAGAGCAAGGTCTGGGTACGGGTTTGGTCTTAGATTGCTCCTTAAGTAAGGAGCCTATAAGTGCATTGGAAGCATTTCAGCGAAGGTTCCTGGGATGAAAGGGTGTTTTATGAGAAAAGGTTGAGCAGATTGGACCTGTACTCATTGGATTTAAGAATGAGAGGTGATCTTGAACCATGTAAGATTTTGAGGGGGCTTGATATGGTAAATGCTGAGAGGATGTTCCTCTCATGGGAGAATCTAGAATCAGGGGGCACTGTTTAAAAATAAGGGGTCTCCCAGTTGGAACAGATTGAGGGAATTGTTAATCTTTAGAAATTCTTCCCCAGAGAAGTGGAGGCTGGGTCACTGAGTATATTCAAGGCTGAGTTAGACAGATTTTTGATCTACAAAGGAGTTGAGGGTTATTTTGGGGCGGGCGGGAGGGAGGGGAAATGCAGGCAGGAAAGTGAAGTTAAGGCCACAATCAGATCAACAATGATCTTACTGAATGTTGGAATAGGCTTGAAGGGTTGAATGGCCTGCTCCTATTTCTTATGACCATATAATCTTAAGGTTTCAAATGAGAAAAATGACCACCAACTAATGAGTTTCAGTTTGATTGGTTGAAGGATAAAAAAATTGGCAAGGAAACCAGAATTCCCCAACTCTTAAGAATAGTGTTTTTGCCTTTTACAACCATCTTAAGAAAGCAGGCAGGACTTCAGTTTGTTTCATCTGAATGACAGCACCTCTGTAGTGCTTTACCCAAGTATGAGCCTAGATTGTGCTTCTCTCATCTTTTGACTCAGGCTGACACAGTAGCAAAGATTCATAGCTTCTTATTGTTTTGCTTTAATAATTGTCCTCATTCCTTAAGCTTCTCCAACATGCAAGTTGCCAATCTCATCACTAGGTCATCTCCTGCACCTCAAGTTACAAAGAACTAACCAAGCGGAGCATTAAAAATTCCTTAACTACCCTTACAAAATTTTTACCAGTTTTTAACCAGTCAAAATGAAATTCTCTCTCCAAACAGGTGTTGAGATATATATTTCTGTTTTATGCCACTCAAGCTCTTGTTTTCTTTGCACAGTTGCAGATACCTACTCAAATGCATGTTTTACACAAAAACAGAAAATGCTGGAAAAACTCAGCAGGTCTGACAGCGTCTGCGGAGAGGAAAAAAACAGTTAACGTTTCTAACCCTTATGACTTCTTCAGAGTCATAAGGACTCGAAATATTAACTCGTTTTTTTTCCTCTCCACAGATGCTGTCAGACCTGCTGAGTTTTTCCAGCATTTTCTGTTTTTGTTTCAGATTTCCAGCATTCGCAGTACTTTGCTTTTATCTGCATGTTTTACACTTGACTCTCTACTATTGGAAAATGGTCAACAATTCTGTTACTGCTATGGCTGAAATGTTTATATTACAGAAAAACAATGAGTGTTAAAATAAATCATTTGTAACTGTTCATACTGTTGCAGCATTATAATTACCTTAAGCTTAATCTTCATTTCTTTCTTTCACAGCAAAACATACATTAAGACTACAAGCAAGCAACAGAGATACCTTCGATTCTGCTTTACCTGGATTTGATTTTTAGTATTGTAATACTGCGTTACACTGCAAGCCATTTTAATAAAGCATTTTGATTCTTTTGCTTTACATTATGAAATGGAATTAAAATCTGAGGTAGTATCAGCAACCTAACTGAAAACTAGATGTAAAAATATTAGCTTCAACATGGACATCCAACTGGCAATGTGGAAAATTGCCCAGGTATGTCCTGTACACAAAAAGCAGGACAAATCCAACCTAGCCAATTACCTCCCCTTCAGTCGACACGATCAGTAAAGTGATGGGAGGGGCTATCAACAGTGCTATCAAGTGACACTTACTTCGCAATAACCTGCCTGCTAATGCTCGGTTTGTGTTCCGCCAGGGTCACTCAGCTTCTGACCATATTGCAGCTTTGGTTCAAAATGGACACGAGCTGAACTGCAGAGGTGAGGTGAGAGTGACTGCCCTTGACATCAAGGCAGCATTTGACTGAGTATGGCATCAAGGAGCCCTAGCAAAACTGGAGTCAATGGGAATCAGGGGGAAAACTCTCCGCTGGTTAGAGTCATACCTAGTACAAATGAAGACGGTTGTTGGAGGTCAATCATCTCAGTTTCAGGACATCACTGCAGGAGTTCCTCAGGATAGTGTCCTAGGCCCAGCCACCTTCAGCTGCTTCA
This sequence comes from Cetorhinus maximus, assembly GCF_964194155.1. NCBI lineage: Eukaryota > Metazoa > Chordata > Chondrichthyes > Lamniformes > Cetorhinidae > Cetorhinus > Cetorhinus maximus. Next base: position 40,512,321 of record NC_135900.1, read on the forward strand.
ATGAACTTCCTTCCATCATAAGGTCAGAAGTGGAGATGTTTGTTGATGATTGCAGTGTTTAGTACCAATCACAATGCAAATACTGAAGTAGTCTTTGTCCATGTGCAGCAATACCTAGATATTCAGGCTTGAGCTGATAAGTGGCAAGTAACAGTTATGCCACGTGTCAGGCAATAACCATCTCCCCATGACATTCAATAGCATTACCATCACTGAGTCCCCCCCCATATCAACATCCTGAGGGTTACCATTGACCAGAAACTGAACTGAACTAGCCACATGAATATAATGTCTACAACAGCAAGTTAGAGAATGGGAATTCTTTGGTAACTCAACTGACTCCCCAAAGCCTGATTTTTCTCAGGCTACTTGATGCCACACTCTGTGAAATGCTGCCCTGCTATCAAGAGCAGTCACTCTCACCTCACCTCGAGTTCAACTCTTTTGTCTGCTTGGACCAAGGCTGCAATGAGGTCAAGAGCTGAGTGGCCCTGGCTGAACCTGAACTGAACATCAGTGAGCAGGTTATTGCTGCGTAAGTGCTACTTGATGGCACTGTTGATAAAACCTTCCATCACTTTACTGATGATTGCACATAGACTGTTGGGGGATGTAATTGGCTAGGTTGGATTTATCCTTTTTTGGGGGGACAGGACATAATGGGACAATTTTGCACATTGTTGGGTAGATGTCTGTTGTAGCTATACAACAGCTCGGCTCAGGGAGTGGCTAGTTCTGGCACACAAATCTACAGTACTATTACTGGAACGCTGTCAGGGCCCATAGCCTTTGCAGTATCCAGTGCCTTCAGCCATTTCTTGATATTATGTGGAGTGAATTGAAATATTTGAAGACTGGCATCTATGATGCCAGGACATCAGGTGGAGGCTGAGAGAGATCATCCACAGTCTTGTCTTTTGCACTGATGTGCTGGGGCTTCCCCATCACGGAAGATGGGGATATTTGTAAGTAATTTAATTGTCCAGTATGGTTCATGAGTGGGTATGGCAGGAGTGCAGTGCTTTGATTCTGATCTGTTGGTTGAGGGCTTCATATTGCTGCAGGTAATAGAAAACATTTTAGCCTAGATAAAGCAACATAAAAATACCAAGAACGAACTGTACAATGTAGTTACTTAAAATACATTTTAATGTGTTTTGTAAAGTGTCATGGGGATTATTGTTTCTGATAAATTAAAGGGCTGTTCTGGGGGGCATTACTTGTACTACTGACACTGGTATCTTACACTAAAATGTTTTGCTAAATTAGCATGCCCCTCACTACACAAGTCTTAGATTCTAGCACATTACAGAAATGAGCTACAGCCCGAGACAACTGTGAGTGATGCTTGTGGCTGCTAAGAGCAGAGAGAGGAAGAAAACAAATTGCACAAAAAGTCAATAGGAAAGATAGAATTTTCATAGTTTATAACAATCCTGTTGCAACCAGAAATTAATTGCATATATAAAGCAGGAGGTGCAACCTACAATTAACAGAATTTTAAAAAAAAATCAGATAGCTACATTTAGTTTATGATGCAGCATCATACAAGTTGCTGGTTTCTTTAGGGAGAATGAAAGGGAAGTTTAAACACTGCAGCAGTTTTGGTTCTTTTCTGTAAAGCAGAAATAATTTTAAACCCACAAAACAGTCCATGTTTTATTGCGACTCATTTACAAAATTTGGTACAAATTGCAAAGGTGGCGCTTAGGAAATCACTTGCAGCTGCTTTTGAAATCAGTTTCTTTTTATGTTGTCTCACTGGGGACTGTGCACCATCTTAACATCTCTTAGTACAATTAAGGTTACATACAGACTTCCAACTAAGTACAACCAAAATTAACTACCATGTGAAGAAACTGAACACCACATTTATTGTCTTGGCATTGGCAGTAGTAACAATAATGAAATCAATAACTACATTAAATCTTACTTTTAACTTAATGCACAAACACATTTGATCAATGAAGTTCTCACTTTTTATTAGTTAATGAAAAATGTTCCATTGCTTATGAAAATAAATCAAACCAAATGCTAGTAGGGAAGAGGAAAAAGTAAAATATACAAGCAGAATTAAACCTTATATAAAAATGCTTATGGTGCAACTGAATGAAATAAAACTATAATCACAATGCTCAAGGCTAACATATTAAAATTGGAAATTAGTGTTACAGCAGTTTAAGAATCAAAATGACAAATAATGAATTAATTCAGATTATAAAAAAAAAGGTCTCTGTTAACTAAGACCTGAATACTTAGTTCCCCAGAAAGGAACTTTAAACACTTCTTTTCTACATCAACCTTCCGTTTTCACCAAAGGGCTTCTTTCCTCTACAATGGTTTAACACTCTAGGTGTTTAGAAATTTATCAGCATTTTCATTCTCAAAGATTCTACTGCATATAGAAAGAACGTCTGTACTCCACAATTTCCTTTACACTGTAGATTAAGTTTATTTCCTCAGTTATATTAGTACTGCCCAGCATTCATGTATGTGTTGATTTTCTAACCCTATTAACCATGGTTTTCCTCATTGATCACATGTTCTGCGATGCAACGGAATAAATAGGCTTAATTAGTCATCATAATCAATTGTAAAGACAGCCTTCCCAATTACCCTGCTCGATAAGAACTGTTCACTTATTAAAATCTTCTTCTCCAGGCTAGAGCCACCCCCACTGCTACAGCCAGCATTGCAAAAGCAGCAGCTCCACCATAAAACAAAACAGATGTGTTTGATTTTATAGGAACAATTTCTTCAGTATGCTCTGGCTTAGCTAGTGGTGTTATTTCAACATCCTCTTCCAGTTTGGTTTTTGGGGAATCTTCCCAGACACCTTTTTTAATCTCTTCCAATTGCTTTTTTATCTCTTGCAGTGAAGTTGATTGATGCAGTTCGCTGGATTCAACAGCCTTTTCTCCTGCTGGTGTTACAGTTTTTTCCTCTATTTCAGGGGTTGCCATTGGGCTTGGTACTGATAAAGGATCAGTTTTCTCCACTTCAGCAGAAGGCTGACCCTCCACTGGTGCAGTCTGTTGGGCAGCTAGAGGTACTGACTCAGTTGCTGTTGTAGACATTGGGGTCTTTAGCTCCATTTCCTGGCTCTCAACAGCTTCAGTAATCTCTTCTTTTTCTACATGGACAATATCAGAATTGGAAGAATTGTTTTCACTTCTCTCTTCACCACCACCGTTACTGTCCAAGCTCTTCATGTCCTCTGGCTCTATAGATAATTGCTGCCAAGATTCTGTTCCAAGAGAAACTGGCAAGCCTTCAGTATGCCAGCTTTGGCTAGTAGACAGTGAAGCTGGCAAGCTAGCTGCCTGCCAGGAACTGGTGGCAGTTAGTGATTCAGGAGGACTTACTTGACCAGAGTTGTCACTAGTCAAGATGTAAATATCATTGCTATCATCTACTGTTTCTCCTCTTTCTTCCTCTTCAGAATCCAGACTGAAAACAGTCCCCTATGGGAATAACAAACATAGACTGAAATCTAGTGCATTAAACATCTTTTGTAAAAATTACACACTGCTATTAAATATCAATTAGATTGGAGTTTTTCCACAGAATAATGCAATCTTGCAGACGATAATGTACTGAGATAATGCACTGGTTTATGAAGGATACAGGTTTCTAAATGAAATTTAACACTGGTGGGTGAAAAGGAAGGAAATTGGACAGTGCAATTTGTGAGAATCAAAGCTAACAGAAACCTGGAAGCATAAGTTGGAGAACTTGAGTATTGCTGGAAAAAAGAGACATGTCTAAGCTTTTCTTCTTGCACCATCAGGACACTCGCAAGAATACCAATAAGGGAAAAGCAACAATTTATACTGCATAGGTTTAGAGGGGATGTGAGGAAGAATATTTTCACCCAGAGGGTGGTGGGAATCTGGAACTCGCTGCCTGAAAGGGTGATAGAGGCAGAAACCATCATAACATTTGAGAACTATTTGGATGTGCACTTGCGATGCCATGGCATACAAGACTATGGGCCTAGTGCTGGAAAATGGGATTAGAATAGTTAGGTACTTGTTTGACTGGCGCAGACTCAATGGGCCGAAGGGCCTTTTTCTGTGCTGTAGACCTCTATGACTATTTTCTATGACTCTGAAGAGAGAGTGCTGATTGGTTGGCAAGTGGTTGCTGCCATGGACAATGCACCACTGATGGTGACTGGCAGTTAACTGCCAAATTGTGAAATTTAAACTAGACAGCTTAACCCTGATTGGTCTAGGAATTGCCCTGAGGAAATGAGTCAGCAAATGGCTTTCACTCATTTTGTTTAGCTGAAACAGGCGCAATGTATGTACGTGTTCTTCCTGTCTGCAAAGAACAGGGCCCTGTGTATCAATATATGTAGCTTCCAGTACATGCAAATGCGCAACACTGCGAACCCAACTGACAATCTTAAATTGGTAACAAAAACAGAATTACCTGGAAAAACTCAGCAGGTCTGGCAGCATCGGTGGAGAAGAAAGCAGTTGACGTTTCGAGTCCTCTGCCGAAGGGTCATGAGGACTCGAAACGTCAACTGCTTTCTTCTCCACCGATGCTGCCAGACCTGCTGAGTTTTTCCAGGTAATTCTGTTTTTGTTTTGGATTTCCAGCATCCGCAGTAGCTTTTAGCTTTTTGTTTTTAAATCTTAAATTGGTCATCAGTGTAATTCTTAGCACAGTGAGGGCTATTTAGCAAATGTTGTCCAATCGCAGATCACATCTAATGGTGGACACTGTGTTTTGAATTTTGCAAGTACAGGCTGGTTGGGTATGGTCTGTACCCTGCCTGTTGCGAAGAGTGGCTGGGACATGCTGTTTGATACAATCCGCCAGTCTTTGGGACATAAGGCCTACATACCATCATTTTGGCACTGAAATTCATATCACGTTACTTGTTTGTGCGACAGGCAGAACACCTTTTAGCTTGACGGCAGCGTCCTGTTAGGGGCGAATACCACTCGTGTTGTTATTGCATAGTAGCTGCCTAAAACAGCTGGCTTCACCTGTTGCTCAAATTTTTGAGATACTTTGCCCTTCCAGGGTAATCTGAGGTAGACTGGGCACTTTTCAGGGCTGAGTGACAGCCTTAGGCCCATGAGCTTGCGTGATATACAGCGCAAAATGATCTGATCAGGGTAGCCATTATCCTGCAGGATGCCTTTAATGTGGCCTATTTCAGCATCAAGCTTCCATGGTGAGCAAATGGCTCGAGCCCTATTTACAAGGTTGCCAATAAAACCAACTTTATACTGTGTGGGACTGTAATAATCCCAACACATATGATGACCAGGGAAGATAGGCTTGTGGTAGAACCGTGGTAGAGAATCTCCTGGCAGATTTCTCAACTAGTACGTCAAGGAAGGGAGTTCATTTGACGGCTCCATTTCAAAGGTGGATTTGAGCGCAGGATGGAGACCATTAAGACATGTAAGGAAATTGTTACGTGTAGCAAACGTATCATCCATATATTGATAATAGGGTTACTAATTTACATCATGCCCTACACTGCGTTTGGTCTGAGGTGTGCAAATTTTTCATTTTTCAATTTGATCCATTTATGCCACTATATTGCTTCAATAGATGACAGCATCATTAACGGTACCCATTTGAAACACGTCCGCAACACAAAGTCACTTCAGCAGAAGTGGTTTGGCAGCTTAATTAATGATGCCCCATAACATGTAACAAATCTCTCTGACCGTGTATTCTCAGAAAGCAAGGAGCTTGTTCTTGCGCATGGTTTCAATTTTGGTGTGCCTTCACCCCAAATCAGACAGGAAGCGGTATTAGCGGAGTTTGAACTCTTCTACTCCCAACAACCCCGTCACAAACCAGCGTGCATTGAAGGCGCTGAATCCTCGACTAGCTAAACTAGCGCGCACATTGTGGGATTCTGAATGACCAGTCTGATTTTCACATGCAACACGAATGTCTTGCATCGTTATGAGACCTTAAAACCAACCCAGACATGCATATCAGTAAACCTGACAAAGAGACAGGAATAGGCATCCTTAACAATCGTGACTATATCAACAAAATGCACACCATTCTTAATGACAGGTCTAAATTTGTATGCATTGGACCTGCATGACCGGACAACCTTGCTCGAAAGTAAGCTTAAAAAATTTCTTTTCCCACCTACTTCCATTATTTTTAAATGTATTTCCATCCATTGTTTTATCTCTACCTTTTAGCCTTTTTTGATTCCTTCACCCCACCCCACCCCCACTAGGGCTATCTGTACCTTGCTTGTCCTGCTTTCTACCCTTAATTAGCACATTCCTTAGATAATATCACCACCTTCAACACCTCATTGTCCTTTTGTCTGTGACATCTTTTGGTTATCTCCACCTATCACTGGCCCTTTATCCAGCTCTACTTGTCCTAACCCCCCTTAAACCAGCTTATATTTCACCTCTCTTCTATTTTTACTTAGTTCTGTTGAAGGGTCATTCGGACTCGAAACATTAACCGTGCTCCTCTCCGCAGATGCTGTCAGACCTGCTGAGTTTTTCCAGGTATTTTTGTTTTTGTTTTCCAGCATCCGCAGTTTTTTGCTTTTAAAAAATAGCTTGCCGGACTTATGTAAGAGCAATGAGTTACCGCGTGATACATATGACTGGGTTCATCCTCACTGTTTGCCACGTCCGTGTATGTATAGGCTGCCCAAGACACACAATGGTGATGTCCCTCCACGACCCATCTTATCTACGACCGGTTCTGCACAACATGAATTGGCCAAATGGTTGGGCAAATTGTTACAACCAGTTTTGACCAAGTTTTCCACATACACGGTGAAGGATTCCTTCATATTTGCAAATGTCATACAGGACTTGCATATTGATAGCAATACTGTGTCAGTGTGCTCATTTGACATTGCTAGCCTATTCACCAATGTTCCACCTAAGGAAGCCATGGATATTTGCACTGCAGCACTTTATCATGGCAATCTAGACCTGCCACCATGGTGTGAATAAGTATTTATTGAACTTATGAACTCAATAACTCGTGCAGTTGAGTTCAGTTTTAATGACACCGTATGCCCAAATAGATGGTGTTGACATGGGATCCCCTCTAGGCCCAGGTCTCACAAACATCTTTGTTGGGTTCCATAAGAAACAGGTCTTCGCTGGAATGACACCTAATCTCCTAGCTCTCGCATATTTCCGATATGTGGATGCTTTGTTTGCTATATTTAAATCCGCAGCTGCATGTAACAATTTCATTATATCTTAATGGACTCCATCCCATGCTCAAATTCACTTGTAAAATGGAGCAGTCAAAAGAACTCCCCTTCCTTGACGTGCTAGTTGAGAAATTTGCCAGGTGATTCTCTACCACAGTCTACCACAAGCCTAACTTCACTGGTCAACGTATGTGTTGGTCTATAGGATTGGTCTTAGGGGCAACCTCGTAAATAGGGCCTGAGCCATTTACTCACCATGCAAGCTTGATGCTGAAATAGGGTGCAAAGGCATCCTGCAGGACAATGGCTGCCCCTGATCAGATAATTTCATGCTGTATATCACGCAAACTCATGAACGGGCCTGAGGCCATCACTTTCAGCCCTGAAAAGCGCCTAGTCTACCTCAGATTACCCTGGAAGGGCAAAGTATCTCAAAAATTTCAGAAACAGGTGAAGCCAGCTGTTTCATGCTTCTACTATTCAGTAGCAACACGAGTGGTATTTGCCACTAATAGGATGCTGCCGTCAAGCCAAAAAGACTGCCCATCACAAAATGATGAATGTGGTATATGAATTTTAGTGCCAGTGTGATCCTAGGTATGTAGGCCGCCCCAAAGACTGGCAGATCGTATCAAACAGCATGTCCCAGCCACTGTTCACAACGGGCAAGGTGCAGACTGTACCCAACCAGCCTGTGCTTGTAAAACTCAAAACAGTGTCCAACATTAGGTATAATCCCACGATTGATGGTTATTTAGCAAATGTTGTCCAATATGCTAAGAATTACGCTGACAACCAGTTTAAGACTGTCAGTCAGGCTCACAGTGTGGCACATCTGTGTACACTGGAAGCTACATATATTAATACACAGGGTCCTGTTCTTTGCAGACAGAAAGTACATAAGACCATAAGATGTATGTACGCACAGTTTGTTTAGCTGAAACAGGCACCAAGTGACAGCCATTTGCTGACTTATTCCTCAGGGTAATGCCTTAAATAATCAGGGTCAAGCTCCCTGGTACAAATTTCAAACAATGCTTGGCAGTTACGTGTCAGTCACCATCAGTGGTGCATTCTCCTTGGCAACGCCACCTGCCAACCAATCTGCATCTTTAGGTAGAGCATAAATTGTTGTTTTCCCCTTATATTGATATTTTTACGATGAGTCCTGATGAGTGCAAGACAAAAAGCTTAGACATCTGGAAAAACTCAGCAGGTCTGACAGCATCTGCGGAGAGGGACACAGTTGACGTTTTGAGTCCTTATGATCCTTCATCAGAACTAAGACGTATAGAAATGAGATGAAATATAAGCTGGTATAGGGGGGACAGGTAGAGCTCGATAAGGGGCCAGTGATAGGTGGAGGCCAAGAAGAGACTGCCAAAGATGTTATAGACAAAAGGACAAAGGGGTGTTGACAGTGGTGATATTATATAAAAAATGTGCTAATGGGGACATTAAGGGTAGAAAGCAGGACCAGCAAGTGGCAGATGGCCCTAGTGGGGGTGGGCGGGGGGAAGGGATCGAAATGGACTAAAAAGGTGGAGATGAAACAATAGATCAAAATGAATTTAAAAACAGGAGGGAAAAAAAAATACATTTGTAAAACATTTTTTTACATTATTGGAAAAAGGGGATCAGAAAGGGGGTGGGGATGGAGGAGAGAGTTCACGATCTGAAATTGTTGAACTCAATATTAAGGCTGGAAGGCTGTAAAGTGCCTAGTCGGAAGATGATGTGCTGTACCTCCAGTTTGCGTTGAGCTTCACTGGAACATTGCAGCAGGCCAAGGACGGACATGTGGGCATGAGAGCAGGGCGGTGTGTTGAAATGGCTAGTGATAGGGAGGTCTGGGTCATGCATGCGGACAGACCGAAGGTGTTCCGCAAAGCGGTCACCTAGTCTGCGTTTGGTCTCTCAATGTAGAGAAGATCGCATTAGGAGCAGCGAATGCAGTAGACTAAATTGAGGGAAGTGCAAGTGAAGCACTGCTTCACTTGAAAGGAGTGTTTGGGCCCTTGGACGGTGAGGAAGGGGGAAGTAAAGGGGCAGGTGTTGCACCTTCTGGGGTTGCATAGGAAGGTGCCGTGGGAGGGGGTTGAGGTGTAGGGAGTGATGGAGGAGTGGACCAGGGTGTCCCGGAGGGAACGATCCCTGCAGAAAGTCGCCAGGGGGGTGAAGGGAAGATGTGTATGGTGGTGGCATCATGCTGGAGTTGGCGGAAATGGTGGATGATGATCCTTTGAACGCAGAGGCTGGTGGGGTGATAAATGAGGACAAAGGGGACCCTATCATGTTTCTGGGAGGGAGAGGAAGGTGTGAGGGCGGATGCGCGGGAGATGGGCCAGACACGGTTGAGGGCCCTGTCAACCACCGTGGGTGGAAAACCTCGGTTAAGGAAGAAGGAAGACGTGTCAGAGGAACTGTTTTGGAAAGTGGCATCATCAGAACAGATGCGACAGAGGCGAAGGAACTGAGAGAATGGGATGGAGTCCTTATAGGAAGCGGGGTGTGAGTAGCTGTGGTCGAGGTAACTGTGGGAGTCAGGTAGGCTTGTAATGAATATTGGTGGACAGTCTATCACCAGAAATTGAGACTGAGAGGTTAAGGAAGGGAAGGGAAGTGTCAGTGATGGACCACGTAAAATGATGGAGGAGTAGAAACTGGAAGCAAAATTAATAAATTTTTCCAGATCCAGACGAGAGCATGAAGTGGCACCGAAGCAGTCATCGATGTACCGGAGAAAGAGTTGTGGGAGGGAGCCCGAGTAGGACTGGAACAAGGAATGTTCCACATACCCCATTAAGAGACAGGCATAACTGGGGCCCATGCGGGTACCCATAGCCACACATTGGAGGAAGTGAGACGAGTTTAAGGAGAAATTGTTCAGTGAGAGAACAAGTTCAGCCAGATGGAGGAGAGTAGTGGTGGATGGAGATTGTTCGGGCCTCTGTTCAAGGAAGAAGCTAAGGGCCCTCAGACCATCCCGGTGGGGGATGGAGGTGTAGAGGGATTGGACGTCCATGGTGAAGAGGCAGCGGTTGGGGCCAGGGAACTGGAAATTGTTGATATGATGTTGGGCGTCAGAGGAATCGCGGATGGAGGTGGGAAGAGACTGGATAAGGGGCGAGAGAATGGAGTCAAGATAGCAAGAAATGAGTTCCGTGGGGCAGGAACAGTCTGACACGATCGGTCTGCTGGGACAGTCCTGTTTATGGATTTTGGGTAGGAGGTAGAAGCGGGCCATCCGAGGTTGGGAGACTATGAGGTTGGAAGCTGTGGGAGGAAGATCTCCAGAGGAGATGAGGTCAGTGGCAGTCCTGGAAACAATGGCTTGATGGTCAGTGGTGGGGTCATGATCCAGGGGGATGTAGGAGGAAGTTTCTGCGAGTTGACGCTCAGCCTCTGCGAGGTAGAGGTCAGTGCGCCAGACAACAACAGCACCACCCTTGTCAGTGGGTTTGATGACAAAGTCAGGGTTGGACCTGAGAGAACGGAGTGCGGCAAGTTCAGAAAGAGACAGGTTAGAGTAGGTGAGAGGAACAGAGAAATTGAGACGGCTGATGTCACACCGACAGTTCTCAATGAAAAGATCAAGAGCAGGTCAAAATCCAGAGGGCAGGGTCCAGGTGGAGGGAGAATATTGGAGGTGGGTAAAAAGGATCCGTTGAATGGGGAGAGGTCTCCTGCCCAAAGAAGTGAGCACGGAAACCAAGGCGGCGGAAGAGTTCAGCATCGTGCCGAGCCCTTTTCCCTATTTTTAAATTTATTTCGATCTATTGTTTCATCTCCACCTTTTAGCCCATTTCGATCCCTTCCCCCCCACCCCACCCCCACTAGGGCCATCTGCCACTTGCTTGTCCTGCTTTCTACCCTTAATGTCCCCATTAGCACATCCTTTAGATAATATCACCACCATCAACACCCCTTTTTTGTCCTTTTGTCTATGACATCTTTGGCAGTCTCTTCTTGGCCTCCACCTATCACTGGCCCCCTATCGAGCTCTACCTGTCCCTCCCAACCCCCTCTACCAGCTTATATTTCATCTCATTTCTATATGTCTTAGTTCTGATGAAGGGTCATATGGACTCAAAACGTCAACTGCGTCCCTCTCCACAGATGCTGTCAGACCTGCTGAGTTTTTCCAGGTATTTTTGTTTTTGTTCTAGATTTCCAGCATCCGCAGTATTTTGCTTTAAGCTTAGACATCTCTTTTTTCAGCAATACTCAAGTTGGAGACAATAATGAAATTGGTACATTAAAATATGATCAGCACAGGTGTAGGGAGAGTCTTGATGAAACCTTACAGTACAATTTTATCATAAAACAGATGCATCAAATTCAAACAAAATGTCATGGAGGAAAAAATATTTTGGTACAAGCCTTATTCAGTCACAGCAGTTTTTAATTTTGCATATTCAAATCTGATTCTAAATTTGTTTTTTTCCCCTGAATCTAACTCAGATTTACTTAAAAGTAGAAAGCTACGATAACTGCAGCATGAAAAGCTGGAGTCCAAATCTCCCTCTTATCAGAGAGCTCACTAAGTGATGTTCACGAAATGAAATCTCCCCGATTGAATGTACAAATGTAAGAAATAGTGTAGACTATTTAAAAAATAATATAGAAAAGGGCTGCAGAAACATTAATTTATACTAGCCTGATGAAAATTTACTTCACAGCTTATGCCAAATAAGACTCCAACATGTTGGAACTTTTACTTCACTATGTAAAACTTGCCATTTAGCGCCATCTGTATTTGTGAATTTGCTCCTGCACCATAAGTGAGTGGAAAAGGCAAACATCTACACCAGAACGGTTGGAAACAGAAATTGCATGCTAACACTTCGCAACAATATGAATTAGTTTTATTATATCCAAGCTATGCTGCTCACCTGGTTCAATACAGCATTCCTCATCGAAAATAACACTGGAAAGAGAGAGCTCTGATTGAGAATCTCTAATTATTCAATTGTACCTCTTGGTGAGCAATCATGGAGCAAATTACATCAGGATCAATTAAATTAACAGCTGTAATTCTTTCCATATGCCTTATTTTGGGCATCACTCATACAGTTACTGGAGTGTTTGCTAATTTGCCCTCCCTAATCAGGGCCAAAGACCAAGTATAATAATACTGTTGCTAGCCAAATTTATTCAGCAAAGAACCAAAGGCCTTCCTTTGGACCTTGCTGATTTGTGAGGCATGGCTCGTCACTGGATAAACTTACAGCTTTAAATAAAACAGAATAAAATTGGTAATGAAAAAAAAGTCATACTGACACATTAAAGTGGGGTTTCAATTCAACACTTGATAAAAGTACTAAGAAACAAGTGAATTTTCAGTTTTACAATGGTTTTAAATACTTCACTTGAACTTCCTCCATTATGATAAAAAATAGTTTGGTACAACATGCAACCCCTTGTGGATGACATTGTAACCAGCAGTTGAAGGGAACAAATAGTTTTCCAGTTTCCTCAATTAAATTTCCTCAATTCAGATTTAAAAACATTTAGGTCATGCATAATCACAATATATAGTAAAAACTTTTGCTCTAACAATGTTTAGGAAACAAAGTGACAGTCAGGTTCCACCAAAACAAAAGGTTACAGAGCTGAAACTTTAACTGTTTCTCTCTCCACATATGCTGCCAAACCTGCTGAGTATTTCCAACATTTTTTGTTTTTATTTCAGATATCCAGCATCCACAGTATTTTGCTTTTGTGTTTGTGATGGTCAAATTCTTTTCCCACCCAAATGGTTAGAAATATTCAGATTTGCTGGAGCATTGAATGCTCTGCTCCAGCGAGCAATTGAGACACAGACCGAGAAAGAGAAAACTGGTAAATATTTAAAGTAGAGGAAGGTACAGGGAAAAGAACTAGGCATTAGGATTAGTTCTGGAATACTCTACAAAAAGCTGCAGAAAAAGATGGGTCAAATAGCCTCTTTCATGCACTAAACTCATCTGGTTCTTTCTACTAGTAAATTAACAGTCAGGCTGATTTTCCTTAATTTTAAAATATTCTAAATGCAAGTGTTTTAGTTTTAGTTGGCACACAATGCTTTCCTGCTTTGTCTCATCACATGTGCCAAAATGCTCGAGTGCCTATTCAGCATAGCTATCAGGAGGACCAAGTTACTTGGAGAATAGAAGTAAAGTAGCTCTGCCAATATGCAATCAGAAAAACACATGCAACATCTACATGGATGGAAACCAGAAATTATTCTGCACGGTAATTCTAAATGACCTTATACTATAAAAAAGGAAAACCCAAGAGACAGTTTATTAATGATTAATTGCAATAAAGTCTGCATTTTAAAATAATCCAGCTTTATAAATTCTGTGTATAAAATGAAACCCTATTGGTTTCCTGATCCCTAAGCCAAGAAAACCAGTTAAACCTCTGTATTGTGTCCCTATAAATGGGGAGGTTAAAACAGTCACAATGATTTACAGACATCACTATTGTGTAACCTGGAACTCTGAAAATATTATAAATTACAATTTGATGTTGCAAGGACTAATTAAATCACTGAAGTTGGATAAAAGCCTGTATAATAGCGCAGCAGTGCAGAAACTTTCAACCTCAGGCAAAACACTTCCATTGTAATCTGTGACAGGACAGCTTCATGGGTGACTGAGCTGCAATTCCTATAACAGGATCATTCTTTGCATTGAATTCTTTGTATGAAATCCAGTAACATTCGGACAGTGGATAATTACAGCAAACGTACAGGCTAGACCAATATTTGAAAGTAGAAAATCCAATATTAAAACACTTCCTCAAAGCACCTCAGATACAATAATATTACATGGTACAATTCTAGACAGAATAGGCTCCCCACTTCTATGTACTAAATGAGTTAGCAAATTTAAAAACATATTACTAAAAAGCATTAAGATATCTCTTACGCAACACTTCCCAAACTATTTTCCAATTTGACCCTATTTTAGCACTTAAATTGACACAAGATACAATCTCAGACATCAATAAAAAAACTGCAATAAAGCAGCATAGTAACCTTCAGTATATAGTTATTAAAATTCCTCATAAAGCCTGGCCCCAACCACAAACCTGGCACCAGTGCCTCCAGTGCTGAGCTGCAGCCTGTCAGAGCCCAAGCTCATCACCTTGGCACTGCTGAAAAACCTGGGCTCCAACATCAACCACCTTAAGATCTTCAACCTGTGTTTTGCTGCCTGCTGGCAAAGGTCCATGAGCTGGGGCAGCTTTGTTGAAATAATGGACTGGCGAGTACATAAAACAGTGTTTTAAAAACAGATTTTCATATTTATATAAAGTTTATGTTGATCTATAATATATGAACTTCTATACTGAGTGTTACTATGCTGCTTTATTGTTTTGTTTTTGTTGTCACCTTTGGTGACATAATTTAAGTGTTAAAATGGGGTCGTATTAGAAAATTGTTTTGGAACTTTTTTTTAAAGTTCTTTTTTCAGTTCATATCCATAACCTTTGATATTCCTTTATTTTTTTTAAAGCAACAGCGTACTTCCCATTGTGAGAAGGCTCCTGATTAATACTTTATCAAAGCGATCTGCACAATAAGAGTCATTTCTAATACTTCAGTCAGGTATTACCTCAGTCTGTGATGAATGAGATACTAAGTACTGGAGTACCACTCATGCGCTGAGAGGAAGAATGTTGGCTGATGGCCTCATATCTCCACAGGGCAAGTTCACAACCTTATATTAGGTGGGGGAAAATGAGGTTACAGTACAAAACGTCAAACTCAACAATCAACCTTTCCCCTTAAAATATATGGTGATGCTCAGAAAGGGATGACTGGATAGAAGGCATTGCACATAGATCCTAAAAATATAGAAAGACAGTTAACCTTTTCCAGTGGAAACAATTGATGGTCAGTCTTAAGAAAGGGTTATTTACTATTTTACAAGTTACAAAGAAACAAAGTGATCAAAATACCATAAACGACCTATGTCTTTCAACATTGCCTGAAAGCTTTCTACTATTAGCAAAAGTGAACAGGAAAATGACACAAGTGGCTACCAATTTAAGAAGAGCAAGAGTCAATTGGCTAGAATGACGGAATTGCTTCTTTATGGGACGAATTACTAAGTTTTTCTTTTAGTCATTTATAGGATGCGGGCGTCACTGGCTAGGCCAGCATTTATTGCCCATCCCTAATTTCCCTTGAGAAGGCGGTGGTGAGCTGCTTTCTTGAGTGGCTGCAGCCCCTCTACCGTAGTTACTATTCAACCATCTTAAAATGTTTAAATGAGAATATTTGATCTGATCTCCAGGGTAAATCCAACCAAACTAGCCAGGCAGGAAGTCTCAAATTTACAGTCCAATATTACCTTCGATAGACGACTTCAGTGGAGTGTAAAAATCTGATGGACGTAAAACCAGGGTTGTACCCGATCTAGTCAGTTTCCCTGGGAAATCAACTTAGTTAAAATTTTCCCTCGAGTGCCCGATCAAATGGCAATCAATTTAAAAAAAAAGAAACAGAATTTATGGGGTATTTGTGCAAGATTTCTTTTCATTGCATTTTAAATATTCTTTTCCCCGATTGCATTGCCTGGCACTGCTCCTAGGCCACTACTAATGTCTAAGTAGGCAGCAGGCACCAGAAACTGGCAAGATGCAAATCCACCATCTGACTTTTCCCCCTTATTTCTGGGAGATGCCACAGGCATGGAGTACCCACGAGCTCAAATGTTCAGATTCAAAAGTTAGTACGCTAGGACTGATAGCTGTGCCTATCTGCTTCATGGCATGGATATTTCATTGTTAAACTTCGGCACCAAAGCAATATCTGCCCCTATTATATTTGAAATTTTTAAAATCTTTTTTCAGGATTCCTACAGATTAAAATCCGTTATTTAGAGTTAAAGGTTTGTTAAAGATGCAAAATTTATATTTTTAGATAATTGAGAACATGCAAGGGAAAGACATACAAACCATTGCCACCCACCGACCTGAAGCATCTGATCAAAACAGCAAGTTGATTGATATAATTTGGCAATCAGAAATACACTGCAAATTCAGCCAGGTGGTTGTTTCTGTACAGGTCTCAATTCAAAAATAATCTTCAAATAACACATTCCTTTGGATATTGCTGCAAAACCTCAGTTAAATCATTAGAAATGAGTGTCATAATTACCCAAGTTTCTTTCTCTAGAATTGCAAAACAGGTTCAAAAGAAAGTTGCAAAAAAAAACCTTTGAAATTCATATTTAGATCCAGCTAGCTTAGGTATACCAAAAACAAAATGGGGTACATTTCCATCTTTACTGCCTGGTAGTAATCTGGAAAAGTGGATCAACTGAGCTTTATAAAAGTTGATAAATGAGCTAAACATCTAGTGTTCAAGTTATACAACCTAACAAGCTCTTCACATTGAGGCAGATTACATAAATTCATGTTTAAAAGTATTGAGAGTGTCAGCTTCTCCTTACCTAGAATTTGTGGACCATGAAAAAGTGCACAGCCAGTTGTTTTACAAACAGAGGCAAGCAACAAAATGGGTGCACATGCTAATTTCTACAGCTGCCAGATAACAAGACTGGGCATTGCCAGATCTGGCAGGGATATGCCTAGAAACGGTAGTAACATAACAAAGCTAATTAAATAAAAAATTCAAACAGGGACTAGGGAGTGGCTTATGATTAGGTATGCTGTTGAATATTATAGTAATTATGAAGCTGCATTTGCAGGTTAGTTTGAAATAACTTGGGAAAAATACTGCTTGGCAACATGTAAATTTTATACCGCATTTCTTAAGCAAACTGAAGATAATACTTGGCTAGAGGCTAACAGGGAACATTAATTATAGTATTAACAAAGTTATGTTAAGTACAACATGCAATTTATAGGCATCAGTAACACTCCTCAAGGTCACTTTACAGTAACATGCCTGAAGGTCACTTTTGTCATTAGCTAAAGGTCAAACTAGCTAACTTGTGCTCTTTCAAAAAAAAATAAGACAACACACTTTGCATTTCCAACAAACAACAGGAGCACAGATAAAAAATTCTTCTAATACTATAGTACCTATAGCAACATTATAGTTCTTATCTGCCAGACAATTTGCATTTGTGTTTTTCTGTAGTTCTTGTGCTTTTCTGACCTTAAAAATTTGAAAGCTGTCAGTTCACACACTCCCTCAGCTTCTAGCATACAACATCCGCAAGTAACTAATTTAGGCATAAAAGCAAAAATAGCTGGAAATACTTAGCAGGTCAGGCAACAAAGTTAGTGTTTCAGGTTGATGACCTTTCATCAGAACATCCTGTTGCTCTGATGAAAAGATCATTGACCTGAAACGTTAACTCTTTCTCTCTCCACAGATGCTGCCTGATCTGCTGAGTATTTCCAGCATTTTTGTTTTTATTTCAGATTTCCAGCATCCACAGTTTTTGAACTATTTTAGGAAGAAACTTGGTAACTAGAATATGATTCACTAAAGCAAAGTCACAGAGTCAAAATGTTAACTGTTTCTCCCTTCACAGATGCTACCAGACCTGAGTATTTCTGACATTTTGCTTTATTTATTGAGAACATCATCATCTGGTGTTACAAGTAACTTTCATTTTTAAACTGTAGAACTATGATTAAAATGATTAAACTCATACCGCATAGCTAAAACACGATTACTGTTTTGAAAACAGTCCTGTTTATCCGTTAGCACCATAGTCTTGCACTTATGACCGTTTTATTTGTCTCAAAAAGAGGATCGCATAACATTGTATTTCATAGATCAGAAATGCCCAGGAAAAACATTTCTTACTCCGAGCTGAACAGTTTAGTAAATTTTCAGTTCAAGCAATGCAATGATAAAATTTAAAGTTACAGCAATAAACCTATTTATATTCAGGATTAGCTATCACTAATATTAATCAGACTACAAATTTAAAACACCCAAAATTTAAGATGGCTAATATATTAATTATTTTGATAATCTTTTCTCAAACCTTATTCCTCCAGAAACCAAAAATACTGATCTTACTCCTTGTGGCTACCACCTTCAGTAAAACAGCTTATAGAACAGCTTCTTTAACCATCGTCAGAATACATGGATGACTGCACTGTTGCAACTCTGAAAACTAAGTAAACTGTTGACATTTATACAGGTGAAAACAGGAAGGGGTTGCCAATGGGGGAGTAATCTTTCTTGTAGATATAGTAATTATATGCCTAGATGAGCAAAATCATCTAAGATACACTGAGGGTTAAAAGAAAGGAAACATTTGTTGAGTGCACCCACAAATCTCATTACTAAATTTTCAGAATATCATTACAAATTCAGATCCAAGAAAATACCTTCTTGGGCTCAGTCATTCCTGTAAGCAGCCTGAGCGTCTTTATTTTATGGAAGTCAACTCACACTTTGGAAATAGCACAACCAACGGTTATGGCAATACCCCATTGTGACTGGAATCTGACATCTATGTCTTTCACTTGCGCATTTCATCAATCTCTTCGAATGTAGATCAAGTTAACATGGTGAGCGACACTCAACATAAATAACACAGCTTACCAATTTTTACAGTGACCAAACATATAAAACAAGTTATAATCAGATACACTTCCAATCAGTCACACTTCCAATCAGTCCAATTCAATCCCATAGACACAGAATTTTGGACACTCCATTCTTCCCCACATTAAGTGAAGTAAGATATCCCACTAAACAGAAAAGGTACTGTAACTGTTCCTGGAGTGCTGATTTTGAACTGCTCTAAAACTTTTGCAGTGATCTGTTTAAAAGTCCAACATGCTTTTGCAGCTTATTTGTTTCAAGAAAAAAACTCTCAATTTATCCTTTTCATAATGAGGGTTCCAAGCACAACAAATGCTTAACTGTTCAATTACTTAGACAAGCTATTATTATCCCCATTGTTTAGTCATCGGGGGAAACAACTTCTGTCAGCATATTAACAGACTTTTTTCTAGATTTTGTTTTAAAACTTGTAGCAGTTTTGCTTAAAAAACAACCATTAAAGCTAAAATCTTATATTCAAATCCTCTGTGGAAAAATAGATCAAAAATCCTAAATATGTCAATCCTAAAAGAGCCTAAAATATTTAAGCATAGGAAAAATTCTTTCGAGTTATCAACAGTCACAGATTGCAACTCTTTCGAGTACAATCACAGTTCTTGGTTTCCGGGAGTGGGACATGATCCCACAAACCTCTGATTCAAAGGTGACGGTGCTATGAACTGAGCCACAGCTGACACCTCAAAAGGAAGATTGCTTTTTAACACTTATAACTCTTTCGAGTACATTCAAAGTTCTTGGTTTCCGGGAGTGGGACACGAACCCACAACCCTCTGATTCAAAGGCGAGGGTGCTATGAACTGAGCCACAGCATAGGAAACTCTTTCGAGTTATCAACAGTCACAGCTTGCAACTCTTTCGAGTACAATCACAGTTCTTGGTTGCCGGGAGTGGGACATGAACCCACAACCCTCTGATTCAAAGGCGAGGGTGCTATGAACTGAGCCACAGCATAGGAAACTCTTTCGAGTTATCAACAGTCACAGCTTGCAACTCTTTCGAGTACAATCACAGTTCTTGGTTTCCGGGAGTGGGACATGAACCCACAACCCTCTGATTCAAAGGCGAGGGTGCTATGGACCGAGCCACAGCATAGGAAACTCTTTCGAGTTATCAACAGTCACAGATTGCAACTCTTTCGAGTACAATCACAGTTCTTGGTTTCCGGGAGTGGGACATGAACCCACAACCCTCTGATTCAAAGGCGAGGGTGCTATGGACCGAGCCACAGCATAGGAAACTCTTTCGAGTTATCAACAATCACAGGTTGCAACTCTTTCGAGTACAATCACAGTTCTTGGTTTCCGGGAGTGGGACATGAACCCACAACCCTCTGATGCAAAGGTGAGGGTGCTATGAACTGAGCCACAGCTGACACCTCAAAAACTCTTTCGAGTTATCAACAGTCACAGATTGCAACTTCTTTCGAGTACAATCACAGTTCTTGGTTTTCCAGGAGTGGGACACGAACCCACAACCCTCTGATTCAAAGGCGAGGGTGCTATGAACTGAGCCACAGCTGACACCTCCGCCACAGCATAGGAAACTCTTTCGAGTTACCAACAGTCAAAGATTGCAACTTCTTTCGAGTACAATCACAGTTCTTGGTTTTCCAGGAGTGGGACATGAACCCACAACCCTCTGATTCAAAGGCGAGGGTGCTATGAACTGAGCCACAGCTGACACCTCCGCCACAGCATAGGAAACTCTTTCGAGTTACCAACAGTCACAGGTTGCAACTTCTTTCGAGTACAATCACAGTTCTTGGTTTCCGGGAGTGGGACATGAACCCACAACCCTCTGATTCAAAGGTGAGGGTGCTATGAACTGAGCCACAGCTGACACCATAGGAAACTCTTTCGAGTTATCAACAGTCACAGATTACAATTCTTTCGAGTACAATCACAGTTCTTGGTTTCCGGGAGTGGGACATGAACCCACAACCCTCTGATTCAAAGGTGAGGGTGCTATGAACTGAGCCACAGCTGACACCATAGGAAACTCTTTCGAGTTATCAACAGTCACAGATTACAATTCTTTCGAGTACAATCACAGTTCCTGGTTTCCGGGAGTCGGACATGAACCCACAACCCTCTGATTCAAAGGTGAGGGTGCTATGAACTGAGCCACAGCTGACACCATAGGAAACTCTTTCGAGTTATCAACAGTCACAGATTGCAACTCTTTCGAGTACAATCACAGTTCTTGGTTTCCGGGAGTGGGACATGAACCCACAACCCTCTGATGCAAAGGCGAGGGTGCTATGAACTGAGCCACAGCTGACACCATAGGAAACTCTTTCGAGTTATCAACAATCACAGATTGCAACTCTTTCGAGTACAATCACAGTTCTTGGTTTCCGGGAGTGGGACATGAACCCACAACCCTCTGATTCAAAGGCGAGGGTGCTATGAACTGAGCCACAGCTGACACCTCCGCCACAGCATAGGAAACTCTTTCGAGTTACCAACAGTCACAGATTACAATTCTTTCGAGTACAATCACAGTTCTTGGTTTCCGGGAGTCGGACATGAACCCACAACCCTCTGATTCAAAGGTGAGGGTGCTATGAACTGAGCCACAGCTGACACCATAGGAAACTCTTTCGAGTTATCAACAGTCACAGATTACAACTCTTTCGAGTACAATCACAGTTCTTGGTTTCCGGGAGTGGGACATGAACCCACAACCCTCTGATTCAAAGGTGAGGGTGCTATGAACTGAGCCACAGCTGACACCATAGGAAACTCTTTCGAGTTATCAACAGTCACAGATTGCAACTCTTTCGAGTACAATCACAGTTCTTGGTTTCCGGGAGTGGGACATGAATCCACAACCCTCTGATTCAAAGGTGAGGGTGCTATGAACTGAGCCACAGCTGACACCATAGGAAACTCTTTCGAGTTATCAACAGTCACAGATTACAATTCTTTCGAGTACAATCACAGTTCTTGGTTTCCGGGAGTGGGACATGAACCCACAACCCTCTGATTCAAAGGTGAGGGTGCTATGAACTGAGCCACAGCTGACACCATAGGAAACTCTTTCGAGTTATCAACAGTCACAGATTGCAACTCTTTCGAGTACAATCACAGTTCTTGGTTTCCGGGAGTGGGACATGAACCCACAACCCTCTGATGCAAAGGCGAGGGTGCTATGAACTGAGCCACAGCTGACACCTCCGCCACAGCATAGGAAACTCTTTCGAGTTATCAACAGTCACAGATTGCAACTCTTTCGAGTACAATCACAGTTCTTGGTTTCCGGGAGTGGGACATGAACCCACAACCCTCTGATGCAAAGGCGAGGGTGCTATGAACTGAGCCACAGCTGACACCATAGGAAACTCTTTCGAGTTATCAACAGTCACAGATTGCAACTCTTTCGAGCACAATCACAGTTCTTGGTTTCCGGGAGTGGGACATGAACCCACAACCCTCTGATTCAAAGGCGAGGGTGCTATGAACTGAGCCACAGCTGACACCTCCGCCACAGCATAGGAAACTCTTTCGAGTTATCAACAATCACAGATTGCAACTCTTTCGAGTACAATCACAGTTTTTGGTTTCCGGGAGTGGGACATGAACCCACAACCCTCTGATTCAAAGGCGAGGGTGCTATGAACTGAGCCACAGCTGACACCTCCGCCA
The DNA here is from genome assembly GCF_964194155.1 of Cetorhinus maximus. Lineage (NCBI taxonomy): Eukaryota > Metazoa > Chordata > Chondrichthyes > Lamniformes > Cetorhinidae > Cetorhinus > Cetorhinus maximus. Next base: position 40,534,711 of record NC_135900.1, read on the forward strand.
CAGCATAGGAAAATCTTTCCAGTTACCAACAGTCACAGGTTGCAACTTCTTTCGAGTACAATCACAGTTCTTGGTTTCCGGGAGTGGGACATGAACCCACAACCCTCTGATTCAAAGGTGAGGGTGCTATGAACTGAGCCACAGCTGACACCATAGGAAACTCTTTCGAGTTATCAACAGTCACAGATTACAATTCTTTCGAGTACAATCACAGTTCTTGGTTTCCGGGAGTGGGACATGAACCCACAACCCTCTGATTCAAAGGTGAGGGTGCTATGAACTGAGCCACAGCTGACACCATAGGAAACTCTTTCGAGTTATCAACAGTCACAGATTGCAACTCTTTCGAGTACAATCACAGTTCTTGGTTTCCGGGAGTGGGACATGAACCCACAACCCTCTGATTCAAAGGTGAGGGTGCTATGAACTGAGCCACAGCTGACACCTCCGCCACAGCATAGGAAACTCTTTCGAGTTATCAACAGTCACAGATTACAACTCTTTCGAGTATAATCACAGTTCTTGGTTTCCGGGAGTGGGACATGAACCCACAACCCTCTGATTCAAAGGTGAGGGTGCTATGAACTGAGCCACAGCTGACACCATAGGAAACTCTTTCGAGTTATCAACAGTCACAGATTGCAACTCTTTTGAGCACAATCACAGTTCTTGGTTTCCAGGAGTGGGACATGAACCCACAACCCTCTGATTCAAAGGCGAGGGTGCTATGAACTGAGCCACAGCTGACACCTCCGCCACAGCATAGGAAACTCTTTCGAGTTATCAACAGTCACAGATTAGAACTCTTTCGAGTACAATCACAGTTCTTGGTTTCCGGGAGTGGGACATGAACCCACAACCCTCTGATTCAAAGGTGAGGGTGCTCTGAACTGAGCCACAGCTGACACCATAGGAAACTCTTTTGAGTTAGCAACAGTCCCAGATTGCAACTCTTTCGAGTACAATCACAGTTCTTGGTTTCCAGGAGTTGGACATGAACCCACAATCCTCTGATTCAAAGGCGAGGGTGCTATGAACTGAGCCACAGCTGACACCTCCGCCACAGCATAGGAAACTCTTTCGAGTTATCAACAGTCACAGATTGCAACTCTTTCGAGTACAATCACAGTTCTTGGTTTCCGGGAGTGGGACATGAACCCACAACCCTCTGATGCAAAGGCGAGGGTGCTATGAACTGAGCCACAGCTGACACCTCCGCCACAGCATAGGAAACTCTTTCGAGTTATCAACAGTCACAGATTGCAACTCTTTCGAGCACAATCACAGTTCTTGGTTTCCGGGAGTGGGACACGAACCCACAACCCTCTGATTCAAAGGCGAGGGTGCTATGAACTGAGCCACAGCTGACACCTCCGCCACAGCATAGGAAACTCTTTCGAGTTATCAACAATCACAGATTGCAACTCTTTCGAGTACAATCACAGTTTTTGGTTTCCGGGAGTGGGACATGAACCCACAACCCTCTGATTCAAAGGCGAGGGTGCTATGAACTGAGCCACAGCTGACACCTCCGCCACAGCATAGGAAAATCTTTCCAGTTACCAACAGTCACAGGTTGCAACTTCTTTCGAGTACAATCACAGTTCTTGGTTTCCGGGAGTGGGACATGAACCCACAACCCTCTGATTCAAAGGTGAGGGTGCTATGAACTGAGCCACAGCTGACACCATAGGAAACTCTTTCGAGTTATCAACAGTCACAGATTACAATTCTTTCGAGTACAATCACAGTTCTTGGTTTCCGGGAGTGGGACATGAACCCACAACCCTCTGATTCAAAGGTGAGGGTGCTATGAACTGAGCCACAGCTGACACCATAGGAAACTCTTTCGAGTTATCAACAGTCACAGATTGCAACTCTTTCGAGTACAATCACAGTTCTTGGTTTCCGGGAGTGGGACATGAACCCACAACCCTCTGATTCAAAGGCGAGGGTGCTATGAACTGAGCCACAGCTGGCACCTCCGCCACAGCATAGGAAACTCTTTCGAGTTATCAACAGTCACAGATTACAACTCTTTCGAGTACAATCACAGTTCTTGGTTTCCGGGAGTGGGACATGAACCCACAACCCTCTGATTCAAAGGTGAGGGTGCTCTGAACTGAGCCACAGCTGACACCATAGGAAACTCTTTTGAGTTATCAACAGTCCCAGATTGCAACTCTTTCGAGTACAATCACAGTTCTTGGTTTCCAGGAGTGGGACATGAACCCACAATCCTCTGATTCAAAGGCGAGGGTGCTATGAACTGAGCCACAGCTGACACCTCTGCCACAGCATAGGAAACTCTTTCGAGTTATCAACAGTCACAGATTGCAACTCTTTCAAGTACAATCACAGTTCTTGGTTTCCGGGAGTGGGACATGAACCCACAACCCTCTGATTCAAAGGCGAGGGTGCTATGAACTGAGCCACAGCTGACACCTCCCACAGCATAGGAACACGAACAGGTCATTCAGCCCTTCATATCTGTATCACCTGCCATTCAATTAAATTATGGCTAATGTGCATCTAACTTCTTTCCAGCTGCTTTGGCTCCATATCCTTTTATACCCTTGGCTAGAAAAAAGATTATTGATCTCAGATTTAAAATGAATTGAGCTAGCATCTACTGCTTTTTGTGGGAGAGAGTTCTATCACTGTGTGAATGAGTTTCCTAACCTCTCTCCTGAATGTACCAGCTCTGATGTTAAGGTTATGACCCCTTTCCCTATGCTTCCTCACTAGCAGAAAAAAGTTTTCTCCTATCTACTGCATTGATCATTTTCAACAATCTTAAAAAGCTCAATCAAATCACCCGTAATTTTCTATATTCCAGGGAATACAATAATAGTTTATGTAATCTTTCTTCAAAATCTAACCCTTGGAGCTCTGGTAACATTCTGCTGAATTGGCATTACACTGCACTTGCACTTTCTAAGGTACTGTGGCCAGAACTATAAACAGTGCTCCAGATGTGGTTTTCATGGCTTTGTATAACTGTAGCAAAACTTCCTCCTTTTTATATTCTAGCACTTAAACTATTCTATGGCCAGAATCTTCGGGTTGGCAAGTGGGGCGGGGCCCGCTTGCCAGCACGTAAAATGACAGGTGATAACATCGGGCATGTGTCCCGACGTCACCACGTGTCATTTAGGTCTTGATTTCGGCGGGCACGCACTGGAGTTGGTTGCACACCCGCCGAACTGTTAAAGGCCTGTTAAGGCCATTTAAACAGCAATTAAAATAATTAACTGAGCTGCCCGTCCAACCTTAAGGTTGGCGGGCAGGCGAAGAGCCCAGGTGGCCTTCGCATTTATCATGAAGCCTCATCCATGGGCGGGATGAGGTTTCATGAAGGTTTTTAAACTTTAATAAAAATTTTCAAAAAAATTCACAGACATGTCCCAGCTCATGTGACACTGTTACAAGAGGGGACACTTTTTTTTCCTTTATTTAAATTTTTAAATATCAAATTGATCTCCCCGAGGCAGCTCTGTGCCTCGGAGATTTCTGCACTCTTTCGCTTACATGCGCGAAAGAGCGCGGGCCCGGACTCAGCCTATTCCCCCCGCCCGCACAGGGAGCGCTCAGCGCTTCCAGGTGCGCATCATGCTGGGCGGGCCTTAATTGGCCCGCCCACATAAAATGGCGGCGCACTGCCTATCACGGGCGGTGATCGGCTGCACGCCCACCCAACTCCGCCCCCCCGACTGGCAGAAAACTCTCCCCTATATTCTATAAAGGCTAATTTTCCATGAGCCCTTTTTTTTCTGCATTTAACTACATTTTAGTGATGTGAACATCAACCCCTATATTTTTTTAGGCCTCACCCATTCCTAGATTTTCACTACACCGCTCAGATCAATCTTTTTTTGATCCAAAATGGACGTGTTCACACCTACCAGCATCCATCCGCTACAGTTTTGCCCACTCACTTAATTCATCAATGTCTCTTTGTAACTTAATGCTCCATCTACACTACTTACCATACTGTTGGGGAAGGAAACAGTTAAAGAAGTTCAATTGCTAATTACTAGTTAACAACCTAAGTACCCACTTGGTTGTATAAAAAAAGGGATAACAGGTGAGGCAAGTTCTCTCTGTAGAGAGTTTTATGCACCGGAAATAAAACTATCTGAAGGAGTCTGTCTTGGTCTTGGTCTTTATTGCCAAACAGCTGTTGGGGCTTAACATATACCACCAATCTTTGTGTCACTGGCAAACTTGGATCTATGGCTCTCTATTTTGTTATTCAAATAATTAATATAGTACCTAATTGAGCCCCGAGTACATATCCATTATCCCTACTTTTGCCTTTAATTCTATGAGTGTTAATTTTAGCTAACAGTCTCTTATGTGGAATCCTATCAAATATATCTTGGAATTGCATATAGACTACATCCATAGGCATTCCCCTGTCTACTGCTTTGGTTACTTCCTCAAAAAATTCATTTAGGTTCATTAGACATCCCCTAACCTTTACAAATCTATGTTGACTCTGATCAGCTCAAATTTCTCCAAGTGCTCAGTCACTCTATTCCTTAATTACAAATTAAAACAACTTCTTACAACAGCTGTTGGTCTATAAGTGTCTTAATTTTTCTCATTCCTTTCTATATTAAGGAGTTACATTTACAATGTTCTAATCTAAAAAAGGGATAATTACTACATCGAGAGTATTTTGGAAAATTACAATTAAAGCACCCACAATTTTCTCACCTACTTCCTTTAAAACACTGGAGGTGGAAGCCATCAGGTCCTGGGAATTTGTCAGTCTTCACTGTCATTTTTAAAAAAAAATTTCCTGCTTATTTTAACTTTAGTGAGTTCCAATCCTTCATACATTATTAATTTCCTGGAATGTCACGTTTATTATCCTCTTCCTCTACTGTGAAGATTGACAGCAATTATTCAACAAGTCTGCCATTTCCTTATTTTCATTGCGATATTACTGATTTATTTCTAAAGAGCCCACCCTTGATTACACTTTTTCTACTATTATAATTTTAAAAATGTGTGTTAATCTTGAAATTCTTCAAGTTTCTTTTCATTGAAAAAAGGGATTCAGGTGCCACAGTAATAATATTGTTTCACTTTTTACTTGGGCGTAAAAGTCTGAATAAAAGAAAGGCTCTTCTCTCAAATTTAATTTCAAAGGCCCTATATTAAGAGTGAGAGTTTGGGTCTTGGTGCTGAGTAAAACCACAATTCACATTCAAGCCAATAATTTCTCTAAAGCCACAGATGTCAAGTGTGGGAGAAAGACATCAATATTAGGGGATTACCTTGCAAGATTGATATATAGTAAATTAAGTTTTGCCATATGATTACATGGTAGCTGAGCTAAAACACTTCAGCTCGTGTTGTTGAAAGAAATATTTTCCAACTTTTTGGCACCCATATAGTCCTCAGTGGATAAGCCAAGAAACAATCAGATATTTTTTGAAGTTGAAGTTGGAATTAGTTGACAAACCTACCCATCCTCCTTGCTGGATGATATAATCAGCTTCAGTCTCCTCAATGTACTTCACTCCAAATTCCACTAGTTCCTTTAGTGGCTGCTGGCTGTGACTGGTTAGTAGCTGTTGTAACAACACTAGGGAGATCAGAACCTACAAAATAAGCAGTAAAAATACTATGGTTCAAAGCAGGGATAAACCACCAAGCACAAATTACAGATAACTTCCCACTTTCTGAGAACAAGAAAAATAGAAATATTATCCTAACATACACACGCAAAATAAATCAAGAGATATATAGACGAAGATAATCAGATACTCTATAGATGATGCTGGTTCCTGTGCATTTATATTGTGCCTTAACACACCCTCAGGACATCCCAAAGCACATTACAAGTAAAATGATTACTTTTTCCAAGTGTAGTCACTGTTGTGCAGGCAAACTGCACTGCTGGGACTGGGTAACTAATCAGGATTGAATAGGGGAGAAGTGGGGGACACATGTGGATTTCTACTTGATTAATTTTGAGGAGCAGAAGAGATTGTGTGAATTTTTGCCTTTGGAGAACAAACAAAACTGATGTGGAATCAACAATGATGTAAGCTATAATTTTAGGAACAGCAGACAATAGCTAGCCGTTTCTCATTCTTTATGTTTTTCAACTTGGAAGATTTGCCTTCAGCTTTCATAGTCAACCAATCACTACCTCATTAAATGAGAACCAGAAATGGGTTTTCTTTTCTTTCTCATGGACTGTTTGTGTGCTTTGGAAGACTAAAGCTCAGCTGCAATGAATCACAAGGCATTTAGGGAATGGAAAAGATCAAAGTCATACCAAGATTGATTTTTTTTCCCCTATACAAAATGTAATATGCAAGCCTCCAGCATTAATTTCCTGCTTCAAACTTTTGTATGGCTTCAATTAAATTTATGCATCTAGTCCACATTATAGCATGACAAAAGAAATGAGGTCAGCTCTGACCTCCAGCTCAGTGAATCCTACGGTTGCAATGTGTATATTTATTAATAATATTTACAGTTCTGGAAGTCAAGAATTCTGGTATTTTATCCATAGCCTTTTTACCCTTATAGTAATCAACTTTTTTTTAAAAACTGTGTCCAAAATCCCTCATCAGTTTATAAAAGGTTTAGCTACTGCTAAAAGAGGAATGTAACTGGAAAGAGATAATTGGTTGCTTTAATTTTCAGGCCATTTATAATAGAGTTGTAATATTTTAGTATTCAATTTGCATTTACTAACTCATTGTTGGAAGCATTATAGTACTGTAGTTTACTAAAGGAGTCACCGACATGAGAGAAATTCTGAATTATTGCAGACTTGACAAGCACATTTCCAGCACCCTAGAAAAAATACAAATAGCTTATGTGTCTATTCCCATATGCACCATCTACGTATTTCTTAGTCACATGAAATACTGGGAGATGTTGACTGAAAGGACAGTTTCATCCCACCCTATCACCCACTCCTAGTCTGGGTCATTAAAGTGCTGCATTTGCATACAGCAGGCTGTGGAATAGCAACTCTGCTTCTCATTGTCTTGACACTAGCACTGAAATTCAGGTCCATGGTTACCTTGTCTGGAACTTTGAGAATAAACTAAGCTATTCATACCTTATTCCACCCACTGGTGTGGCTGGCAACTTGATTTGCTTGCTCTTTGTATACCTTATACTCAAGTGGCCTGCAAAATGATAAAAATCGAAGTGTAAAGTGTAAAAAAAAATCAAGCTTAATTACCATACAAAATTGTCACGTCTATTTAATAACTCAAATAAATGCCCCATAATGGAAAAGAGAAGTGGGGAGAATAAGGTTAAACAAAAATGTTCCTCTTGCAAAGAAACAATATAAATAATAGTTATTGCTGATTCATGCCTCTCTAACTCCACCTGCATCTTAAAAACTCACCTCTTTGATCAAGCTTTGTCACCCCTCCTAACAATCGCCTTCTTTGGCTAAGCATCAATTCTTGTTTGATCACAATTGTGTAGAGTCTTAGGGTGTTTTTCTACTTTAAAAGGGGTTACATAAATGCAGCGGTAAAAAAAATCTAATTCATTCTATGACTGCTTGTCTTCTCACCAATTTGTCTCTTCCCCACCAACTGAGGATGTGGATTTATTTAAATTACGGATTAGTTTTACAGATGCTGGTCACTATCTGATAACTCACTTGAGTATTATACATACATAAAGTTTGATGGAAAAAAAGTGTTGACAGACAATTTAATTGCAGAAGAAATCATTGCAGAACCCAATCTTGTCCCCACATCCAAACAGCTGTCATGGAAGAGAGGTGAGGATCAGAAATATTAATATAGAACACATAGGACAAATTAAAAGTCCCGTTGATGTCTTGGTAGAGAGTCACTAAATCAGCACAGATAGAATTGAACCCTGGGTTGTTGGTGATCTCTCTCAATCGGCTACTGTTTGGATATATTGGTTAAGACATCAAGGAAGCAAATATATACAAAAAAGGCATATTAAAAGATGAATATTATCTCAAAAATGCGAAAAGGCAACAGGGAACCTTATATACCAGGAACTGGCAAGTGGAAATGACAGGTAAATTGTTTTAACTAAAAGAGCGAAACATATTCTTCGGTTTATAGTTCAGACATCAAAAAATGTTTACTAACAGCGCCATTTTAACTCGTTGTACAGGGTTCAAGATGTCATGGTTACTTTATAGTATAGCACATTCTAGCCAATAAATTCCTCCATTCTTTCCTGCTCAATTTTTGTCCTTCATAGTGATGCATGTTGCCACTTTAAAATCTCACTCCCGACATATATGTAGACTTGGGCTACAGTTGTTCAATGACCTCCCCAAATCTAATCCAGCCCACTGCTTGACTTTTGATGCAGGACAACATCCCTCTCAAATTCTCAGATGTAAATATTGTTCTGTCAAACTAGTCAACTTATTAGAACTATGGGTAACATTAAGCTTCTGTTTATCCAACCAAATTAAGTAAGCGTTTAGTCTAAAATGCTTTTAAACCAGAAAAATAAGAGTCAGGTACAGGGAACAAGACACTTTATACGCATGCATCAAAAACTGCACCGTCATAAAATGTCAGCAGAAGATCAGCCATGAGTTTATTGAATGGTGCAGCAAGCTTGAAGGACCAAATGGCATGCTCTTGCTCGTTTTTCTTTTATCCTAATATGTACAAAATTTACCAGAAAATGTATTTAAATAAATACACAAATTACTCCTTCCAACACAAATCAGAAACAGTTATGCTTTAAGTATTAGATGGCTGAGCAATAACATACATTTATACGTGCCTTTAACATGGCAAAACTTTACAGGGTGCTTCACAGGATCATCATCAAAAAATTCAACACCGAGCTACATAAGAAAATATTAGCACAAGTGACCAAGAGGTAGGTTTTAAGCAAAGTCAAAGGAGGAGAAAGAGAGAGAGGAAGAATGGTTTTGGGATGGTATTCCAGGGCTACAGGCCAAGGCAGCTGAAGTCACAGTCAGCAATGCTGCAGTGATTAATAATTGGACAGGTGTAAGAGGCTTGAGTTGGAGCAGTTCAGAGATTTGGCAGGCTTGTAGGGGTATAGAAGGTTACAGAGGTAGGGAGGGGTGAAGCTTGGAGGGATTTGAAAACAGGGATGAGAATTTTAAAATTGAGTTGTTGTGGGATCAGTAGCCAATGTAGATCAGCAAGCACAGGGGTGATAGGTGAACATTACTTGATGTGAGTTAGGATACGGGCAGAGTTTTGGGTGAAATCTAGTTTGTATAGGGAGTGGTCAAGTCTGGAGGTAACGAAGGCCTGAAATTAGAGTTTCAGCAGCTGAGCTGAAGGAGATTATGGAGGTAAAAATACGCATGTAGCCTTTGTGATGAAGTGGACGTGTGGTCAGAAGCCCACCTGAGTGTCAAATGCGAGGCTAATGTTGTGAATGGTCTGGTTCAGCCTCAGACAGTTGGCAGGGAGAGTGTGATGGAGTGGGTGGCTATATTCCCAATATTTAGTTGGAGGAAATTTCTGCCCATCCAGTACAGGATGTTGGAGAAGCAATGTGACGAATCACACAGTGGAGGATTCAAAACAAGTGGTAGTGAGGTGTAGCTGAGTGTTTTTAAAATTTTGGAAAGGACTTTTATGTATATTTCTTCTGTTCCTATGTAGCACAAAGTCCAGCTTTGGCGAGTGAGGGAAGTAGTGCTGTTCTGGTTTTCTAAAAGGAGAGGTCTGACAGAGAGTGAGAGACAATGAGGCCTGAGAGCTGAAGTTCAGAGGCATTATTTAGGTAAGCAGGTAGGTGATGGGATGTGAATTTTAAAGTTTTCTCCCCCCTAAATTAGGGTAGTAATTTAAACTAGGACTGACAAAGTATAAGTACTGTATTAAATTTCTAGCTCAACTAACTAAATTACTTTATACAACTACAAATAATCATTGAAAAAACTTTCAATCAATTAAATAAAGCAGGTCTAAAATATGGCAGAGCAGGTGTGTCTGGACTGTAGAATGTGGGAGTTTGTGGACGGTCAGACTGTCCTGAACAAACATGTCTGCAGGAGAATGGCATTACCATTTGCTGAGCCCCCCACTATCAACATCCTGGGCATTGCCATTGACAAGAAAATGAACTTGACCAACCATGTAAATACTGTGGCTACAAGAGCAGATCAGAGACTGGGAATTTCTGCATGAGTAACTCACCCTCCAAAGCCTGTCCCATCATCTACAAGGCACAAGTCAGGAGTGTGATGGAATACCCTCCACTTTGGATGAGTGCAGCTCCAACAATACTCAACAAGCTGGATGCCATCCAGAACAAAACAGCTTGTTTGATTGGCATTCCATCCACAAACATTCACTCCCCCCACCATTGACACATAGTGGCAGCAGTGTACACCATCTACGAGATGCACTACAACAACTCACCAAGGCTCTTTCAACAGCACCTTCCAAACCTGCAACTACTATCACCTGGAAAGACAAGGGCAGCACATGCATGGGAACACCACCTCCTGCAAGTTTCCCTCCAAGCCACACACCAACCTGACTTGGAAACATATCACAATTCCTTCACTGTCGCTGGGTCAAAATTCTGGAACTCCTTTCTGAACAGCACTGTGGGTATTCCAACAACACATGGACTGCAGTGGTTCAAGGTGGCTCACCACCACCTTCTCAAGGGCAAGTAGGGATGGGTAATAAATGCTGGTCTAGCCAGTGATGCCCGGATCCCTAAATGAATGAAAAAAAGTAAAGGAATAGAGTTATTGAATGGGTGTCTAAAAAGATGGTTAACATAAAGCAAGAGGAAATCCAATTAAAAATGAGTTGGAATGTCTGTACAGCAATGCACACATTGCCCCCAGCATGGGCAATCATGTGTTGGGAGAAAGCAGACGGAATAGGGTTAATAAGACATGGCTATAGAAAAATCAGACTGGAAATTAAACATTGCAGGGTACAACATTTGAAGCCAGCTAGCAACCCATTCTGCACTGGCACCCTGACTCCACATTCTCTGACCTTATTCATTAATCTATTATGGGCACTTATTAAAGGCATTTAGAAAAGATAGAGGGAAAAAAGGGAGGCGGAGTAGCTGTATTTATTCACTTGGAGCAGGGATAGCTACAGCAGTGGAAAAAAGGGATAGTGATCAGCAAGACAAAAATAAAATCCATATGGATAGAAGTAAAGCATAATAAAGGGTTAATCACACTAATAAGGGTCTACAAATCACTTAATAGCGAAAGGAGGTGGGGGAAGATGTACGCAGACAAATTAGGGAATTAAGTAAAAGCCATAGAATAATCATCGTGGGGGGTTTCAACTACCCTGATATTAACTGGACTAAGAGCTAAGTCAGGGAATAACGAAATGGAATGAAAGCAAAATACTGTGGATGCTAGAAATCTGAAATAAAAACAAAATGATGGAAAAACTCAACAGATCGGGCAGCATCTGTGGAGAGAGAAATAGAGTTAACATTTTGAGCCCAATATGACTTCTTCCGAAGGGAATGGAATGTGCACAGGACTCCTATCTAACTTGGTAGGTTAGACAGTAGATGTAATTTATCTGGATTTTCAAAATGCCTTTAATAAGTACCCATAATAGATTAATGAATAAGGTCAGAGAATGTGGAGTCAGGGTACAAGTGCAGAATGGGTTGCTAGCTGGCTTCAAGACAGAAAGTAGAGTAGGAGTATAGGGTAGTTATTCAGGGTGGCTGAAGGTGGGAAGGAAGTTGGTCTTGTGGCGCAGTGGGTGGTGTCCCTGCCTCTAAGCCAGGAGCTCGGTGGTTCAAATCCCACTCCAGGGGGAGAATTTTCCCCCTGATCGGCTCCGTGCTGCCATTTATGTGGGCGGGCCTTAATTGACAGTGTGGGGTTTGTGACGTGCACCTGGAAGCGCTGAGCTCTCCCTGTGCAGGCTGTGGGGTGGGTGGGTCCCAGAGTTGGGGCCTGCACGCGCACAAAGGTGCCTCATGGAGATTAGTTTAAGTTTTAAACATCTAGATAAAAGAAAATAAAAAAAATTAAGACATCCCCTCATGTGACACCTGAGTTGGGACATGTCAATGAATTTTTAAAATTTTTAAAATTCAATTTATAAACACTTCATGAAACCTCATCCCACCCGTGGATAAGGTTCCATGAAAAATGCGAAGGCTGCCCGGGCTCTTCGCCTGCCCACCAACCTTAAGGTTGGACGGGCAGCTCAGTGTATTAGTTTAATTAGTTTTCAAACAAGCCTTAATAGGCCTTTGACAGTTTGGCGGCCGCACAGCTGACTTGGCTGTGCACCCGCCGAACTGACAATCTAAATGATGTGCGGTGATGTCGGGATGCATGCCCAATGTCACCCCATGTCATTTTATGCCTCGGTGAGCGGGCCCCGCCCGCCGAGCCAAATATTCTGGCCCAGGATTTGATGGCCAAGGAAGGTGTGTTCATAACATGGCCAAACAGGTTGAGTATCAACTTGTAAATCCTTCCAGCATATGCTAATGGCAGGCAACAAGAGCAGCAGAGATTCCTGGTCAGCCATGTGATGAAAAGAAATTGAAGTCTCTACCATCTCTATCCATAGCTCTGGCTACAACATGCATGTAAAAATGTATGTTGCCACAGCAACTCAGACTCCTTGGGGGGAGCAGTTGGTGCAGCTTCTAGACAGCCAGTGTGGATCAGATCAGTGCCAATAGCAGGGGGCTCAATCCCCATTCGAGCTGGGGTGAATTCAGGAGGAGCAAGAGCAGGAGGAGGAGCAGGAGGAGCAAGAGCAAGAGCAGGAGGAGGAGCAAGAGCAAGAGCGAGCAAGAGGAGGAGGAGGAGGAGGAAGAGCGAGCAAGAGGAGGAGGAGGAGGAGGAAGAGCGAGCAAGAGGAGGAGGAGGAGGAGGAAGAGCGAGCAAGAGGAGGAGGAGGAGGAGGAAGAGCGAGCAAGAGGAGGAGGAGGAGGAGGAGGAAGAGCGAGCAAGAGGAGGAGGAGGAGGAGGAAGAGCGAGCAAGAGGAGGAGGAGGAAGAGCGAGCAAGAGGAGAAGGAGGAGGAGGAAGAGCGAGCAAGAGGAGGAGGAGGAGGAGGAAGAGCGAGCAAGAGGAGGAGGAGGAGGAGGAAGAGCGAGCAAGAGGAGGAGGAGGAGGAGGAAGAGCGAGCAAGAGGAGGAGGAGGAGGAGGAGGAAGAGCGAGCAAGAGGAGGAGGAGGAGGAGGAAGAGCGAGCAAGAGGAGGAGGAGGAAGAGCGAGCAAGAGGAGAAGGAGGAGGAGGAAGAGCGAGCAAGAGGAGGAGGAGGAGGAGGAGGAGGAAGAGCGAGCAAGAGGAGGAGGAGGAAGAGCGAGCAAGAGGAGGAGGAGGAGGAGGAGCAAGAGCAAGAGGAGGAGGAGGAGCAAGAGCAAGAGGAGGAGGAGGAGCAAGAGGAGGAGGAGGAGGAGGATCAAGAGGAGGAGGAGGAGGAGGAGCAAGAGCAAGGAGGAGGAGGAGCAAGAGGAGGAGGAGGAAGAGCAAGAGCAGGAGGAGGAGTAAGAGCAAGAGCAGGAGGAGGAGGAGGAGCAAGAGCAAGAGGAGGAGGAGGAGCAAGAGCAAGAGGAGGAGGAGCAAGAGCAAGAGGAGGAGGAGCAAGAGCAAGAGGAGGAGGAGGAGGAGCAAGAGCAAGAGGAGGAGGAGGAGCAAGAGCAAGAGGAGGAGGAGGAGCAAGAGCAAGAGGAGGAGGAGGAGCAAGAGCAAGAGGAGGAGGAGGAGCAAGAGCAAGAGGAGGAGGAGGAGCAAGAGCAAGAGGAGGAGGAGGAGCAAGAGCAAGAGGAGGAGGAGGAGCAAGAGCAAGAGGAGGAGGAGCAAGAGCAAGAGGAGGAGGAGGAGCAAGAGCAAGAGGAGGAGGAGGAGCAAGAGCAAGAGGAGGAGGAGGAGCAAGAGCAAGAGGAGGAGGAGCAAGAGCAAGAGGAGGAGGAGGAGCAAGAGCAAGAGGAGGAGCAAGAGCAAGAGGAGGAGGAGGAGCAAGAGCAAGAGGAGGAGGAGGAGGAAGAGCAAGAGCAAGAGGAGGAGGAGGAGGAAGAGCAAGAGCAAGAGGAGGAGGAGGAAGAGCAAGAGCAAGAGGAGGAGGAGGAGCAAGAGCAAGAGGAGGAGGAGGAGGAGGAGCAAGAGCAAGAGGAGGAGGAGCAAGAGCAAGAGGAGGAGCAAGAGCAAGAGGAGGAGCAAGAGCAATAGGAGGGGGAGGAGCAAGAGCAAGATGAGGAGGAGGAGCAAGAGCAAGAGGAGGAGGAGCAAGAGCAAGAGGAGGAGGAGGAGCAAGAGCAAGAGGAGGAGAGCAAGAGCAAGAGGAGGAGGAGGAGCAAGAGGAGGAGGAGGAGCAAGAGGAGGAGGAGGAGGAGGAGCAAGAGGAGGAGGAGGAGCAAGAGCAAGGAGGAAGAGGAGGAGCAAGAGCAAGAGGGGGAGGAGGAGGAAGAGCAAGAGCAAGAGGAGGAGGAGGAAGAGCAAGAGCAAGAGGAGGAGGAGGAGCAAGAGCAAGAGGAGGAGGAGGAGGAGGAGCAAGAGCAAGGGGAGGAGGAGCAAGAGCAAGAGGAGGAGCAAGAGCAAGAGGAGGAGCAAGAGCAATAGGAGGGGGAGGAGCAAGAGCAAGATGAGGAGGAGGAGCAAGAGCAAGAGGAGGAGGAGCAAGAGCAAGAGGAGGAGGAGGAGCAAGAGCAAGAGGAGGAGAGCAAGAGCAAGAGGAGGAGGAGGAGCAAGAGGAGGAGGAGGAGCAAGAGGAGGAGGAGGAGGAGGAGCAAGAGGAGGAGGAGGAGCAAGAGCAAGGAGGAAGAGGAGGAGCAAGAGCAAGAGGGGGAGGAGGAAGAGCAAGAGCAAGAGCAAGAGGAGGAAGAAGAGCAAGAGCAGGAGGAGGAGGAGGAGGAGCAAGAGCAAGAGGAGGAGGAGCAAGAGAAAGAGGAGGAGGAGGAGCAAGAGGAGGAAGAGGAGCAAAAGGAGGAGAAGGAGCAAGAGCAAGAGGAGGAGGAGCAAGAGGAGGAGGAGGAGGAGGAGCAAGAGGAGGAGGAGGAGGAGGAGCAAGAGGAGGAGGAGGAGCAAGAGCAAGAGGAGGAGGAGCAAGAGCAAGAGGAGGAGGAGGAGCAAGAGCAGGAGGAGAAGGAGCAAGAGCAAGAGGAGGAGGAGGAGGAAGAGGAGGAGGAGGAGGAGCAAGAGCAAGAGGAGGAGGAGGAGCAAGAGCAAGAGGAGGAGGAGGAGGAGGATCAAGAGGAGGAGGAGGAGGAGGAGCAAGAGCAAGGAGGAGGAGGAGCAAGAGGAGGAGGAGGAAGAGCAAGAGCAGGAGGAGGAGTAAGAGCAAGAGCAGGAGGAGGAGGAGGAGCAAGAGCAAGAGGAGGAGGAGGAGCAAGAGCAAGAGGAGGAGGAGCAAGAGCAAGAGGAGGAGGAGCAAGAGCAAGAGGAGGAGGAGGAGGAGCAAGAGCAAGAGGAGGAGGAGGAGCAAGAGCAAGAGGAGGAGGAGGAGCAAGAGCAAGAGGAGGAGGAGGAGCAAGAGCAAGAGGAGGAGGAGGAGCAAGAGCAAGAGGAGGAGGAGGAGCAAGAGCAAGAGGAGGAGGAGGAGCAAGAGCAAGAGGAGGAGGAGCAAGAGCAAGAGGAGGAGGAGCAAGAGCAAGAGGAGGAGGAGGAGCAAGAGCAAGAGGAGGAGGAGGAGCAAGAGCAAGAGGAGGAGGAAGAGCAAGAGCAAGAGGAGGAGGAGGAGCAAGAGCAAGAGGAGGAGGAGCAAGAGCAAGAGGAGGAGGAGGAGCAAGAGCAAGAGGAGGAGCAAGAGCAAGAGGAGGAGGAGGAGCAAGAGCAAGAGGAGGAGGAGGAGGAAGAGCAAGAGCAAGAGGAGGAGGAGGAGGAAGAGCAAGAGCAAGAGGAGGAGGAGGAAGAGCAAGAGCAAGAGGAGGAGGAGGAGCAAGAGCAAGAGGAGGAGGAGGAGGAGGAGCAAGAGCAAGAGGAGGAGGAGCAAGAGCAAGAGGAGGAGCAAGAGCAAGAGGAGGAGCAAGAGCAATAGGAGGGGGAGGAGCAAGAGCAAGATGAGGAGGAGGAGCAAGAGCAAGAGGAGGAGGAGCAAGAGCAAGAGGAGGAGGAGGAGCAAGAGCAAGAGGAGGAGAGCAAGAGCAAGAGGAGGAGGAGGAGCAAGAGGAGGAGGAGGAGGAGGAGCAAGAGGAGGAGGAGGAGCAAGAGCAAGGAGGAAGAGGAGGAGCAAGAGCAAGAGGGGGAGGAGGAAGAGCAAGAGCAAGAGCAAGAGCAAGAGGAGGAAGAAGAGCAAGAGCAGGAGGAGGAGGAGGAGGAGCAAGAGCAAGAGGAGGAGGAGCAAGAGAAAGAGGAGGAGGAGGAGCAAGAGGAGGAAGAGGAGCAAAAGGAGGAGAAGGAGCAAGAGCAAGAGGAGGAGGAGCAAGAGGAGGAGGAGGAGGAGGAGCAAGAGGAGGAGGAGGAGCAAGAGCAAGAGGAGGAGGAGCAAGAGCAAGAGGAGGAGGAGGAGCAAGAGCAGGAGGAGAAGGAGCAAGAGCAAGAGGAGGAGGAGGAGCAAGAGCAAGAGGAGGAGGAGGAGCAAGAGCAAGAGGAGGAGGAGGAGCAAGAGGAGGAGGAGGAGCAAGAGCAGGAGGAGGAGGAGGAACAAGGAGGAGGAGGAGCAAGAGCAAGATGAGGAGGAGGAGCAAGAGCAAGAGGAGGAGGAGCAAGAGCAAGAGGAGGAGGAGGAGCAAGAGCAAGAGGAGGAGGAGGAGCAAGAGCAAGAGGAGGAGGAGGAGCAAGAGGAGGAGGAGGAGCAAGAGGAGGAGGAGGAGCAAGAGGAGGAGGAGGAGCAAGAGCAAGGAGGAAGAGCAAGAGGGGGAGGAGGAAGAGCAAGAGCAAGAGCAAGAGCAAGAGGAGGAAGAAGAGCAAGAGCAGGAGGAGGAGGAGCAAGAGCAAGAGGAGGAGGAGCAAGAGAAAGAGGAGGAGGAGGAGCAAGAGGAGGAGGAGGAGCAAGAGGAGGAGGAGGAGCAAGAGGAGGAGGAGGAGCAAGAGGAGGAGGAGGAGCAAGAGCAAGAGGAGGAGGAGGAGCAAGAGCAAGAGGAGGAGGAGGAGCAAGAGCAGGAGGAGAAGGAGCAAGAGCAAGAGCAGGAGGAGGAGCAAGAGCAAGAGCAGGAGGAGGAGCAAGAGCAAGAGGAGGAGGAGGAGCAAGAGCAAGAGGAGGAGGAGGAGCAAGAGCAAGAGGAGGAGGAGGAACAAGAGGAGGAGGTGGAGCAAGAGCAAGAGGAGGAGGAGCAAGAGCAAGAGGAGGAGGAGGAAGAGGAAAAAGAGGAGGATTCCACATGGATCAGCGTTGGGACCACTGCTGTTCATATTAATGATTTGTACTTGGAATCAATTTCTAAATTTGCAGATGACACCAGATTGGGGGCAGGGGGATACAGTCAATACTGAGGAGGATTGTAACAAATCACAGTACGAAACTTTCAGAATGGGCGAATAATTATCAAGTGAAGTTGAACACAGATAAAAGAGAAGTAACACATTCTGATAGGAAGAATAGGAAATTAATCTATCACTTGGAAGGTGCAAGTCTAGGTGGGTTAGAGGAACCAAAGGGATCGGAGCA
The DNA here is from genome assembly GCF_964194155.1 of Cetorhinus maximus. NCBI lineage: Eukaryota > Metazoa > Chordata > Chondrichthyes > Lamniformes > Cetorhinidae > Cetorhinus > Cetorhinus maximus. Next base: position 40,552,266 of record NC_135900.1, read on the forward strand.
TAGATACATCAATCACAAAGTTGCACCACAGGTTACCAAGGCCATAAAAAAGCACACCAAGCACTAGGCTTTATTTCTAGAAGGGCATAATCAAAAAACAGAGATGGTATGATAAACTTTGGTTAAACCACACTTAAGAGTACTGCATGCAGTTCTGGTCACCATATTATAAAAATTATATTGAGGTACTGAAGGAGGTGCAGAGATTTACAATGATGATACCGGAAATGCATGGATATACATATCAAGATAGGGTTGACATGCTGGATCTCTTTTCTCTTGAAGAAAGGCTGAGGGTGAGGTTTTCATACAGAGAGAATGTTTCCTCTTGTGAGGAAAAGCCTAACTAGGGGCCATCAACATAAGATGGTCACCAAGAAATCCAATAGGGAATTCAGAAGAAACTTTAGTCAAAGAGTGGCAAGAATGTAGAACTCGCTACCAGAGGGAGTGGTTGAAGCAAATAGTATAGATGCATTTAAGGAGAGGCTAGACAAGCATTTGAGGGAGAAGCAACTACATGGTTACGATGATAGATTTAAAAGAGGAGAAAAGAGGAGGAGGAGGCTTGAGTGGAGCATAAACATCACCATGAATTAGTTAGGTTGAATGGCCTGTTTCTGTACCATATATCCTATGTTAACCTATACTGTAAGTGTACATGTGGAACCTGACATTATATAGCCGTGAGGTAGCATGTAGCAGAAAAATAGGAGTTCCAAAGGATCGATCTTTGGGGACTTCAGAGAAACAGTTTGGGATCAGGAAGGGAAACTATCGCAGGTGTACTCAGGATGAAACTAGTTAGCTAAGAAAAGAACCAGGCAAGGATAGTCCACCCAGCTGGATCTTTATGGGGAGGAATTGGAGGAGTGGTCAATTGTGTTTCAATGGCTGCAGGATCGACAGAGGTCACAGATTTATGGTGACTGGCAAAAGAACCAGAGGCAACATGAGGTAAAATCTTTTGACACAACGAGTGGATAGGCTTTGGATGCATTGCCCAATAGGATAGTGGAAACAGTTTTAATCTTAGCTTTCAAAGGAGTACTGGATAAACACTTGAGGGAGAACATGGAATATGAGGAAAGATTCGAGTGTGGGACTAACTGGATTACACTTCAAATGAGCCAACATGGATTCTGAGCTGAACAGCTTCCTTCTGTGCTGTACTATTTTAGGTTAAGGATGAGGAGTTTACCACACAGTCACACAAAATATTATCTGTGACCTTGATAAGGGCAGTGTCAATACTGTGGCAGGGGGCAAAAACTTGATTGGAGGGATTCAAATTTGAAATTGTGATAAAGATGGGCACAGATTTAGGAGATGCCAACATGTTTAAGTACTTGGAGAGTAAAGGGAGGTTGGAAAATAGAAGACCACAAGAAACAGGAGCAGGAGCAGACCATATGGTCCGTTGAGCCTGCTCTCACATTTAATATGATCATGGCTGATCTTGGGCATCAACTCCACTCTCCTGCCAGTTTCCTATATCCCTTGATTTCCTGAGACACCAAAAATCTGTCTATTCCAGCCTTAAAATTAATCAATATTGGAGCATTCACCACTCCCTGGGGCAGAGAATTCCAAATATTCACAACACTTCGAGTGAGGTAATTTCTCCTCATCTCAGTCCTAAATGATCAGCCCCTTATCCCGAGGCTGTGCCCAGTGTTTTAGATTCCCCAACCAGCAGAAACACACTCTCAATGTCTATCCTATCAAGCCTCTTCAGAATCTTGAATGTTTCAATGAGATCGCCTCTCAATCTTCTAAATTCCAGAAAATATAGTCTCAATTTACTCAGCCAAAGATATGGGGTGACAGTTTGCAAGGACAGACAGTTCAAAGGTGTTTTCTCTTTTTAAAAAGGTGGGGTGTCTACTGCCTTTGAACAACTTTAACAAAAACAGCTATATACTAAATTACACAGATAATTTCTGTTGAGCTTCTCCCACCGTACTGCCTTAACTGCAGCGAAGTGGGAAAGTCACTGAGGAAATTCATCCCTATTTCTTACCAAAATGTTACAAGCCTAAAGTGTAATGGAGAATTTGCTTCACTATCTAAATTCTCATCTTTCTAACTTGTACTTTTCCAATGTAACATAAGTTATAAACTCCAAACAGTATATAGCGAGGCAACTCCAATAGCTGCATTCATTATTTTGGCCATTTAGTTATACTGGTTGCTGCGTTAAAAATAAGGTGTTTATCAATGTTTATTCATACTGACAGCAATAAGGCCCAAGGTGTAGGTGGGTATCAAATGAAGGTTTCACATACAAACTCATGGAACGTTGCCCAGTCCTACACAGTCTTGCATCAATCAGCAGTTTGCTCAAACTGTCAGAATAATTTAAGCCTTTTTCACAAACAATACAAATGGTTTATAAAAAAATAAAACTAGTGTAGTCTTGTGGAAATTAAGCAATTGTGTTACATCAGGCTCTAAATGCATAAGGAGAAATTAAGCAGATATCAATGCTACTGTTGTTTATGAAAGACTATTCTTAGTGAGTGCTACTTTGAAAGCTCCCTAGCCGTGTTAAATAAAGAGCAAGTTTTAACTTTTTCCAAACAATTATTAAAATAAATGTTTTTTGTAGATTTTAAACTTGTATTATACAATAAAAATGGTTCACATATTCCTATTCTGCCCTCTCTCTCCTCCCCCTTCAAGGCACCTTCAACTCCCACTTGCAACTAGGTTAAACTGTTAGCGCAAATCCGAGCAGTTCATGCCTTATAAATGTGCTATATTCACAAAAGAAACCTGCTGAAGTCAGTAGATAGTTATCAAAGAAGTCAGCAAACAATTTTGAGCTTCAAGTTTGAAATATTCAGGCAATGTCCTGAAAATTATTTTGCGTACCTGCTTGATATTACATGTTCATAAACTCCTGCCAAGTTGTGGGCTAACTGCATAGAGAGTTACATGTTTGCAGGCATGACGTTAGATAGGATGAATTGAGTTGTGACAGAAGCAATTTTACTATTTCCAATCTTAGTCATGTCATTTCAGGCAAGTGGAAGTCAGTTGTTTCTCCAGGGGGAAGGAGTTCAAGGTGGTGTTGACCAAACTCTGGAAAGACTGCATACCCATAACTGGCAAAAAAACCAGAACCTAATGAAGTGGGTGCATAAAAAGCCCAACCTACAAATCAAAATGACATAGCTTCACAAATAGTAAATTAAATTTTTGGCAACTTCCTAAGGAGGAACAAGTCAGCACAACCAGTATTCACCTGTTTTTGTTGTTGAAGTTATAAATTGCTTACTTATCGGCCATTACGAGGAATCAAAAAAATAGTATGGTTCTGTTTGTTGTGGTGGAAGAGTTGGAAGTAGGAGAGGGTGTATCTCATATGGGATGCTAGTCTGTGCTTTCCACTTAGTCAGAATTTTATCAATGCTGGAAACAACAGGAACACATAACTCACTTGTTGAGAATATTTTGTAGTGCTGCCTCCAGTTGCACAGCAAGCTCCCGGACTACCTTTTCTCCAAGCTGGGCCAGGCAATCTTCTATTGAACTTTCTGGATTTGCTGGACTAAATACTGGAGAAGTGTGACATTCAAATCCTGTACTGGCAAAGGCTAGAGGGAAAGAGGTGAGAGAAAAAAAAGCAAAAGTTTAGAACAAATGAAGTTAAACAAACAGAACTCCTGCTCTATGGAAAGGATGTTATTAATATGAGATTAAATTTATTACAGTATTATGTTGCTTTTCCTACATTTGCTATAGTACTGTGCTACTTTATATGCATTTTGTACTGTTAAGCTCTGCAAGTTTGATCCCAAAACTTTGGTAAGGTCAAACAAGCAAAATGTAACATTTTGCTCAAATAGACTTTTGATATTTCACAGCACAAAAATATTCATACAAATTGGTTGTGGCTCTAGGTTACATAAACTGAATTCAAAACAGAAGCATTAAAAAAGTCAAGTATTTCCCTTCCACTGATCTCATAAAACCTTTCTGCTCTGATCTGTCCAATACAAAAAGGCATATCCGTTCTGCTTGTTGCTTAAAACTTTTCCAAAGACAGGATACAGTATGCACTCCACAGACTGAAGAAAGCAATTTCTTCATTACTGAAGCAAAAGAAGAAACAATTTCAAAAAAAAAACAAAACGTAGAATACTTTTGATTACATTTAAAATTTGACATTAGCAAATTCATCCAGGTTGGATTTTAAAATTTTCCAATAATACAGCAACAATATTCCAAGTTGGAAATTGATACACCAAAATTGGTACATCAAGTGTATAGCAAAGCCCATTTATGAGAATTTAAAGAGTTGCATTTTCTGCACAAGTAATTTTCGATAAAATGATTTTCCTACTACCAGTTCCTGACCCGTGGCAGAATTTTCATGCCGAGGCAGAAGCAGAATACCGAAAAGCCTATTTTCAGGGAGGTGGCTTCTAGGGTTGACGACTACACACCTGCCAGCAGCAGGAAGCCAATTGAAATATCAATTGAGGGAATTCTTTACATGCAGTCTGGATTTGAGACAGCGGCTGGAGCCCATAGATGAAATGGTGGCAGTCTCCTAGCGTCAGTCTTGAGGGGCCAGAGGGACATCTTGCAAAGCAGCCCAGCTTAGATTCGGTGGGCTGCGAGGCTCACAGCTGTAGCTGCAGGCCATCCCACGGAGGTTCCCCATAGCTGCAGTACATTTTTTTCCATTTATAAATCTTGAGGGCGCCTTCATTTTAAAGTGCCCTCGCGGTTCCCCATCTACAGCAGTAGCGCCCACTTTTCCCAGTGGGGCTGCCTTAGATGTCCCCACTAGCCCTCCTGACTGTGGAGCCAGCTCACAGTCCTTAACTGGATAGGGGTCCCAGGCAGCCTCTTCTTAACTGGCCCCCTCCTTGAAAATCTCCTTCAGGGTTCCGCCACAAGGGCCTCCAAGTTCCTGATCCAGAATTCCACCAGAATCAGGAACAGGATCCAGGAACTAGAATTCAGCCCATTGCATGAAGAAAAAAATTACATTTTTGTGTTTTTTTTAAAAAAAGGTAGTTATTTCATAGATATCAAAATGCAATTTCACAATAAAAAACATTTAAAGTTCAAATTAGATATTGAACATAAATGCTTCCTATCGGAAATTTACACTATCGAAAGAAATAGCCTCTACCAAACAAATATGCATAATTCCAAATTTCTCACAACAGATCAGGTGTTAAATAATTCAGAAGAGTGGGAATAGCTAAAGACAAAATTAGCAACTACTTTTTATGAAGCTGAAGTGTGCATGTATAAAGAGACTTTCTTACAAACATAATCATGTACCTAGGCCAACTAATAAGCATGTTGCTAAAATAAATCCTTCACTCGGGCTTCACATAATATCCACTAGAAACCACCTAGAAGTATTGTTTCCTCTATCACCTGTAGAATACAGGAGTATTGCAGGATACCCAAGTTCACAATATACACTGGCATCCTTACAATGTTAATGGATCATAAATTGCTAGCCTCATATTCTTTTAACTTATTAATGAAGTTAGTTAATACGAACTGCAATAAGATACATTTCAAGTCAAATGCATCAATTATCTAATGTACTGAAGAGATGACACTCATCAATAACAAACCAGCATGTATTGCATTTAACATTTGAACCAACCTTTATTTATCTCATCGTGCAGGAGTTTCAGTTCTTCTTGTATTTCCATCTTAATTTTCTCAGCTACATTGCTCTGCAAAGGAGGCCTTTCTGTTGAATGCATCCCTATAAAAGCAGTCAGTGGCATATCACCAATTTTATGCTGTGAGGTTACGTAACAACATGAATTGAAGGACAAGAAAATGAAAACTGGCCTATTACAGCTCATCTCTCCACTAGCCCAGTAAATTAAACCAGCCATCCTTCAAACTTCATGAAAAAAACGATAACAATTCCTCCAACTTTCATGTCATTGTTTCAGCATTCCACTTCAACATTTAAATTATGTTAAACCTTGTAAAAACACATTCTTTTCAGTCTATCAATAGTTTCTCATTTCCAAAGCAGTGCATTTCATACTGATAGCCTATGACATGTTGTCAGAATTCATAACAAACCATGCAGAAAGTGAGTAGACAAGTTATGCATGACTACAGAAAACATATCAGGCTTAATTTTTTAAAACTATTTTAATGATTTATCAAGGCAATATAAAAGTGAGGCCAAGACTACTTTTACTTGTAAAAATATAAACTCAGTTAACTTTTGTTTCTAGTGCAAAAAGTACAACCTATAAAAAGTATTTGCTTCTTTAATATTCAGTCAAAGCACAAATCAAGTAAAATTTGCCAAGTATATGAGAGGATATTGCACTAAACTATTATACAGCATTGTTCTTGTAAATCAATAAGGCAACATTTCATTTTAAAATATAAATTTAATATAAAAGTCAGTCCACGCAAAACTTTAAGCAATTTGTTTTATAAAATGGAACCCTCTTAAATATGTTATTGAACTTACCTTCTCCTGTTTGTTCTAGAGTCTTTTCTTGTGAAACCAGTCCCAAGTAGTTCAAGACAACATATCTGGTCTCATAATGAAAGCCTTCAGGTATGGCTGTAGCCATTTTCACGTTATCTTGATGGTTGTCAAAAGTTGCAACTGTAGTACGCCGGGACAGGAACACAAGGGTGGAGATGGAGAACAAAAAAAAAGTTGTTACAACAAGAACAACCAAAAACAGACAAACAGAACCTGCAGTCTAAAAATTGGTAGATTGGTAAGTTAAGTGCTAGCTAAACTTTACCCATATACTTCGTACGCCAACAAGTAAAATTGACATTTTAGAGAAGTGGACTCTTTGTTCCGGAATGTTTTTCTATGGTGAAAAGTGTTAGAACATTCTTCGAAAGTTCTACCCCTACCCAAAAAGCAAATGATGAAAGCATTTAACATTAAAATCCGAATTGTTATGATAACCAAAGATTTGCAAATACGCGCAAACATTTAACATATTCCTTTAAGGCAGGCAAACCGCAGAATGGAACAAAGTCCTTTCAATGTCCTTTGTTCAACGACCCCACCAAATGTCCATGTGCACTTCTAAAGCCTGGCATCAGTAGAAAGGAGAGGTCAGTCACCAACGACGTGATTCTTGATGTCTGTCTGCTTATGCACTATGAAGCCGACGCGATTGCGTTTTAATCACAACCACGCCACCAATTATGAACTTGTGTCATTTATCCAATATTACCACGCAAACTTAAAAAATGCGCATTACATCATAAACATTAAAATTAACGTCTAATTCCCTCGTTCTTTATCTTGGTCCATTATATTAAAATAGCTCAAAAAATTCGAGAAAAATTGCAGATATTTGGCAAATAGTAGGACACCATTCAATCTCTTCATTTCATCAATGCTTTCTCCATTAATAAGCTTAAACTGAATATTTAGTTAATTCAACGAACTCTCGCCTTCTACTTCGATCTCTCTCCAACACAAGGTTTATGTTCCCTTAGAGTGTGTTTTTTTACTAAATGTAAACCGGACAGACTTTACCGTGCTTTGGGATGAGCCACTGCAGTTGCAACTAGAGCACAAGTTCCTTATTTAGACGCGCACCATCTTTAGGGGGCAAAGAGACGACCTGACTCCTCCCCCTCCCGCAACACAAGGGGGCAAAGTGTCAAAGGGCACAGCTTCAATTTAAAATTAAAAAACAAACGCCAGGACTCGGAAGGCTTCGCCCCCGACATATTGCTTTCTGAAGATTTTCGTTAAAAAAAATAGCTGATTCTCCAAACAGAAAAGAGAAGAAAATCAGTTTTGGCGTCCGCGGGTTGGAACGAACCGAAAGCCTCGAGGTCAAGGGTCAAAGAAAAAAAACATGTTTAAAAACATTTTTAAAAGCACTCCAACCTGAATGCTCATTTGTACAAGCAACTAAACCGTCTTGTTTTGATGAGAAAAAAAAGCGTATTCTTAAAATCTTTGCTGGTAAATTATCCGCTGGCAGTACTGAATCCCCATCATGCAGTGCAGTGCGTCACGGATGTCGTCACCCGCAAGTTTTTTTTTAGTCTTTTTTTTTGAATTGGATCAGCGGTTTAACTGACAACACACTGCGCCCGCGCATAACATGGGGTTACTTTAAAGCCGCGCGCGGGGGGGGGGGGGGTGAAGAGAGGGTGGCAGTGAGCTCCTGGGCGTGGCACTTTGCGTCTCCTGGCCCCGCCTCCAAACTGGATCAGGTGACCACCTATAGCCACAAGGGTTTGCTGCTGACGGTCACTGCCTACCAGTCAGCTGAGTGTTCGCCCTTGTACTGTGTGTCTGTTTATCCATCCGCCCAACTAGCGGTTTTAACATTAGGAGTCCACAGCTCCTGGGAACTCGCAAAATACACGGGCACCTCCACTGATCTTCCCCACTCTCTATACCTGTGGGACTCTCTCTCTCTGCTCCCTCCCTTCCTCCCGCGAAGACACATTAAACCTCCGACGACAATGGCGCTGAGCGACGCTGATGTGCAGAAACAGGTAAGGAAGGGTCTGGTCTGGCCTTGTGGATGTGTCCCTGATGACAGGAGTACCGGCTGCAAGAAAAGAATGAAGCATTATTGAGCTGCATTTCAAATTTGACACTCTCTCGGCATGATCGTCACAGGGTTTGGGGGGGGGGGGGGGGGAGGGGAAGGGTTAATGCCCAGTGTCTGTTAATGAGAAAGCGCTCAATGAAAATTCAGCTGTCATCTCAAAACCCTATCCTTCCCTTGTATTCTGTCTCCAAAAATGATCGGGTTTCACCTGGTGAAGTTGACGGGAGGTGGGGGGGGGTTACAGAACAGTAACGTGCTGACATTGGTGGGGTTTGTATGATTTTAAAATTTGAATTGGCCTTTTTTTTGTGTGTGTTTATGGACATGGACTTCCACTTTCAGCCTGCAAAGTATTATGCAATTTCAGGAATTTTGTAAGCAGATAGGTTAAATGGAAAAAAAAACTTGGTCATCGATGTGCGGCCAATACATTTTAGATCAATCGCAGATGCTATTATAACCTTGACTTGTGTCGATGTAATGTTGCATGCAATCTGCATGCAATAAATTTCCGATTTGAGTGGGCACCATCCAGACGTGAATTTTAAACCTGTAATGGGAGGCGGGTTGGAGTGGGGATGTTAACCTGATAACAATGGCAGTTCCCTCTTGTCCTAGCTGCAATATTACAATGGATGGACATTTTAAAAAATCTTACGTGCTGGCACTATTATTCTTTTTTTTAAAAAATGCATCCAAAAAGGCAGGTTAACGTTTTGTGGAGAGCCAGTAACAGTAAGTTAGGTAAAAATGTTAAACTATTCTTTGGATGCTGTTAAATTCACAGCATTTCCTATTTTTACTTTTAAAAATAAATCCCTGCTCTCTTCTCCATAAACATCATTCGGTCATCAGCCTTCTATCTTTATCAATACAGTTTAAAAGGTTTTGTCTAAAGTTTATTTCACGGCCACTTATAGTCTCTCTCAAAATTATATTAGTGCAAATAAATGGCTGATTTAAGTATGATATTGTTGAGCAAAAACCTAAATGTGTTTACATTAAACAGTTAAAAAGGCTGGTATTTTCTAATTTGAGCTAATGTTTAACCTTGCTGAATGCCATTGTTCATTTTCATTCTATTTGGTTAATTTTCAAACTTTTACAATGGGAAAATCTAAATTATTTTGAACCAGGCATATGTTTCTATGAACATTTTTATGTTTTATATATTTTCACATTTTTTGAATGTAACTTGTCTTCCTTGCTCTGTTTTGACTTTAGCCAGATACTAGTTTTCAGTAAGCAGAACTGTACTTTCCTGTTGGAATCTAGTTTGAGCTAGTGCACCTGGTTGGAAGGAGTTGTGGTCTTGTCTGTTCTAGTGTGGGAGGCAAAGTTAATCGTGCTAGGCTCCTTGTGTTACATGATATTTCTAAGATGAGTCTCTGTTTCCCTGAAGCGAGGATGAAAATGCATGTAATAGGAGATTAATCTCCATATAAAATTCAGAGTAGCAATACAAAATTAGGGCGGATCTTGAGCCCTTTTGTCTTATCAGAAAAGCTTTTGAGTCCATCCCACAATTTAGCAATTGAAATAGATTCAGTTGTGTCGAGTTTCGCGTTTTTTTTTCCAAAGGAGAGTATGCAATAAAGACATGGATAAACCATTTGCAGTTGAGACTATAAAGTACTGTGTTGGTTCAAAATCATAGAATACAGGAGGCCATTCAGCCCATTTTCCATATACTGGCTCTTTGGTAGAGCTATCCATTATCTCCACTCTTGCTTTTTTCCCCATAGCCCTGTATATATTTCCTTCCCTTCTAGTATTTGTCCGATTCTCTTTTGAATGTAAATATTGAATTTACTTCCATCATCCTTTCAGTGCATCCCAATCACAATTTGTATTTATAAACAAAAATAAAATGCCATTCACCTTAAACCTGTCTCTTCTGAATACTGATCCTTTTGCCACAGGAAGAGTTTCTCCTTATTAACTGTCTTGACAAGCAACATGAAACAGATGAGTTGGCTTATTTATTTATAAATGTATTCTGTCCCAAAAGCTCTGTGTAATAAACAAAAACAAACAATTCTGAAATGTTTCAAATCTGTTAACAGCAATTAACTACAACTTTTCATTTAACACTTATGTTTGGTAGTCGATATTGTACATTTGAATACGTAAATGTATGTTTTGTAATACAGTAATGCAACAAAGTCTGAATACACTTCAACTAACATTATAAAGAATCCGCATAACATTAGCATAGCTACAGCAGCTGTGCAGCATCAAAAGGATAATAATGGGGTTATTGCAGCTATTAAGAAATACGGAACAAAGGTAGGCAAATAGTGTTTAGGCACAGATTGACCTTAATGTAATTGATAGGAAAAGGATATTTATCCCAGAGATGTTCTATGTGCAGCCTAACTTTTGTCAGTTGAATCTATGTTTAGATTCATCAAATAGTCACCATTTTTTTCTCTTGCTAATTTCTTTCCTGATCACAAATATTGTCTCCTTGCTGTAATTTGGTTCCATGAGTGCCATTTGTCTTCCAGTACATCACCCAGTGATCATTTTTGTGTGCCTGTATGTGGGAGCTGTAATGAGAAATGTAATAATCTATCTGGTCATGGGTGACATCACTACCAGGTCGGTCCCTTTTCTTGTCCAGTGTCGCACTGTATACATCCAGCAGGCTTAGCTTTATCTTGCCCTGTTCTGCATGGTCCAGCTTCTCAGGATAACATATTGACCCACTATGGTAGACATTATACATTACAATGGGAAATAAGCAGTAAGAATAATGCTTGTAGTGATGAGGCCTATACAATTAAATGTGGCTGTGATAGACTTTTTTGCTGGTCACAGTAGTCATATGTTTAAATTTGGCATAATATGTTATGTTACTATTCCTAAAAAGCATTTTCTTAGGTGCTGTGCTGTTTAATTTGGTAGTTCGACACCTTGGCTGGTGATTGAGATGCCTTTCAACCACACTGTACTGGCTGCTGTATGTTTGTGGGCAAACACCACTTGGAAATTATTGACTTGCTGACTGTCAAATGCAGCTAAAATAAATGCAGTTTTTAATTCCTTTTTGTTCTATATAATCCCCAAAGAACTTGTGGCTTAATCTTGACTGAATTAGTTGATCTGAAACCAGTTATGATACAGAGCTATTTAAAGGTTCAAAGAGACCCTACTTGTTGGGGTGTGAGACCTGTGTGTAAGAAATAGCACCTGATGCTGAACCAAGGAAAACAGCTAGCATGAAAACTCGTGATAATAATATGATTGTAGAGGTGAGATTTGTGCAATTGTTTTCTTTGTTTTTTTTCTACAGATCAAGCATATGATGGCCTTCATTGAGCAGGAGGCCAATGAAAAAGCAGAAGAAATAGATGCAAAGGTGAGGTTTTGTTTTATTTCGTCATTCTTTTTACTTTTTTAGCTTGTGGCAATCTGAATTATTTCAACCTAATCTTTGCATACAACATCAACCTCACATTTATAATTCAGCATTATGTATAATTTAGTAAGGCATTATTGATGCAAATTAGATTTGACAAATTCCATATAGGGATTGAAGAAATAGTTTGCTTTTAGAATTGTCACATTAAACATGTTTTTCCTCCATTTCATTTTTCTTATCTAATAATAGACTAATGTATACTTTTTATGTTATAAATGTAATTGTTAACAAAGTGCTGTAGAACAAGTTGCTAATTTTGCTGCATGTCTCTTTCCCACTTTTAAAGATGAATACACTATCAAAAAGTACTTACAATTCACTACACTTTTGTCTTTCCTGCACTCAAAATATTTTTTGGATAAAATATAAGGTATTGTTTAGAAAAAACATGTGTTACTGTGCTATTAATTCTGAGAAAAAGTAAGGTTCAAGTCAGTCACTGCTTTTACTGGTTAGAGATCTTATATGACAAATTTAGTAAAGTTAGTATGTTTATTTCTTAGTTAATTCCGAGCATTCTCAGAATTTATTGCAATACATAAATGTGGCCGATACTGCCTTGCCTAATGGCTCCATGTTGGTTTTCAGCCGTTCCTCATTCTGTGTTCAAAGCTTGAATATTGTACTAAAGAATGAGAACTGATACCAAAAAAGCTTCATACAACAGAATTTAGAAGATTATCCAAATAGTAACTAGGGAATGTACATCCAGATTTACGCAAAATGGAAGATTGTGAAATATCAGTGTTCTGTTGCTTCTTTGTAATGCATTACCAAGCAACTGATCATTATATAGCAATAACTTTCACAATGCAATAGTGTAGTGATTATGTATCTGAACTAGTAAACTAGAGGCTGGACTAATAATCCAGCAAACATGAATTCAAATCCTCCCACAGCGGTTTGAGAAATTGTGATCCATTCATTTAAAAAAAAAAAGAAAATCACCATCGTGGTTGAATCTCAATGACCCTCTGAAATGGTCCAACAAACCACTTCGGTTCAAGAAGAAGGTCCCCCATCACCATCTCAGAGTAACCTACAGAGGAGCAGTAAATGCTGGCATTGCCAGTGGTGCTAACATCTGGAAAATGATGTATATAGTTTGTTAACGTCATAATATATTAGCGATATATGAAAGCAGGAAAATAAAATATTAAAATACACTATTCAAAATGTACTGCCTGTAGCATAATTTTATTGTTAGCTTGCATTGTGCCTGTTCTAAATGTGATTGGACATAAATCTGTGCTCAATACTAAAAACACCCATGTCAAAAAAAGGTGGTTTGTTTCCTGCGAGAAGAGCAGTATCGCATGTACCTGTATCGCATGTACCTGTGTTTAGTTTAAGGCAATTCCTAAATTGGAGAAACAAAAGTAAATAGGCTTCTGATATGTTGCCTGACTGGCTTATCTTTGAGGGTCTAGACATGAATGTTAATACCCTGTGGGATTGAGGGGATGATCACAATCGGACCCTATGCTGTGTCTCAGATGAGCAGTTTCACAAGGCTACTGGAATGCGCTCAGAAGATGGGAGCCTCACTTGCTTGGAATGCTTTAGAATGGCTAATCTCAGCGGAAACAGCATTGACAATTTGGCACAGATCTGTAGACAATTCTCTGTGGTTCTATACTACATCACGTGCGTTTACCAACTAAGCTGTCAGAAGTGTTGGAATCCAGCTTTAGATTTCTTCCCTTGAATTTGCTGCCAGTCTAATTTTGTCGGGTTGCTTTTCTACAGAGTAAGGTGGAAATCGTTCAAACTAGCAGATAGTTGAGTGCCATTGTCAGACCTGTGAAGAGGTCTCTGCAGTTGTTCCTAGGCCAACAGATACCAAGGAGAGCTTTACTGTATGCAAAGACTAACTATTTTAACGTACAATCTGGTGTTAGAATAGTTTATGTAATGTGCACAGAGTTCACTCTGCCTGTGCAAGTTTAAGTTTGTAAAGTCATAGTGTTATCTATCTATCCTACTTATTTTGTTTTCTTTGATACTGGAGTCATGTTAAAAATCAATGCCTTGGTTTTCAGGCAGAAGAAGAGTTTAACATTGAAAAGGGCCGTCTTGTACAGACCCAAAGATTAAAGATCATGGAGTATTATGAAAAGAAGGAAAAGCAAATTGAACAGCAGAAGAAAATGCAAGTACTATGTTTTTTTAAAAAAAAAGTCAAAGTCAATATTTCAGTAGTTCTCAAATTGTCCTGTTGAAATATTTCTTAATTTACAATATTAAGATTTACGCATTTAGATAAGAAATAGAAACTGTCATGTAATTTTATTTAGAGAACATGAAAATTAAAATAAAAGATGTAATCATCTTCATCTAATTTCTGAAGAAAATTTTGTCTCCAGTACTGAATATTCTACTACATGCAATTTATTTAGATTCTGAACATGGGTGTATTGAAATCTCTCGAGGTTGAATTGACTTGCTGACTAATTTTTTTGTAACCTTCTACTTTTAGTCAAATGTCCAATTTGCTGAACCAGGCTAGGTTGAAGGTCCTCAAAGCCAGAGATGATCTGATTTCGGTGAGATTGCAAATATATTAAATTAACTAAAATACAATTTAATAGAGCCTTAAGTTCAGGAAAAGCATGTTGTTAGTATTTTTCCTGCTAGTAAAGTGTGAAGATCACGTACACCAAGCCACTGATTAGTTAGTTCATTTCAGCAATGCCCTTTTCAATTGCCTGTTAATCACATAGCATCAGTATGACTCTGTGGTTCTAATGAAGCCATGTCGTTATCAACTGATGCATATATATAATGAAGAACATTATTACAATACTGTAGAGCTAATGTTGGTCAACCCTTTGGGAATTGAAGTTGTAGCAGTGAGCTTACTGACTTTTTCTTATCAGATATTGAGACTGATAGGTTTCTATGTTTAAAAATAACATTTGTTATGGTAACATACTATATATTGCAGGACTATTGCAAGGAGCAATGCAAGTCAAGGATATTATAGCATAATTGAATTTCTAAATACTTTTATGGAGTGGTAGTTTATAGATTCACCTGCAGTTACCTTTGTGCGATGAATTTAATCTTGGTGTATCACTAGAAGAGTATCCTTTACATTGAGAAGAAAGGAAAATTGTATAGCTTTGTTTGTGAACTACCTGGATCCAGATTACAGACTCACAGTGGAAAATTTGTGGATGCTGGTCACCTTGCTTTCCTCAACCAGGCATGATACATACATGGGAACAAAATCAATAACAGTAATATGTCTTCCTTTTGGCATTGTTGACACCAATCCATCCAGACTGAAAAATCCCAGCTTCAGTTCTTTGTTTGTGCTGATTTGGGGCAGCAGATTTATTGTTACAATTGCTGTTCGGATCCTCAGATTATGCCAGTCACTAACCAATGTTTGAATTGGGCTCCTGTTCACGGTGATCTCTCAAGAACTATTCTAGTGAACAACTATTCTACAAAAAAAATCTCTGGCTCAAGTCTAAATAGTAGTCTTTTTGATAATATACTTAAATGAGGAGAAATTTCTTCAGTTGAAGGACTGTGACAATTTGGGGTTCTCTACCCAAGGGAGCTGTGGATGCTCAGTCATCGAATGGATTCAAGACTGAGATTGACAGATTTTTTAGATACTAAGAGGGATAGGGATAGTGTTGGAAGATGAAGTTGAGGTAGACCATCAGCTATGACCTTATTGAATTGGGGAGAAGCTTGAAAGGCTGTATGACTTGTTGCTACTCCTAAGTTTTTATGACCAAAATAATGCAGTGTTCAACAGGACAGGATTCATATCCCTTCTTTTTCATTAAGAAACTTTTTTTAAGAAAAGGAAAACTAATTAAAAATATTCTCTCCTCGCAGGCAGCTGCAGCTAATGGAAGAAAAGTTTTCAATTCTGAAGAATCATTCATTTTCAAATTGTAACTAAGCAGTTTTCGATAAAAGTGCATATAATTTTTTTCCTTCTGAGAAAACAAAAATACAATGCCCACATCCAATATTTTGTAATTTAAAAAAAAATCTTTTTGGGGTTGATGTAGTGGGTTGACCATGTCCCCAGATACGTCTTTGGTCCTATGTTGTGAAATGTCATAGACCTTTGGTGCCATTTATGGATTGTCAGCTATTGCTAGTTTTCCAGGTTGACATGTGGAACCTTCTTATTGGGTGCTTTTATTTGGTTTCCAGGATCTGTTGAATGAAGCCGGACAGAGACTGGGTAGAGTGACAAAAGATCCTTCAAGATATCAAACACTGCTGGATGGACTGATACTGCAGGTAAGGATGGGATAATACTATAAATGTGCTGAACTATAGTTTTTTTATCTTCACTGCGCAAGTACAGTCCCACTCCCATGTAGATATCATTAGTAATAATACTAATAATAGTAATAATACTAGATTCCAGGTTGAAATGAGTTTTCTGGTTGCTCTTGTAAGGGGCAGGGCCTTGAGAAAGAGAGGGAGAGAAAGGTTCATTCTTTGCTTGGTGTGACAGATTGTAGGAGCCATGTTTTCTCAGGCTAGAGGTTATTAGAAAGATAAATTTGTACCATGTATGGTACTATGTTTTATAAATGCTGGCAAATTACCTTCAGAATAGCTTTTGAAATATATCGCCGTTCCTTCACTGTTGCTGGGTCAAAATCCTGGAACTCCCTTCCTAACAGCACTGTGGGTGTACCTATGCCACATGGGCTGCAGCGGTTCAAGAAGGCAGCTCACCACCACTTTCTCAAGGGCAACTAGGGATGGGCAATAAAGGCTGGCCCAGCCAGCAAAGCCCACATCCTGTGAATGAATTTTTAAAAAAATACTGTAAAACCTGCTGTTTACATGGTTTCTTGTAAATTATCTATTCCCTAATTTGAGAGTTAAAACTGTCTTAGATGTATTCTAGGTTTTGTCAAATTCCTATTTTCTGTTGCATTGTAAAATGTGTGGTCCTATAAATTGATAGTAATTGTTGTATTTTTTTTAACCTTTAGGGCTTTTATCAGCTGCTGGAACCTACAGTGATTATTCGATGCCGCAAACAAGACACTACAGTAGTTAGGGTAAATTAATGGATGTTTAGTTCCAGACTAGCATTCCAAAGTGACTTTATGTTGACACTTACTTCATCTGTGATTGAAATTCTAATGGCTCCACACAAGTTATCTTCCTAATATCTCACCTAGAATCCTTCATGGCCATTGTATGAAGTGGAGATGGGTGTGTCAGTGCATGTGTGCGTGCACCTGTTGGCATGTTATGAGTAGAGTCAGACTAAGAAAAATAAATGTTACCAAACTGTCCATTTTGCCTCAGTTGGCTGAAAAATGATAGTGCTGGAGAGCACAGTACATGGACCTGTCAGTCTATGAAAGTGGGGGTGGGTTAGTGTGGTACCTTAAAACGAATGTCCTGTCACAGTGGCCGAATGTCCTGTCACAGTGGCCATATGTCTTAGTAGCCCTTTTGTGATGTTTACAGCAAGAGACATGTGTGGTGTGTTAGATCAAATTTCAAATCTTTTTCAACAGATGGAATAAAATATTATTTGAATGTGTTAGCAACACACTGTTCTATCTTTATCCCCACTAGTTTTCCTGTATACAAAAGCAAAATACTGTGGATGCTGGAAATTTGAAATAAAAACAAAATGCAGGAAATATTTAGCACATCAGGCAGCTTCTGTGGAAGGAGAAGTAGAGTCAATGTTTCGGGTCGAGATGACCTTTCATGATCAGTTGACCTGAATGTTTCCAGCATTTTTTTTTGGTTTTATTACAAGTTTTCGCATTCCCTCTATATTTTCCTAAATATGATATTTCCTGTTGTAGCTCCACAGGCCTATTCCCACTACTTTCAGCTTACGTGTTTGCCTACAACTTTTAGAATGTTTGTCAACAAGATTTATCATGGCCAGGATTTCTTTTTTCGATCTGCTCCCACTCCACAGCTGTAATTACTTTGCTATCTCTGGAGAGATCTAATTTCAAAATCTTCAGTGGAGATGTGCACCCCTCCTCATTTACACAGTTTAGTATACTTTTTCTGTTGAGACACTAACTTCTGATTCACTGGGCAATGTGATGGGTGATCAGTGTTTTTTAGGAATGTCTGGTGTCTAGCTGAGTGCTTCTCATCTGGTCTCTGAAATTCACAAGGAATTTCTAATCTGCAAATTGCCGATGTCTCGTCTTTCATTTCTTCCTCTTCCTCCTCCTCTTCCCTCTCCCACTTCCCAAAAAGTTAAATTCTGGCCAGAAATTATGTTTACTTAACAATTAGACTGTGTTTGCAGGAAATTTTCAGTATATTTAGTCTCCAATGGAGCTATTCGTGATAAATAAGGAATTGTTTTATTACCAGTGGAACATTTATAGAAGCTAAAGCTTGTGTTGCAATGCTAAAATGCAGGCATGTGTACCTTTAAAACTACAGGTCTTTGGACATTTGGATTTTCCTGTTGGAAAGTCAATTAAAAGCACTCAGATATTGCGTCTGGGGTGTTTTCTGTCCTTGGAAAATGACTGTCTGTAATTTTGTTTTTAAAGAAAAGTATGAGTGCACAACATAAAATAGTGGGTCAAACAGGATAATGGTATCAATATTTATCTCTAAAGCATTAAATTATCCCCTCTGCACTTTGGGATGGCTTTTTCCAATGGTCTGAATTTTGCTGTGGTGATGTTGGTAGCTATATAGAGTTATTACTCTACTCTACTGAAACTGACAGCAACTTTGGGAATCTGCATAATAACATAGAAATCCAGTAATTGCTATAGGTGAGCCTAAACCCCTCCAAAGGGATGTCATAGAGGTTCCCACACTAATCTCGAGTGTAATTTGATGAAAATTCTGACGCTGTTAGACTCTAAGTAAACACACTTAAAAATTACACCTTTGAATGAGGTGCAACAGGGTTTTTAACAGCTAACTTCATAATTTATTCTAAACTCATTCAATGGCACTGTAAAGATGCTTTTTAATTCTGTGAAATATCAAATTTCTCTAATAAATTCCCCATAAAACAATTTTTTTAATGATTGGATCAAGATAGAAGCCAAAATAAGCAATCATAATCATTTATTTTACTATTTGAAATTTAAATTAAAAGTGAAGGAATTCAATAGTTTTAACTTGCTGGTTTACTGTGTTTCCTTACCTGCTTGCTGATTTCACTGGGGTTGCACACTAAGACATCCAATTGACTTGGTGCCAGATTTTAAACTGCTGTCGGGATAAGATAAACCCACACCAAAAATTGCTAGCTGTTTATGGGCTGCTTCCTTCGAGGTCAGTGGTAAGGTCCGTGCTTTTCTGCTGGTGGCAAAATCCAGGCCATTATAAATTCCAATGTTCAACATTTTGAAATGAAACAGTCTATATATACTTGTTGTGGTGTAATTGTGCCACCTTGCTGTGAAGGAGCTGTATGCAGTGCTACCTCTGTTACTTTAGAACAACATTTTCTCTGAATATGAACAGTGCCACAAATCTGTGTGTATTTTCACTTCTTTGATTTCCAAACAGACCTCCATCAACAAGAATGTTCCCATTTACAAGAACAGTGTGAATAAGGATATTGATGTTCACATTGACCAGGAAAACTTTCTACCTGAAGACATGTAAGTATCTAAGAAGCTTTTCTCTTTATTGAAGAGACTTGGATTCAGTTCATTTCCATCCATTTTTGGTAGTATTTTTAGCAGAAAAATGTGTTAGCAAAAATGGGAATTAGTCAAACCTTGTTTTGATTCAATAATATCCACTGTAATCTAACGTACACATGAATGTTCCAAACTTTGTTAAATTCATAGACATACAAATTACAAGCAGGAGTAGGCCATTCGGCCCCTCGAGCCTGCTCTGCCACTTGATAAGATCATGGCTGATCTGATTGTGTCCTCAACTCCCCTTTCCCCTATAATCTTTGACTCCCTTGTCGAGCAAGAATCTGTCTAATCCAGCTTTTAAAAATATTCAGTGACCCAGCCTCCAATGCTTATGGGGGAAGAGAATTCCACAGACCAATGACCCTCAGAAAACATTTCTCCTCATCTCCATCTTAAATGGGAGGTGCCATATTTTTCAACTGTGTCTCCTAGTTCTAGTCTCTTCCACAAGGGGAATCATCTGCTTAGTATCCACCCTGTCAAAACCCCTCAGAACCTTGTATGTTTCAATAAGGTCACTTGTCATTCTTCCAAACTCTAATGGATACAGGTCCGACCTATCTAACCTTTCCTCATAAAATAACCTATTCATCCCAGGAATATATCGAGTGAAAGTTTCAGCAGCTCAGTATCTCCCATTATAACTTGCTGGATTCCTAACCCTAGATTGGCAAGAAGCAAGTTGTATTCTTACTTTCAAACAGGATTTGGGCTTCCAGATGTAATGCTGCTCAGCAACAGAGTATTCCATTGCAGTATATGGAAATTCAAACTGGTCCGCCTGTTCCTACCTCTAGAGAAAGTTTGTGACCTACTGACAGCTGTGAGTGTAATCTGGATTAGAATACAGTCCTGTGCAAAATACTGACCATGCTGTTTACAAAAAAAATACCATAAGCCTTCCTGTTAGTGTATTTATTATCCTTAATTATAGACTGTGTAGTAATTTCCTGACAACAGATGTTAGGCTGACTGGTCTGTCACATGCAAATTATTCTAGGCGTACCTTCTGCTTTTGCTCATTAATTAGCTGATATAGGCTGTAGGGACTTTTGTTTTAGAAAAGTTGGTCACCAGGAAAAGGAGTCAAGAATGTTGTTGTTTCTTTTCTCTTCAAACAGTGCTGGAGGTGTTGAGATGTATAATTCTACTGGAAAAATAAAGGTTTCTAATACTTTGGAGAGTAGATTGGACCTCATTGCACAGCAGGTAAGGAAATTGTTCATGAAGCTCTATGAAAACGAAATGATTTTTAGGCTCATAATATAATGACAAACATTTACTTGAAACAAGTTGCTGATCCTGTTCGTCCCTTTCTTTTTGTGTAGCATTTACAATACAGTATGTCCTTTTGAGTGCTTCTCTGGTTCAGTGTTTCTAATGTACTGAGTAATGTGTTGAGCCACACAAACACAAACTAGTACGCTCCCAGCTAGTTTGTTCCCAGTCAGATCTCTATTAAGTTGCAGTGAAAGCACTACAGAGCCTCAGAGTCCCTGTTCTGGAAAGTAAAAGTAACTAGAGTTCCTATTCTGATTGCTGACAAGTAATACTTTTGCTTGCTCACTCTCTCACATTTGTGTCGGCTTCTGAAGTCCTAATGAGATATTTCTTAGCACTTGGGTTGGAACATGGCTGCCTTTCAGAGGGGGTGGGGAATGTAAACCTGCTGAATTCCAGGTTTGAGTGTGGATTGCTACTGAGCCACTTAATGTGAAGATCACATTAGAATGTGTCTGTGCTGATTGTAAAGTAGCTCATTACCACAGAAATACTAACACTAATGTTTCATCTTTCATCATCTTTCAGATGATGCCAGAAATCCGAGTGGCTTTGTTTGGTGCCAATCAAAACCGGAAGTTCTTGGACTAAATGCTGTGCTTTAGACCTACTATCCAGGCACACAGAATATAGTGAAAAGATGTAAAAGTTACAGACCTATATTTAAAGAAAAATATCCATTGTACTTACTCTTCTGTGGTGTTAAATCTAAAGTGTGTTTGAAACTGCTTCATTTGGTAAGTTTCTGTACCTGTTGGCTAAGGGAAATTGCTAAAAGGCATTGGGAGATCACTGGGTTTATTGAGTAACCCCAGATTATTGGAGTCACAACATCGGTTGTATTTCTTTGTATATATTAATCTGTTCTCAAATGTGAACAAAGCTTCAGTTACATTTTGCTTTGGCATCAATCATTGCAGCAGACAGGCAATTTCCCAAAATATAGACCAGTAGTGAAATCTGTAGAAAATATGTTGCATCCAGTGTTGCTGATTTGTCAATCTTGTACTATTTAATTAACTTGAAATGGTCATTTTGTGTTTCAGGTACTGTATATGTATATATGGTTCTGAAATAAACATCTCTTGCTGGATCCTGAATCTGTTGCTGATTGTATTTTTATTTTGATTGGGCAATCATTTCAAGATTGCTGTTTTATTATCTTCAATTATTTGAACATTTGTATTTAATGTAATGCTCCATTTATCATTTTTTATCTGATTTATGGTAATCTCAGGCCCTAAAAGAATAGCCACATGATATCTGCAAGATGCTTTTAAAGTTGACACTGCCATATGCTTTCTCCTTTCCCATTTGCATACTTTAAACAATACTGCTTCCCTGAATATTTCATTTGTGCTGTATTCTGCTTGAGTTTGTAAACTGTTCCTATTTCTTTATAAAACTGCTGTTCATTTGTTTTACTGTGCTTGTTAAAAGATGGATTGTTGGTATTTTACTGTATATGAAAAAGATTTTAGTTTTGAAATTTAACTGGCCATTTTCAACATTTGCATTTCTTCAAAGTAGGACCTAAATTGTTCTGACTTGTGGGATTTTAAAGGATGGACTGAAGAAATCTTAATCCACTCTGATCAGAATGTCAGTGGATGGGAATAGTTCTGCAGTTACAAGGCTATAGATAGTCACATGAAGCAGTAGTGCAGTATAGATGACAGAGTAAACCAACAACCATTTCTGTACTGACTTTTTCAACTTTATTGCGTGATAACTAGCCCTAGAGCTGGTCAATTGCTGATTAGTGTGGTGGGGGTACAGTAAAGAATAAATTTGCAATTGTTTGGACTATTGTGGAAAACAGCAGAGTAATTATTTGTTGCTGAAGACGACTACCGAAAGATAACAATGATGGCAGTCAGGTCACAACTGTCCTGCTGTGCAGATAGACAAGAAATTAAGATACTACTGAATTTTTCACCTATTCAATGGGCTTAGTCAAAATAGCATTAATAATAATGATCCAAAGAAGCATCTTTTTGCATTGAGGGCAATGGAAGAATCAAAGTTCAAGTGTGAGCCCCTATCCTACAATTCAAAAACGGTGTTTGTACTTCACTGTAGTAATAACCCAAATTTAAACTGCAAGTCCTGTGCAAATGTTGAGTTGCAGCTTGTTTGAGTAAGCGGTGTATTGGGAATACTTGCTGAGGTTTCAAAACTCTTAACTTGTAGGATAATTAACCACAGCTCAAGTTACAAGGGTATTAAACTTTTTATTGCAAGGTTCTTCTGCTTGAAGTTTTATTTCAAGTAGCAATCCAAAGGCCATATTAAACACATCAACTTTCTATAGCTAGATCTTTACATTTCAATTGGGTTAGTAATGGCAACTTGGCACATGCTAGTATCAGAACCTGCCAGCACCTCTCTGAACAATGTGAGGCTTTATTGGTTTCCTTTTATGTTACTAAATTTGTGTATTCCAATTGTTTGTATTTTTGTGTAACTAGGATAATAGATATGACAGTGTATGTTACACTATTTACATGGTCTTTGGTTAATATCAGACTATAGAAGGGAAAATTTCAATAGTCTGAATATCATTACAGATCAGGAGGTGTATTAATGATGTAAAATAGGCAACTGTGTATTCATAATACACATCAACAATTTACTAGTGTGCAATTGCAGGATAAAACTTAGAACTAATTGAAACATGAAATAAAGTGACAGGCACTTACATTTCACTCCCTGGTACAGGGATGCACAATGACTTATAAACATTTATCATTACAATGAAAGCCAACCATGTTTGTATTCTCAAAGCTATCCTAAACTAATACCACTGACCTGCTCTCTCCCCATAGCCCTATATACAATTATGTTTATTATAGATTTGCTTTGTATTCAGGACCAATGTTTAAAGCCCTGTGGATTTCCTATTTTCTCAGGACTAAAGGGGAGGTGATGGTGGTGGCATTGTCACTGGCCTAGTAACCCAGAGACCCAGGGTGATGCTCTGGGACCTGGGTTCGAATCCTGCCATGGCAGATAGTGGAATTCAATAAAAAATCTAATTATGACCACGAAACCATTGTTGTACAAACCCATCTGGTTCACTAATGTCCACCAGGACTACACGTAACTCCAGACCCACAAGCAAGCCACTCAGTTGTGTCAAACCGCTACAAAGTCACAAAAAAGGAAACCAGACGGACCACCCGGCATTGATCTAGGCACCGGAAACGACAATGGCAATGTCAGCCCTGTCGACCCTGCAAAGTCCTTACGAATAAAATTGGGAGAGCTGTCTCACAGACAGACAAGCAACAGCCTGACATAGTCATCCTCACGGAATCATATCTTACAGATAATGTCCCACCATCACTCATCATCCCTGGGTATTTCCTGTCCCCACCGGCAGGACAGATCCAACAGAACATCAACTCTGGGCACACAAGTGTCAGGTAATGACCATCTCCAACAAGAGAGAATCTGACTATTGCCCTTGATGTTCAATGGCATTACCATCACTGAATCCCCCACTGTCAACATCCTGGGGTTACCATTGACCAGAAACGAAACTGGACTGGCCATATAAATACTGTGGCTGCAAGAGCAGGTCAGGCTAGGAATCCTGTGATTAGTAACTCATCTCCCGACTCCCTAAAGCCTGTTCACCATCTACAAGCCACAAGTATGATGGAATACTCCCCACTTGCCTGGATGAGTGCAGTTCCTGCAACACTTAAGAAGCTTGACACCGTCAAAGACAAAGCAGCCCGCATGATTGGCACCACATTGAGAGTGGTGGGAGTGTGGAACGAGTTGCCATCTGACGTGGTAAATGCGGGCTCACAAGTTTTAAGAATAAATTGGATAGATACATGGATGGGAGAGGCCTGGAGGGTTATGGACTGGGTGCAGGTCAATGGGACTAGCGGAGTAATATTTTGGCACAGACTAGAAGGGCCGAATGGCCTGTTTTTCTGTGCTGTAGTGTTCTATGGTTCTATTCACTCCCTCCACCACCGATGCATGGTAGCAGCAGTGCGTATCATCTACAAGATGCACTGCAGGAATTCACCAAGACTCCTTTGACAGCACCTTCCAAACCTATGACCACTACCAGCTAGAAGGGCAAGGGCAGCAGACAAATGGGAACACCACCACCTGGAAGTTCCCCTCCAAGTCACTCATCATCGTGACTTGAAAATATATCGCTGTTCCTTCACTAGCGCTGGGTCAAAATCCATGAATTCCCTTCCTAACAACACTCTGGGTGTACCTACACCACATGGACTGCAGCGGATCAAGAAGGCTGCTCAACATCACCTTCTCAAGGGCAACCTAGGATGGGCAATAAATGCTGGCCTAGCCAGCAAAGCCCACATCCTATAAAGAATATTTAAAAAAAATCTCTTTCTCCCCCAAATCTGGGCTCACCTTGACAGGCTGAGCTCCTGCTACCCTAACTACCTTTCTACTAAAATGCTGATCATCCAAAATCCCTTCCTGTGCCTCGATGCTAGCTCATATTGTAATTAATTTCTTCTTGGGTAGTGCCCTTCACCTTTTGCAAAAGCACGGTCATCATCCCCCAGTTTTTTAAAAGCAGCTTCACCCCCTGTCCTTTAACTACTGTCATAATCTGTATTCATCTTTTCTGCCACTCCATATTGGAATTTCTATAATCTAATTTTCCTCTCTCCCAAGCAATGAAATGGCCCGAGTAAAAGTCACAAATGACACCCTCCTTGGCTGGTGCATTATCGCTCCTTGTATTCCTCAACCTACTCGGGCTGAATATACCAGCCTCTTCCTATTTCTCTTCTGTGTTACCCAGCTCAGTGGAATTCCTTTCCTTGGCTCATCTCTACACCATCTTCTCCAGCTAAATATTAGGAAGTCTGAAACATTGGTAATGATCTATTTCCACCTGTAATTTCACCTGTCTCAGTCCAGCTGTGGCTGAAACTCTTCCTCACACTTCTGTTATGTCTAGACTCATCTATTCTAATGCTCTTCAGGACAACCTCTCTTCTTCCATCCTACATAAATTTAAGCATGTCCATATCTCTATTTCCTAACTTGGACCTAGTTCCATTCAAAAATCACTCCATCCTCTTTTTGAAATCTATCCATTGCCTTTGTCCATTCATAAACTAACCTCCTCCAGCCCTACAACTCTTTGAGAACTCAGCATTCCTCCAGATATAGTCTCTTATCCACGCTTCATTTCCTTCACCTCCATTGGTGGTCGTGGCCTTCAGCTGCTTTGCCTGTAAGCTCTAGAATTCCCTCCTGAAACCTCTTTCACCCCATTTTACCTCCGTCCCTCACTTTAAGACCTTTCTTGGAACATATATTTGTGACCAAGCTTTCGATCACATATTTTAATATCCCCTTTGGCTCGGTGTCAATTTCTGTCTGACTACACTTGTGAAGTGCTTTGGTATGTATTGCTATGTTAAAGGTGCTATATAAATGCAAATTCTTGCTTGTATTTTGGGCTGCAGTTTATTGATACAGTTATATTGTCCTTTCTTGTAAAATAATTCCAAGTAGTGTTAGGAAAATCATTCCAATTTTGTACTTGTATCCTCTGATAAAGGTAACAATACACTGGTCAGTTACTGAACTCATACTTTAACAAATAAAACACTTGCAACTAATCTTATTTAAATTGATTTTGGTGATATTTGCATATAGTTGCAGTACCACTATACTCCAGCTAGTGGCACTTCTGAATCATTAGAAATCACTGCAAAAACTGATGTATGATGCAATTATTGAGATTCAAAACTAAGATTCTTTGCCATTTATTTAATGCATTCATAATTACCAATGATTTTATATATAAAAATTAGTAATATTTGGGTAGCAACATGCTAGTATTTCAAAACAGAGTTATGATAAAGTTGGGTAGCATTGTCGTTTTGCCCCAGAGTAATTTATAAGTGAGTAAATAGTAAAGGAAAATACTTTCTGTAGAGGGTTTAAGGCAGATAGAGAGGTAACCACTTCACTTTATTTAGGAGGAAAGTTCCAACAATGCCTATCTAAAACCTTTAACAAAAAAAAGTTAGAAGGTGCTACGCTGGAGCATTATGAAGCATTATTTGACACTGAGCCACATAAGGAGATACTGGAGCAGATTACCAAAAGCTTAATCAAACAGGTAGGTTTTAAGGAGCCTCTTAGAGATGAAAGAGAGATGGAGAGGTTTAGGGAGGGAATTCCAGAGCTTAGGGCCTTGGTAGCAGGAGACGTGGCTATCAATGGTGGATGTTCGAGTTCAGAAACAGAGAGCAGATATCTCAACAGGGTTGTAGGCTGGAAGGGATTAGGGAGGTGTGAGCCTATGGAAGGATTTGAAATCAGGAATAAGAATTTTAAAATAAAGTTGTTGCTTAACTGGTAGCCAATGTTGGTTAGGGAGCACAGGAGTGATGGATGAACAGGAATTGGTGTGAGTAATGACATGGGCAGCAGAGTTTTGAATGGCCTTAAGTGGGAAGTGGGAGGCTGGCTAGGAAAGCATTGGAATGGTCAAGTCTAGAGGTAATAAAGACATGGATGAGGGTTTCATCAGCAGATGGAGAAGTAGCGACTGAAGCATAGACCCTTGAAGGTGATTGATCAAGTAGGGGGCAAGCAGCAATCAAGAATCAGTGCATTAGAGAGTCCAAGCTGAGATGTATAGCTAGAGAAAGTATCCAGAAATTACCTGGGTGAGGCCCTGCAAGGACTTGAAGTTGATTCATTGGAATTTAGGTGATTAGTGAAGTGGATGAGATCTGGGATGATGATTGTGCACGATTTTGTATTGAATAGAGTGCTAAAGATTGTGAAGAGTTAAAAGCAGGGTGGTTGACAATTTTGAGAAGTCAATTCCTCAGGTCATGAAGATGCGAAAGAGATTTAGTAGCAGAGGAAGTGAGGCATGGGTCCGAGTGGGCAATGTTTTGAAGGTGGAAGAATGCAGTTTTGTTGGTAACAAACCTTAATTCTGGGTTAAATAGAAAACAAGTTGCATACCACTGAACTCACCCCAAGTGAAGGCGCAGGGAAGTCGATACAAGTGGCACTAGAGGGCTGTAGATGCTGGGAAGAGCTAAGCAGGAAACATTGGACAGAATTTGAACTGTCAAGAGCAGGAGAGCTGAGTGCAGTCATGGGGTTAAGGAAGACATGGTCCCACCCAATCCTGCATTTAACCCAGGTGGGTTTGCAGGCAAGAGGAAGAGTCCCATGGAACTGTTGGATAAGTAATTTCTACATGGAAATAGGAAATCAATTGTGAATTTAACCAGGCATACTGGATTTAACTGTCAGTGCACAGTTTTCCAAGAGTTGTGTGGATCTTGCCAGGATCAACAAAGCACAGCAGGGAGTATTGATACTGACAGGCTTAAAAACCTCTGAACAACAAAACTGGATAGCTGCTGGCCTGCCTATGTGAAAGACTCACAGCACTTGTTTCAGAGAGCCAGATTTCACTGCTTCACAGGTGACTTTAGCTTTCTGGAAGCCATTGCACCTATTTTGGACTTTATTCACCTTAATTTGATCTTCTCTGCTGTCACCCTTCACTGCAGCATGAGAGCAATATATGCAGCTCTACCTTGGGCCCCTGATAAAGAACAAGAGAAGCAGCAACACCTACACCAACAGCACCAGCTACCTTCTCCTCAGCTACCTTCTCCTCAGCCACATGTTCCTCCACAAGACAGGGGGGAAAGGACACAAAGATCCTGCTGGAAGGAGGTGTTACCCCCAGCACAGGGTCTACAGGCAGGGAATCAACTTTCGGAACATGATTGAGCACCAGTGCATGAGGCTCAGGCTTTCATGACAGGCCATTGCTGACAACCACAGCTTCCTGGAGTAAAACTGCCTTCACTGTGGATCTGGTAACCATGCATTGCCTGTGGCCATCAAGGTCACTATCACTGGAGCAGAGCTCTGGGTTCTCTGCCTCTCACTGGAGTTCTGAGCTTTCTTCTACTGAAGGGGGGAAAGTAGAGCATTATGAGTTTGAGAAATAGATTGTGTGAGAAGAGAATGACAGCATTTGTGAGACATGGGTGTGAGATGTCAATAAGGTGAGGGTGAGAGAGAGCATTGGCCATTCAGAGAGGGAAGCCAGGAGGCGTCTGGAGAGGGGAATGACTGGAATGAGCTGCAAGTTTTATTTATCTGAGGAGTGTTGGGTAGGAGAAAGGTGGGAAAGTCAGAGTATGGGGAGTTGGCACCTGAATGTGTTATGCCACTCACCTTTTCTGGTCCATGATATAATTGGTCCTCGTGGGACACTGTATCTAGCTTCAAAGAGCCACACTCCTGTTATTCACTTCCTCAGCCTCTTCGATGTATGTTGCTTTGTTTGAGAAGCTAGCCTTTAATCCCATCTGTGGGAAGCAGCACTTCATTTCAGTCCCTCCGATGAAATTACAGGACCTTCAGGGAGGAGTCAGAGACCCTTCCCATGGTCTCCTTTCCATTCCTGTGGTTGCTGAAGCCTCTGGAAGCAATGTCCAGTTCAGCCATTCCAAGCCCTCCTGGGACCCCCCTTAAACTAGAAACCCTCCCTTTGGCAGATGTGGTCATCATCACACCTGCACAGTGCTTGGTCAGGGAAGAAGGAAACGGGGTGGTAAAGCCGTTGCTGAATTAAAAGCCACAACAAAGCCTGCTGATTAAAAAAAGACTTCCCGACCCTCTGCTCCCAGCAGGTCTGTTTAGATAAAAGTCTGCCCATCTTTATCGACATTGCACTTTAGGAAAGTACAATTCATTCAGGACTCGAGCCCTGATTTTAACTCTGGATCAGTTTTCAGCGGGTGAATCGGAGATGGTTCAAAACTCACCCATTGCAGCTAAAAACAGCTTTGGGGTATTTTAGTTCCCAAGCATCATAATCTCATAGTTGGATTTTCCATCTGATTCAATGACCTGCTGGGAACCCATCCACTTCTAGAATTAGTTAGCCAGAGGCCTATTTAAATTGGGAAGGCATCTCATAAAAATAAGGTTCTGCAAGATTTCAATGTTGGAATAGTGGAGAAAGAAACTGAGGTGGTGTGAGTCATGAGTAAGGCCCCAGGTTCTCTTGGAGGCTCTGCTGGAAAATATGAGGTTAATACAGGTTCTCTTCCCAACCTGTGCTAGGGCAATTCCCCAAAAACAAGTCTAGCAGCTTCTGGAGCATCACTCCTAGGATGTGGTCCAGTACAAGAAATGTTTCAATAACCCCACTAGAGTCATGTTCTTCAATGCTCCATAATACCCTTTCTTTCTACCCCACCAGTCTCAACCATCCCCTCTCCTTTCCCCACCCATAAGGTCACACCACACCACTTTGTATTCACCTTTGTCTCCCTTCATATCAATCATATCATTGTCCTCAACCTGTTAGCTTTTGCAGAATCATCAATTTCTATCATGGTTCTTCCCTTACTTCACACACCTTCTTCCTATTCAACATCTTCCCACCCTGACTGCCCCTTGCTTCGTCTTGCTCTTGGACAAAATTAATGTCCCTAACATCTACGTTGTTCTCTGTATAAGGCATTCAATAACTCTCAACCCTCTGAAGGACTAGACACTGCGCATCAACAGGAAGTGATTAGCATGAGGGAGGACCATCCAACCTCGTAGTTCCATCGGAGCTGGAGAAATAAGTGTGGAAATCAGTGGCCTGGCAAGAGTTGTCAGCATAGGACATTTCAAAGCTAGAGTTCCTGTGAACAGGGTCTTCTATTACTTTGAGCACTTACAGATTGGCCAAACAGGCATAATCAGGCAGCTTGACTACAACAAGCCTGTCATCTATCACTCTCCCTTCCTCATTGCTTCAAGTCAATCTCAACAGCTCCAGCACATCAAAAAAGACACTTCAAAGGATGAGAGGACTTAGGAGTGGGCAGGCCTTCTAAAACATCATCACATAACCCATCCGTCAGGACTAGAAATACAGAGATGGTCACACTGACCGAGTGAGGACATGGTAAAACACCCAGGACTGGTGAGCAGCAACAATTACTGGTGACAGGACAGCCCAGGTGACAATTAGCTGGAGGGTGAACTTTCTCGTAGCTTTATTTAGAAGTACAGGGATGCACTTGTTTACCTCAGCATTTCTTCAGAGTTTAATCCTCAGGAGCCCGGGCAGCTCAAGATGTCGGTAACGAGAAGAAAACAGCTTGCTTTCACTCTAGCAGCTACACCAGTTATTGGAAATCCTCCATGGTTAAAAAGAGTTCACTTCCAGTTTGTGTGGCGTAATTGCTTCACAGCATCAGCAGTGTGAAATCTATCTCAGAGTGCGTCACCTCCAGGGAGCTGCAGCTGGGCCCTCACAACAGGAATCAATATTTACAGTCTTATACTGTTATTCATCCATGGTGTCTCATTAGTGTTTTAGTTTGTTCTTGTTTTTTGCAGAATATATTTTCTGGTCTGCGTTGAATACTGGGTTTAAATGTTTTCCATCGCTTTTCTAGATCATTGTTTACCAACATTGTCGTCCATTTTATTTTCCCACTTATCCTCACCTCCTCAAAATCAATTTTTCTCCAATCTATTACCCTGGTCTATGTCATGCCTTGTATTTCTTAAACCATACTATTTTATGGTTACTATTGCCTAAATGTTCACCTACTTTTACTTCTCTTATCTGCTCTAGTTCATTTCTCATTGCGAGCCCTCCCATTTTAGGCTTTTTACATGTTGGGTTACAAAGGAGTCCTGTACACATTATAGGAACTCCATTGCTTTATCCCTACCTTTCCTGGACAAATAATTTCCTGGATAGTTGAAATTCCCCATGATTATTATTATTTTTTTTACTCAGTTCTCGAGTTTGTCTGCATATTTCTTTCTCCACCTCCCTTCCACTATTAGATGGTCTAAGACTACCTTTATTAGTGTGATTGATCTTTTGCTTTTTTTAATCTTTACCCATAAATTCTATTTCTGTCTTACTGAAGGATGCACCACTCTGTTCTATTATGCTATCTCTTATCAACACAGCTAGTCTACCTCCTTTTGACCTCATTATCTTTTCTAAATATGCTATATACCTTGCAATGTTTAATTCCATACCTGGTTTTTATGTAGCCACTGTCTGAGTAATCGTTCCAATATCTGGTTCCTCACAATTTATTATTTCTTCCAGCTTCCCCTGCTTTATTATGGACAGTGGACATTGCTGTACAGGCAGTTTAATTTATTTTTAATAGCCACTCCCCTCACATTTTTAAACATCTTTTTACATTCCATTTACATGGAGTTCCCATGAACGTACTGCCCTTGTCCTTCCAGGTGGTAGAGGTTATGGGTTTGGAAGGTGCTGGCAAAGGAGGCTTAGCGAGTTGCTGCAATGCTTCTCATAGATGGTATACACTGCTGCCACTGTGTGCTATTGGTAGAATGGGTGAATGTTTAAGCTGGTGGGTGGGGTGCCAATTAATTGAGCTGCTTTGTCCTGAATGGTGTCATATGAACATACATACGAACATACAAATTAGGAGCAGGAGTAGACCCCTCGAGCCTGCTCTGCCATTCAATAAGATCATGGCTAGTCTGAATGTAACCTCAACCCCACATTCCTGCCTACCCCCAATAACCTTGTTAATCAAGAATCTATCTAGCTCTGCCTTAAAAATATTCAAAGTCTTGGCTTCCACAGCTTTTTGAGGAAGAGATTTCCAAAGAATCACAGAGTCACAGAAACTCTCAACCCTCGGGGAAAAAAATACTCATCTCCATTTTAAATGAGCAACCCCTTATTTTTAAACAGTGACCCCTAGTTCTATATTCTCCCACAAAAGCAAAAAACCTCTCCACAGCCACCCTGTCAAGACCCCTCAGGACCTTAAAGGTTTCAATTTAGTCACCTCTTACTCTTCTAAATTCCAGTGGATACAAGCCTAACCTGTACAGCCTTTCCTCATAAGACAACCTGCCCATTCCTGGTATTAGTCTAGTAAACCTTCTCTGAACTGCTTCTAATGCATTTAGAGCTTTCTTTAAATAAGGAGACCAGTACTGTATACAATACTCCAGATGTGCTCTCACCAGTACCCTTACAACTGAAGCATAACCTCCCTACTTATGTAATCAATTCTCTTCACAATAAATGGTAACATTATATTAACTTTCCTAAATACCTGCTGTACTTGCATACTAACCTTTTGTGATTCATGCACTAGGCCACCCAGATCCCTCTGCATCTCGGAGTTCTGCAATCTCTCACCATTTAGATAATAAGCTCTCTTTTTTACTCTTTCTGCTAAAATGAACGATTTCACATTTGCCCACATTATTCTCCATTTGCCAGATCTTTGCGCACTTAACCTATGTCACTTTGTAGTCTCCTTACGTCTTCACAATTTAGTTTCTTATTTATCTTGGGGTCATCAGCAAATTTAGCAACCATTCCTTTGGTCCCTTCATCCAAGTCATTTATATAAATTGTAAAAAGTTGAGACCCCTGCACTGGTCCCTGTGGCACACCACTCATCACATCCTGCCAACCAGAAAAAGACCCATTTATGCCAACTCTCTGCTTCCTGTTAGCTAGTCAATTTTCTATCCATGCCAAGATGTTACCCCCTACATCACAAGCTTTTATTTTCTGCAATAACCTTTGATGTGGCACTTTATCAAATGCCTTCTGGAAATCTAAGTACAGTACATCCACCAGTTCCCCTTTATCCACAGCACATGTGACTCCTTAAAAGAACTCCAATAAGTTGGTTAAGCATGATTTCCCTCGTACAAAACCATGTTGACTCTAAGATAAAAGCAAAAAACTGCAGATGCTGGAAATTCAAAACAAAAATAAAAATACCTGGAAAAACTCAGCAGGTCTGGCAGCAAGTGCGGAGAGGAACACAGTTAACGTTTCGAGTCCATATGACTCTTCAACAGAACTAAGTAAAAATAGAAAAGAGGTGAAATATAAGCTGGTTTAAGGGCGGTGGTGGGGGGGTGGGACAGGTCCCACCCCCAACCTGCCTACCACCCCATCCTACCTGTCCCACCCCCCCCTTAAACCAGCTTATATTTCACCTCTTTTCTATTTTTACTTAGTTCTGTTGAAGAGTCATATGGACTTGAAATGTTAACTGTGTTCCTCTCCACAGATGCTGCCAGACCTGCTGAGTTTTTCCAGGTATTTTTATTTTTACCATGTTGACTCTGCCTGGTTGCCTTGATTTTTTTCTAAGTGCCCTGCTATAAAACCTTTAATTATGGCTTCTAACATTTTCTCTATGACAGATGTTAGACTAACTGGTCTATAGTTTCCTGCATTCTGTCTTCCTCCTTTTTTGAATAAAAGAGTTATATTTGCTATTTTCCAATCTAATGGAACTTTCCCTGAATCAAGGGAATTTTGGAAAATTAAAACCTATGCACCAAGTATCTCACTAGCCACTTCTTTCAAGATTTTAAGGTGAAGTCCATCCAGACCTGGGGATGTGTCAGCCCGCAGTCCCAACAATTTGCTCAATACCACTTCCCTGCTGATTGTAATTTTCCCAAATTCTTCCCTCTCTTCCATTTCCTGATTTACAGCTATTTCCGGGATGTTACTTGTGTCCTCTATAGTGAAGACTGAAGCAAAATACCTGTTTAATACACCTGCCATCTCCCTATTTTCCATTATCAATTCCCCAGATGCACTCTCTATAGGAGCAACGCTCACTTTGTTAACTCTTCTTATTTAAATATATACAGGAACTCTTACTATCCGTCTTTATATTACTTTATATATGTTGAGAGCTTTTGAGTGTTGTTGGAGCTGCACTCATCCAGACAAGTGGAAAGTATTCCATCACACTCCACTTTTGACCTTAATGTGAACAAAGAGGTTAGACGATTGCACAGTCAGTGAGTGTTAGAAAGAAGAGGCTCTATGACACCAGTACCAGTTGACAGAATATGTGTCACTTTAGTGCCCTGTGACTTGGGAGTGACTCATTCTCTGCTTTTGTGTGGGAGAGAATCCTACTCTGACCATGACCATATTTAAAGGGACTTACTGCTGAGCAGCTGACGCACCCACTTGGTTTCACAAAACAGATTATTTTGGTCATTTATTTTATGCCAGTTTGTGGGACCTTATGTGCAAATAAGCTATTGTTTGTCTACAGTAAATAAACTTCAATAAGTACTTCATTGGTTGTGAAGTACTTTGGGATACCCCAAGGTTGTGAAAGGCACAACATAAATGCAATTTCTTTACTGGAGCCCTGAATCTGTATCCTGTAGTCCTGCCACCCTCGCGTATCTGAAATAATTGTTTCAACGATCACTAACTATAAATTTGGATTATATCAATTTGAATATACAGAAGTAAAAAATCCTCTCTCACCTGATGAAGAAACAAGAGTAATATTGTGGGCTGGCCAAGGGAGAGGTGAAAAAAACAACCAAACAGAAGAATCAGAGTTCCTTTGGCTGCTATGTTTATTCAACAAGTATATTAGATAAGTGAAATAATAATAGGTGTTCGCCCATGAGTTTAGGTTGTTTTACCCTTGGATAAAAATCTTGTTGCAATAAACTTCTTAAGAGGCTTGAGTTATTCAAACTTTTTATGTATTCTGTTGCATTTTAAGCAGCTGTGACATATAAATAATTAGCTTTTTGTTTACTATTGTTGAAGTAATAAGGCAATTATCAAGATTATGGAATGTGGGCTCATTCCACAATTTAAAAATGTTCTGATAATGCACGAGTTTGCTGCTCCTGATGGTTCTCAGCATGGGAGATATGAAAGTTTTGTCACAGGGCCTTTATTATATTTTCTACATATTAAAATTAATTAGAAAGGTTTAGAAAACAATTAAGGTGACAGCTGTTCCTCGCCAAATCACTACTCACGCATGAGCCAGAATGTGACCATTGGCTAGGTATTCAGCAATGGAGTGCTTCACAGGAGCAGAAAGAGGCCATTTGGCTCTTTGAGCCTGCTCCACCATTCAACAAGATCATGGCTGATTTTCTATCTGAACTCCACCTTCCCACACTACCCCTATATCCCTTAATTTCCTGAGTACCCATACACCTCTGTCTCGAATATACTCAACAACTGAGCATCCACAGGTCTCTGGGATAGAATTCCAAAGATTTGCAACCTTTTGAGTGATGAAATTTCTCATCTCAGTCCCGAATGGCCAACCTCTTATGCTGTGACTGTGACCCCTGTTCTAGATTGCCCAGTCAGGGGAAACATTTTCTCAATGCCTACCCTGTCAAACCATTAAGAATTTTGCCTGTTTCAAGTAGATCATCTCTCATTCTTCTAAACTCCAGGGAATATAGGCCTCATCTACTCAATCTCTGCTCATAGCACTATCGCCTCATTCTAGGAGCCAGTCTAGTAAAACAGCTGATATTGATTTTATCACTCAACATCTACAAATGTGCATTTACCAGCAGGCATAGTGATCAGAAGAAAGAACCTGATCGTAATCTTCTGTGTCCTACCCTAGGGACAGTGACTCTAATTGTAACACCCATACTGGCATCACTGCTGAGTATAGTTAACTCACCGCATTTCATGGAAAAACATCAGATCCCTGAGCTGCTCAGTACCAACTCTAGCACTAAACTCAGGAACAGCTACAAAGTGGGAAATATTAATTGATACTTAGGCTCAGAAAAAGTATTTAGGAATGCTTTTTGCCCATTGCTGTTCCATGCAGGATTGCAGTATTCTCTATGATAGCACTGCTAATCTATGTAATGTTCTATTTTATTCGCTGTACAGCACTGCTATCATATTCTCCATTGTATACATTCTACACAGCACAGTCTTATTTTACATATA
The DNA here is from genome assembly GCF_964194155.1 of Cetorhinus maximus. Classification (NCBI taxonomy): domain Eukaryota; kingdom Metazoa; phylum Chordata; class Chondrichthyes; order Lamniformes; family Cetorhinidae; genus Cetorhinus; species Cetorhinus maximus. Next base: position 40,589,007 of record NC_135900.1, read on the forward strand.
GTGCTTTCTTGGTCTGGTTTAAAACAGCATGTGAATACACTTCTTTCCAGAATTGTAGTTAGCAAATTAAATGCCCTGTCACACCACATTTTTTGGGGCAATTATCTCCCTATGCCTCCCTCATGATGGTGTTAACATTTGTTGAGGTGCAGTTCCTTAGGTGCTGTTTGAATTGTGACACCTTACCAAAGTGACCACTGGCATTGAGAGTTTATTTATTAAGTGTTGACAAGCTATTTGACCGACTGGAGCGTAGCAGCTGAGCCCCATCCTGCTCCCACTTGACATCCATATATGCATACTTTCCAGCAGGAAATGCTCACTTAACCAACTGTGACACCAGGACTGCTCTTATCACAATGTCATGGAGACACTGTTACAGAGACTGCTCTGGGCAATACTTAATGTAAAACTTGCAGCATTCTCCATCTCTACATCATCACCTCTGTTGTTACTAAACAGATGAAAAATTTACGATATTGAATATCTGTAAACAGAGATTGGTTTTATTTTTCCTGTAATTAAAAAACATTTCTGACATGATATAATGTGAATATATTGCAAAAATAGAAGCTTTGATATTGCACTGAAACTATTAGCATACCAGCATTTGATGCCTTTGTATACAATTCCTTTGTCTCTATTTGAAACATTAATCGCTTTGTTTTAAACGTATTGGTGTTTCTGTTAAAATAACAGATGAAGGATACCGATGCTTGAGGCATTTATAAGCTAATCATCACAATGTATAATTTCAGGGTATTAATTAGCAAAATTAGAAGGCAAAAAATATTTTATTTTTCTCCTCATCCATCTTCTCTTTAAGCAGTAAGATATGCTGGCAAACAGCTCCACATGCACCCGAAGTCTCCGGTACCTCACCCAAATGACCATTTTGCATATACAAACTTAGAGAACGAGGCTTGGAAATTGGATTGTGTCCAAGTTCTCGATATGCACTTCAGATGGATGAAGCTTGGTGTCCAGAGTACTAAAGCTGTTAGTTCAACCACAGGACTCAATCTGGAATAGTCCTGATGTGTAGAATAGAATAAACTGAGCCTATGGAAGGCCCAACCAACTTTAATTAAGGAGCTATTTATCCAGAAATTTAGTTAGCAAATTGCCAATATTTGTGATGCTACATTTATGACAGTTGGTGCTCCCTTAACTAAGGTTCAAGCCATAAAGAGACACATAGTAAAAGTAGGTGTGTATTTTGGTAACTTTGAGTGAATTCTGGTTCAAGTGCAATGTGGTTCCAATAATTTGAGACTCAAATTACATCATAACTTTTGTTACTTACTTGTTCCGAACCATGGAATGGATTACAGCCAATCAATTTTCCACAAAATGCCATAAAATCCAATTTCTTTTAAAATGAAACTATATTTTTCATTATGCAACTGTAGTGGCTTCAATATTTTGAAAGTTGTGGTCCGATTACCACAGAATAATTGTACTCTACAATTTACAGGATTATAGTTAAATTTTGATACATTGCAGTGAGAAGGATGTAATTTATATTCACAGGTTTACTGTGTCTGCTTGTGGCAAGCTGCTGTGTGAAAAATAGCTGCCATCTTTGCTTATCTAACAGGTCTAACAGTCCAAAATGAATCCATTGTGTGAAGCATTCTGACATGAGAAATTTCTACACAAATACAAGTGTTATGTGTTAACCTCTGAAAACAGAATCTGTGGTGGAAACACAAAAATTTATGTCTGCAATGGATTGATTATGCCACCTCAATCACAACAAACATGGAAAGATGCTATAACCCACAGAACAAATCAAAAACAGGTGATCTGTCAAGGAAAAAGTTATTTTACAAAAATGTGAATTTGTAGTGAGAATTACTGTGTGCCAGTTGAAAAAGAATAGCATTAAGCCCAGAGACAATGATTTTCCTGGACCTGCCAGAGAGTTTTTTTTTTAAAAAGTTGAAAAGAACAGATCCTACTTCTGGAAAATGGCAATGGTGAGCATTCCAACAACTCCTTCAGTTCAGAAGTCAGGGCTATGAAACAGATCGTCTTGAGAAAGCTTTCCGGATTGGATGATAGAAAACACCAGCAGACACCACCTGAGAAGAGATTCACTCTGCATAGAGACCGATTTTTCTTTTGAAGGAATAGCAGTCAATAATGAATTGGACTTCACAATAATGGTGGGACTCAAGATTCTCTGACATTTATTATTTTTCAGTGCCCTGTTTGATGCCGCTTGTGCAAGAAAGCCAAGCTTAGAAGAAGGTGGTGATTCTTTCCCGGTAGAATTTCAGTGCAAAACTGTTTAGTAGCAACTTAAGGAGCCACTTACCATAATTGATGAAAGTCTAGGAGGTCCATTGAAAACTAAAAACAATTGCTCCTGTGGTTAAAATATGTAGAGGTTAACAAGGGTAGGGCATGAATTAAACAAACAGATAGAGCGAGTTCAGGCTTGTGGTGGAGGATTAGAAAGCAAAGTCAAATAATACCACATTGGATTTAACTGGCAGCATTAATGTTCATGCTGCGGACTCAAAATGAGTTCTTTTTAAAATTTTCCTTAAAAGATAGCCTGGAGTTGACTGAGTTATTGGATTAACTCATCGGAACCGCACTGTGACCAGTGTCCTACCAAACTGTATAACCAGGGCTGTAGAGAGAGATTCAAACTAAATAGTGGGGAAGGGGGGATTTGGAAAGTTAGCAGGAAGGACAAGGACAATAGTGCAGGATAGCGATATGGGTGATGAGAACCAGAGTGTGACAGGAAGGGGCAGAGTGCACAAACATAACAGCACACCAGCAAACAAGGTCAGAGTAAAGGAAAATGGTAAAAAGACAGAATTAAAGGTTCTTTATCTGAGCGCATGCAGTATTTGTAACTAGATGGATGAATTGACAGCACAAATAGAGAAAAAGTGAGTATATGATAGGCATTTTAGAACATGGTTGCAAAACGACCATGGCTGGGAGCTGAATATTGAGAGTATTTGACATTATGGAAGGTTGGGAAGAAAGGAAAGGGAGATGGGTAGCTTTGTTAATAAAGGGTATAATCAGTACAGTAGTGAGAAATTATCTTGGTTCGGAGGATCAAGACATAAAATCAGTTTGGGTGAAGATGAGAAATAGCGAAGGAAAGAAATCACTGGTGGGAGTAGTATATAGGACCCTGACAGTAACTACACTGTAGGACAGATTATAAGTCAAGTAATAATGAGGGTTTGTAAGAAAGGAACTGCAATAATCGTGGGAGATTTTAATCTTCATATAGTTTTGACGAATCAAATTGGCAAAGGTAGCCTGGAGGATGAGTACACAAAAGCGTATTTGTGATGGTTTCTCAGGACAATACGTTCCGGGACCAACCAGGGAAAAGGTTATTTTAAACCTGGTAATGTGTAATGAGGCAGGGTTAATTAATGACCTCATAGTAAAGGATCCTCTTGGTAAGAGAGATCATAACATGATTGGATTTCACAGTTTGAGGATGAGAAATGGGAGTATGAAACTGGTGTCTTAAACTTAAATAAATGCAGTTCCAAGGGTATGAAGACAGAGTTGGCTAAAGTGGATTGGGAAAATAGATTAAAAAGGCAAGACTGTAGAAAAACAGTGGCAGACATTTAAGGAGATAATCCATTGTCTCAGCAAAGGTACATTCCATTGAGAAAGAAAGGTTCTATGAGAAAGATGCACCATCCTTGGCTAACTAAAGAAGTTAAGGAAATTGAAAGAAAAGTGTTACAATGCTGCAAAAATTCGTGATAGCCCAGAGGATTGAGAATTTTTTTAGAAATTGAGGCACAAACAGTCGCTTGGTAGTGCTGAGCTCGAATATTGCTGAAAAGAGACATGTTGCTGAGGCTTTGAATATTTTTAAAGCAGGGCGAGATAGATTCTTGATAAGCAAGAGGTGAAAGGTTGTCGGGGGTGGGTGGAATGTGGAGTCGTGGTTACAATCAGATCAGCTATGATTTTATTGAATGGCGGAGCAGGCTTGAGGGGCCGAGTGGCCTACTCTTGCTCCTAACTCGTATGCATGCTTTTTGTCTTGCACTCATCAGGACAAGCACAAGAGTACCAAATTTCAAACAATCACAACAATTTATACGACAGGATCCCCTCTAGGTCCAGTGCTAACATTTTTGTTGGTTTCCATGAGAAATGCATTTTTGATGGAAAGCGCCCCAACCTCCAACCCTGTGCATATCTCTATTACACAGATAATATGTTTGCAAGTTTCGAATCTGCACTCGTACGTGAGGATTTCAGTACACACCATAATGCATTCCATCTCACGCTCAAATTCACTTTTGAGATGCAGCAGTCTAACTCGCTATCTTTCCTAAACATGCTAATTGAAAAATCCACTAATGGATTCCCCAGTACTGTCTACCACAAGCTTATCTTCACTGGTCAATATAGATATTGGGATCCAAATAGCTCTTGGCCCTACCAGCAATCTTGTAAATAGGTCCCTAACCATTTGCTCACCTTGCAAACTTGACGCAGAAATGGAATGTTTCAAAGCTACCCTCAGGACAGTGGCTAACTTGGTTCTGTTGAAGGGTCATGTGGACTCGAAACGTCGACTCTTTTCTTCTCCACCGATGCTGCCAGACCTGCTGAGTTTTTCCAGGTAATTCTGTTTTTGTTTTGGTTAGATCACTGTTTGGTGTGTATCGTTCAAACTCATAAAGGGGCCAAAGACTACCATTTTCCAACCTGAAAAGTGCCCAGTCTACCTCAAATTAGCTTGGAAAGGCAAAGTATCTCAAAAGTTTGAAAAACAGTAAAAGTTGTTTCACACTGCTATTATGCGCTATTACGTGGAGTAGTAGGATGCTGCCATCAGTCCAAAAATCAACACAGCTGAGCAATGTTGTGTATGGATTTCAGCGCCAAAGTACTAGGAAAATTAATGGGACTAAAGGCGATGCCAGGTGCATAGGCCATATGTCCCAACGACTAGCTAACCGAATTAAACAGCATGTTCCTTTGGTTGTTCGTAATAGGCAGAGTACAAACTGTACTCAATCAGCTCGTGCTTGCAAAACCCTATTATCTATGATGCTGTGATTGAGCAGCACTTGCTGAACAATCACGAGTGCACTAATAGCTGCACTAACAACCAACTTAGCTGAGCTCGTAACAGGACTCATTTATGCATGCTGGAGTGACATACATTCATATGCAGGGACCCATTTTCTGCAAACAATTGGAATATGTTCAATTCTTGCACCTTTTTTTGGGAGTTTGGGGAGCCTCCAGTTCCCTGTTGCTTTCTTCATGGCAATACCTCGGCCAATCAGAGTTGACTTGCCAAACAATCAGAACCCTTTTCTTCTGCAGTATAAATTGTTGTGATGGTTTGAAATTTGGCATTCTTGTGTTTGCCCTGATGAGTGCAAGACAAAAAATTTTGACATCTCTTTTCAGCAATATTGAAGAAATTGGAGTATGCGAGAAAACTAGCAATAAATATAAAAACAAGTAAAAACTTCTACAAGCATAGAAAAAGGAAAATAGTAGTTAAATCGAACATTAGTGCCTTAGAGAGAGAGAGGGGCTGGGGAATTAATAATGGGAAACAAGGGAATGGCAGAGACTTTGAACAATTATTTTGTATCAGTCTTTGCAGTAAAAGATACTAGAAGCATCCCAAGATCGTAGAAAATCAAGAGGTAAAATGGAGGGAGGAAATTAAAACAATCATGATCACTAGAGAAAAAGTACTAGGAAAATTAATGGGACTAAAGGCTCACAAGTCCCCTGGATCTGATAGCCTGCATCCTAGAGTCTTAAAAGAAGTAGCGGCAGAGATAGTGGGTGCATTGGTTGTAAACTTCCAAAATTCTTGATTTTGGAAAGGTCTCAGTGGATTGGAAAACTGCATGTGTAACACCACTATTCAAGAAAGAAGGGAGAATCGATAGATGGAGTGCATTTGGGTTTCCAAAATGTATTTGATAAGGTGCCACATAAAAGGTTACTGCACAAGATAAGAACTCAATGTGTTAAGGGTGATATATTGGCATGGATAGAGGATTGGCTAACTAACAGGAAACAGCGAGTTGAGCTAAATGGATCATTTACAGGTTGGCAAAACATAACTAAGTGGAGCACCACAGGGATCATTGCTGAGTCCTCAACTATTTACTATCTATATTCATGATTTGGACGAAGGGACTAATGCCAAATTTGCTGACAATACAAAGATATGTAGAATGGCAAGGTGTGTGGCGGATAGAGTCTGCAAAGGGATATAGAAAGGTTAAATGAGTGGACAAAAAGTTGGCAGATGGAGCATAATGTGAGAAAATGTGAGGTTGTCCACTTTGGCAGGAGGAATAGAAAAGCAGGTTATTATTTAAATGGGGAGAGACTGCAGAATGCTGTGGTTCAAAGGGATCTGGGTGTCCTTGTACACGTTAGCATGCAGGTACAGCATGTAATTTGGAAGGCAAATGGGATGTTGGTCTTTATTGCAAGCAGAACGGAGTTTAAAAGTAGGGACGTCTTGCTTAAAACTGTATGGGTCATTGGTAAGATCTCACTTAGAGAACTGGTAACTTTTGGTTTCCTTACTTAAGGAGGGATATACTTGCATTGGAGGCAGTTCAGGGAAGGCTCACTAGGTTGAGTCCTGGGATGAGGTTGAGAAAAGGTTGAGCAAGTTATGCCTATACTCATTGGAGTTTAGAAGAATGAGAGGTCACATTATTGAAACACAGGATTCTGAGGGGGAGTAACAGGGTAGACACTGAGGGGATGTTTCTCCATGTGGGGGTATCTAGAACTAGGGGGTTCAGTTTAAAAATAAGGGCTCTTCCATTTAAGTTGGAGATGAGGAGGAATTTCTTTTCTCAGGGGGTCATAAGTCTTTGGAATTCTCTTCCACAGAGAGCAATGGAGGCTGGGCCTTTGAACATTCAAGGCTGAGCCAGAAGTAGTTTTGACTAACAAAGGGGTCATGGGTTATGTTGGGGTTGGGGGGCTGTGGAGAGAAGGGCACGCAGAAAAGTGGAGTTAAGGCCACAGCCAGATCAGCCATGATATCATTGAATGGCGGAGCAGGCTCGAGGAGCCAAATGACCTGCCCCTACTCCTATTTCTTACGATATGACATTCAATTGCATTACCATCACTGAATGCCCCACTATCAATATCTTGGGGGTTACCATTGACCAGGAACTGAACTGGACCAGCCATATAAACACTGTGGCTACAAGGTCAGACCAGAGGCTAGGAATCCTGTGAAGAGTAACTCACCTCCTGACACTCCACAGTCTGTCCACCATCTACAAGGCACAAGTCAGGAATGTGATGGAATGCTCCTCACTTGCCTGGTTGAGTGCAGCTTCCACAACACTCAAGAACTTTGACACTGTCCATGACAAAGAAGCCCACTTGATTGGCACCACATCCACAAACATTCATTCTCTCCACCACCAACACACAGTTGCAGCAGTGTGTACCATCTACAAGATGCACTGCAGGAATTCACCAAGGGTCCATAGACAGCACCTTCCAAACCCAGAACCGCTACCATCTAGAAGGACAAGGGCAGCAGATAGATGGGAACACCACCACCTGGAAGTTCCCCTCCAAGTCACTCACCATCCTGACTTGGAAATATATCAACGTCCCTTCACTGTCGCTGGGTCAAAATCCTGGAAACCCCCTTCCTAACAGCACTGTGGGTGTACCTACACCACATGGACTGAAGCGGTTCAAGAAGGCAGCTCTTCTCAAGGGCAACTCGGGATGGGCAATAAATGCTGGCCCAGCCAGCAAAGCCCCTATCCCATGAATGAATAAAAAAAGCTTCCAACTTAAACCGAGGACACATCTTGCTGAACTAGTGTAATATTTGCCATTTATTCCCTCCTTTACTGGGATACAGATGTGTGCAGTTTCGTTTTAATATCTCACCCAAGTGTTTCTCCTTCACATGTGAAACTAGAAAGTGAGTTTAAGGGATGATTCAACTGCTGTGAGTGGGCGTTTAGAGGGGTGGTGGGGGGTGGGGCGGGGGGAGCGGAGGTAATAGGCTATCATACCCAAACCAGATGTTGTTCTCATCAAACGTCCACTCATGCGCAGACTGTCCACAACAACAACTTTGGATAGGAAACAAAATGGTAGAGCTTCCCTGAAAGACAATTTCCCATTCCTTCATTGGGGAAGTATCTCACTTCAGCATTTCACCCTGCCTGGCTGAAATCAGACCTTCACCATGGGGGAAAAAACACACAGAACCATGTCTTAATGTTTTGTGCAAATCTGAGTCATCACAACAAGATGTTGCACCAGACTGGTATTAGCCCAAGTTCACAGATCATTAATTATCTGCAGCATAAAATAAACCCAGTGACGCAGAGCTATTGACATAATGATTACAAAAGTGACAGCTGTTGTAAAATTATTCAATAGGTATTAAGCTTTTGCCATTTAAAAAAAAACTCAGCTTTTCCTTCCTTTTAAATACTGTACCCCTCACACTGCACCATATGCCAGTGACTGCCTTACTGCCTCTGCCAATATTATTCTTTTAACCTGCTGTCAATTGATCTACAAACCTCGCCCTCTAATTTTCCTACTCCATGTAGCAGTGCATCTTGCCCCTGATCAGTACCTCCCTTCCACAGTACAGCTGATGAACTGGGTGTGGAGTACTATGGGCATGACTTTGTATCCTGCCACTGGATAGCAAAGCATGATTCTGTGGTGATGTTTCAGAATCAATGACTCTAATTTTGTCCATTTGGCAGTATTGTATATGTATTTACTGTCATTGTGTTTTTTCTATTGAAACACATTGCCTTTCAACATACGCATACTCATAGGCTGAAGAAAGAAATGGAAATAAGTGAAACTTGACCAACTGTAACTTAGGAATCAGCTCCCATTGTGCAGTGATTGGGGGGCTCAGTTTCAGTGTAGGAAGTGTAGAATTGCTGATTCACGGAGTACAGGGATAGTGGCAGGAACTTTAAAGCGGGGATAGAGGCACCAACCTGTAGGTGGTGGGGCAACAGAGGCATCGACTTGTAAGTGGGTGGGGGGGAATCGAGGCGTCACCCTGTATGTGGGGGATTAGAGGCGTCAGCTTGTAAGCAGGGGTGGGGGTGTAGAGACGTCAACTTGTAAAGGCGGACGGGGTGGGGCAGAAATAGAGGCCTCAACCTGTAAAGTTGGGGGAAGAGAGGTGTCAACCTGTAAGTGGGGGTGGGTGATAGAGGCACCAACCTGTAGGGGGAGATAAAGGTACCAAACTGTAGCGGGGGAATAAAGGCATCAACCTGTAAGGTGGGGTGGATAGAGGTGTCAACCTGGCGGGGGGGGAGAAGAGAAAGAGAGGCATCAACCTGTAAGGGTTGGGGGGGAAAAGAGAGGTGTCAACCTGTAGGGGGGATAGAGGTATCAGCCTGTAATGGGGTTTGGAGGGTGGGGGGGAGAAAGAGGGGCATCAACATGTAGGGGATGGAGAGAGGTGTAGACCTGTAAAGGGGATACAGGGCTCAATTGGAAGTGGATAATATAAGCTGATGTACATACATTTAAAAATAGCAGGATCTTCTGGCCACGCTGAGGTGTTCTATATTTGTTTTATGAAATAGGGTATAACTTAAGCATTCTGTACCTCAATTTTAAGAATAACACCAGAACTGTACTTACACTCAGAATACTGAAAGATTTACATTTTACATTCATGACTGAATCGTTGATTCAGATAAAGTTTTGCTGCCCGACAACATAGATAGATTCTACTAGACTGAGATTTTCAAACATTTATTCTAAGTATGTACAATATAGAAAATAGTAAATTCATATGGAAAATAATCTATGTCAGTCAAGCAACAATAAAAATGTTTTCTTACATAAGGGCCCTAGTAGAGAACAACTGAGGTATGTGTCACAACTGTAACCAAAGTGACTTGACATTGCATTTCATTAAAAAATTTCAACATATACAAAATATAAAGTACAAATAAATAGGTTTTATGTTTCCCAGCATCTAGTGCCTCGGAAAAGAGTAAAATACTGGCTGTAGCTAGTGCAGACTTGGTGGAAGACTGCAGGACTGACAGTCTGAGGTATGTTATTGTCTTTTATATAATTAAAAAATGGCTAAAAACAGCATGGTCTGATCAAAGATCATCAATTGTTGGAGTGTTTTAAGTGGCTGTAATGTTAGCTGCCTCTAGACAAGACAAATATCCTTTATACAATGGGAATATCAAATGCTACAGCAAGACTTTAATAAAAGGAATAAGTGGGGTTATTGCTGCATAGATTTTCCAGGATTCCTGGAAGCAATTCAAGTAGCTGCAAAGAAAGTCAGAAATTGAGAATCAGGGTCCAATGCACTTTCATTGGTCTCAATTTCTATGCCGCTCTACCAAAGGTGCTGACATTAGTGCCAGCATGGCTCAGTGGTTGCACACTAACTTTTAAGTCAGAAAGTTGTGGGTTCAAGCCCCACTGCAGGACTTCAGCAGATAATCTAGGCTGATGCTTCAGTGCAGTATCAAGGGGGTGCTGCTCTTTTGCATGTGCTGTCTTTTGAATGAGATGTTAAACTGAGACCCTGTCTACCTGGACTGAGTGAATGCAAATGATCCCAGTGCCCTGGGCAATATTTATCATAATCACAAAAACAGGTCATTTACCTCATTGATGTGTGGGACCTTGCTGTGTGCAAATTCACTGCATGTTTGTCTACAAAACAGCAACTACATTTTATATAAAAAAAGGGTATTTCATTGGCTGTGAAGCACTTAAGACATCACAAGGATGTGAAAGCCATTAATTAAATGCAAGTTCCATATTTGTACTAGGGCACTAATCCACAGGTGTTGGCAATCCTCTGGCAACTCAAAAATGGCAATTTTTCATTTCAGAGTGTAAACATCACAAGTCAACAAACTTTTAACTGAGAGCAGCATCATAACCTCATCCAAACCTGCTCTGAATCAGATCCACGCATACATGTGCTTTCCAACAAGGGACTGATCAATAGTGATCCGGACTGGGAACCCTTGTTGATTTTCTCCTTTCTGGCCCAGGGAAAGAGCTGCCCCCTTGATCTCTGCCCCAATGTATTTTGTACAGGTGATTTGGGAGGTTGGGGGTGGGGGGGATGCGGGGCAGGAGGGGTGGTGGTGAAGCATAGCTGACTCGTTGATGTCACACTTCAAGCTTAGGAATTCTTACAGCAAATTTTGTTTTAAAGGAGAACTTAGTTTTTTTTACTGTGAACCAGGCCCCATCTTGTCAAATGAGCCGCTTTTCATGTTGCCTCAAAGGACTAAAATGCAAATACCCTCTGGGTGGTGTGGTTTAGTGGTCACCAGTTGTACTGATTAATAAGTACACAAGAGGGCAGTAGAGAGGACAGTGACAATATGCATCTCAATATGCCGAATCTTAATTTCTTTGTGATAAATTAATTTGCCCATGTGAAAGCCAAAATTAAAATGGAAATGGCTGACGGGTGGGGGGGGGCACCCAAAAATCAACTGACTTATTCCCGTACCCAACTGGTTTATTCAAAAAAACTTTACGCACACACCGTGATAGTGTGCTTGAGGCTGCAATACCATAGACTCGCTGATTGCATCCAACAGCAATAAAAGACCTTTAGTCTATCCTACCTTTTACCGCAGTTGATTTATACAGTACAGGAACTAATGTTTTGCTGGTGAACCTGTACCAAATATTTAAATAAAATAAAGTTTATTTTAATGTTGTCTCGGGTTTCTTACTGGGATTTAGTATTCGTGGTATAGTCACTGCAAGCAAACCTGAGACTGGCGATTAAATATTACAATTTCAGCAGCAGAGAACACATCAAATGTTACAAAAAAAAAGACAATATTAAACAAAGAAACGTAGAACAAACATTCTGTGCATCTGTGCATCAGTGCAGAATGATTTTCATGTCAACAATTTAGTGTAACAACTGTAACATTATAGAATAAACCGGGGGAAAAACTTACAAAATAGAAACAAAAGCTTGCAACCCTGCAACTAAACTACTGCATCACAAAAAACTGTGGCTGGATGTATTGGTAACAAGAATGGATTTCCACAGAAATCTTCCAAAATTATTCTCAGTTTGTTAAAAGGATGCTTGGGTATCTTACTGCAGTGCTACATCCATAAGATATTGCTTACTTAGTTGCTACCTGTTCATAGATACATTCAACAGACTAGAGAAAAAGGCATCATTTATTCTTGTAAACCAGTTTTAACCAAATCCCTACACAGATAGAAATGCTACAATTTAAAGTACATTTTTTACACCTGAGTTTCTCGTAATACCTATTTTTTTAAAAAAATGAAAAATTGCATCTACCCATTGAACTAGAACACTGAAATGCTGTCACAACAATGTCCTCTTAGATCTTGGCTCCACTTGCAATCATCCATCTTGCTCACTTCTGTGGAATAGAAAAGGACATCAGTGTTCTTTCAACCAATACAAATTAAGAATAGCTAACATGTCCTTCCAAGTAGCAGTTACAGTTCAAAAATATTCCTATGACTGTAGGTGGATTAAGGCCTGTTTAGTACTTTTATATAGCAGGTAAATCATTTCAGTTACATAGCATGCTATCAGAAATAATAAATTAAATGTCAAAGTAGAAAGGGGCAATAAATTTACTTGTCCTGGTCATTGTAGAAACTCACTGTAGTAATAGAGCAAATAAATAATTTAATATCTTCATTTATTTCTAATTTTAAAATACAATCTGCAATTTGGAGACCCATTGGCAATAACTCCTTTCTATAAAACTCTGGATTTTTGTGGCTTAATTTCATCCCTTCCTCAAGTCACAATCTCACCAAATCTATTATTGTTAAGACTGGGTCTTCATCAGTTTTGTGGTAAGGTTGTCATTAGCTTTAATTATGCAGTACAGAATGTAACAATAAAGTAAAAGCTGGTGCTCAAATTGATGAACAAATGATGCCATCACTAAATTAATCCAGTGCAGATACACTATTTTTAAAAAACATAGCCTGCTTCCAATAGCAGCAGAATTATTGCCAATACATTCCTTTCGGGGAGGGGGCGTGGGGGGAGGAGATGGTGAGCGAAGTATGGTACATTACCTCTTTGGATATTAATTGGCTAATTATTTTTGGGCCAGCCACGTGTCTAACATGTGCTGAAACTTATCACCACATTTAAGAGCCACCAAACCAAGCTACCTGGAAATCTTCTGTTTTGCTTTCCCAGTACATTTTCCTTTGAATGGAAAGCCTATCCCAAACAATCCGATTGCAACACTGACCACACTTTATTGGCTGTAAAGAACTTTGGGATGTCTTGCGCTCATGAAAGGTGCAAATAAACTCCAGTTTTTCTTTCCTACTTAGCAGAATTTAAAAATAAATCTTCAATACATAACTATCTGCACTTCCAAAAGATTATTCATTGCATATAAAGTGCTGCGGGATGCCCTGAGGATGTGGTAAGGCTCTAAGATCATAAGAAATAAGAGAAGTGGGCCATTCAACCCATTGAGAATGTGCTGCCATTCAGTAAGATCATGGTTGATCTGAATGTGGCCTTAACTCCACTTTCCTTCCTGCCCCTCAAAGCCCTTAGCTCCCTTGTTGATCGAAAATCTGTCTAACTCAGCCTTGAAATTATTCAATGATGCATCCTCCATGGCTCTCTGTCGAAGAGAAGTCCAAAGACTAACGACCCTCAGAGAAGAAATTCTTCCTCATCTCTGACTTGAATGGGAGAGCCCTTATATTTAAACTGTGTCCCCTAGTTCCTGACAAAGGGAAACATCTTCTCAGCATCCCCCTATCAAGCTCCTTCAGAATTCCAAGTTTCAATAAGGTGATTGATCATGCTTCTAAACTCCAATGAGTATAGAACCAACCTGCTAAAAGTATAAAAGTGAAGATGTTTTGCTACAGTCATATAGGGCATTGTTGAGACCACATCTGGAATGCTGTGTACAGTTTTGGTCTCCTCATTTAAGAAAGGATAAAAATGAGTTTAGAAGCAGTTCAGACAAGGTTCATTCGGCTGATTCCTGGGTTTAAGGAGTTATCTTAGGAGAAAAGTTGACACACGAACATACGAATTAGGGGCAGGAGTAGGCCATTCAGCCCCTCGAGCCGGCTCTGCCATTCAATAAGATCGTGGCTCAGCATGGGGGCGGAGGGGGGGGGTGATCATCTTATCAGAAAAGGTTGGACAGGCTGGGCCTGTATCCACTGGAGTTTAGAAGAATGAGAGGTGACCTTATTAAACATACAAGATCCTGAGAGGACTTGACAGGGCGGGTGCTGAGAGGATGTTTCTCCTTCTGGATGAGACTAGAATAAGTGACACAGTTTAAAAATAAGGGATCTCCTATTTAAGATGAAGATGAGGATAAGTTTTTACTCTGTGAGGGTCGTGAGTCTTTGGAACTCTTTTCCTCAGAGAGTGGAGGCAGGAGGTAGGCAGGAATGTGGAGTTGAGGCCACAATCAGATCAGCCACGATCTTATTGAATGGCGGATCTCTCTGAAATGCTACCAACGCAAGTATATCCTTCAAGTAAGGAGACCAAAATAGCACACAGTACTCTAGGTGCAGTCTTACTAATGCCCTGTACAGTTGTAGCAAGACTTCCCTACTTTTATACTCCATCCCATTGCAGTAAAGGCCAACATTCCATTTGCCTTCCGAACTATTTTCAGGATCTGCATGCTAACCTTTTGTGATTCATGTACAAGGACACCCAGATCCCCTCGAGCCACAACATTCCACAGTCTCTCTCCATTTAGCAAATATTCAGCTTTTCTATTCTTCCTGCCAAAGTGGACAACCTCACTTTTTCCCACATTACTCTCCATCTGCCAAATTTTTGCCCACTCACTTAACCTATTTAAATCCATTTACAGACGATTTTTTATCTTCCTTAACTTGCTTTTCTACCTATCTCTGTATCATCATCAAATTTGGCTGTAACACAGTTGGCCCCTTCATCCAAGTTATTAATGTAGATCACAAATAGTTGAGGCACCAGCACTGATCCCCAAGGCATTCTATTCATTACAGTTTGTCAACCTGAAAATGACCCATATATCCCCACTCTCTGCTGTTATATCACCCCCAAAAACCCAAGCTCTTTCCTTCTGCAGCAACCTTTTATGTGGAACCTTACTGAATGCCTTTTAGAAATCCAAATACACTCCACCTACTGGTTCCTCTTCATCCACCTTGCTTGTTACATCCTCAAAGAATTCCCTTTCACAAAACCATGTTGACTCTGCCTGTGTTCTAATTTCCTAAATATCCTGCTGCTACTTCCATAATAATGGATTCCATCATTTTCCCAATGACAGATGTTAAACTAACTGGCCTATATTTTCCTGCTTTCTGTCTTCCTCAAATAGTGGTGTTACACTTGGAAGTTTTCCAATCTGCTGGGACCTTTCCAGAATCTAGGGAATTTTGGAAGATTACAACCAATGCATTCACTATCTCTGCAGCCATTTTTTTTTTAAGACTCTAGGATGTAGGTCATCAGGTCCAGGGGATGTGCTAGCTTTTGGTCCCATTAGTTTTCCTAGTGCTTTTTCTCTAAGATTGTGATTGTTTTAATTTCCTTCCTCCCTTTTGCCTCTCAATTTTCTAGGAATCTTGGGATGCTTCTAAGTACCTTCTACTCTGAAGACAGATACAAAATAATTGTTCAAAGTCTCTGCCATTTCCTTGTTTTCCATTATTAATTTTTATTTTTCACCCTCTAATGAACCAACATTTGATTTAGCTCCTATTTTCATTTTTATATAATTGTAGAAGTTTTCACTGCCTGTTTTTATATTTATTGCTAGTTTTCTCTCATACTCCAAGTTCTTTAATATTGCTGAAAAGAGAGACATGTTGCCAAATCTTTTTGTCTTGCACTCATCAGGACAAAGGCAAGAATGCCAAATTTCAAACCACCACAGTAATTTATTCTACAGGAGAAAAGAGGGTTGATCATTTGGCATGTTGACTGATGGCTAATGTGTTGCCATAGAGAAAGCATGTATTTATATTTCTTACTAGTTTTATCTCATACTCCAATTTCTACCTCTTTGTTATTCTTTTAGACATCCATTGCAGGTTTCTAACAGTTTTCCAATCCTCTGAGCTACCACTAATCTTTGCAGTATTGTAACTCTTTTCTTTCAATTTGATACCATCCTTAACTTCCTTAGTTAGCCACGGATGGTGCATCTTTCTTGCTGAGTCCTTCTTTCTCATTGGAATATCTTTGTTGAGAGTTGTGAAATATCTCCTTAAATGTCTGCCACTGCATCTCTACTATCCTATCTTTTAGCCTATTTTCCCAATCCACTTTAGCCAACACTGTCTTTATACCTTTGGAATTGCCTTTATTTAAGCTTAAGACACTAGTTTTAGACCCACATTTCTCGCCCTCAAACTGAAGGTGAAATCCTATCATGTCACGATTGCTCCTACATTTTCTATGAGATCATTAATTAATCCTGTCCCATTACACATTACCAAATCTAAAATAACCTGCTCCCTGGTTGATTCCAGAATGTATTATTCTTAGAAGCCATTCAGAATACACTATATGAATTCATCCCACAAGTTACCTTTGCCGATTTGATTCGTCTAACCAATATGAAGATTAAATTCTCATAGGATTATTGCAGTATCTTTCTTACAAGCCTCCATTATTTATTGATGGATGTTCTGTCCTACAGTGTAGCCACAGTTAGGAGGCCTATAAAATACCAGTGATTCTTCTTTTGCGATTTCTTATCTCCACCCAAACTGATTCTGATTCTATAGCTTCATCTTCTGAACGAAGATCATTTCTCACTACTGTACTGATCATCCTTTATTAGCAGAGCTACCCCACCTCCTTTTCCTTTCTTCTTGTCCTTCTGTAATGTCAAATACCCTTGAATTTTCACTTTGCAACCGCTTCTCTATAATGGTTATATCATACTCATTTGTTTTTATTTGTGCTATCAATTCATCCATTTTGTTATGAATGCATGCTTGCATTCAAATAAAAATACTTTAATTCCACCTTTTTCCCAACTTTCCCGACTCTGACCATATGTGCTGGTACACTGTTAAAGTTGCACTCTCCGTCCCTTCCTGTCACACTCTGGTTCTCATTACCTGTATTGCTACCCTGCACAATTGCCTTGTCCTTTCTCATAACTTTTCGAATCCTACGCCCCCACCCCCACTATTTAGTTTAAAGTCCCTTCTACAGCCCTAGTTATACAATTTTACATATTTGTCAATCTCTCCTTAGCTGTTACTTATCCCTGACCTTCTATCTTGCTCCACCCTCTCTTTAACAGTATAAAATCCATCAAATTTCTACTTTTCTTTAGCTCTGAAAAAGAGTCATATGAACTCGACACTAACTCTGTTTCTCTTGCCTCAGGTGCTGCCAGACCTGCTGAGCTTTTCCAGCATTTTCTATTTTTATTTCAGATTTCCAGCATCCGCAGTATTTTGCTTTTATATATTATACAATTTTACAATGTGCCAGGACGTTGGTCCCAGCGCGGCTCAGGAGAAGGCCTCCCAATGGTACACCTTCTTTCCCTAGAACTGGTGCCATTGCCCCATGAGTCAAAACCTATTTGTCCCACACTAATCTTTGAGCCACACATTCAACTCTCTGATCTTATTTACCCTATGCCAATTTGTTTGTTGCTTAGGTAGTAATCCAGAGGTTTTGACCTTTGTTGTTCTGCTTTTTAATTAGCCCTTAAATGCTCATACTGCCTCAGCAGAACCTCTTTCTTACTCCTACCTATGTCATTGGTACCTATGTGGATCACGACAACTGGACCCTTCCCCTCCCATGCCAAGTTCCTCTCTAGTCCTGAGGGGATGTCCTTAACCCAGCTAACCAGGCAGGCAAACCCAGCCTTTGGGATGCATGCTGTCAGTTGCAGAGAACAGCATGCATCCTCCTAACTATACTGTCTCCTGCTACAACTACATTCCTTTTTACTCCCCCCACTTGAATGGCCCCCAGAACCATATTTGCTGGGATCAGTTTACTCATTCTCCCTGAAGTCCCTATTCTCATCTCACAAGCAGTAAGAATATCGTATTGTTGGGCAATTGCAAGGGCTGAGGTTCCTTCATCGCTACCTTCTGGATCCCCATATCTGCCTCTCTTACAGTCCCACCCATCTGTCCTTGACCACAGACCAAATCTGAATAATTTAGCCTAAAGGGTGTGAGTGCCCCCTGGAACAAAGTCTTCACGTAACTTTTCCCCTCCCTAATGCATTTTGGGAGGACTAACACGGCAAGGGAATACACAATGAATGGTAGGACCCTAGGAAGTACAGAGGATGAGAGGGACCTTGGTGTACATGTCCATAAATACCTGAAGGCAGCAGCACATAAGGTGGTTAAGAAGGCCATATGGGATGCTTGCCTTTATTAGCCGAGGCATAGAATAGAAGAGGTTATGTTGGAGCTGCATAAAATGCTAGTTAGGCCACAGCTGGAGTACTGGTGCAGTTCTGGTCGCCACACTATAGGAAGGATGTGATTGCACTGGAGAGGGTGCAGAGGAGATTCACAAGGATGTTGCCTGGGCTCGAGCGTTTCAGCTATGAAGAGAGACTGGGTAGGCTAGGGTTGTTTTCCTAGCAGAACAGAGATGGCTGACCAAGGGGCATAGATTTAAGATAAGGGGCAGGAGATTTAGAGGGGGTTTGAGGAAAAAGATTTTCACCCAGAGGGTGGTTGGAATCTGGAACACACTGTCTGAGGGGCTGGCCTCACAATATTTAAGAAGTATTTAGATGAGCACTTGAAATGCCACAGCATAGAGGGCTATGGGCCAAGTGCTGGAAAATAGATTAGAATGGATAGGTGCTTGATGGCTGGCACAGACACGATGGGCTGAAGGGCCTGTTTCTGTGCTGTATAACTCTATGACTCTAATGCATTGCAGTGTCCGAAGTTCAGACACCAGCTCATCAAGTCTGGAGCTCTAAGTAAATGTAAATTTTTCTTCCAAATGTTTAGCAATTATCGTTGGAATAGAGCTGAATAGGATCAGGATGATTTTATTCCCAAAACAGTTTAATAATCAGAAACAATTCCTTCATTTTCACATTCAACTAACATTTAAAATCACAAACACAGGAATTAACTCAATGCCCGGAATTCCAATCACATAAGAAAACCTGAGCCCTAAAATCAAATTCCCTTCATAAAGCCTTGGTGCCCATCTCTCCTCATATAAGATCCCATAAAAACCCATTCATTCGACCAAACATTTAGCCCTTCTCCTAATACTTCCTTCTTTGATGCAACATACTTCTTTGATTCTGCTTTCTGCTGTGGGCTGGTTTTCTATGTCAAGACTCCATATGACTGCATACTATTGAAATGTAATGAATATGGGATACAGTGAATAAAAATACCTCTGCTGTATTTCCAAACATTGTGAAAGATTCATTACTCACCTGATCAGCAAATGAAGTAGGCATCTTCTGCTCGACTTCCTTACCCATTTCTGCTCCTGACACTGATTTCTGATATGGGTGCTCCTGTACAGGCATTCTATTAAAACCAAGCAACATAGAACTCTTAATGCTTCCACACCACTTTGATAAATGAATATTTCCTGAATTCAAGGGAAGGAGACAGATGCATTCAGCAGTTGATGAGTGAACATTACTTTTTAAAAATACCAACAACTTTCTCCCAAACAGGCAATGTTAAGAGGCCATTTAAATCACAATTACAAAGGTCAGAGGGCTGCAAATTGCATTCTGAAATCATTATGTCCACAGTAGTCATTATCAACCACGCTAACATTGTGGATACTGCACAGGGGAAGGGAGCATCTGAAGAACGATTGACAATTGGGCAAGATATCACAACTGAGAAATTCATCCTACAATTGTATTAGAAAGATTTCCCCTTGGGAAATTAGAACCAACAAATCCCAGGCCTCTTGATAGTTTCTATTATTTTTATTCTAAAACTACTGTCTACATCTCGTTATAAATTTCTAAAATTTTGTGGATTAAAAAGTCTAGATTCTAAATACATGGTTCAGTATAACTACCACACAAGGCACTGAAACGCAATGACAAGAGCAAACACAGGGCTCTTGCCCCAGACTGGATAATTTTGTCAACACGGCTTCCAATTTCCACCCTTCCCTCACCTTCAGATTGTCCATCACCGAATCTTCCCTTTCTAGATTTATTTCCATTCGTGCCATAGGTTGTGAACCAATGGGCGAAATTGTCCGGTCCCGTTGGCGGTGGGTGTGATGGGGGGTGGCATGAGTGGACACTATCGCGAAAAGGCCAAAAATTGGTTTTATGCCATCATGAAACTAGTTTGTGATCGTCCACTTCACTCGTAAATGGCGGGCTGCGTTTCCTGCTGCTGCATGTCGGGAACCTAATTTCAATACTTTAGCATCTCATTATAAGTCCTGCTCACTGGAATCATTTCCCCTATGCTGGATCACCCGGGCAGGTCAGCGTGTTTCGCAACTGTACATCAGTGACATGTGCCTGGCGAGCGGCACTTCACTCGGGGCTTTGAGGTTTGTTTGTCTACCTTGCCTCGGGAAGCACTAGTGGTCATTAACACCAGGCTTTGCAGGCAGCACCACATCACTTTTAAGGGGGCTCATGGGCAGGTCTCTGCCTAACAATAAGGCAAGTGTGGTTTTTCAATGGTTGCAGGGCTAGGGCTTGCTTGGGGAAGGGGGAAGAAATGACTTCAGGCAAGGGAAGAGGCTGCAGGGTGAGGACTGTACTGAGGAAAGGGGGTATCCCAGGATGCGTGTGGGGGCACATGTTGATCTGTGCAAGTGGTGTCAAGATGGTGAGGGCTGAGGAGGCAGTCTCCAGAGATGAGGCCAGATAGAGATGAGAGGGTATGTGTGTGAGAATGGGTGGTGATGTCCCTTAAGTTGGCAGTGAGTGAGATGCCAATGAATGTGTGATGGGCTTGTGAGTGGGTGAGTTGAGATTGATTACGATAGTTGCATCAACCTGGCGTCACAAATGAGATCATTCATCCTCTTTCTGCATTGGATGGCTGACCTCTTGTGTACAGCGTTGGCACCGACATGCTTTGCCACTGCCTCCCAAGCCAGAGTGGCGAGACTGACGGGCCTCCTGCAGCCAGGGCAGGGGTACAGGACATCGTGGTGGACCTCCACCGCGTCTAATCCTAGGGATGCGTCACTGAATCGGGGTGGGGGGGGTGCTGCACTCTTCTTGGCTTTTGGAGCCATGTCTTCACCGGAGCAATCCTGGGCTGCAAGCATTGAGAGCTGTGCGCGCAGCTGCAGTTTAAATATGGTACCCAGCAAGAGGAAGTGGCGTGGTGTACATATCGGAGGCTGCAGAAATGGGTAAGGAAGTTGAGCAGAAGATGCCTACTTCATTTGCTGATCAGGTGAGCAGTCATTCTTTCACAATGTTTGGAAATACAGCAGAGGCATTTTTATTCACTGTATCCCATATTTATTACATTTCAATAGTATGCAATAGTGTTTCCTGTGGCTGCATAATTAATGAGACAGGATGGGGACGATATGGCGCGAAAACCTGCTATTGCGGCCAGCAGGTAAAATGTCTTTTTTCATGCCCGTTATTGCATTTAGTGCAAATTTGGGATAATTCTGTCCAGAGTCTACTATAAGCTCACTAAGTCCCATGGCCGCATTGCTTATATTTCTTCACACCCCAATTCCTGTGAGGACTCTATCCATTGTCCCAAGTTCATCTCTGTAGCTAAAGTTCTGACGATGCCATCTTCTATAATAGCACCTCTGGCCGACCCCTTTCTTCTCAAATAAGGGCTTCCCTCCACTGTGGTTGATAGGGCTCTCAACTGTGCCCATCCCATTTCCCACATTTCTGCCCTCACTCCTTCACCTACCCCTTAAGATTAATGATAGGGCTTCCCTAGTCCTCAGCTTCCACCCCTCCAGTCTCCACACTCAACAGACCATCCATCATCATTTCTGCAACCTCCAATGTGACGCCACCAAACAGATCTTGCCCGTTGCTTTCAGCATTTTGAAAGACCGCTTCTTCTGTGACAACCTGGTCCACACTTCAATGACCCCAAATACCCCTGTTTGGGCACCTTCCCATGCAAGCACAAGTAATGCAACACCTACTCTTTTACCTCCCTTCCCACCATCCAGTGACCCAAATATTCTTTCCAGATGAAGCAATGATTTACCTGTACCCTTTGAATTTAGTATACTGTATTCGTTGCTCACTAAGCAGTCTCCTCTACATTGGGGAGTCCAAATGCTGATTTGGTGATTGCCCTGTGGTACACCTCCCTTCAGTCTGCGAGCATGACCCTGGGTTTAAGATCACCTGACTTTTTTATTCTCCATCCTGCTCTCGTTCTGAGCTTCCTGTCCAGAGTCTCCCACACTGTTCTACTGAAGCACAATGTAAGCTCGAGGAATAGCACCTCATCTTTCGATTAGGCATTTTACAGCCATCTGGACTGAACCAGAGTTCAACAATTTCAAGTCATAACCACTGCTCCCATTTTTTGGGTCAGCAATTGATGGTAATGATTGTGCTTTTGTCATTTTCAGCTCCTCTAGACCCACCTTTTATTTGTTTACTTGTCCCCTACCACCTCCTTTGCTTTACGCCATCAGCCCTTTTGTCATTTAATCACATTTGCCTTTCGCCCTAACATAGACCTTTCCTTTTGTTCTTTCCTTCCTTTCTTTGTACTTGTGTAAACCTGTTATATTTCTAACTTTTTCCAGTTCAGATGAAGTATTGACTCGTTTCCTTCGTTTCCAGGATTTTCTGTTTTTATGTATTTTGCTTCCGTATCTTTTCTCACTCCAGAACAACTTCTGGAGATATCCTTAGAATCTCTCCTCTCTGACTCATCAAGTTCCCTTATGAGATTTCATCCATAGGGGCAGGGCCAGTGTTCACATGTTATACCTCTCTTCTTGACCTCTCCGCTACCAGACTGTTTTTTGGAGGCCAACTATCTCAGCCACAGGAGTTCCACAGGGTAGTGTCCTAGGCCCAATCATCTTCAGCTGCTTCAATTACCTTCCTTCCATTATGAAGTCAGGAGAAGTGGGGATGTTTACTAGTGATTGCAGAGAGTTCAGTTTTATTTACAAACCCTCAGATAGTGAAGCAGTCTATGTTTGCATGCAGCAAGACCCTGACAGCTTTCAGGCTTAAACTGATTAAGTGGCAAGTAACATTCATGCCACACAAGTACTGAGCAATGACCATCTCCAACAGGAGAAAGCCTAACCATCTTCTCTTGACATTCAATGGCATTATCACTGTGAATCCCCCACCATCAACATCTGAAGAGTTACTGTCAAGCAGAAAGTTAACAGGACCAGCCATATAAATATTATGGTTCCAAGAGCAGGTCTGAGGCTAGAAATTCTACAGCGAGTGACTCACCACCCACAGCCTTTCCACTATCTACAAGGCGCAAGTCAGGACTGTAATGGAATATGGTCCAGTTGGTTGGATATGTAATATTGCAAAATATGGCTCTTCATGGTCTATATGAATGGATCATAAGCACAGGAACCTTTAAAAGAAAAGTCTTTCCTCAATTATCAACTTTACACTTCAATATTACATATGCATTGCAAAATCCTGGAACTTCCAAACAGCACTGAGGAAGCACCTACACCACTTAAGAGACTTAAGAGGCTCACTACCACCTTCTCAAGGGCAATTAAGGATGGGCAATAAATACTGGCTTTACCAGTGATGGTCACATCCATTAAATTTAAAAAAATAAAATGAAATAATATTTTTCATTACATTCCTGAGAAGTTTAGATAGATGAAAATCTGTTAAGCACAACAACACATAGTTCTGGTTTACTCAGCACTCCTAAGACATTGTGGTTGATCACAGCATTTTCCAAGCTGGTCAATTGCAGGAACACTGGATTCTATTGAGTCATATACCAGTCTTCTGCACCACTATTCATTTTGATCACTTAATGCTTTGTTAAGCTCCAACTCAGTCCCGTAACTCTGTGCTCCTTGAAATCAGGAGAGTGTTTGGGAAGGTGAAATATGGTATGACATTTCTGTTCACCCCACACCCTCCCTCCATTCTTTCCTAAAGATATCCAAGTGTAGGATGGAAGAATTTCTCAGTAGTGACCCTCTGGTATTTTGCCCAGTTTACAGGCATTCTTTAGATCCTCCCTCTCCTTGTGCTTTATAATCACAATGTTAATGTTGTTGATAATGTCTCCTTTAGTGGAAGAAGAGAAGCATTACATTCCCTGTAGGGTAGAAAAAAGTTGATTTTTTACATTTATATTATACAGTTACACAACAGCTGGCAGCCTTCCTGTATCTCACCCAAGTCTTTATGTGTGAGCCTGAACAGGTGGGGTGGGGGAGGTGAAAGGGAAGAGAAGCCACAACCAAATCTCTTCTTATCTTCATCCAACATCTGCATGTGAGCTACTTCCAGTACAGGTCATCAGACGATGACAAGGAATTAAAGCCTTTGCTTAATTTTCCCCTCATTGTCCCAGGTAAACTAAAGGCTATTCCATATGGGATTATCTATTTCAGCAGAGACAAGGGACTCTACTGGCTCCTCAAGGTCTACATGAATGGATCATAAGCACAGGAACCTTTAAAAGAAAAGTCTTTCCTCAGTTATCAACTTTACACTTCAATAATACAAATGCAGACAGCTGCCTGCTCACGTTGCTCTGATGTGATAAATTGGGAATTGTGACTGTTGGCTTAGAGCAGAGGACCAGGTCCTCAGAAGGTGCTGGCACAGCACAGCATTTCCAAGTTTATTGCTCTGAACTAATTACTTCCAAAGGTGCTGGAGAATAACAAATGATATAGCAGAGAAGCAGACGATTTAGCCAATCATATCTCATCAATGTGATAACACAGGTCCGTTCTAGTCCTCACTGTTGTCTCTCTTCACGCAAGTTACCCAGATCTAGTATCAAGCACATCGTTTGCCAAAGCCTGTCCTGCATCAAACTGTAATGTGGTGCAGTATTATATGAAAAGCATGTGAGCATTCTCCTTTCCTGCACAGAACCATAAATCTCAAAACCACCTACAGCAATATTAAGAGTTTCAACACATATATACTGTTTCTCATCAAGAGTGTGAATGGGTGAAATAATTATTCAATATGGCAGGTAGAAATGGCTTTAATATCTTTTTTAAATGGCAAAATGAATTTGTAGTAAAAATTGCCCCAGCACAGTTTGAATTTAATAGGATGTTAAACTTCAAAATTTTGTTAAATTAGAAGCTCCAAGCTGTTTAATCACACTAAGTGACTGGGACTCAAAAAATAAACTTCTCACTGCAGTTCGAACAGCTCATTTTAACTTTTCACTATACAATAATTTTACTCAACAGTGGGGGAGTCTGAATTTGGGCTTCTTGTGGTGTTTTAACAGTTCCCTGTTAATTCCCTCTCATAAGGGGAACTGTGTAAGAGTATTATAAACACAAAGCATTGTTAGGTCTTATCTTGTCAGTAATACAAAGCCCAGCATTGTTTGGCAAGTTATGTTTCAAAATTTCTTTAATAAAAATTAACTGCGATAAATTTTGCATTTACAATGTGTATTTTTTAAACACAGGAACTTTATTTTATAAATATAGGTATTATTAAAAGAAGCCCAATCTAATTAAAGCATCTCAGACTTATCTTTAAGAAGTCTGTATTACTCTTATCTAAGAAAAGATACCACAAATCCTATCTTGTTATATTTTTAAATTTACATAGAATTATGTAGGATTACACAGAATATATGGCACAAACAGGCCAACCAGTCTACGCTGGTGTTTACGCTCCACTCAAGCCTCCCGTCTTTCTCAGTTAAATCTACCATCATAACCATTTATTCCCTTCTTCATATGTTTGTCTGGTCTCCCCTTAAATGCATCTATACTGTTTGCTTCAATATTTCCCTGTGCTAGTGAGTTCCACATTCTTACAACAATGTGTGTCAAGAAGTTTCTTTTGAATTCCCTACTGGATTTCTCGGTGATATCTTATATTGATGGCCTCTAGTTAAGCTATTCACAAGAAGAAATATTCTCTCTGTATCCACTCTATCAAAACCTTTCATAATTTTAACGACCTCTATTAGGTCACCCCTCAGCCTTCATTTTTCAAGAGAGAAGTGACCCAACTTGTCAATTCGTTGCTGATCTAAACTCATGCATTTCTGGTGTCATTATTGTAAATCTTCTCTGCAATCTCTTCAATGCCTCTATATCCTTTTTATAGGGTGACCAGAACTGCACGCAGTATTCTTAAAGTGTGGTCTAACCAAAGTTTGATACAGGTTTACCATAACTTTCCTTTTCAATTCTATCCCTCTAGAAATAAAACCTTGCGCTTGGTTTGATTTTTTTTATGACCTTGCTAACCTGTGGCGCAACTTTCAATGATTGATGCATCTGTACTCCGAGATCCCTTGGGATCCTCCATCCCCACCTAGAATTGCACCTTTCAAGTTTCCACCTCTCTATTCTTCCTATCCGAATGGACTACCTCACAGTTACCTGTGTTGAACTTCCTTTGCCAATTATTTGCCCAATTACAAGTTTAGTAAAGTCCTCCCATAATTTGTTGCAGTCCTCCTCAGTATTTAAATAGGCTAGACAGGCACAAGACCCACAATTATTTAATTGATTTGTATGTTTAATTAGAGTATTTTTAAGAAGCCAATTTAAAACTGTAAGCACGGCATACTGAATGGAGCTAGGCTTGCTAATTTTATTTTAGTTCTTAAAAACAAAGAATCACACATTCAAAGAAAAAAAACATGCAAGTCAGTTGTCTTACCCTCTTATAGTGTAAGGTTCTTCTGGTGGTCTAATTCCCTGTTGCTGCATCATCATATTATGATACTGACCCATTCTTTCATCAGATCGACTATACAAAGGCATTCTGGCTTGTGGCTGGCCATTTATCTGATGAGGTGGGATACGATGACGTGAAGTCCCCAACATGGAGTGAGGAGGTCGCCGAGTTGCATAAGGGTTTGTATTAAAAAGAGATGGAGACTGAGCAGAATAGACGGATGAATGCGAAAGAATACCATGGGGACCTTGGATCCCTGGATGCATTCCAGGTCCCCTGTATATCAGTCCGCTTGCAGGCTGTGCACTTTGTCTTTTAGCAGCAGCGTTATGACTGTCTAAATCCAGGATTTCCTTTGGACTTTCAGGCCTTTCCTGTTCTTTATTTAATTTTTCCTCTTTGATGGTGTGAGACATATTGTGGGTCCCCTGGCTCGTGTCTTTGTTTTCTTTAGAGTTTCCATTCATCCCTTCTTGCATTGCATTTGCTGATGTATGACTATCCGATGACCCCTCCGAACCCTGCACAGGAACGCCAGGTCCTGGTGTTTTCCCGTTTCCATTATGTACTGATAAATGGCCAGACTGCTGGAGATGATGACCTGTTGGTGATAGGCCCTGGGGCCAGTCCTCTGTAGGATAACCTTGCCCTTGAGAGTAAGTGTAATAATGAGGATGTTGATATTGGTGGTATGGTGATTGAATTTGTTGCTGGGAAGCATGATAGGGATAACATTGGACTTGGTGCTGATATGCAGGGTAGATCCCTGGTGGCAACTGCTGAGAAAAATTTGGATTAGGAAAAGGCTGCCGGGTCGTGAATGTCTGGGGTCCACCCATGTTTCTTCCAAAGGGTCTGCAACCACGAGCCATACCATACTGACCTGCAACCGAGTAGTCTGGGTTATGTCCATACTGTGTGTGCGTCAGCATTCCCATCATCCCAGGATTATTTCCATTATTTTTTCCCTGTTTGCCTTGTGCTAAAGTATTGGTATTTTTCACAGAATTCTGATTTGTGTTCAGCAAACTTGTAGAGGCCAATTGGTCTGAAGATTCAGTGTAATGTATGGAGTTGGGGACAGTTTGGTTGACCTGGTTATCATTCTGGTCCTTGACCTCAGCTTCATTTTGATTCTCAAAATTTTTCTCTCTGCCTACTCTGCCACCGAGTTTTTTATTATTCTTTGCCCTGCTCTTTGCAGCCCTTTTTTTTGAATCTGGAATTTGTTTGTTTGGCTCTTTTTGTGTCTTTACTACTGAACTACTAATATCTTTCAATTTAACGTTGTATGTGTCTTCCTCTTCAATATTGATGGATCTCAACCCATTACTTTGACTCTCACTTGTTCCTGGTTCAGTAAAATTGGCTGAATTCAGTTTGATGTCGCCTTCGGAGAGCTGTGGTGCTGTCTGTTCAGTAATTGTAGGCGAGATTCCCGAATCTTTGTATTGCTGTTTTTGCTCCCCACCGGTTGGCGTGTTTTTGATTGGCTCCGTCTCTGTTCAAGGATAAACAAATCACATTCAGTGACAGCTATTATCAAATTTAATATTTTTAATCTCAAGTCTTTTCAGGGAAGAGGTTGGGGTTAGGGAGAAGGGTAGATTGAACTAGTGGTGATCGCATCCCCTATCAATTGACCCTGGTCACACTGCTCAATAGGGAATGTTGTGCCAAATAATTTTAAAATGTTTATTTGGGTAAGAGGACAGCAATTGGGGGGGGGGGAAACGCAATTAATTTATATAAAAGCAAAACACTGCAGATTCTGGAGATCTGAAATAAGAAAGTGCTGGAAAAACTCAGGTCTGGTAGCATCTGTGGAGAGAGAAATAGAGTTAACTTTTCGAGTGCAATATGACTCCTCTTCGGAACTGGAGAGAGGTAGAAATGTGGTGAGTTTTATGCTGTTGAGAAAGGGTGAAGAGGCAGGTGGAGCAAAAGAGAAGGTCAGGGGTAGGTTAGGGAGCCGGGGAGATAAAATGACAAAGGTGTCATGGAACACAGGCAAATGATAGTATTAAAGACACATAGCTTGGTCAGAGTAGGTGTTAATAGCAGGATAAAGATGAGTGCTATCTAAAAGCAAAAACATGAGAACAAAATACTGGCACTAGGGGAAATAAAACTTAAAATGGAGGACAGAGGTTATGGTCTGAAGTAGTTGAACTCAATGTTGCATCCAGAAGGCTGTGAAGTACCTAATCATAAGATGAGGTGTTGTTCCTCCAGTCTGCGTGGGGCTTCACCGGAACACTGTAGCAAGCTGAGGATGGAAATGTGAGCAATAATATCCAGAGCAAGATGGTGAATTGAGATGGCAAACGACAGGAAGTTCAGGGTCACTTAACAGCCTCCCGGACTTTACATTGCAGTCAACAACTTCAGATCATGACCTCTCTCCTCTATCCCCACCCCCTTTCCAATCCCCTTTTTTCTAATAATTATTATATTTTTTATATATTTTTCTTTTCCCACCTATTTCTATTATTATTTTTAAATTTATTTCCATCCATTGTTTTATCTCTAACTTTTAGCCTATTTCGAACCCTTCCCCCCACCCCACACCCACTAGGGCTATCTGTACCTTGCTCGTCCTGCTTTCTACCCTTAATGTCACCATTAGCACACCCTTTAGCTAATATCACCACCATCGACATCCCTTTGTCTTTTTGTCAATGACATCTTTGGCAATCTCTCCTTTGCCTCCAACTATCACTAGCCTTCTATCCAGCTCTACCTGTCCCACCCCCCTTAAACAGCTTACATTTCACCACAATTCTATTTCTCTTCAGTTCTGATGAAGAGTCATACGGACTCGAAACATTAACTGTCTTCCTCTCCACAGAGGCTGTCAGACCTGCTGAGTTTTTCCAGCTATTTTTGTTTTTGTTAGGAAGTTCGGGGTCATGCTTGCAGACTGAATGAAGATGTTCCACAAAGCGGTCACCCACTCTGCGTTTAGTCTCCCTAACAGAGGAGACCACATTGGGAGCAGCGAATACAGTAGACCAAACTGAAAGAAGTGCAAGTGAATCGCTGCTTCACCTGGAAGGAGTGTTTGGGGCCCTGGACAGTGAGGAGGTGGGGCAAGTGTTACACCTCCTGCAATTGCATGGGAAGGGGATGAGGTGTTGGGGGTGAGAGGAGTGGACCAGGGTGTCATGGAGGGAACTGTCCCATCAATTAATGTATTTTTAGCTCATAAAACTCCATTAAAAGGATTTTTTTTACAAAATCTACAGTTGATCATCTGGACTTCAGCTTTGAACACGCAAGCACACTTACCTTGAGTTTCATCAATATTTTCTGGCATCTCAGTATCCTGTGATGTTCCCAATGAATCAGCACAGTCTTCTAATGCTTGTTTGCGAGGTTGCATGCTAGGTGTACGGTGCTGGGCTCCGCCATGCTGCTGTTGTGGTGCTGGTGCATGAGGGTCAGGAAGGTATGCAGAAGAATGCCCTGGTGGACAGACAGGGGCAGAAAGTTGTTGCATTGCAATCATCTCTGGACTAGACAGCATAGAATCAATGTGGAGTCCTTGATGTGGAGGTCTCAAGAAAGGAGGTGGCATTCTTTGTATATTAGGCGTTTGGGGTGAATTCGGAAGTCTGGGATATCCAGGTGGCCCATTATGAGGTAGACAACCTGGCTGATCTGGCCAGTGATTGAGTGGCACAGACGGTCTCATTAGATTGCGCTCCACCATCTGGGGAAATGGGCGATGCTGTGACTGTGGGGACTGGCCTGGACCAACCAGTGGATTTTTTTCAACAGGTCTTAAAGGTCTTTCAATTGAACCATCATTATTGCCATTCCATACATGGTGAGGTCCATGACGTGGGCCATTTGGATGACCATATGGGTTGTACACATGCCTCCCCTGAAAATCAGAGTTTGGACGATGAACTGGTCCCTCTAGGCGGTGTGCTGTATATCCTGGTTGAAATGGTTGGCTTGGGTACATACTTCCTTCCTGAGGTGGAGCACTCACTGTTCCAGGTGGCACTGATGGGGGCCTGGGGCCTAGAGAAGGTCCATGTACTGGTCCAGCATAAGTTGCTTTGTTTCCAGGTCCCATCATCCGCGGCCCCTGATGTTCATTAACAGTCACCTGATGCTGTAAGTAGACAAAAATATGCCGTTGTTCAACAGTTTCTGTTCCTCAAAAAGTTTTAATAAGTTCACACAATGCTTGTCAAATCATTTGGGAAAACAGACTCAATCGCTATTATGAGCGGAGAAAAGACCTGCTGAGAATTATAATGTTTTGTGTTGACGGATATGTTAAGTCTGCAACATTTTGGGAACTGTAACAATGAGTCTAGTTTTTAATCTCTCTTCACTGACAGCAATATCTCGGAGATGAATATTAGCTCCATTCCCAGATTTTACAGAGAACTTGGGGCTTCCAAGTTAAAAAAAAACTTCTACATGATTAAACTAGTTTTACAGGCAACTTCAAATCATTTTATGGTGGAACATTTTATTTTAAGTGTCTGTGTTATGAACTTTATTTTTAACCTTTTCATCTGTGAATAGTGGGTTGGCTGTAGATCGGCATTTAGAAAAATATTTTGGGTGATTGGACTGGTTCAGCCTCTGCTTTTTGGGGGAAAAATGCCAATTCTCCTTGCTCATTCCTGATTTGTTTCCTTTAAAAGTATAAAGTTCAAAACAAGTAAAATAATGTGACAGCAGAACATGCTGACTGAAGTGAGAGTGGCAGGAAATGCACACTATCAACTTTTATTCATTTCATGCATAACAGTGGATTTTTTTGCTCAGCTGTTCACACCAGATGAAACTCTATTTTATAAAGACAACAATATTCGTAATGCAGCATGCATTATTCTGCTGCTAAGGTGGAGTTGTGTTTAAGTTGGCACTCCCCTTTGAGATCTGAGTATCTCATTTCTGTAAGTTGAATACAGCCAGAGATCGCTGAGTTTTCTTGTTATCTAGTCAAGGTAAACAAAGGCCGTGCATCTTCATGATATTCCTGCCACATCCATCCTGCCCCCAACAATCCCTTAATCTTTCAACAGTGGTTTCTCAACAATTTTTCAAAGCAATTTAAATAACCAGAGCAGCAAATGCAGGAATTCTGTCCCTTGGGAAAGACTATAACTAGACCTTAGGAACTGACTAAGTTGTTTCAAGTACTTACAGGATTTTTGCTACCTTACTAATAGCTAGTTCTCAAATCATGGTTCAGATTGCAGATTTATTTATTTTTCACTGCATAAATGGGGGTGAAGAGATGGGTTCTTGGATTTGTGGGGCGGAGCCTGGGGTGCCTGTATGTTCCTTAAGGGCCGACAGGAAGGTGTGAGGAGGGACAGCAGTGACTCAGAAGCCAGAGAGGCCTCAGGAGCTTGCAACAGGTGAAAGGTTTGGCTTTGCCTGGACTCAAATGATGATACCGTGGAAAACACCTACTTTGGAAATGAATCAGAGATACATCTAATAGGCAACAATGGCAAACAGTTAAGACTTTAAAAGCTTCAGTCATAGTTAATATTGTATGTTTCTGGACTCCACAGGTATCCTGGATTTTACAGTATCTTCATCAATTACATAACAGTACAGTCTACTCCTCTTAAAGTCTCTTAATTCAAATTGGATTGTTAAGCAGTGGGAATTCAGTGCTTATGTGCCTTAATTCAAATTGTTGGATAATTCAAATTGTGGTATAACCAATCCCCCGCCTCCCAACCAAAAGCAGGGAAGTTACGCTGAACCTTTATAAAGCTCTGATTAAGCCACAACTAGAGTGTTGTGTCTAGTTCTGAACACCACACTTTAGGAAGGATGCGAGGGTCCTTGAGAGGGTGCAGAGGAGATTTACCAGAATGGTTCCAAGGATGCAGATTTTAGCTAGTAAGTTAGGTTGGAAAAGTCGAGGTTGTTCACCTTGGAGCAAAGGAGATTGAGGTGCATAAAATTATGACAGATTTGGATAACGTAGACAGGAAAAATGCTCCCATTAGTTGATGTTGCAAGAACTGCAATGCTTAGATTTAAGGTTTTGGGCAAGCGGCACAGGCGAAATTTCAGGAATAACCCTGTTACGTGGTAATGACCTGGTGAAAGCAGACGTTCAATGATTTCAACGGGGAAATTAAATGGGCACTTGGAAGGAAATATACTTGCAGGCTAATGGGATAGAGCGGGGAAATCCCACTCACTGGAGAGCAAGCAGAGGCTCCTTGGGCCGAATGGCCTTCCTCTGTGTCATACAGTGGCCGTTGATGCAGATCCTGCTGCCGACTGGGAAGATATCAGGAAACAGTTGTGCATGTGCACTCAGCCTGTACTGCGTTCGCTGGCATATTCTTCCACCATGATGGTAGGTGCTGTTTTGCTCCCAGGCCAGTTTAATACTGCAAAAAGGCCAGTTTAACTGCAACTTTAACCACTAAATGATGCTTTTCTTTTGATTTATTGGAACTAGTTAAACAAGTGAACAAGTTGGAAAGGCTTTGTGCAGGGAATTCTTACATAGCCTGTTTTGCTCACTTGGCAGATAATGGGATTCTTAATGCCATGGTCATGGTTTCGAGCCCCACACTGGGTGATGATTTTTTAAAAAAAAAAAATATTTTATTCAAAATACTCTTTTAAATTGATTTTTTACCGATGGTGTAACTCTGCACATAAGAGCATATATTTTTGGTTTCCAAGGCTGGCTCTCACCCAAACTAATTGGTTGCCAGGGAAATTAAACCTATTTTTGTCATTACAAGGATCTAACTGTTAGAATGGTTGCTCTCGGAGTAGTTGTAATTTTTTTCCATTAACTGATTTCGTTGTAAAGGAGATATTTATAAAGACACCAGCTTGCAAAAAAAAAAATTCAGTGACAGAAAGCATTAAATCACTTTAAACAGCCTGACACGATATCTGCACATCTGCAGCAAGTGCTCCCACTAGTGTTACAGCAAAAATAAACACGGCCAAATTTAAGCTTAGAAATTGGCAACAGTAGCTTGGGTTCCATTCTTGCATTTCAAAAGGCTACCTGAACCACTTTAGTTGCATTACAGTCTATTAATATACTCTAACTCAACTAGTACTCAAATGTGAGGTGTAATAATGTTGGAGCAAATAATCCTTTATCTTCCCTATATCATGCTCAGTGACAGAAATATAAAAGCATGCTACTACTATCATTTTGTGTCCCTACTAATATTCCCTGTAAGCTGTGGGCGCACATGGCAACCCAGAAAGTACAGTGCAGACCGCTCACAAGTTATTCCCGTTCAGATGCTAGGCCTGTGTGAGCCTGCAAAAAAAACACCCTGAAATGACCGCACATTTAAACAAACTGGCTATGCAAATTGAGAAAAATTTGAGAGAGGATGGTGCTCACCACCGATGACTAATGCACGTTTGTTAACAACTGAAACCAACACCTTAGTATTATTTTGGCTGTGGAAATTGTCCCTCAACTGAAAGTGCTTTTCATGCCCTAGATGTTTCACTTGTAAGCAATAAATTCCTGAAAACATTGCAAATGTAAGATTCCACCTATCCATTGAGCAACTAGTGCAGTAGCTTTTATGGTGTGATGACTGGGATTTCACAGCAAGTAGATGGGTTAGGTCAATTTTTCCATCATTTCCACCTCTGGTGCTCGTAGATAACCTGGACCCAAAAGGTTTTCCTTATTTTTTGTGCCTTTATTTATATCACTTGCTTACAATTAAAAGGGCTCAAAATCCCCATCAGGTATAGATTTCAATCATACAGCTTCCTTTAAGGAATGGCCTATGTGCTTCACCTTCTGTGCAACTACAAATACTCATTTCTCTTTCTAATTAAGGTTCACATAGAAGATCACACGCAACAGAGCAAATCTCTTTGAAAGTTACCTGCATGATAAATTGGTGATGTAGTTGCTGCCGTACTTGATCTGCCAGTCGTGGTTCCCTTGGGGAACAATATCGATACTGGGACTCTACAGCAGGCCGGGATCCAAACATACATGGCACTGATGGTCTCTAGATGAAGAAAACATTTCAATTCTTGGGCTACCATCCTGGATGGAGTGGGAGAGGCAGGGAGTTGCGGCAGGGGTAAGAGGGGGAGGAACTTACACATATATAGCAGCATTTATGGCAATGGAGCATCCCAAAGCACTTTACAGCCAACAAAATATTCTGAAGTGTAATCATTGTTGTAATGTAGGGAAATGCAGCAGCCAATCTGTACACAGCAAAGTTAGACAAACAGTAATGCGATAAACGGCCATATAATCTTTTTTAGTGATGTTGATTGAGAGATAAATGTGTCAGGACAACAGGAAAGATCGCTGCCCTTGTTCAAATAATTCCATGGAATCTCTTAGAATAATAGCTTGTGTTTTTAAAGTGGCTTTAACATTGTTAAGCATCTAAAGATTCTTCACAGGAGTGTCATCAGACCAAATCTGATACAGAGCCACATTGAGAGATATTAGGACATGAGACCAAAAGCTCAGTCAAAGAGGTTAGTTTTAAGGAACAACTCAAAGGAAGGAGGACAGGTAGAGACACAGAGAGGATCAAGAAGGAAATTCCCAAGCTTAGGGCCAATGGGGCTGAAGGCATGGCTGTGTAGAGTAAAGGAAATTAAGAGATCTCCAGAATTGGAGGAGCACAGATATCTGCGAGGGTTGACGGGCTGAAGGAGGTTACAGGGATAGGGGGTGGCAATGCTATGGTAGCATTTGAAAACAAGGATGGCAATTTTATAATTGAGTCTATACCAAACTAGGAGTTGATACAAGCTACAGAGCTCAGGGGCAGAATTTTGCCCTTGTCGGGCGGGCTCAGTGGTGGTGGCCGGGAGGCCAACCCTCGCCCGCGATCGGGGCAGGACCGTGATTTCACGCTAGCAGGCCAACTAAGGCCCGCCCAGCGTGAAACGCGAGCGGCAGCGCTCAGTGCAGCATGTGCCAGTGTGGGGGCGAAAGCAAACTTGGCGCATGAGCGCAAAGTGTGTGCTTGAAAATCTTCCTGAGACACAGGGCTGCCTCAGGGAGATGAACAGTTTTCAAAATAAAATAAATGTTAAAAACGTTATAAAACATATCCCCTTAGGGTCAGGCTATAAATGAAATTTAAAACGTTTTATTTTATTTTTATGTGATGTTGGAAATCTCATCCCGCCCGTGGATGAGATTTCCAAAATAATGCAAAGGCCACTTGACCTTTCTGCCTGCCTGCCAACTGGAAGGTTGGACGGGCAATGAAAAATTTGTTTCGATGACCTTGTTAATGGCCTTAATAGGCCTTTTAATTGTTGGTGGACGTGCCGCCTACTCCAACGCGTGCCTGTTGACCAAAATATCGCATGTCATTCTACGCTTGAGCGGGTCTGGCGTGAGCCCGCCCACCGAGGTAAAAATTCTGCCCCAGGAGTGAGTAGGAGTTGGTTTGAGTTGGGAAATGGGCAGCAGAGTTTTGGATCAGCTCAAGTCTACAGAGGGTGGTTGATGGAAGGCTGGCCAAGGGAGCACTGGAATAGTTAGTTCTGGGGTTAGCAAAGGCATGAGAATAAGGATTTCTGCAGATGATGTTCTGAGGAAGGGGTGACGACATCCACCCGAGAGGGTAGACATGGCTTTGGTTTAATGTCTCATTAGAAATGTGGCACTTCTAACATTTTAGCACTCTCTCAGTATTGCACAGAAATTTCAGCCTAGATTATGTCTCCTAAAATGGAGATTGAGCCCACAATCTTCTGACTCATGTTAAGAGTGCTACTGAGTCAAAGTGGACAACTTTTTATCCTATTTTAACACGAGCCACACCTTTTCCATCCTTATTTTAATAGTTACTAGACATCTCCTCATCTAGCAACAGCATTGAACTGGTCAACTCAAATGAGGCTCAATTGTAATTACTGGCTTAAATAACACTTGAGTACAAGTTTGACAGCACTTTCAGAGTTATGAATTGCTTTGCTGGGCTAGTTCTTGCTTTATACAGGGTTGTAATGTTGTATGGTTTCGAAGACTCGGTTTTGTGGTACAGAAATTTATGACCCACCTGCAGTTACTTGTTTATTCTGAAATGCAACTTGTAAATTACTGTTGGCGATATTAGTGGACAAATGCCTAGCATGAAATTCCTCCCTGCTATTTTAGAAGCGGTATTAACCCATGCAAGATTAACACTCGCAGTGAAGGCAGGAAAACATCATATGAGCTTGGTAAATATTCACTTGCTAATGTCACCAACTGTAATGCTTATTTTCCAGTTGAATGAATATCTTTCAGCATTTAAAGAATTAGGGGCATTGCTTGTTTTCTGTTTTTTCTGTCTAACTTAATGTTAATGATAGATGCTAAGATCAGAAACTAAATTCTGTTTGATTGTGTAGCTAAATAACAAAATACCTGCATAATTAGAGCAAGCAATGTTCATTTATTGGAAAAAGCTGAAAGTGTTGGTAATGGTTTTAATGAGCCCAATTTCAGTATTAATAACTGGATTCAGAGGCCCTGGGTCACAATAGGAATTAAATAAGGAGCAGCAATGATGACCACTATGGTTCAAGTCCCCTTTCACATGATAGCTTTGAAGTTTCCTCAGTATTTGTCAAAACAAATCTAGGGGCTGTGATAATTGGCCCCAGCATTTCAAGGCTGATGGGGGTGGGTTAAAAACAAAAACAGCTAAGATTTTCATGGATGTCAGACAACAGGGAATATTGACTGAATGACTGAATATTGCTATGCGGCTCTGTGGTTGAATAGTCTACCAACCCTAACTGCTTAGGTGCATAAATGAACAATGCAAGTAATACAGGCCAGCCAGCTAGCTGCCATGGAATTGCACCCTAGACAAGGTAAGGGAGGGCAGGAAACTAAAGGGGCAAAAAAAACTTACCAACTTAATTATCAACCCTGAGGGCTGGAACACAATTCTAGCCTGAATACACACAGATTCCACATGCATACACACAAACTGTAATATTCAAGGAAAAAGAATGACATCTTACTTGTTGGCCCTGAAGTTGATACATCTGGCGTGGTGATTCAGTACATGACATTCCCTTGTATGGTGGTGTAAGCGGGTAAGTCTGTCCATTTACTAGTCCCAATGTCCTTAAAGGAGGTACATGCTGCAACTGTTCACTGCTCACTTCAGACCCAGCACTGTGCACTTCACCATTTATCTGTTTCTGCTGTCTTCTTAGGGATTCATCGGGAGTTTTATTTAAAGTTTCAGTGGCTTCTTTTCCAAAGCGGTTTGATTTGCTTCGTCTCCGGTCTTTCTTTTCCCTATCTTCCCATCTTAGATTAAATTCTTCATCACTGTCAGCGTCTTCTGCAGGGAAGTGTTTCAGCATTGATTTGTTAAAACACCTGTCCAGAGCTTCGGCCATCTTTGTGTATTCTATTACAGGATGAAAATTCAGTGACAAATAGTGAGGATGCACACTCAACAGCTCATCAACAAGGTTCTCAATGAGCACCGCTAGGAAATCTCTTTGTAGTACAGAACTTGAATATTGCTGATCATGTTACTGAAACTTTTTGTCTTGCACTGTTCAGGACAAACGCAAGAATGCCAAATTTCAAACAATCACCACATTTTATACGACAGGAGAAAAGGGTGCTGGCTGGGGTTGGCAAGTCGACTCCGATTGGCCAAGGCATTGCCATGGATAAAGTAACATGGAACTATAGGCTCCCCAGGCTTCCGAGTAATTCAAAAGAGGCACAAGACTTGAACATATTCATTTTGTTTAGAGATTGGGTCCCTGCGTTTGAATATGTGTTGCTTGTGGCAAGTATAAATGAGCCATGTTATTACTGATGATCTTAAATTTATTATTAGTAGCTATTAGCACTCCTGTAGCACGAATTGTTATGATCATTTGAAATTTGACATTCTTGAATTTGTCCTAATGAGTGCTAGACGAAAATCTCTGGCAACATGTTTCTCTTTTCAGCAATATTCAAGTATTATAAAATCTGTTAACACAAAGCTATATTTTTTTTTATTCATTAATGGGTTGTGGGCTTCGCTGGCTGGGCCAACATTTATTGCCCATCCCTAGCTGCCCTTGAGAAGGCAGTGGTGAGCTGCCTTCTTGAACCATTGCATTCCATGTGGTGTAGGTACACCCACAGTGCTGTTAGGAAGGGAGTTCCAGGATTTTGATCCAGCGACAGTGAAGGAACGGTGATATGTTTCCAAGTCAGGATGGTGAGTGACTTGGAGGGAAACTTCCAGGTGGTGGTGTTCCTATCAATCTGCTGCCTTTGTCCTTCTGGTGGTAGTGGTTGTGGGTTTGGAAGGTGCTGTCTAAGGACCCTTGGTGAATTCCTGCAGTGCATCTTGTAGATGGTACACACTGCTGCTACTGTGCGTCAGTGGTGGAGGGAGTGAATGTTTGTGGATGTGGTGCCAATCAAGCGGACTGCTTTGTCCTGGACAGTGTCCAGTTTCTTCAGTTTTGTAGGAGCTGCACTCATCCAGGCAAGTGGAGAGTATTCATCACACTCCTAACTTGTGCCTTGTAGATGGTGGACAGGCTTTGGGGAGTCAGGTGGTGAGTTAGTTGCCGCACGATTCCTAGCCTCTGACCTGCTCTTGTAGCCACAGTATTTATATGGCTAGTCCAGTTCAGTTTCTGGTCAATAGTAACCCCCAGGATGTTGACAGTGGGGGATTCAGTGATAGTAATGCCATTAAATGTCTAGGGGAGAGAGTTCGATTCTCTCTTGTTAGAGATGGTCATTGCCTGACACTTGTGTGGCGTGAATATTACTTGCCACTTATCAGCTCAAGCTTGGGTATTGTCCAGGTCTTGCTGCATTTGGACATGGACTGCTTCAGTATCTGAGGTGTCGCGAATGGTGCTAAACATCGTGCAAAGCGAACATCCCCACTTCTGACCTTAGGATGGAAGAAAGGTCATTGGTGAAGCAGCTGAAGACGGTTGGGCCTAGGACACTACCCTGAGGAACTCCTGCAGTGATATTTCCTCCCATTCCGCCACATATATATTCACGTACGATGGTGCAAATACTTCTTACCCATCGCCACCCCTTTAACTTGAAGATAATATTCTTTGTTAAATTCAGAATCATTCCTGGTTAGTCCCAGGTGTAATTAATCGGATTATAATTTTGCCTTGTCTATCCAGTTGCGTATATTTCTTGGAAGGCATTTTGAACAGCCAAAATTCCTCTATCAGTTTCTGTATTTGTGTATAAACTGTCTATATCCATTGTAAATAGTATGCTATCTGGGGTTATGGTAAGTGAATTCACTATTTCTACAAAATGACATGTATTTTGGATGTTTGTGGCCTAAGGAGTTTAAATATGAGTTGATGTATTCTGCTATTTTGCATGATTCACGACCACAATCCAAAATAATTGGTCTACCTGGAGGGATGTGTCCTGCTATTGTCCATACATCTGGATGTTGATGTATTTTGGGAAGTCTGTAACATTTTCGTAGTTGTGGGTGCTGTCTCCTTAGATACTCCATTTGTTTCTGATTCATTTATTTGGAATTTTTAAGTCTTATTAGTACGTCTGTAACCTGTTTTTGTGTTTCTTGATATATGGGTTTAGTCAATTTGGTATAGTAATTTGTATTGTTCAGTTGTCTAAAGGCTTCAAAAAGGTATTGTTGTTGATCCACGATAACAATATTGCTGCCTTTGTCCGCTGGTTTTAGAACAATATCTGTGTGGGATGTTAATTACCCAAGTGCTTGTTTTTCTCTTCTTGTGAGGTTTTGTTTATCCTTTCAATGGGGAATCGTCTTGGTTTCTGATTGGGTTTTGATGAAATGAAATACTTTTGGATTTATTTTACTTTTCAGTGGAATCCAGTCTGATTTGTGTGTAAATGGCTGCCTATCTGAGATTGAGATGCTGATGATGTCTCAAAAGTTTAATTTTTCTGTAAAATGTGTCTAAGTCTGTTTGAATTTGTATTTAAGCTGTTTCACTACCGGGACTAAAGTTAAGTTTCTGTTTCGGACTTTTTCCTGTATTAGTGTGGGTTTAAATGTTTTAAGAGATGTTCATCATTGTTTACTTTAGATTTAGAGGCTCATTTTCTAGCGTTTGATTCCCTTTTAGTTCAAACACTTTATCCAGCTGTTGATAATAGAATTAGTTGTGTTTTGAGGCCAATGGATGTTGTCAGATTCTACTCCAAAGGATATATTTGGTTTTGCTGGGATATATGTTTATTCTTTAAT
Organism: Cetorhinus maximus; assembly: GCF_964194155.1. Taxonomy (NCBI): domain Eukaryota; kingdom Metazoa; phylum Chordata; class Chondrichthyes; order Lamniformes; family Cetorhinidae; genus Cetorhinus; species Cetorhinus maximus. The sequence continues at coordinate 40,630,144 of NC_135900.1, forward strand.
ATATTGGTTTAGTTCCATAATTGTGTCCTTTGGCGACTGTGGGAGATTTTTTACTATAGTTTAGTTCAGGAATCCCAGTCTGGGCATTTGGAAATTCATTTTTTGCCCTGTTTAATAGTATTTGAAGTAGTTTAATTGCAGTGAGAGGTGTTTGAGTTTGGTTATTTATTCCAACTGAAATTATTACTTATTCTACGTTTGGGCAGCATTGTAGTTTATCTAAGATGGCGGTCATACGTATACATTCGGCTGCTGGGAAGCAATCAATTTGAGTTATTGTATTGGGGCAATTTTGAATCCTGGAGAGGTTGGAATCCCCTATTATTAGCATCGGTTTCCTTGGGGTTATTGTCCAGATTCTATTTTTTTGGTTTGTATTGGGGTGTTTTGTGACTGTGTTTATTGTCTTACTTGGTTGGCTAGGTCTCCATTTTGATGTTGTGGTCAGTGAGTTAGATGATTCATATTTCTGGGAAGGTATTTGTATTTCATCGGTCTCACTACCTTCAGAGCCTTGAGCCACATCGGACCAACCTGTTGCCTGGATTGGGGTCTTTAATGGTTTCGCTCGATTCCAACTTGTCTGTTCAGGTGTTGCAAATGTGTGGGGGGCGCGGGGGGGAATCTCTAAGTCCTGTGGGGTTTGATCAGGTGCTCAGCTCAGGATCAGCAAGTATTGTTCAATATTAACTTACAGGTTGAGTTGGTAGTTAGGAACGGCAAATGCAATGTTGGCATTTATTTCGAGAGGACTAGAATATAAAAGCAGGGATGTGCTGCTGAGGCTTTATAAGGCTCAGGTCAGACCACATTTAGACTATGGTGAGCAATTTTGGGCCCCGTATCTCAGGAAGGATGTGCTGGCCCTGAAGAGGGTCCAGAGGAGGTTCACGAGAATGATCCCAGGAATGAAAGGCTAAATATATGAGGAACGTTTGAGGACTCTGGGTCTATACTCGATGGAGTTTAGAAGGATGAGGGGGGGATCTGATTGAAACTTACAGAATACTGAAAGGCCTGGATAGAGTGGACGTGGGGAAGATGTTTCCATTAGTAGGAGAGACTAGGACCCGAGGGCACAGCCTCAGTGTAAAGGGAAGACCTTTTAGAACAGAGATGTGGAGAAACTTCTTTAGCCAGAAAGTGGTGAATTGATGGAATTCATTGCCACAGAAGGCTGTGGAGGCCAGGTCATTGAGTGTATTTAAAACCGAGATAGATAGGTTCTTGATTGGTATGGGGATCAAAGGTTACGGGGAGAAGGCGGGAGAATGGGGTTGAGAAACTTATCAGCCATGATTGAATGGCAGGGCAGACTCGATGGGCCGAATAGCCTAATTTCTGCTCCTATGTCTTATGGTCTTATGGTCCTGAGATGACTGACCTCCAACAACCACAACCATCTTCCTTTGTGCTAGGTACGACGCCAACCAGCAGAGAGTTTTTCCCCTGATTCCCATTGACTCCAGTTTTGCTAGGGCTCCTTGATGCCACACTTGGTCAAATGCTGCCTTGATGTCAAGGGCAGTCACTCTCACCTCACCTTCAGCTCTTTTGTCCATGGCTATTATATGGCTATTTGACTACCATAGACTCAAGTAAGAGTGCTCAGAGTGATCTGGATATATTTAGCAGCTGGGCTAAGGAACACAGATGGATGTTAACACAGGTGAATATAAGGCAATGCATATTAGAACTTGAAATATATGCACATATTGAAAGGCTTTAGATTAAATGTACAAAAATTGAAAAGGATTTTTGGGTGCAATTACTAACTTGCTGAATAAATCCAATCAATGAGATCAGTCAATTACTAAGATACACATCAAGGGCATTTGAAACCATGCTGCCACAGGTTGTAACATTAAAGTCATGTTTGATTACTGCATGCAGACCTGGGCACCCTACCATCAAAGGATATTGATGCATTACAGAGGGTTCAGAGAAGAATGAGATGGATTCTTAATTTAGGCAGAGAAGTTCACAAAATTGAACTTGCCTTCATTGGAGAAGAGAAGGTTGAGGGTGAATATGATCTAGGTCTTAAGAATGCTGAAAAGCCTGGATATTTCAGATATAAGCTGGCTACTTAAATATTCACTGCAGAACTAGAGGACATGAACAAAATGAAATTTCAAGCAAGACATGACATTAAAAGGAATTTATCCACTTAGTATCCCCCAATATAGAATAGATCATCTGTGGGACAGATGTGTAGCAAAACCAATTAACACTTTCCAATTAAATCCTCAAAAAGAGACCAACATTTATTTAAGAATGGGATTTAAGGTTATGGGATGAAGTGCTTAAAATACTCTAAATTAACTCCAAAGCAAACAGATTTTTCTACCCCACCCAGCAACACCCCCCACCCCAAACACACTACTCTTGGTTTCTTCATTTAGTTCCACTTGCTTTAGAATCACATTCCAGTTTACAAACTGACATGCATCCCAGGATGTTAAAGGACGCTGAGGAGGAGATTGCAAAAGCACTAGTTATATTTTTTTCCAAAAATCATAGACAGAATTGTGTCAAAGGAATAGAAATGCCTTATGTTAGTGGCAAATAGCACAGTACTGTCAGAAAGGTGGCAGACGCAGTTCAAAGAAATGGGAAGAACATAGTGAAAGGAACTACATCCTAAATGATCAGGTCCTTAGAGCTGAGGAAAAGAGAGATCTGGGAGTATGGATACAAAAACCTTTAAAGGTGACAATGTAGGTTGATAAGGCCATTAAAAAAGCCAACTACTGGGATATTGTAAATGTAGAGTTTATAGCAAAGGAGGCCATTTAGCAACATCACACCTGTGCTGGGGGCTTGTTATTCAACTGTTGCTATTTATTCTGAGTCCATTTCTTTGCTTTTTGTTGATGTCATTTCTTTTTCAAATACTTACCAAATTCCATTTATAGTTTCTTCCTCCAATTACTATTTGTGGTGATGCATTCTAAATCCTAATCCTTAGTCTATAACCCTTGTCACAGATTCACCAGAGGACGTAATCTTTTATTGTTCACTCTCGCTAAACTTTCCATAATTTTGAAAACTTGATTAAGCTTCCTCTATCTGTTCCAGTGAGAAAAACCTCAATTTTTCTAGCATTTCTTCAGAATTATAATCTCTTATATCATATATAATTTTAACGAATCCTCATTATATATTTTTCATGGCCCTGGCATAATTTCCATAAAGGGACACTCAAAGTTGCATGCAACACTTCAACTGTGGCCTAGGTGTTAAGACTTGACTCAATAGCACTGCTTACTTCAGAGTCAGAAAGTCGTAAATTCAAGTCCCCCTTCATGGACTTCAGCACAAAATCTACATTGACACTTCAGTACATAGCTGAAACAATGTTGGGAGGTTCCATCTTTAGACAAGAGGTTAAACTGAAGCCCCATCTTCCTGCTTGCTGGGCGCAAGAGGTCCCATAGCACTATTTAAACAAAAGTAGGGAAGTTCTCCTCGGCCAGAATTTTGAGGTTGGTGGGCCCGGGAGCGGCAGGGAAACAGCCCGCGATCGGCCCCCGGCTGCGATTTCACACTGGCTGGCCAATTAACGGCCAGCCCGCGTGAAAGGCGTGCTGAAACGCTCAGCACTGCCGAAGTGGGGGCGGGAGGGGGGCAAGCGCTGAAGTCAGCATGGGTGCGGGGGAGCGCTCACATAAAGCTCCCTGACGGCAAAGCGCTGCCTCAGGGAGCTGAAGAATTCAAATCCAATAAAAGCAGATTTTAAAATCTGGAAAAAATGCCCACGCATCAGAAACACAGTCACCTGATCATATACAACGTGAAAATTCTGTGTAAATAATTTTTTTATGTAATGACGGAAACCTCATCCTACCATTGGGTGAGGTTTCCTGAAAAATGCAAAGGCCGCCTAGCCGATTCGTCCGCCTGCCATGTTGGACGGACAGCGAAAAATCCCAGTTAATTGCGCCATTAATGGGCTTAATAGCCTTCTTAATTGTTGGCGGGCACGCTTCCGGGTTTATCACGTGCTCGCTGAATGAAATATCGTGCAAGCATGTAATGACATCAGGACGCTCACTGGACATCACTGCGCACTATTTTACGCTCAAGCATGTAGGGTGCACGCCCGCACGCCGAGCGAAAAATTCTGCCACTAATGGCCTGACCAACATTGATTACTCAAAATAAACAGAACCAAGAAATGGAATGTCTGGTCAATTATTGCATTGCTCTTTGTGGGATCTTGCTCTGTACAATTGGCAATCACATTTGCCTACAACAGTGACTCTGCTTCAAAGTAAATAATTGGCCATGAGGCACTTTGGGATGTAATGAGGAAACGAAAGGCACTACATAAATGCACGTCATTTCCTTTTTCTTTCCTTTAACCAGATCAGTAATGTCTAATAAAAACAGCCCAATTGCATTAACACTTTTTTTCTTGTTTTTTTGTCCAATATAATCTCAGTTTTATTTCTTCCCCCATGACCTTTATCCCTTTTTGCTAAATTCATCTTAACTTGTATATTTTTCCTCATCAAGTTTGACCTTTTTTGATGGTCTTTATTTTCCCTGACCTGCTTCTTTCTTAGTTTAAATGACCGCACTCACTTCCTTTTTTATTTCTTCTGCCAGTTCATTAGCTTCTTTTCTGCTCAGGAGTAACCATCCTTGCAAAACAGCCCCCATCTTCTCCAGAACTAGCGTCCATGCCACATAAAACAGAAAACTTCTTCCTGACACCAGTGCTACAGTTGAATGTTGAGTTTTCCCTATTCTGGCATGTGATGAAAGGATTAATCCAAAGGTTACCAACCTTGAATTGATGCTATAAATCTACTTCCTAATCTCCTGCATGCCTTCTCCAGAAATTCAGGCCTTTCTTTTCATATACATAACATTGAGCCTCCACTCTGAAAAGCAGGCCGCAACGATAGATGAAGATCAGTCTGGCCCAGAGCCTGGCATTATTGCAAAAGGAGGCAGGGCCTTCAGGATGGCATCATCGGCCAGATTTCCTTCAGCTCTTGTCTCTTGAGCTCTGAATGAACTACTGGCTGCCAATTCATTGGAGTAGATAAGTGGGGCCCACAGTGGTACTTCTGGTCAGGTCACGTCCTGGGTCATGCCAGAAATTAAGAGCAGGTGTAAAGAGGGCCTCTTTCTTTGTTAAATTCAAGAAAACCTGTCCTATTTATCCTTTTATGATCACAGCACGTAAATAATTAGGTACTCACTGAATTGGCAAGTATGTCCTTTTCACACAAAAACACGTTGCAGTCAAACGAGGGGAGGGCAAAGAGGGGAGCCATTCGACCCCTCTTCACCCTGTCATAGCAATGCAAATAGCTATTAATCTACAGGGGGTAATGACTGAGACCCAAGAGATGAAAGGGAAATGCGCTAATTCATTTACTGTGCCACACTGTACCCACTCCCTCCTCTTGGGATATTATACAGAGTTCTTGGGTGGTTGAATTCAGTTCTTAATATTCACTTGCTCTATTAAAAGTAATTGTCAAACAATATCGATAAAAATGAAAAAAAATCTTATTGCTCCAAACTCACCATTTCCTTCACCGTTATATTCCAGACAATCCTCAAACATAACCTTCATATCAGCAACAAATTCTTCTTTCACATTATATTGTTTTTCATTAAGTTTTCTTTCAATGGTGGATAGATCCATAGGCGTCTGAAAATGTAAAACACACAGTTTAAAAGCTATTTAACAATACAGTATGCCAAAAACGTGTGTGTCCAAGAGGTTTCGAAAAAAAAGACAAATGAATGACCTAGCGCCTTTCTTGGCTAATCTCACACGTGGTTTCAGTTATATCTTTCTTGACTGCAGCCCGAAAGTACCTGTAGGTATTAACAATCCACTGCAGCTTCACCATCAGGATTTGGTTGAGTGAAATGAGTTTGGGCAATCTCAATGCATTTCCTAGTGGGCGTGGACCAATAGCACAAAACTGTTCCGAATTCAACACTGGGGGGAATTTTCTGCATGTTGGGCAGGAGCGGGCGCAGAGCCGATCCCCACCCGCGATTGGCTCCGCGCCGCCATTTTACACGGGCGGGTCAATTAAGGCCTGCCCAGCGTGAACCACGGCTCCCGGGAAAGCGTAAGGGGGCGGTGGGATTCCACTGACCGCTGTGTCCAATGGTGACCCGGTGGCCTGTTTAAAGGCTGCGCAGGCAGCCTTCCCACGGCTGGCGACAATGGCGAGCAGAAGGGTTCCCGAGAGCGCTACTAGTGAGCAGGCCAGGCAGGGGGGGGGGGCAGGTCGGCGGGGCACTGTGTCCCTCAATTCTCAGATGAGTACCTTGGTGCCTTTCTCGAGGAGGTGGCAACACTGCATGAAATCGTCGCGCCAAGGGACAGGAGGAGGAGGAGACCCCCCCCCCCCCCACATGACGAAACGTGCCTGGGAGGAGGTGGCAGAAAGGGTCAGCGCAAACAATGTGGTGCGACACACCTGGGTTCTGTGCTGCAAGCGCTTCAGCGGCCTGTTGCGATTGGGAAGGATGAGTACCATGTTGGCATGAGTCATTTGGCACAGCAGTTAGGTTGCCCCCCCACCCCCCCAACTCAGGAGGTAGTTACTGCATTGAATCATTCATAGCATGTGGCCCTCACTGGGTGGGTCAGCATTTATTGCCCATGCCTAGTTGACCACGAGAGGGGGGTGCTGAGCTGGCTTCTGCATCCATTGCATGTGGTGCACTTACACCCACAGCACTGTTTTGGGGGCGACCTCAAGGGTCTGTGCCTAGGCGCAGTGCTGGAATGCCGAAACATTTCAAAGTCAGGATGCTGACTGGCTGGGAGGGGAACTTCCAGGTGGTGGGGCACCCATCCATCTGCTGCCCTTGGCATTCTACATGGTGGTGCTTCCTTGCTTTGGAAGATGATACAGTGTGGGTGGCAAATGTGATGGAGACAGAATCTGGGCAAGGGGGTCAGCCCTGGCTGCTTGGAGCGAGTGTACAGCGGCTCCAGGGTGTCACAATTCACATGAGCCCTGCAATGCCCCACTCAGGTGAGGGTGGCAGGACTGCATTGGCAATGCAGGTACAGGGTGGATTAATCAATGCTCCTCTGTCCTTTTCAGGGGAAGACTGCACACAATAACGCTGAGCGGACGCGGACTGGCGGAGGGCAGGCACAGATGCTGATTCTCACCAGATACGAGCAGGAGGCTCTCGAGCTGGAGAGGTGCCATGCGCCCAGGTCAACCGATAGCGGTGAGGTTAGGGTGCGAGTGGGAGGTAAGAGTGCCGTGCACTGAGGGCACAATGTCTGTCCTTGCAAACATTCCACTGTTGACTGTTTAGTGAATTCAGCATCCAACATGGGTTTCCCATTGATTATGGAAGGAGGAGCACATCCTGATCCGGGGGCCAGGCATGCACATTAACAGTGTCATGACTTCAACTAATCAAATGTCCTCGTTCTTCCTGTCAGCCCCACTGGAGCAGGGCCGGGACGAGGAGGCAGAGGGCCCACCACTAACACCCGAGGACCCTGATGACTTACAAGTACCAGCGTCACACCATTCAGCCGGGCAGGCACTAGCGCAGATACTAGCACCTGGGGATTAGATCATTGGCTAGTGTCCCGGGGCACAGTGATGAGGGCATTTCACACTCGCTTGAGGTGCAGGCGGAGACAGAGAGTCCCCAGGGCGCTGGCAGTTGGAGGACTGCAGAGGACCAGGAACATGCTCAGTCGGTGGCTGATGATGTACCTAAGGAGTCGTCTCTGAGGCAGCAGACACTGGAAGTCCAGCAGGGTCTGCAGGAGGATCTGGCAGAGATACATGAGGGTATGCGTGCCACGGTCTCCGTGATGGAGAAGTCCATGCGGAGCATCAGCAATGCATTGACCTTCATGGCTGAGCACAATGCTTCCGCCATGGAGAGAGTGGTGACTCTTATGGAAAGGTTCCTCCAGGAGAACAATCAGGGCTTCCTGGGGATGCTCTCGTACCTGCAAGCCCTCATAGTGGCATTGACCTCAGCTGGTCAGTGTCAATGTGGGAGATGGATTGGGCACCAAGTATCCCAGCTAGGTGCCCATCCATCAATGGTGAGCAGGGAGGTCTGAAGCAACCTCACATTGGTGCATGAGCTGCCTGTCGTCTCTGCGGGCTCCTCGAAGGGCGCTCCGGATGGAGGGCAGTAGCTCCTCCGCCCCTCTGCCAGTGACCGTGGGATCCGCAGAGGCTGTGGCGACTCAGGAGATGCCAACCATACCACTGGCTGCTCCCTCCCAGGCAGGGCCACCACAGGCTCCACGGGCCAGGGGGCGCCCGCCAAGGTCATCAAAGCCAACAGGACAGCAGAGTGAGCAGGCTGTGTCGAATACCAGTGCCAGTGAGGGGGGAGCACCTAGACATAGCGCCCGAAAATGTAAGCATAAGGCACCTTAGGCACACCACGGGCTTCTCACTGGTGGTTTTCTGTTGCCCCAGTATCAGTTGATTATTAGTCGGTGTGCAGCTCAACACCGGTGAATGAATTTTCTTTTCTGTTTTGTTTTATGAAAACATTAAATGCTTTAGTTGTGAACAAGGCTCAGGGTGATTCCTTACTTCTGCAGGTGAAGGGAAACCCATGATGTTATGAGTGACATGTTTGTCATTGAGCTTTATTGACAAGGCACATAGTTAATGTTCCTGTCCAGGCAGATATTGCTTTCAGGTATCGAGTATGGAGCCTGCAGCTCTGGCATGTGTTGGAGGTCCATCTGCGGTGTGCTGACTGAAGGTTCATTGGATTAAAGCCTCCTGGGTGTCCCTGCTTCCCTGGAGGTTGCCCAGGTCAACGTCTATCCCCTCAGCATTCTCCTGAGCGTGCTTGTCGTCGGACTCACTACTGGACTCATTGTGTGCATCCGGAGCATCTGTGTCTACATCTTCTTCATCCACAGCGTCGCCCCTTTCCAGAGCCAGATTGTGGAGAGCGCAGCATGCAACCACTATCAGCGACACACGATACTGGAGTAACGGTCCAGGCATCGGAAGCACATCTTGAGAAGACCGATGGTTCTCTCCACCACAGCTCTTGTGGAGGTGTGGCTCCTATTGTACCGCTGCTCAGCTTCTGTTCTTGGATGGCGGAGAGGCGTCATGAGCCACCTTCCGAGGGGATAGCCCTGGTCATCCAGCAGCCAGCCATCAAGCCAGGCTGGAGCACTGAAGAGACCCGGCACTTGGGAGTGTCTGAGGATGTAGGCGTCGTGGGAGCTGCCTGGGTACCTTGCACAGACTTGTAGAATCTGCATCCTGTGATCACACACTATCTGCACGTTCATGGAGTGGAAGCCCTTCCTGTTGATGAAGGCACCGGGCTCACCTGCTGGCGCCTTGATGGCCACATATGTGCAGTCTATTGCACCCTGGACGCGGGGGAAGCCAGCAATCGCCGCAAAGCCTCTGGCTCGCTGTGTCTGGCTGGCCTCGTCCCAGCGGTAGTGCATGAAAGTGAATGCACACCTGAACAGAGCGTCTGTCACCTGCTTGACACAAGGACAGTTGGTGCAGATCTCAGGGCTTATCATCTGAGAGATGGAGGTGACTGTCTCCTTCAGCACTGCACCTCAGACATAGTGAGGTAGCTGCTTCGCCACCTGTAAGCTCTGGCAGCAGAATAGTGGCGTCTTCTGTGGACCCTTCTGCCTTGCACTTCCTATTGGCCCTGCACCCCTTGTGCCTGCGCCTGTCCTCCCAAAGGTGGCTCCACTGGAGGCTGAATATGGACTCCTGGCCTCCTCCCCCTTCTGGCCCTCTCTTCCTCCTCAGAGGAGGTGCCTCCAGTGGAGAGCACAACTCCCATTCCCAGGGTAACCAGCAAGGCCCCAAGAATGATGTTTACTCCAGAGTCCTGATCTGAAGCCTGTTATTCCTGTACAAGTAGCTCTGAAGAGGTTTGAAGTTCTCCTGTTCGCACAAGCAACTAGCAGTAAGTTTAAAAAGTAAATGTCTAACAAATAGCGCTCGTGAGCCCACTCACCCCTCTTATTCCGCCTGTGGATGAAGTTTTTAAAAATGTGGCCTACCCGTCTGCCCATTGCGCCCGTGCGACAATCTGAAGATCGCACGGGCTCCGAAAAATCTCAGTCTATTAATGCCTCAAGGGCCTTAAGCGGCCCGTTAATTAATGGCGGGCATGCATCAGAGCTCATAGTGCGCCCGCCCACTAAAATATTGTGATGGCACGTGGTGGCGTAGGGACGCACGTCCGACGTCACCGTGCATCATTTTATACGTCGGCGTGTCGGGCCCGCCTCCGCACCCCAATGTGAAAATTCTGTCCATTAACTGGCGATCATATTCTTCACTGGTGTAGAAAATGGCAAAAAAAAGTCACAGATAGTCTTCTGAAGTTGTACAGCAGAGCAATTGGGCCTTTAATTTGCACCTAACTGTTCCATACTGGGACAGTTACTGCTTAAGGCTGACATAGGGTGCTTGAAATGGAAGAGTTTAGTTCACTAGCACTAATACCCCTAATCTTGATCAACACAAAAAATGCTATTCTAAATAAAAATGTGATTTCACTCTGCTATCACTGATCAGATTGTTTTTCACAAGAATTAATTCAATTTTATTAGCGAAGGTGTCAAGTATTTGCATGCCTCTAGAGTTGCTCCAAAATGACCAGTAGTTACTTAATGCACAACATTAATTTATATTATGAAAACATTACTTCAATTATCTTGTATTAATTTGAAGAAGAGTCATACAGATTCATAACGTTAACTCTGTTTCTCTCTCCACAGATGCTGCTAGGCCTGTTGAGTTTTTCCAGCATTTTATGTTTTTATTTTATATTAATTTATATTACCAAGGCAACTCTGGAACTGCTTTACAGTCTGCACTTGGAAATGGGCAATCCAAAGGAGGCCAAATTTTCTATGCCACAATTGAATGTACATACTTTATAGTTCAACTAAATGGATGGCACCAGTTCACATTCTAAGGTCCCATTATCTACCACCAAGCAAACAAGGATAAGCAAGGAAAATTACAGTTGACATTAATTCAAACTGAATGGATATAAATGATCCCATCTTTCTTCAGGAACCTCATTTGAAAGTTTATTGGACCTAATGAATTCTACAAAAATCCACCACCCCTTTTTAAAAATCTATAATTAATTGTAAACCAATGACTTTTAAGGAGTAATAGTTGCTCTTTGGTGCTGTCAATAAAGTCTGGCTGATCTTTACAGAGAAGATCCACTTAAAATACATTTAATACATTCAGCAAAAAATATCTGAATGGAATGTGACAAGTACAATTCTCTTACTTCAATTATCTCGTAGTAATTTGGGGCATAAGATTCATCTACAGGTTCAAGGAAGGGCCAAGAATCCTTATGGGCTTTCACAGCATCTAGGACTGAAAGAGGAAGAAAATAATGAATCTCAACATACGACACAAATAATACTAATATTCATTAAAGAACATGCAAGTTATTTAAGAACTTTTTTAAAAATGTGCTCACTTACCTTTATACATAGCAATGTAATCTTCATCCAGTTCAAATCTACAACAGAAGAGATTAAAAATCAACCAATAACTCATTTTATATCAAACTAATTAGTTTTCTCTAATCCTATTAAACTATTTCTGATCAAGATAACTTCCAAATTTGAAACACAGAACACATCCCACAAGGAAGGTTTTTGATTGATATTCATCAAAAATAACAGAGTTTGGAACAAAAACACAGCATTTTATGACACATAATCTACACACTTTATATGCAGTTATGTGCACTAGATTTTGTTTCTTATTAACACTGCTGAAATAGGAAGTCTATTTACAGAGTGGTATAAGTAAGAGTAGTCTAGTGGTTACGGCCACAATCTTCATCTGGAGTTTGTGAACTGGTGGTGAGCAACACTCCAGGGCACATTGTAACACCTGTGATTCTGATGAATCTTCCGTTAGTTAACAGAAGTACCAGATGGCACAATACATTTTACAGATCTCCACTGCACTAGTTTCAGCTGTAAATCATAATGGACAGGCTAAATGGGGAGAAATAGGAAGTAGAACACAGTTTACACAATAAAAATTTAGGCGGGGATAGTTTGACCTTCAAATGTACAATGTTATTTTGCTGTGGAGCTTGAGCACAGCTTTGCTGAAATGGTAAACTTACAAATTGTGTGCTTCTGGCTTGGAACCTCGCCTGCTAAGAGCACATGTTCTGTCTATGATTTCCCATTAGTTGAATTTAACAGGTGGTTAGAATGTGTAATGTGTGACTGCAAGGTGTACTTTAGGTAAACAGCATAGCTGTCTTTAAGAGGAAGCTAGAAAAGTACATGTGGGAGAAAGGAATAGAAGGATATTTCGATAGGGTTAGATGAAGTTGGGATGATGCTTATGTTGAGCATAAACACCAGCATGGACCAGTTAGCTTAAATGGTTAAATGTGCTGAAAATTCTATGTAATGAATAGAAATTGTAGTGCACAAACACAATTTCTCTGTATGTGCCTGATGAGTGACGCTTCACATCAGAAGCATACAAATGTAAAATTTATCCTCTCAGTTTTTCCTTCTGAAGTACCATTTCAAATTCCAATATTCTGGTGGACTTTATTGATGTTTCAAAATAGCAGTCTTAGTACATTTGTTTTGAGTGTTAATATTAAAACAAACATTATCCTGGGAATGTCATCCCCTTTGGTCTACAACCAGAAAAAGCAACTGTAACTGTGGCTGAATCCTCATTGGTGAGAAAGCATGGCTACCATATGGCTTCCACCCTCATGTGCATAATGATTCCTTTAATTCAATTTGAAATACCGTACAATTCTTTCTCTTATTTAATTATCAAACTCATAAATATCATCCAGATGGGGTTTCCCAGCTTGATTCCATTAACCATCAAGCAACTTCTTCCACATTATTGAGATTTTATGTAAATTTTATTTAATCTTTTCTGTAGTTTTCAGAAAGAATCCGTAACTGTATAGGAGGCTGAACTCAACTTATACACCTGCCCAAAAAATACATACAAGTCTTTCGTCTTCTTATCCTTCTTTATAGGGAACAATGGCTCTAAGTTCATAAGTTCAGGAGGCAATTCTTTTCCCTGAGAAAGTAGCCAGGCACGCTCTTCTCTCATCTTCCTCCTTTTGGCACGACCTGTATAAAGAGCAGAAAATAAATATTTAGAAAATCATTAGAAAAGTTTAGGAATACCCAAGTCTGCCTTAAAAGGAAGATGTATCATCAGTTTACAGGTAATAAGGACTAAAAGCAGATAACCTATTTACTGGGATTAGGGAAATCACAGAATCTTAATGGCACAGAAGGAGGCCATTCGGCCCATCGTGTCTGCACTGGCTCTCCAAGTGAGCATTATAACCTAGTGCCATTGCCCTGCCTTTTCCCCGTAACCTTGCACCTTGTTCCTATTCAAATAATCATCTAATGCCCTCTTGAATGTCTCGATTGAACCTGCCTCCACCACATTTCCAGGCAGTGCATTCCAGACTCGAACCACTCACTGTGTGAAAAAGTTTTCCTAATGTCACATTTGCTTCTTTTGCAAATCACTTTAAATCTGTGCCTTCTCGTTCTTGATCCTTTTATGAGTGGGAACAGCTTCTCCTTATCTACTCTGCCCAGCCCACTCATGATTTTAAAAACTTCTATCGAGTCTCCGCTCAGCCTTCTCTCCAAGGAAAACAGTCCCAGCTTCTCCAATCTATCCTCATAGCTGAAGTTTCTCATCCCTGGGACCATTCTTGTAAACCTCTTCTGCACTCTCTCCAATGTGTTCACATCCTTCCTATAATACAGCACCCAGAACTGATACACAATATTCCAGCTGAGGTCTAACGAGTGTCTTATATAAATTCAGCATAACCTCCCTGCCCTTGTACTTTATGCCCTTATTAATAAAGCCCAGGATACTATATGCTTTATTAACTGCTCTCTCCACCTGTCCTGCCACCTTCAATGATATACACCTAAGTCTTTCTGTTCCTGCACCCCCTTCAAAATTCCACCCATTATTTTATGTTGTCTGTCCATGTTCTTCCTACCAAAATGCATCACTTCACACTTCTCCGCATTGAACTTCATCTGCCACCTATCTGCCCACTCCACCAACTTGTCTAGGTTCTCTTCAAGTTCCACACCGTCCTCCTCGCAATTGGTTGGGTTTTTGGGGGGGGGGGGGGGTGTTGAATAAGAACATTGGTTAATAAGACCATTGGAAAATAAATCTTAAAATCCTTCAAGAACCAGAAAATAACTGTTGAAATTTCCATCTGAAGTTGCTTTACATTTCTATTAACTCAGGGAAACAAAATAGTTGAATCATGTGCATTAAAAATACATTGCTCCTTTTTCTGACAGCATTTTATTCCAGGTCACTAAGCTTCAAGGGAAAAATATACAATGGGCAGAATTTTGCCCTTAGTGGGCGTGTGGGCCCCACCAGCTTGGCGGCAGGTGGACAGCTGACCCTTGCCGCCGAAACGGGGCCCGCCGCCATTTTGAGTGGGCAGGCCAATTAAGGCCCGCCCAACAGGAAGCGCGTGCGGGGTGGAGGAGGGAATCCCCAACTGTCAAAGTGCGCTCCTTCACGCGCATCTCCCTGAGGCAAAGTCCTGTGTCAGGGAGTTTACTGACAGGTAAGAAAAGTCAAAAAATAGAGAAATATTAAAATTATTAAAATGTCCCTCTCATGTGATAATGTCACACGAGATGGGACATGTTAATAAGAAACACGTAAAGTTTATTACATTTTTTTTTAAAAACGGACATGAAACTTCATCCCGCCAGTAGATGAAGTTTCATGAATAATCTGGAGCCCGCTGGGGCTCCTGGCCTGCCCGCCAGCCTTAAACTTGGACGGGCAGGGTCTTTAACAAGGTTAATTAGCCTGTCAATGGCCTTAATTGGCCATTGACAGGTCAGCGGGCGGACAGCTGATTTCGCTGTCCGCCCGCCTTCCTGAAGATTTAAATGGACCGGGATAATGTCAGGGGTTCCTCCCAATGTCATCCTGCGTCATTTTCCCCTCGGCGAGCAGGCCCTGCTCCCAAATCGCCGAGGGGAAGATTCTATTGAATATGTTTTTCTATTTAGTTGAAGTACACTTGTTCCATACCAACAGCCCACTTATTCCTTTTAGCATTCACCAGTACCAAAGTGAGCCTTTAGATTACTGCTAGCATTCCTGTCTCTGGTTAGGAAGGTGTAGGGTTCCAGGCAGTGCCAGTGAGTAGAGGCAGGAATGCCAGCTCCGAGTTATGGGTTTGCATTCAGTAGAATATTCACTTCAGGTGGGTGCGGATGCCCACCCTCACCGTATGGTTATGATCCCACAAACCCTCCCGCCATGTAGAACTAGCCACCTTATCATCTGGTATAAAGATTGTAATAGCTGGGGATTCACTTTACAGCTTGTCATTTTGTTAGAATCCTCCCAATACTGCATAGTTATCAAAGGGAAGAATGTGAAGATACAAAAACAACAACCATTCTCCAAGCTCAAGTTCAGCCACATAGGTAAACTTCTCCAAAACCTCTTTCAGTCAGGTTGAGTAAATAGTTGACGTGTAACCAATTGACATTCCTTACTTTTGGCAGCGCTGTCTGTAATTATAGGTTACAGCTTGTTGGCTGCATTCCTGCTCCATCGAACAATTCACTGCCACTGCTTTAATGTGACATTACAGATTTATACCTTCTACAGCTTTGACTCTTTCCTCAAATTCCCTCCTCCTCTCTTCTTCCATGAGTTGCTCTTGTTCTTTCTTCTGCACGGCCAATAGTAGTTGGCGTTCTGCTTCCTCCTCTCTTCGTTTCTGTTCTTCTACCTTTGCAATAGCAGACATTTTTTCCTAGAATGTAAATGACATTTCATTGGCTTTTGTATCATAGCAACAGAGCACCATCATACAGAATTTCTCTATTATACTTTTTTCCAATAAAACTTTAGGTAGACCAAAATATAGTGGAGCAGAGTTGTGCTTTGGGTAATCAGGAAATTGAGCCCAAATTGGACTCAAAATTTTGTTTGTTTAGTTCAGTTCAACTTTCAGCTAAAAATCATTTGCCTAGTGAACATTTACATTTTACATAATGTAAAATTTTCAGTGAATCAGAGCAATAGGGTAGCATAATAGGACACAATTGTTTATTTTTCTTTTCTTTTATTAATAAGTGTTTCTTGATGTATTTAAGAGTGGTAGCTTGGTGGAGTTTTATTAATACAGCTAAAATAGGTTTATCGCCAAATATAAGCAGTTTTATTAAGGGTGCCCAGACCCCCACCTGTGAATTATGCAATGTAAAATCACTGAAAATGACTTCAAAATAAAGTATTCTGAATCATTACGAGTTTTACTGGCATGCATTAGTAAGTTTCTTGGCAAATTAAGTATATTGTGATATAAAAATCTTTTCCAATTCTTATTGAGTGCCTTTGTGCCTAGGAATATGAAGACTTTGAAAAGCCTCCCCAGGGGAGGTAGTGGCATTGTGGTACTGTCACTGGACTAGTATTCAAGAGGCCCAGAATATGTTCTGGGGACCTGGGTTTGATCAGATGGTGAAATTTGAATTCAATATAAAATCTGACGATGACCATAAAACCATTGCCGACTGTTGCAAAAACCCATCTGTTCACTAATGCCCTTCAGGGAAGGAAATCTGCTGTCCTTACCTGGTCTGGCCTACATGTGACTCTCTTAAATGCTCTCTGAACAAGGGCAATTAGGGATTGGCAATAAATGCTGGCCAAGCCAGCAACATCCACATCCCAGGAACCAATACAAAAAAAAGGGCCTGTGCAATTGGTGGAATTTTGCAACTTTGACCAGGAGGCAAGGCTAGCTTTGTGGGCAGAGCCTGATCCAGGCAAATTATATATTGAATCAGTGTAGAACACAAACGCCAAGTGGTTTTTTGGGCACAAGTCATCCACTTTCAAAATTTTCTGCCCTTTTGGATTAATTCACCCAACTCTGCCCCTCTCCTCCTCACCCATTCTGCTGGTATTACTGCATAAAATGGGTAGCCTCTGCATTATGCATTTAAAAGGGTAACTGCAGTTAGTTGTATTCTTACGAGTTCTTTTGTCTTTGTGTGCAAAAGACAGTACACAGACTATCAAGGGAAATCTGTATTTCTAAGGGAAGCTATCTGGTGGAGATGGTTTCCTGGACTCATTCGTTAATTGCATCAGAAATTCCCTCAGGCCTTTGAATTGTTAAAAATATGCAGACACCTATCAGACACTTAAGAGGTTGTTGTCAAAGCCAGCTACTTGCCATGCAAGTCAGGTATCAAAAGCTAAATCGACCAGAATGGAGAGAACCCTGCTGTTTATACACTCTCAACCAAAAGGCAAAGTTGATCCACATTATTGCCTGCCTTGTGAGAAGGAATTCTTCTGCTCCTTCTAGCAGTTGATCTTCATCTCCAAGATAAAAAGGGATATATCTTATTACAGATCCTGGGATGTTCAGTTCCCTGTTTATAGGGGAGCTCTGTGCAGTTGATCAAAAATTGGGCTATAAGTTCTAAGGGGAACACAAAGATTTTACACTTATTAATATTTCCAGAGCAGTAAAGTATCGTGTAAGCTAAGTATTGTATTGCCTAAATTGTACAATTGGATAGCGTGATGCATTCCACTTTCAGTTTTCAAAGTTTAGCCCTGGGACGCGCTAACCCACGAGGCATGTGTAAGGTTGTATGTTTCCGTTCCGAGGAGATGTGGGTCTCCATATAGAAACTGCCTTTTTGCTGTGAACCCAAATAAGTCTTGGGAGGGGTCCAAATTATAACCCATACATCACATTGTAGCAACGGCCAATTTAGACCAGTCATTTTTAGATACATTTAATATTTATAAAATTAACATATTTTCTGTAACAGCTTTCCTGTCTGCAAAAAATTGATACTGGTTGATGGCTCCAGTGTGCGACTTTTTTTTTATTCATTCATGGGATGTGGACGTCGCTGGCTAGGCCAACATTTATTATTACACAATGAAACTTTTGTCCAGTTCCTCTTTAAAAAAAGCCTCAATAATTGCTTCACAAATGATACTGCAACATAAAGTTCTTTCCTCCCCCCACCTCCTTCCTCCCTTGTTGATTCTTTGCTTGGACACAGTTCCACAGGTGCTAGCTACCCTCCAGAGCTTTGACTGATGTGTGACACTTGGCGGACTTAGCAGTATATCTGAATACAAAACAGAGACTGACGGAACTCTTCTCCATGCACAAGCACTTCCAAGTAGGGACCACCAGTTAGCAATCGGGGGCAGAATCTTGTTGTGGTGTCTGCCAACTGGAGAGCTAGCGAGAGACCCGTGGTGCATCTTTTCGATATGGTCTGCCAAATTACATGCCTATCAGGCAGTGGCAAGGCTGGCAGGCCTTCCCCTGGAATCAAGACCCACCCCCCAGGGGCAGATGTACCGCCTAGTGAGAGCAGACCAGCAGCTGTTGCGCTCCGCAGTGCTACTGAGGAGGCTGTTGCCAGAAGAATAGGCCCAGGATCACAGAGAAGCAGGCTATAGGTAAGTAATGTTGGTAGGGGCGGGGTGTTTTGCCGGGTGAGGTGTTGCGGGATTCTGGGCTGGAAGCAAGGTGGGGGGTTGGGGCTCTCTGGGCTTGTTCCGCCCGTCCCCTTCCCAATGTCCAGTCCCTCGATCAGACACTGACTGCCTTTGATTGAGAGACCCCCCCCCACCCCCGGCCCCAACCCCGAGATGAAGAGCGGCCCACGGAGCTTCAACTGGCATGCACGCCGCATGGTGACTGGCCAGTTTGCAGCTGGGTTAATCCCAGTAGTGGCAGAATGTGACCCTTAATGGTCATTAATTGGCCACTTAAGGCCCTTAATTGACAGCAGGGCGGGAAGGTTGGCTATGGGCCTACCCGCCCAGAACTTAATTCTGGTGGAGGTGGAAAGGTGGTGGGGTTCAGGTACTCCACCATCCTACCTAAATGGGGTGCCTCCATGCTCGTCACCAGCAAGAGCAGAAGATTCTGCCCCAGGAGTGGAAACATTGATCAATTTTTCCTTCCTAACTTAGTGACTTAGTATCCACTTATCATCATCTGCGCCGAGATCGGGTCACTCAACATAAACTTGAAACAGAACCTGGGACCATCTTGGCCTGCGACTCAGTTATTCATCCAACTGACCCAAAACAATATTTGAATTAACATTTCTGGCAAAAATCACACAAAAATCAGGGATACTGGATAACATGGTGCAACGCTTGAGTGGTGCAATCATTTAGTTTAAAAGGGACAGTCTTTATGTTTACTTTTCTGAGTTCCCAATTTCAGCCAGGCTGTTTTTGCAACATGCGAATGTAAACCAGATATTTGCCTACAGACAGGGAGCAAAAGGAATCCTATCACTGATCTATTCTCATACATCTCCTAAATGATTGCTAACTGCAGTATTTCTGGACATTTGTTAAGTGACTGCCTGATTCTTTGTTAACAATGAAGAGAAAAAAAAAACTTGACTCTTAAAGCTTGCCAATGCATTTGTAAACTCTTCCAGATATGGCTGCTTTGCCTTTGAAGTTGCTCGATATTTAACTACATTATACCATTTGGCACAATAGATGTCTTACTTGGTGAATAACACAGGATAAATAAATTACTTGCCTGTTTCTGAAAGAATAGGTAACATATCCAAAACAAACTGGGTCTTCAAAGGAGTGTTGGAATCCAGAATGCCTCCCACCATTACATATAATAAGTACAGTTATAGATTTCGATGGACGTGTTCAATTCAATGGAAAAACAATTCATCAGTGGCTGAGGCCAGCTACTGAAGAGGAATCTCAAACCCAGAGAGGTTTATGAGGGTTAACAAAATGACCAAGTTTATCTCCAAAACTGATATTTTGAAACTTGATCTGCTTTACCTCTTCTTCCTGCTGCAACCGTTTTAGGGTCAGGCGGTCAGAAATTCTCCTGGGAGCCATTTCAGACAGCTTCTTCTGCAGCTGTTTCTCCTGGAAATGAAAGCAAGAGAGGTCAGAGGTCTAACACACAGCTATTACAGACAGCCTGTTAATGACCGTGCTTGGCACTACTATAACCCCCTTCAGGATACAGGCCTGATAGATTGATCACAGACCATATTCTGATACTTGTCAGTCACTGTAAACTAATCACTACAACTTTTGATTTCCGTTTTCCCCGCTGGGTCACTGCTTCTCACCATTTTGCTTTTATATGAAGCCACTTTCTTAATGTTGCTAGCCTCCCACCCCGCCCCACTCTTTGAAAAAGAAACTATTAGCCACTTATTCATACAGAAATAAACCAACATCTTGCAAGAGCTGAGAGTGGTTTTGATAGACACAGGTGCTGCAGGACAGCGACTTAATCTATATCTGCCATAATGAGTGGCGAGGTAGTAATAAATTAGAGGTTTTACTGTACTGAGGTTTTGACATGGACGGGGAAGTAGAGAACTACAGTCGTGGCTGCTAAAGTTAATAATTCTGTGATGTAGAAAAATAATTTCATCCAAGTAATCATCAGAATTCTAGTTCCTGATGCATCAGCAAATTTATCCAGTGAGCAACAAAGTTCTGTTAGCCAAACATATCCCAGGCTCAATTTTCAACCCATACTAAGTGAGTGAATACGAGCCTGAATGCAATAACAATTGATCTCAGCGCTCCTGGGTTAAGGAAATGAACACTGATCTGTTCCTTATTATTATCTTGCGATCACTGACAGGAATCCACGTTTGGAGGTCAGCATAAAGCTTGGCTATGATGTCCCATTAACCCCGACAGTAAACAGATTTAGGCACACTCAGTCACATCTTATACATGAAAAACTGAAGGGGCTGAGGGAATGTATAACTAAATCCCAGCAAAGAGTTGCTAACTTCAGCAGAAAGCAAAGGGGGAAAAAAACACAACTAAGAGAAAAACTCTACAGCTGGGATGGCCTGGTCCAGTCAGTAAGTCAGGTAACCTTGCCTCCTCCGGTTATGGAAGCCTTGACTTGTTGATCAAGTCAGTTAATTGTCTGCAGTTGGAGCTTCCTCCCCTAAGGGAGGATGTCCCACTGACAAGAGCTGCCAGTCAGAGAGCTGGGAGTGGTGGCCACTGCAGGAACTGTAGGAGGCCTGGAACAGCCAAGATGGAAAAGGTCTTGGAATTGAGATGTTTGTGGGCCTCATCAGGCAGGGAGGCCCTGGAGAGGCTTCAGTCATGAGGGGTGGATCTTTCAGCGAGGGCAGTCCTGCCGCTGGGAGGGGGCGGGGTGCTCCTCTGAGGACTACAGACTACTTGATCATAAAGCTCCCCCAACCCAGCTGCCAACTCCCCCACCCCTCACCACAAAGAGGCTGCAAGGATATGCCTGATGGTCTCCCCACGTGAACATGCCTGCCTACTGCTGGTAAAATGCCAGCGATGGCAACAAGGCATGCCACTCCCTCACTCCCTGCCACCCTAGCAATTTAATGCCAACCCTCAGCTAGCTAGCTTCTTAGAGGTCTGCAACTTCATAAACCACGGCATGGACTCAATAGCCAGTTTGTCTCGAATTAGTGATTACTGCTGGGGCAGTGGTAAAGGTGCGACAATCGGCTTCTCTGTGTAAGGGGAAGGAGCCAGAGCTCTTGCCTTTAATTATTGTTCAGTGGTTTCTGATGGGTGAGAACAGGTTTGTGCTCTTCTCTGATGCTCTCCACAGTCACTCGGCCAACAACCATCGTCTAGGCCCACTCACAAAGAATACTGAAGTGCTAATGCATTCCATGGAATAAATATAATGAAACAATATAATGGGTTATAACTTTTTTTGAGAAATGACTCTGACATACAAGTCTCTGGACCAACAAACGTGATGTACCAATGCAAGTCTCATTTTTCAGACTCCTTCATCTGATCAAGTCTTAGAACACAGGTAACTGCTGATAGGAAGCTGTTGGGCACCAAAGGAATTAATTTTATGAAATTTTAGTTATATCTTTCCTTGGGCTAATGCAACCCACATGCTATCCTAGTCACAAGGCAATGCTCACAAATGGCATCCTGAGTACACATGTAATACTTATCTTTAGGTTTTTAAAAAATAATAAAGCCACAAGTAATTTGAATATATACTAAAGCAAGTGTTGACCGAGTTTTTAGGCATTCACAATACAGAAATTATCTCACTCTGGATATGGAAATTCTGATTATATTCATGCAACCATAGGCAAATCAAACCAAAAACCATTGCCTAATTTAGCATTAGGCAAGATCCATATTCTGTATGATTATTGTCTTATATGTCTATTAGGCAATACTCCACTGGAGCAAGCTTGTTGCAAGTTTAACTTAGACTCATTTGAGGATTGTGGTCAGAATATGCAGCAAAATTATTTACATAGCATTTACTTTACTGTAGAAAATGATTAATTGTACAAACTGTTTTGAGATATTCCAATGCAAAGTTATGTGCAATTTTAAAAATAAATATATGAATAGAGTTTAGAATGTCCACACCACAGTGAAACACTTTATCTCAACTGATCAGCATCATTTCTCAGAGTTCAACTAAACAACAGAGTTCTCTGATCCAGAACAGCAATAACGGCCCTAATCAAAAGATCTGTACAAGCTATGAATTCCAAGGCATGATCAGGGCTGGCTAAAACAAAACTTCCTTTAGCTCCTTAATAGTATTTTCACAGCTTAGCAACCAAGTCTGGCTCAGGAGCTGCTTTCTGGAGGTCCTTTTTAAATTCATTCTTGAGATGTGGGTGTCGCTGATACAGCCAGCATTTATTGCCCATCCCTCTTTACCTTGACTGCATGACAGTGTGCTCTCTTTTCCAACCATGGCAGTATCCCACAATGCTGTTAGGTCAGGGGGTTCCATGAATTTGAACAAAATCAGGGTGGTGTGCAACTTAGGATGGAAATTTGGAGGTGACGTTGCCATGCACCCGTTTCCTTGTCCTTTCAGGTGGTGAAGGTAATGGATTTTGAAAGATGCTGTCTACTTGCTGAGGTGCATCCTGTAAATAGTAAACATTGCAGCCGCAGTACACTAGTTGGTGGAGGGGGTGCAAGTTCACGCTATTGGATGAGATGTCAATCAGGCCGACTGATTTGTCCTGGAAATTGTGGAGCTTCTCAGTTGTTATTGCAGCTGCATAGTATTCCATTACATTCTTGACTTGTGTCTTGAGGGTGGTGGAAAGGTTTTTGGAGATCAGGAGGTGAGCCACTCACCCTAGAAAATCTCCGACCTTCCCCCTAGCCACATCATTTATGTAGCTGGTTCAGCTAGGTTTCTGGTCAGTAATAACACTAGGGATATTGATGGCTGGGGACTCTGCAATAATAATGGATTGAATGTCAACAGGTAGTGGTTAGGCTCTCTCTTAATGGAGATGGCCATTGCCTGGCACTTGTGTGACGTCAATGTTACATGCCCAAGTCTCAATGAAGTCCAGATTTTGTTCAGTACTACCATGGATTACAGCGTTATCTGAGGAATTGCAAATGGAGCTGAACACTATGAAATCATCATGGAACAGCCCACTTCTAAGCTAATGAAAGATGGAAGGAAAATGATGAAACAATGGAAATTATCTGAGCCTAGGACACTGCCGTGAAGAATCCCTGCAGTGATGTCTTGGAGCTGAGATGATTGACTTCCAACAACCAAAACTGCTTTCCTTTGATGTAACAAACTTACCAGCTGTGTCCCAATGACTCCTTCCTCCAGAAACTTGTCAAATCCTCTCGGTTCTATGCCCATAGATAATAAATCCATCAGTAATCTGTTCCAAAGGGCAACAACACGGAGAACAAAACTACTATCTGTTATCCAATCTGATTCCTGTCTGTGTACTTTTCAGGCACTTCCTCTGGTTCCACTATTGTAATCCATTTTGAATACATTTTGTAAAGCTACCAGGTCTAGTCCTTCCGTAATATTAAAAAAGAACCTCAAAATATAGTTTTCTCCATGATGAATAACCCCCAACTTTCCATACCTGACTTCGTAAATAAGAATTTGAAGGCTGCTGTAACATAACAACTCCTGTCAGGCATCTCACGATGCTTTACCCCAGAATTAAGCAATAACTTTTCAAAGGTGATGCAAATCAAAACCAATTTGCACCAGCTTTACAGTTATAATGTTAATGCAATCTAAATTCAGCTATTGTTCTTGCTGGTTTTCTCTGTACTCGCTCTCTACAGTTTCATTATTCATCTTGGTTTCTTAATCAATAAAAACTGTAGCAAAGGGCTAATTTGTCAAAGGTATTTTGTAAATGATTACAGTATAAGTTTTTTAAAAAATTAAAAACCAAACTGTAGAATTACAATCAAATTGAACACTTAAGTTTGGAAGGAAAGTCACAAAACTAGGCTGTTTGTAATAATCTGTGCCTCAAGCCTTGATCTTTTAATATTGCACAGTGCTCAATCTTGAAATCAGAGATTTCTGTTTATTCAGCAGCTTCCTGCACTACAACCCTCTCATTTGGTTTCTCAAAGCTACCCTTATCCTAGTTGGCAATATGATCTTAAAAAACAAATTGGGGTATATTGGTGCATTTTGCTTCTGCTTTTCAGGCATAAAACCAGAAAATGCCAAATTTATCAGTGGGACATCCTGCAGCCAATAATGAGGCCCGACATTCAGACCTGGACTGTCTGGGGCATGTGCCACTGGTTATCAACCAAAAATGGGCAATAACCAATTTTCACCCCATCTTTTTCAACAGGGGACAATAGTTTGAATTTGCATTTCTTCCATTTAGAAATCTGAAATTAATATAATTGAATACACTGTTGACTTTGACAGGGAATATAGTGATTTACACCCTGGTTGAAGTTTGAATGAGTCAAACTGGCTTAGAAAAGTCAAGATTCATGTTGATTTACTCAGCTTTGATGAAATCACAATTTGAGATGGCTTTCTTGCTGAAATGTTCTTTCAACACTCAGAATATTAACATGTGAATTTTACAATCCAAAATGAGACAAGGGCCAAATCAAAGACCTTTAATGGGAAAGTAAAGCACCTCTAGAACCTAATATAGAATAAGTAAAGCTTTTGTTTAATAAGCTACACTACACACTCAATATGCTTCTTACCATATTTAATAACAGAATTAGATTTAATGAAATGTTACATTAACTTTGCATCATTTCTTCTCATTTCCCATCCTTCACTTTCTGCCTAAACACATTCTCAAACGTTGAGATCAAGCAAATTGATTTTAGCCTCTTCCACAACTTCTAACTGCACCACCAATGCACATTCACTTGTAGCCAGCCTGAAAACTGAAGGCTTACAGTATCTTTACAATATAGATGGAGGCCATTCGGCCTATTGAGTCTGCACTGGCTCTCTGAAAGAGCATTCCATCTAGTCCCACTCCTCTGCCTTATCCCCATAACCTTGCACATTCTTTCTTTTCGGGTAGCAATCCAATTCCCTTTTGAATACCTCGATCGAACCTGCCTCCAGCACCTCTCAGGAAGTTCATTCTAGACTCCAAACGCCCTCTGGGTGAAAAGTGTTTTCCTCGCATCACATTTACTCCTTTTGCCAATCATTTTGAATCTGTGCCCTCTAGTTCTTGATGTTCTCTTGAGTGGGAACAATTTCTCACTATTTACCCTGTCCGTGCCCTTCAGGATCTTGAATACCTCCAAGTCTCCTCTCAGCCTTCTTTTTTCCAAGGAAAACAGTCCCAACCTCTCCAATCTATCCTCATGGTTACAGTTCTTCATCCCGGGAATCATTCTTGTGAATCTCCTCTGTACTCTCTCCAATGCCTTCACATCCTTCCTCAAGTATGGTGCCCAGAACTGGACGCAGTGCTCCAGATGAGGCCCAACAACATGACCTTGTACTCAATGCCCCTATTAATAAAGCCTAAGATACTATAAGCTTTATTAACTGCTCTCTCAACATGCCCTGCCATCTTCAATGACCTATGTACATATACACAGAGGTCCCTCTGTTCCTGCACCTCCTTTAGAGGCTCTCCCTTTATTTCAGATTTATTTATCCCTCTAAGTTTCTAGATAGCAAGCTATACTGAGTGAGTGCCTCCAACTGGAGGCCCTTATGAGCTGTGCAGCTAAATGACTCAGACCACAGGAGTGAATCAAATTCATTGCATAAGCCTAATGAAGTTAAACCAAGACCTGAACTGCGGGCAGAGGGGTTAATATGGCACTTACCCATTCTGCTACTAGACAGCTTATGCTTACTCAAAGAGCAGTAATTGCTTTCTTCTGGAAGTTTGCTTTACATTACATTTGTTTAAATACCTTACGTGCAATCTTGAGAGCTGACCTATTGTCACAAAGCAGGGTATAACTAATCATCAAAAGAGTAAGAGGTCACTCTTAATAGTCGATTTAAGCACCAGTGTTTCACCACAGGAAGCAGACTGCAAAGGCACTGTAGAAGAAGTGTTAATAACATTCTGGGGATGAGTGTTTCTAAAGTTATAATGCTTTCTGCATCTCTATTCACAAAGCTTGATCGCCATTTGTCAAACAGGAGCTTTTGTACAATATAATAAACTATGGATAAAATATCATGTGCTCTGGATAGATTATTCTAATTTCCCAATGGAAGACCACTTTTAAGAGGCAATTTCTCCTGTTAAAGGAAATAAAAGTTATAAAATAGGTAAGTTCTTGACGGTACCTTATACAACTTGTATTATGCTGGGGTAAGTTCGGGGGAACTGCCATGAAACATTAGATTGTGTCGACTAACCTTGTGAGCAATCATGTTGCAAATTTCAGGGAGGAAATCTTCAGTGAGAGTTGCATGCAGCTGCCTTTCTTTAACAGAAGTGTTTGTCTGGAGGCCATCCGTTAATTTCCTCCATTCCTCCTCTGTTTGGCACACCAGTTCCCAGGTGCCACAACTTCCAGGGGTTTTCAATAGATCTGGAAGGAAAAGCTCAAATAATAAAGGTGGTCCAACACACATGGCATGTTTAAAATAGCCATCGAACAAGTGTGACCCTTTCCGAATTTGAGGAGGAAACACAAACTGATCAATAAAAATAATTCCTGGAGGATATCAAAATGGACAATTTCAAGATGATGAATATATTTTGCTTTATTTTTCAGCCACATCTAATGAATATTACCCTTCCCATTTTCTGAAGACCTTACCATTAGAGAATACAGAGGTTCCTGTGTTATACTTTCTTCATTGAGAAGTAGCCCCACTATGTTATCCTACAACCAATCGAGCTGCATGAATGAGTCATCATTCCTAGATGCAGAACGACTTCTGTGTAGCCTCAGAATCATAGAAAGTTTACAGCACAGCAAGAAGCCACTTGGCCCATTGTGTCTGCACCCAAAAAACGAGCCAGCCAGTCTAATCTCACTTTCCAGCATTTGGCCTGTAGTCCTGCAGGATAGAATCATAAACGTAACAGTGAAACAGGAACACCTCCTTCAAAGTTCACCTAATCTTGTTAGGAAAATATCTGCTGTACAGAATTAAGATGTAGGTGGGTCAAGAAGACACCATTCTTTAAGTAACATCCTAAAAGTAATAATCCAGAAAAGTAAAGTAGTAGCAACATTATAACAAGTACAATATTAAGCAACAAAATTTTAAAAATTCAAAAACTTTCCAATACCCACCTTGCATTTCACCTTAGACGACAATGACAAATTCTTGATGCCATGATCATGATGCTTTCTCATGTGATTTCATGATGGGTATGAGATCCCTCTCCCCCCTCCCCTGTTCTTTTAGCAGGTACAACAGCAAGTAAAAAACTTACTTTGGAGGTGCCCATTGAAAGAGTACCATTTGTATCTCCAATATTGGAGTTAGGAGCCATTGTGAACAACTAAATTGTGACTGAGAACAGAATTTGGTATTGCTTTCCCTGCAGTTCCCAGACCCAATTTGATGCCAGCTTGGATCTTTATGGCAGTTGTACAAAATAAGGGTTGAGGGGAGGGAATGATAGAAGAATCCATTTTTTTTTTCCATCTGATGTTATTTCCATTGTATCTAGGACACAAGGGAGGAACCAATTTTCCTCTGCTCACATGTTCTAGTTCCAAGGATGCACAAATAATGCAAGAAAGGGCGACCTCATAACGACACCTTCATAATTTTCTCAAGATTCTACGTTGCATAATCATGGCCTGAAGGCCATCCATTCAAACAGGATAGTAGAGGTTGTGGGGTTGCTCCTTCATATTGGAGAACCCGTAAGTAAATTCCTCCAAACTCAAATAAATCTTTAACAACTTTGGTACAGTAATGTAACATGGTGT
The DNA here is from genome assembly GCF_964194155.1 of Cetorhinus maximus. NCBI lineage: Eukaryota > Metazoa > Chordata > Chondrichthyes > Lamniformes > Cetorhinidae > Cetorhinus > Cetorhinus maximus. Next base: position 40,658,460 of record NC_135900.1, read on the forward strand.
GCATTTGGAAGCTGTTTCTGACAGTCATCAAAAGACCAGAAAACTGTTTGAATTTACCACCCTACGGGTCATTAAGCATTGTGGCAGTGCAGTGCTTTCCTCCCCAACTTGTGAATACAAATTTCAAGGTAGCAGTCTTGCCCAGCGCTTGCCCAAAATGTGGTAATTGACTGAAACTGGAAAAGCAACCATGGCCTCTTCCTAGCCGATTAACATACTATGAGATAAAAACAAAAAACTACTGCAGATGCTGGAAATCCAAAACAAAAACAGAATTACCTGGAAAAACTCAGCAGGTCTGGCAGCATCGGTGGAGAAGAAAAGAGTCGACGTTTCGAGTCCTCACGGCCCTTCAACAGAACTGTTGAAGGGCCGTGAGGACTCGAAACGTCGACTCTTTTCTTCTCCACCGATGCTGCCAGACCTGCTGAGTTTTTCCAACATACTATGAGAGTTAGTTGATGGGAAATGGTGCAAAAGCTTTAATACACACACACACACACACACACACACACACACGCGAGGTAGAGCAAACTAAGTGCGGGCTTTTTGTCTGTAAACTCTTGGTATCGGTGCTGCTGAGACTGCCAGAACCCAGGCCACTTTTATCCCCAGAACAATGAAGCGTTGACTATTCTCTCCCATTTCTGTCCCATTTGTCCAGCCCCTGAAGGTGACATCACAGCCTCTGCAAAGAACATCCAGCATATGACATGACTCAGGTGAAGAAAAAAGCAGGCCAAGCTTTAAAGCCTTGTCTGCTCAGCAGCTCTGTGCTCAAAGCTGCTGTGATATCATTATAAATACAAAACTAAATTTCCCAAGCCAGGGTATTGGCAACATGTCAGCATCAGAGTAATATGCTTCATGATAATAAAAATATCAATACAAGGCAACAGAACACTAGTTCAAAAAATATAGTTGGCTTACCACGACTTTTGTATTCTTGTCGCGAGTCTTCAATAGGAGGCACTTCTTGGGTCACAATTTTGGATTCACTGTAAAATACCATTCAGTAAACTGAAAACCTACTTGAGGAACGCCCACTTATCTTACACCCTTCTATGTCACCTTACTATATTATTTTGAACTCCTGCACAGACCATCTCCATGGGGAAGATCTATTTTTACTATCTGTCGCAAAATTGTAAAAAGAGTATAGAAGACACAATGACAAACAAAAGCAAATCTTTACCTCCATATGATAAGCCTCTGCTTATTGGCTCTGTGAGAGAACCAGTGTGCATCTGGGAGTGGGTTGGGTACATGGGCAAGGGAAGTCATAGGTATAAACTTGTTATACAATGTCCTAGAATACCAGTTTCTCATTCCTGCACAACATTCATTTACATGATGGAAAGTGCTGAGAAACATTTTTACTTTGTAAAGTTCTGCAAAATAGGTAATCCATTGTCACTGTCATGGGCACAGTCAGGAGTGACATAAGCAATATTTTTTTAAAAATTCTAGCTACATTTTTGTGCAGCTACAGATAGATATCAATCTCTTTATTTGGCACAGATGGTGAACTGGGATACTGTCTATGTTTTCAGGTCAAAATCAGTGTGAATTAATCACTTGCCCCAAACTCTGGCCCATTGGTACAGAGTAGACCAGTGTCCTGGGAAGAAATGCAGTTGAGAGCAGTGCTATTTGGAAAAAGTGGGGGGGAGGAGGGTAGGTCAAAATAAGCAAAAAAAAAAATGGTGGGCGTGCATTCTGGGATAAAGTGAGGTATAAAACAGGGAGTGAGAAAGACAGAGATACTGTTGAAATAAATAGATATTGAGAAAGAAAAAGAAATAACAAGAAAGAGAGCAAGAGAAAGAAAGAAAATAAAGGAAGATGAGAGAAATGAAAAGCAGCATTGGGGAGAAGACAGTTTTGGGAAAGCTTAGCTTCATTGATCTATTGAAAACTGTATTTTAAGATTAAAATTATATCAATTCTGAATTATAAAAGGTACTTAATTGTCAGCTTCAGTTTAGTCACAGCAGTCTGACCTCTGAGTCAGAAGGTTTACGCCCCATTGCAAAAACTTTAACATATAAACTAGATCTACGCTTCAATGTAGTAACAGAGCAACGTTGGAGGCTCCATCCTTTTGGTGAGATCATAATCTGCTCAATCAGGTGGACAGAAAAGAACCCATGCCTCAATTAAAAGATGAGCAGGGGAGCAAGCTCTTCCAGCATCCTGGATAAATTTATCCCTCAACCTACAGATTATCTGGTCATTTATTTCATTGCAGTTAGGGGAACCTCGCTGTGTACAACTGAAGGCCATGTTCCCCTACATTCCAACAGTGACAGCATTTCAAAAAACGTTTTTCATTAGCTATAGAGCATTTAGGACACTGTGGTTATGTAAGGTACTATATCCCGTAGAGACCGATAATTTTTAGAAAGATGATTGAGTTTCCAGTGATTGACCGGATGGGTCACAGGATAAGATTTCAAATTTTAAGACTTTTACTATAGCAAACAAACTAAAAGCAACATTGAAGAAACACTATTTCAGAAGGCAACTTATACTCTAAACTACAAAAACGTTTCCCTATTTAATTTAATGACCAAAAATCACCCTCCTCAATTATACTTTACTTTGTCCCTTAAGTGGACAAATCATTCTCCAGGAACCAGTCCAAAGTTGTTCTCAGCTCCTGATGGCTTGCTTTAGTTTCCCTTTTCTAGCCGGGCAGCTTCTAATCCCCAGAAAGACATTCACGTTGAGGGTTACCCTGGAGATTCCTCTCTCTAGCCAAAGCTAGGTGAAACTTCCAGCCATTTTGAAATCCTCACAAACTTGTTCTCTGCAATCCAAACACGAGCTCCCACTTGCATTCTGTGTGGTGAACAATGGAGACTGGTTGCCTCTATCTCTCTCAGATTCTTGCAGACTGACCTCCTTCTATCAGGTTCAGCGTTATCTTAGAAAACCCTGTAAGCCAATATAATGGCTTGCTTCCCCTCTCAAAGCCCAATCCATGGCAAAATGAATCACTTGTATCCAGTAGAAATGTTGATTGGCTTTCCACTGGGCCCTCAACTCCATTCCAACTTGGAATTAAGTAGACAGTTTAAAGTATAACCGTTTATAAAATCTGACATTCTCAACACCTCCCCGTGAGACGTGGAGACTAGAAGTCCATCCACTGTCAGCACCACTGCTTTGATCATTGTTATATCACACCTTCTTCTCAGTAAGGCAACCTGGGCCCCCCTTTAACATTTAACAACAAGCCACCCAGGTTTGTTGTTGGGTAGAATTCAGAGCAGGTCACAAGACCCTGCTCATTCCTCCACATTACCCTAAATTAAAGAAACAGTCTCAAAACATAAACATTTTACATTCTTGCTTAATCAGGATGATAGAATGATACAGTACAGAAAGAGATCATTCAGTCCATTATGCCTATACAAATACTGTGGCTACAAGAACAGGTCAGAGGCTGGGAATTCTATGGTGAGCTGCTCACCTCCTGATTCCCCAGAGCCTGTCCACCATCTACAAGGCACAAGTCAGAAGTGCGATGGAATACTGTCCATTTGCCTGAATGAATGCAGCTCCAATGACACTCAAGCAGCTCAACACAATCCAGGACAAAGTAGGCCACTTGATTGGCACCCCACCCACAACCTTAAATTTCCATGCCCTCTACCACCAATGCACAGTGGCAGCAGTGTGTACCATCTACAAAATGCACTGCAGCAACTCACCAAGGCTCCTCAGACAGCACCTTCCACATCTGCAACCTCTACCACCTAGAAGGACAAGGGCAGCAGATGATGGGAGCACCACCAACCTGTAAGTTCCCCTTCAAGCTACACATCATCCTGACTTGGAACCATATTGCCGTTCCTTCACTGTTGCTTATGCAAAGCCCTAGAACTTCCTTAATAAAGCACTGTGGGTGTATCTACACCACATGGACTGTAGCGGTTCAAGAAGGCAGCTCACCTCCAGCTTCTCAAGGGCAATTAGGGATGGACAATAAATGCTAGCCTAGCCAATGATGTCCACATGCCTTGAAAGTGTTAAAAAAAAAAAAATGGCTGCACTGGCTCTTCTATTATTAACAATCCCTCCAAATGCTGCCCCCTCACTCCAGAAAATTTTAATTAATTTCATATTAAAACTCTCTGCCATGAAAAGCAGCAAATGCTCGCTCAATTAAAAATTTTAAAACTGAGATTGGTAGACTTTTGCTATCCATGGTTATTTAGGGATATGATTGGTAGATTGTTATTCAGAATTACTTAGGCATATGAAGGAAAAGCGGGCGGATGGAGTTGTGATCCAGACCATCCATGATCTTATTGAATAGCAGAACATGTTTGACAAACTGAATGACCTACTTCTGTCCCCATATTGTTTGCTTTCCATGGAAGTGTTTTAATGTAAAATAAATTAGTGTTTTTGCGGGGGGGAGGGGGCAGCATTTGCAAGGATGGTTACTGTTGCACATCTACAGCCCACAGACTTGGCTGGAATGTGGTTCAGTTGGCAGCACTCTCAACTGAATCAGAATATTGCGGATTCAACTCCCACTCCAGAGACTTGAAGAAAGATCTCAGCTGACACTCCAATGGGCTACTGGAGGGAGTGCTGGACTGTTATAAGTGCTGACTTTCAAGACGACATGCTGAACCGATGTCCCTTCTGCTGTCTCAGGTGGACAAAAAAATCCCACAGCAGGGTTTCCCCAGTGTCCTGACCAATATTTACCCCTCAACTAAATAACAGACTATCTGGTCATTATTACAATATTGTTTGTGGGAGTTTGACGTATGCAAATTGTCTGCTGCATTTTCTACATCCCAGCAGTAGCTGCAAATTGCTTTGGGATGTCTTAAAGTTGTGAAAGGCGCTACAGAAATACAAGTCTTCTTTTAATTACTATTTCTGGTTAATTTTAAGCAGAGTAACTTTTAATAAAATGCAGTAAAAGTTTCTTCCATTTTTTTTGGTGATACAAAAAGCAATGCCCACTTTAACTGTAGATTCTAAAGCATAGAAAAATTCACTAAATAACTTAAAAATTAAAATTTCCTCCAGCCAGTGGGGGGGGGGAACCCTCTTACAACCTTCATTGCAAATCTCTTAGCTTTAAATAGGTTGGACGGGGTAGGTGGGGGCAGTGTATTTCCACTTGTGGGATAACCCAAAACAAGGTGCAATCAATACACGATAGTTATGAATAAACCAATTGGGAAATAAGGAGAAGTTTCTTTATTCAGAATGGTTAGATGTGGACCTCACTGCCACAGGAGGTAGCTGAGGGAAATAGCTTAGATGCTTTTCAAATGGAAACTAGACAATTACGCAAGATCAAAGGGAACAGAAAGATATACTGAAAAGCTGGAGATGAGGCAGATGGAAGGAGGGGAGACTCATATGCTGTGTAAACACCAGCAGACCACTAGTTGGGCCGAATGTCTGTTTTCTGGATATCTTGTGTAATTCTTTGGAACACTTGCATCTTTTTCATTCACGTACCTGAAATGAAGGAATATTGCATAACATAAAGTACATAACTGATTTGGACTTGGGAATCGGGTTGCAGTGGTTCAAGAAGGTGGCTCACTACCACCTTTGCACATTCAATTAGGGATGGGCGATAAATGCTGCCAGTGATACCCACACATCCCATGAATGAATACAAAGGATAACTTCAAAATCTGTGGACAATACCAAACCAAGTGTGTAGTTCGTACAGAGGAGGACTGCAACAAAATGCAGGAAAACATTAATAATTTGCAGAATGGACATGTAATTGCCAAATGCACTTCAATATAAATAAGAGTGTGGTGGTACATTTTGGTAGAAAGGGTAAGGTCATGTATTTCTTTGGAAGTAACTATTTAAATGGGGTAGGAAGGGCAGATGGACCTGGGAGTACAAATACACAAATCACTAGAATGTACCAGACAGAGATTTTATCTATCTCACAAAAAGCCATATCAGGTTGGTCTCTGGCTGAAAACCATCCATAACTTTTAAAATTAAAAGCTGGAGAAATTCCAATTTTAAAATTTACATTTGATTTGCTGTAGCTGCCAGTCATTGTTGTAACTATAACTTTAACTATTTTATCTATCTTGCAGAGACCATAATGTTTTACTGGGATTTCAGGAAATTACACTGTGTAAATTTTTGATACGAAAAGGAGGAATGTGTAACGTTTGCATGCACCCTTCCAGTTCTTGTAATAATTCTAATGTAAAACACTCAAGGCAGGGGTGATTTGGCAAATGCAACTTGCAGCTTTCTGTATGCTGAGCAACAATGCGCCTTTACCATAAAGATGTTAGATGCCCCCAAAGTATCTTTTTACATCAGAATGACTTTAAATTGTTTAAATTTGTAATTTTCTTTTAAGGCTACAGACTAATTAATAGTTCTACTTTGACAATGTCCAAGGTGCTGAATTGAAATGAGCAAATTTCTTTTTCTGTGTTGGATGTGAATTGGAACGAGGCTGAGCCTATTGAGTCAGCAACACCTAATCCTGTAACCAATGTGCTATTTGCAGTAAATATGAAGCAACTCACCTCATGGTTGTTAAGTAAATATCTTCTAGTTTTTTGCGCTTTGATGGTCGGCCTCTCTTTTTAGGTTTCAGGTCTATAAGTTTGTAATTGGAACTACAAGTACTTAATTTTCCATTTTCCCTGTAAAATTGAAAAACTTACAATTACCATGCATGTCACCAGTCACTGCCATTTTCTTGCCCATAACTAACAGGGTGTGTGAACTTTAGTGCGACACTAACGAATGAAATTTGGGTCTGAATATTGCCCTTGGTGGATGGACGCAATTGGTGGGCCCTCAGCCGGTTGGGAAATGGGCCACTGCCTGCAATTTCACTCTGGCTGGCCAATTAAGGCTCGCCCAGCGTGAAACACGTCTTCCCAATGAGCAGGAAGGGCCAGGCGGGGGCCTGCCGGCTGCTGGGTCCAATGATGACCCGGTGGCCGGTTTAAAAACGGCACAGGCACTTCCTTGAAGGCTGCCAGGGAAGAACATATTTGCAGCATTCTGAACAGCAAAGTTATGGCCTCAAGTGTGGCTGGAAACGCCAGGCGGGAGCACAGGATAACACCCCCACCCCGATTTTGGACGAATGCCTCACAGTCCTCCTGGAGGTGGTGGCTGCCAGAAGGGAGACCCTTGTCCACAGAGATGGAAGGAGGAGGCCACCACATCTAACAATAAGAGCTTGGGAGGAGGTGGCAGTGCAGGTCAGCAGCCACGACGTTGTGCAGTGCCGCAAAAGGTTTAATGACCTGCTGCGCTCGGGAATTGTGAGTACCGTGTTGGCATGGGTCAGTTTGTTGAAGTGTTATGGTCTAACTGTCCCCCCATGGAGCTCAGAGTGTTAGAGTCTGAGTGTCAACTGTCAATGACGGCAGATCTATGGTCCTCTCTATCACTGCCCTTGTGGAGGCGTATCTCCTATTATACCATTGCTCTGCCTCTGTTCTTGGGTGGCGGATAGGCGTCATGAGCCACCTTTTCAACGGATAGCCCTTGTCACCCAGCAGCCATCCATCCAGTTGAGCTGCAGCACTGAATAGACTTGGCACTTGGGAGTGTCTGAGGATGTAAGTGTCATGGGAGCTGCCAGGGTACCATGCACAGACTTGCAGAATTTGCGTCCTGTGGTCACAAACTATCTGCACGTTCATGGAGTGGAATCCCTTCCTGTTGACGAAGGCACCCGGCTGACCCGCTGGTACCTTGATGGCCATGTGTATGCAGTGGATGGCACCCTGCACGGGGGAACCCAGTAATCACTGCAAAGCCTCTGGTTCGCTCAGCCTGGCTGGCCTCGTCCATACGGAAATGAATAAATGTGATTACCCGCCTGAACAGAGCTTCTGTCACCACCTTGACAACTGTGGACAGCTGATTGGGAGACTCCAAAAGGATCCCCCATTGATCCCTGGAAGGAGCCAGAGGCATAGACGTTGAGGGCCACTGTGACCTTCAGAGCCACTGCCATGGGGTGTGCACCCAAACAGTTGGAGCTGATCTCAGGCCCGATCCTCTGACAAATGAAGGTCATTGTCTTCCTGGAGAGGGAGAGCCTCCTTCGGCATTGCGCCTCAGGCATATTGAGGTAGCTGCATCGCCACCTGTGAACACTGGCAGCAGGATAGTGGTGTCTTCTGTAGCCCCTTCTGCCTTGGACTACCTGCTGGCCCTGTGCCCCTTGTGTCTGCACCTCTCCTCCCAGAGGTCGCTTCCCTGGAAACTGCATTGGGACACCTGGCCTCCTCTCCCTTCTGCCCCTCTCTTCCTCAGAGGAAGAGGTGCCATCAGTGGAGAGCACAATCCCCGTTACCAGGGTAACGGAAGGCTGTCTGATACCTGGAAGGGTCCACATGTTCAAAATCCTCCGGGGGCCTTGGAGACACCAATGAGTCCTGAAATGAAGCCTAGAAATGCTAAGAATGAAGCTCAGAGCTGACATGAAGCTGTCATGTTCAAATAAGCAACCAGCAGCAAACTATCTCCTAAACTCTTCACTACTCACACAGGAAATGCTGATGGCTTTTTTTTTCAGCCCTTGGATGAGATTTTGAAAAATGTGGGCTGCCCGCCTGCCCGTGCAACGAGCGTGAAATTGCACAGGCAACATAAAATCGGCTTCAATTGGCCTTTTAATGGCCTTAAGTGGCCTCTTAATTGATGGCGGGCGCGGCTCCGACACCCACGCGCCTGCCAACCTGAAGATTGCGTGCGTGTGGGATGATGTCGGGACGCTTGCCCGACATATTCTCCTGATATTTTACGCCCGGTCAGGTGGGGCTCGCGCCCACCCGCAAGGTGTCAAATTCTGCCCTTGATTTCATACATCAATGTATAAAAACTTATGTACACAATTCCTCCTGGTATTAACTTGATCATTTCAAAAAGATTACTTCAGTTTTGATTTCTCATCACATTTGGACCATCTGTGCTACACACTATCTAATTTAAAAAAAGCACTCTCAGCAGATACAATGACTCCACATATATTTGTTCCACCACCCACTTGGAAACTTCATCAGTTACACCAAAGTCCAGTTTTAGAATGAGTGGAAGTTTCAATCTAATGAAAATACACACACAGAAACAAACAAACACATGGTTCAACTTAATTATTACATTTCTTCTGCTTGATTCTTCTCCAGTGTGAAAGATGGTCCCTCCTTGTATAAACGAGTGCCGTAGAAATACCAGTAGGTTGCTCCAATGGCATCTTCTCCTAAAGGTTCCACTCGCAAATTATCAGCATCCAGACCCTGACAAATAGATGAAGACACAAGTCAAACCAAAAAATAAGCCGTACACTTATAAACATTCTAAGCAAATTCCACACAATAATATGGCTTCAGGATTGTCCTAGTGACTTGATAAACCAAAAGGTAACAGATGATTAAAGATTTTGGAATACAAGTCAGTAACTACCAGGCATCACGATTAATCATAACCAATACCACAAGGAGAATAAATATAGACTAAATAGTATAAAATAGTAGAGCATGGAGAGTTGGGGATTCCAAGGCACAGACTTTCAGAAAGGTGTTAATAACATGGAAAGGATACACAGATTTAATAAGTTGATACCGGGAATGAAAGGTGTTTAACTTATTTAATGAGAGCACTTTTCATTTCAGCAGAGGTGAAAATAGGGTCCGATAGAGCTGATCAAAATTATGAGAAGGTTTCACTACTTAAGCAGGGAAAAGCCATTGTCACTGGATGCTAAACCTATAGCCAGCGGACATAAACTTAGATAGTATAGACTTTAAAAAGAGAGGTTTGAACTTTCCTAAAACTACAGAGGGTTCAAGGCATACAATGCTCTACCAAAAAGAGCGGTGGTAACAGAATCCATAACTTCTAAAAGTAAAGTGAATGTATGTTAGAAAAGAAAAAAATAATGGATTAGAGGGATGGGACTTAGTAGATTTCTCAGAAGGCTGCCAGAGGCTGGACTGTTCAAATGGCTTCCTTGTGTGTTGTCAAATTCAATGACTTTAAAAGCACATGAAAAATCCATAGGTGGGTAAAGGCACTGTTCTGCTATGGAAAGCTTTTGATTGAGGAGTCCCAGACTCAGCTTTAATAAGCAGCCTGGAAGATTGATGGAGTTGTGTCAGGTCCAGAAGTATATATGGTGGGGGACAACGACAATAATTGAACAGGATGTTTTCACTTTTGCTACTGTTGAGCTTTAAGAAGTTGGTATTCATCCAGGCAATTGCAAATAGTGTGTCAATGCTTACAATCTGTGGTCACAAAGGAATAATGGTTTCTTGAGTGAAGAATTAGAAGGGGCCTATGGGGGACTCTGCAGGAGTGAATGACTTCAGAAGATAAGAAAATGAGATAAGAAGAGAAACTTGGTTCTGTAAGTAGTTAGCTTCAGTGCATAGTGTGAAACAAGAACCACCAATTCATTTAAAACGGTACCTTTAAAAGATCAAACACGTCATCTGCATCCAATCTGTAGTCACAGAGCCTGTGCAACAACTCAACACGTAAACGAATGGGTAATTCTTTGAACTTGGTGTTTTTCAGTGGGTTTGGCCTCCCTTCTTCAAGTTCCCATCGATGTTTAATAATGTCTTCCAGGTACATGTCACAACTGTCAGGTCTGGGGAACAAGCACATCATTAATAGGGAAAGGGTTTTCGATAGACAAACGAAGTGTAAATTTTCTACCTTTGCTTTGCTGGTCTGAAGCAGCACCTACCAGGATTACATAATATAGGATTATCTGTACATAGGATATATGGCAATGGAAACAGGCCATTCGGCCCAACCAGACCATGTTAGTGTTTATGCTCCGCTCGTGCCTCCTCCCATCTTTTCTCATCTACATCTACCATTGTAACCATCTATTCCCGTTTCCCTCAAATGCTTGCCTAGCTTCTCTTTAAATGCATCCATACTATTCACTTCAACTGCTCCCTGTGGTAGCGAGTTCCACTCTTTGCGTAAAGAAGTTTCTTCTGAATTCCCTGCCGGATTTCTTGTGACTGTGTACATACTAGGAAGTGACATTTAAAGAAATGGACAGGAGATTTGAGAACTCACATGCACATCATCTTGCCAGGTGAAGCTTCATATTGAATGCTTCAAAGACAAAAAATATCTTCACAGTATATTACCTTTTTAGCATTCCCCATACAGTTGTGATTTCATTTTTTTTAATGACTGTATTTGTGGCAAAAGGCTTTTTAGCAGATAGTGTACTTAATAAATACAAATATAAAAACAAAAAGCTAAAAGCTACTGCGGATGCTGGAAATCCAAAACAAAATAAAAACAGAATTACCTGGAAAAACTCAGCAAGTCTGGCAGCATCGGCGGAGAAGAAATCAGTCAACGTTTCGAGCCCTCATGGCCCTTCAGCAGTTCTGCTGAAGGGCCATGAGGGCTCGAAACGTTGACTGATTTCTTCTCCGCCGATGCTGCCAGACTTGCTGAGTTTTTCCAGGTAATTCTGTTTTTATTTTGTACTTAATAAATACTCCTGGGCAGTGCAGTAACACACTTTTTGACTTCATTGATATGTTGCACCATGGAACAATACAACTTAAAAGTAAGAAAGATGTTGGACAGTGTAACCAGACCAGTCCTCTGTGGAAGGCAGAGGGTAGGCTAATATCACTGAAATTTATATCCTGCTGTTCTGAAAGTGGGGTAAGCAAGACCTCTCATGTCAGATGTGGATAATATCCAAGAAAAAGGAGAATGAAAAGGCAGGAGATAACTCAAATCCTATTTACTTAATTTCATAGCATTTCAGCGTAGGCATATATTAATGAAATATTTATTAGATTGCTGGACACTAATTCAACTACAATAAAACCACCTATCCTAGGCCATGTTTACCAAATGTTAAACCAATCTACCCAACTGTGATAAAACATCTTGTGTGTGGAATTTTATTTAGTAATGGAAACAGCATGTGCTAGGTTAAAACAGGTCACATAGCGTTAAACCAGTCATGGATAGCTATTTTTTGCAAGTTGGAGGCAATTTACATTAATTTAGTATTCAAAGGTGTCACTTCAGATGCATTGTTGCTTAGAAGCCCTTTGTGAGACTGGGCTGCTTAGGTGTCATTCTATTCAATTTGCTCAGCTTGAGATTTCAGTCACAGACGGTCAGGCTACAAGAAGTCTCCACATTACAATGTAATGTAAATAGTATTTTCCTTATCAACTGTAAGTAAAGAAAGGACAAACCTGTATTTGCATAGTGCTTCAACATAGCACTTAGCACCTCCCTCAAATGCTTCACATTCAAAAAATTCTCTGCCACACAAAAAAAACTGAAGCAGTGTTCAATAATTCTTAAAACAGAAACTAGATACTTGAAAAAGAGAAATACTGGGGCAGATTCTAATGTTCAAATAACAGTGAGGCTAATGGTGCTGGCCATTATTTATGTACAAATGGTACAAAAATTTCTGGCAAGAAGCAGATAGGAATATAAGAACGTAGGTAGGAGCTGCAGTTGGCCATTTGGTCCTTTGAGCCTGTTCCACCATTCAAGATCATGGCTCATCTTCTACCTCAACTCCAACTTCCTGCAGTCTCCCCACATCTGCTCATTCCCTTAATCCCCAAAAATCTATTGACATCGGTTTTATACTCAACCACTGAGCATTCACGACTGTCCCAAAGATTCACAATCCTTTGAGTGAAGAAATTTCTCATCTCACACCTAAATGGTTAACCCTTTATTGTGAGGCCGTGACCCCTATTCTAGATTCCCCGGCCAAGGTAAATAATTTCTCAGCCTTTACCCTGTGAAACCCCTTAAGAATTTTTTATGTTTCAGTTAGATTGCCTTTCATTCTTCTAAACACTAGGGAATGTAGGCCTATCTCTCTTCACAGGACAAACCCCTCATCCCAGGAACCAATCTAGCGAACCTCTGTTGCACACTTCCTCTCGGGCAAGTATATTCTTCCTTAGGTAAGGAAAGTGCACATAGTACTCCAGGCATGGCCTTACCAAAAGCCCTTTATAATTCTAGTGAGACTTTATTCTTATGCTTCAATCCCTTTATTAAAAAAGCGAACACCATTTGCCTTCCTAATTGCTTGTTGCACTTGCATGTGACTCGTACAAGTGCACCTAGAGATGCCTCTGAATGCAAACATCTCTCAGTTTCTCAACATTCAAAAAACATCCTGCTTTTAAAAGTTTTTCTTTTTGCCCATCCAGTACTCAATGTCGGATAAGCAGTCTGATAATTTAGCATTAGTGGAGGGTTCGGGAGAGGTGGTGGTGAGGTAGAATGGGATGTCGTCAGCGACCATTTGAAAACTAATGCTGTGCCTTTGAATGATATTGTCAAACGACAGCATGTGGATAAGAAATAGGAAGGGACCAAGGGCAGATCTTTCAAAGGCTTAGCGTTAGTTTTCACATGGACGCTAATGGCACCGAGTTCTACCTCACCACTACCTCTCTCCACTCTTCCACTGTTACTGGGTGAGAAGTGAATGACCTCACACTTTGTCACAATTTGGAGAAAACCGCTGCTCAGTTAAAAACCTGTCTATATCCCTCTCCAGTCTTTTTGCATCCTCCTCACTGCCTACTTTCCCAGCTAACTTTGTACTGTCAGCAAACTTGGATATATTACACTCAGTCCCTTCATCTAAGTCATCGATATAAATTGTAAATAGTGAGGCCCAAGTACAGATCGTTGCTGTACCCCACTAGTTACAGCCTGTCAACCCAAAAATGTACCATTTACTCCTACTCTGTTTTCTGTCCGTTAACCAATCTTCAATCTATACTAATGCATTACCCTAATTTTATGTGGCATCTTATCAAATGCTTTTTGAAAAAAAAACGGTACATATGCTGGTTCCCCTTTATCTATCTGACTAGTTACATCCTCAAACCTAACAGATTTGCCCCATTTATAACTTTGTGTTGACAGTGCTTAATCATATTATGATTTAAGTGCCCTGTTACCATGTCCCTAATAATAGATTCTAGCATTTTGTCCACAAATGATGTTATGCTAATTGGCCTATAGTTTTCCCTGTTTTCCTCTTCCTCCTTTCTTAAATAGCAGGGTTATGTTTGCTACCTTCCAATCCTTGGGAATCCAAAGAAATTCTGCAAGGTCAAAACTAATGATCCACTCTGCAGCTATCTCTTCTAGGATAAAGCTGTCAGGTCCGAGGGTTTTGTCACCAGTTAGTCCCATTAATTTCTATTTCTTTACTATGACTGAGTTCTTTGATCACCCAACTTCCCCTCCTGGCCCCCATGTTAGCCGATATTATAAACGGTCCTCCCTCTTCAGCTGTTGCCCCTCCTTTAAATCTGCCACCATCAACCCTATCCTCAAAAAACCAAATCTTGACCCCTCAGTCCTTAGAAACAACCGTCACATCTTTAACATCCTCTCAAAAGGCCTTGAATGTGTTGACCCGTCCAAATTCGGTTCCCACCTTTCCCAGTACTCCATGCTTAAATCCTACGTTCTGGTTTCTGCCCCCGCCACAGTACTGAAACAGTTCCTATCAAAGTCTCAAATGAAGTCCTATGTGACTGTGACAAAGGTAAATTTTCCCTTCACATCCTTCCCAACCCATCTGCAGCCTTTGACATGGGTGACCATACCATCCTCCTCCAACGCCTCTCCACTGTCGTTCAGCTGGTTGGGGCTGCTCTCACCCGATTCCATTCTTAACTATCTAATTGTAACCAGAAAATCACTTGCAAGGGCTTCTCTTCCTGCTCCCGGCACCGTTACTTCTGGTGCTCCCCAATGAACGATCCTTGGCCCCCTTCTATTTCATGCTGGCGACCTCATCCAAAGGCAGAGCATTAGTTTTCACAAGTATGCTAACAACACCCAGCTCTACCTCACCATCACCACTCTCAACTCCTCCGTCGTTACTAAATTGTCAGATTGCTTATCTGGTACCCAGTACTGGATGAGTAGAAATTTCCTCATAAACATTGGTAAGATTGAAGCCATTATTTTCAGTCCCCACTCCAAACTCCATTCCGTAGCTACCCACTCCATCCCTCCGCCCTGGCAACAGCCTGAGATTAGTCCAGTCTGCTCACTAACCTCTGTGTCGCATTTGATCCCGGGATCAGCTTCCAACCTTATGGCCTGAATTCTATCTTTGGTGGGAGCTTGCGATTGGCAGGCCTGGGAGCGCTTGGGGAACGGGCCCCTGACCCCTGACCGTGATCGGACCCTGACCGCAATTTCACACTGGCTGGCCAATTAACTGCCAGCCAGCATGAAACCCGCGCTGAAAAGCTCAGCGCTGCTGGGGTGTGGTGGGGTGATGACGCTTCTGCGGGCATGGGTGAGCGCTGCGAGAAAGATCCCTGAAGGCAGACAGCTGCTTCAGCAAGCTGGAGGCCTGAAAATGCTAAAATAAAGGATGGAAAAGCTGCAAAAAAATGTCTAGGCATCATAATCACCTGAAAATATGGCTGATAAAAATGCTATCCACAGATATTTATTTTAATTTTATTTCATAATGGAAATTTCATCCCGCCTTTGGATGAGCTTTGATGAAAAATGTAAAGGCCGCCAGGCTGATTCACCCATCCGCCAACCATAACGCTGACAGGTCATGTAAAATCGGAGACAATTGCGTCGTTAATGGGCTTAATTGCCCTCTTAATTGTCAGCGAGAGTGCTAATGACTCTTGCGTGCGCCTGCCAAGCGAAATATCGCGTGAGGACATTAGGACGCTTGCCCGACGTCTTCTCGCGCGATTTTACGCCCGATCGGGTCGGGCGGGTGTCCACCCGCAGGACATAAAATTCAGCCCAATATCTGTGCCCCATCTCAGCTCATCTGCTGCTGAAACCCTCGTTCATGCTTTTGTTACTTTTAGACTTGACTCTGCCAACGCACTCCCTTCTGGCCTCACACATTCTACCATCTGTAAACTTGAGGTCATTTAAAACCCTGGTGCCCATGTCCTAACTTGCACCAAGTCCATCTTCATTTTTCATCTCTGTGCTTGCTGACCTACATTGGCTCCCAGTCTAACAATGTCTTGATTTTAAAAATTCTCATCCTTGTTTTCAATTCCCTCCGCGGTCTTGCCCTTCCCTATCTCTATAATCTCCTCCAGCCCCATAACCCTCTGCAATATCTGGACTCCTCTAATTCCAGCCTCTTTAGTGTCCCCAATTATAATTGCTCTACCAATGGTGGCAGTGCCTTTAGTTGCCTACATCCAAAGCTCTGGAATACCTTCCCTATACTTCTCAGTCTTTCTACTTTTGTTTCCGCCTTTAAGATACTCCTTGAAACCTTCCTCTTTGATCAAGCTTTTGCTCATCTGACCTAATATCCCCTTGCGGTTTGCTATTATACTTCGATTCATAATGCTCCTGTGAAGCACCTTGGGATGTTTCATTAAGTTAAAGGTTGCTTTATAAATATAAGTTGTTGATCTCAGTGTAGTAATTGTAAGTTAAACCATTTCTTACTGTTATGGGGATCATGTGACTGTACAAACGAATCAGCCCTAAGCGCAGAGAATCTTAGGGGTGGAGCTTTTTAGCCTTGGTATTGGAATAAGCATGTAGCCTCATCTAGAGTCTGTCAGTAAAGTTTACTGTTTCTTACAAGAAATCCATTTTGCGTGCCAAGTTTATTACAATTGGCGACGAGGATGAATAGCTCCAGTGCTGTACCTCACCTCTCGACCGTGAGTATTTCAATTTTTAAGGAAGAAAGAAGAGAAGTATACTCACCAGCAATGCCTACCTTCAGTAGAATTGCCCCGTACGACTCATCTGCCGAGGACTAGAGTCAATACATTGAGCGATTGGGTTTCTGCTTTGTAGCTAATGAAATAACAGCAGAGGAGAAACAGAAGGCAATTCTCCCAAGTGTCTGCGGCAGCAAAAAATATAACCTAATCTGTTGTTTGACAGCTCCAAGCGCACCAAATTCCAGATCCTTCATCAAGCTACTAGATCTCGTTTCAGCTTAAACCCTCGGTGATCATGCAAAGGTTCAAGTTTAACTCTTGAGTTTGGGCCCCGGTGAGTCGATCTCAATGTATATTGTGAAGTTAAAACAGTTAACGAGAGCACTAGGACTTCTGTGATACTTTCAACGACATGTTGCGAGATTGTTTGGTTTGCAGCAGAAACGACTACGCCATTCAGCGCTGTTCACTTGCAGAAGTTGAGATAGTCCTGAAGCACGGCATGGAGATAGCGCTAGCAATGGAGAGTGCTGAGAGGGACTCAAAGACTTTGCAGAGTGTGCAACATGGCGCCGTTTTGCAGCTAGGGCAGGAAACTGCCGCCGGGCGTGGGGCGAAGATCAGGGAGGTTATCGCGAAGTGGGACACGGTCCCTACTGCTAGAAAAATATATAGAAACGCTGGAAGCAGCTCAGCAGTAACCAGAAGTTAAAGCATTACCATTGTGGGGGAAAATCATGCACCTGAAGTCTGGCAATTTAAAGAAGCAGAATGCCACTACTGCCACAAAAAAGGGCATGTTGTTAAACAGTGCAGAACTAGATCAAGGCAGCCATTCAGACAGCAAGTCAAAGTTAAATGAAGTGCACAATATATATGAGCCAGAAGCTACTGAGACTGACGTTAATTCCCTACACAATCTGAAGGCCAGGAAAACTGAACCAATCACTGTTACACTTCAAGTAAATGGAAAGCTTCTGCTCATGGAGATTGACACAGGAGCATTGGCCACAGTGTGGGAGAACACGTCTTTAAATATCTCAGAGAAGTTGCCCAGCCATTGAGTTTGGGGAAAGCTGCTGCTCAGTTATAAACATATACAGGAGAAGCAATAAAGGTGAAAGGCATCGCCTCTGTACCTGTATCATACAGACAACAGACAGCCTAGCTGCCAGTAATTGTTGTAACAGGAGAAGGAGCTAGCCTTCTGGGCCGTGGTTGCTTGAAGGAAATCAATAAATTGGTCTGAAAATTTTCAGGTCAGGTCAGGACAAAAAGAAATCCTGAGTTGACAGGGAATATGATGGTCTCTTTTGGAATGAGATAGAAGAACCGAAGGACCTTCACACGAAGCAAGGATTCCTCAGGTCAGAGTTGGTTCCACAGGAAAATCAAGAAAAAAAGAGTCTAAACGAATGCGGTGCCGCTCTGAACCAACTGAAGAAACAGTTGGAAGAAAAGAAACAACAGTGTTCAATGTTGCAAGAGGGAGCCTTCACAAGAGCCAAGAAACGTTTACACTCATCGTGTCTACTAGTGCACTATGAACCGTCTAAGGAACTGATACTCACTTGTGATGCATCTTCCTATGGAGTGGGAGCAGTATTGTCAAGATGGAGGATGGATGTGAAAGACCGAAAGGATATATATCCAGAACCCTTTCTGCAGCAGAGAAAGGGTACTGTCAAATTGAAAAAGAGGGCTTATCTATTGTATTTGGAGTAAAGAAGTTCCATCAATATTTGCACATCGGCATTTCACCATAGTGTCAGAACACAAACCACTGTTAGGGCTGTTTAGTGAAGATAAAGCAATCCCTCTGCTAGAATTCAAAGATGGGCTTTAATTTTGTCGGCATACAAGTGCACTTTTATGCACCGTCCGGGTGTACATATAGCAAATGCAGACGCCTTCAGTCATCTCCCTTTGCCAGATAGTATTATACCTGTTCCAGTGCCTCAAGAGGTAGCACGTGTTGAATTTCCTGGACTCCTCACCAGTCTGCACGAGACAGATAAAGAATTGGATAAATCAGGATGCAATTTTAGCAAGAGTCCGTAAACAGATATTACAAGGATGGTCAAATGCACAAGTCTCTGAAGAATTAAAACCATTCCTTTCCCATAGATCTGAACTGAGTTGTCAAGATGACATCTTGTTATGGGGAGCAAGAGTCGTTGCCTCTTTGCAAGAAAGAGAACCATTATTGGAAGAACTTCATCCTGGTATTTCGAAAATGAAGATGCTCACATGAAGTTATATCAGGTGGCCAGGTATAGACAGTTATATAGAAAAAATGGTGAAACATTGACTTCAGTGCCAGCAAGAGCAGAAGTTGCCTATTTTAGCTCCACTGCATCCGTGGGAATGGCCTGGTCGACCCTGGGTTAGACTACCTATAGGCTATATAGGTCCATTTCTAGGTACCATGTTTTTTGTAATTATCGCCACACATTCCAAACGGATGGACATGTTTGAAGTGAGGTAATCTACTTCGTCCGCAACCATTGAAAAACTGCACCAGAGTTTCAGTGTTCATTATTTACCTGAAGTTATTGCGTCAGACAATGGTACTGCTTTTACTATACTGAATTCCAAAGATTTGTGAACCTAAATGGGATTAAACACGTCAGAACAGCACCATATCATCCCTCGTCTAATAGTTTAGCAGAAAGAGCAGTACAAACCTTTAAAACAGGCATGAAGAAACTATCAGAGGGAACATTAGAAACAAGAATTTCAAGATTTTTGTTCAGCTATTGCACAATTCCTCATGCAACCACTGGTTTAACACCTTCAGAATTATTAATGAAGTGCCGACTTTCGTACAAGATTGAGTCTAGCATTCCCCAATCTAGAGGGGAAGGTGGAGAGAAACCAAGGTAGTCAGAAAATGAATCATGATGCTCACAGTAAAGATTGAGAGCTAACTGTAGGAGAGACAGTTACGAAATTTTGCAACGGGACCGAGATGGGTCCCTGGTACAATTGTCTCTGAAACATGACTATTATCTTATCAGATAGAAGTGGAAAACGAGATTGTTAGAAAACACATGGATCTCAGAAGTCAAGAAACCCTGCAACAACCAGTTAATCCACCTGAAATTGAAGTTGAAACTTTGAACCCTGAGGTGCTAGATCGGCAAAGAATAGACATACCTGATATCTCTGAAGTAAATAATTCTGAACTGCCATTGTCTAAGGATGACCCTGATGCTGCAGTTCCTGGTCAAATCGATCCAGTGGAAGAACCTTCAGTTGTAGAGTTGCGTCGCTCTACCCGAATCAGAAAACCTCCTCAAAGACTAAATTTATAATGGCATAAACTGTATATATGGGTTAAGATGTTTTTGTAAATGAGAGGATAAAACAAAATTAAAGGGGGAGGAATGTAATAATTGTAAGTTAAACCATTTCTTACTGTTATGGGGATCATGTGACTGTATAGGCAAATCAGCCCTAAGCACAGGGAATCTTAGGGGCGCAGCTTTTTAGCCTTGGTCTTGGAACAAGCATGTAGCCTCATCAGGAGTCTGTAAGTGAAGTTTACTGTTTCTTACAAGAAACCTGCACTCCAAGTTTATTACATTAAGTTTCTCGTCTTGGTTCCCCATTATTTCTAGAATGCTTTCTCTGTCTTCTACTGTGAAGACATATACAAAAGTATTTGTTTAATGTCCCTGACATTTGTTTATTCCCTCATTATAATTTTTCCTCTGTCTGCCTCTAATGGACCCAAATTTACTTTCACTAATCTCTTCCTATTTATATACCCACAGAAATGTTTACAATCTGTTTCTATGACTTTTGCTGGGCTACTCTCATATTCTCTTTCCTTATCAATTTCTTGGTCCTTCCTTGCTGAATTCTAAAATCCTCCCAATCCTCAGGCTTAACTACTCTTTTTGACAATATTACATAAGCCACTTTCTTTGATCTAATACTATCTCTAACTTCTCGTCAATCACAATTGGACACTTCTTCTGTGGGGCTATTGTGCCTTAAAGGATTGTATATTTGTTGCAAATTATGCATTAAATTTTTAAATTGCTTGTATATGGGCATATCTTTTATCATAGTTTCTTAACCTACCTAAGCCAACTTGCCCCTATTGTTTAGATTTGAGACCCTAGTTTCGGACTTAACTAAAATTATTCTCAAACTCAAAAGTAAAATTTTATCATATTATAGTCATTGTTCCTTAGAGACCGCTTTACTACGAGGTTATTAATTATCACCTTCTTATTGCACAATGCTAGGTCTGAAATAGCTTTTTCCCTAGTTGGTTCCTTGACATACCGATTGAAAAACTATCCTGCATACATTCCATGGACTGGTCCTCCACACTATTACTGCAAATTTGGTTCGCACAGTCTATACGAAAAATAAAATCCCCCATAATTACTATATTACATACACCTCTAAGTTCTGGAGTTCTACTCTGCCCTACACTGCAGTGGCCGTTAGGGGGCCTATCATCAATGCTTGCTGTCCCTTGCTGTTTGTTGCTCCACCCTAGCTGATTAGATATCTTGACTTTCTGAGCCACAAATTTTCTAATGTCTTTATCCCATCCTTTATTATCAAAATTACCTCTCCTCTTTTTACATTTTGCCTATCAGTCTAAAAGACAAGTATCCTAGAATACGTAGTTCCCAACATTGGTCACTTTGCAACTTTGTCTCTGTGATAGCTATTAGGTCAAACCTATTACTTTCTATTCGTGCTATTAAATTTATCTAATTTATTGTGAATGTTTTGTGCATTCAGATGCAGAGTTAATGGCAATATCTAAAAGCTGCTGTCTGTGTTGCTTCATAAAATGGCATTTCCATGGCCCCACTGGCATGAATTGAATGTTAGGAAGCTGCCACATTTGTGTAGGAGTTAAACTCATCACAAACAGTCTCAACATTTCAAATGCAGGTATCCTTTAAACGACGTGATCAGTATTAAATTCTACCAGTCAGCCTCTCTGGCACTGAAAAGTAACTGTTACCATTGTGGAAACATATCCCTCCAGATATTAATTGTTGGAGATTTTAAAATGGGCAAATTTTAATTTAAACTTTAAAAAAAAAACTTATCCTTTCTTTTTGTCTCTCTCTTAATCCAATCTTTCTTTCCAACTCTATTTCCCTTTTTGCTCTGGAATTGATATTGATTTCATGCACTAATTCATACTTCCTTCTCAGTCCTTTTGATAGTTATTTCTGAATCCTTCAATCTGATTGGTTAAAGAGACAGCTATTTTGTTACCCTGTTGACTCATTTCCCTCACTGGATCGTTATCAGCTCGCAACTAAATGAGGAAAGATGCTTTTAGCTGAAGGATGCAGGGGCAAGTCTAATTAGTAGCAGACACCATTAGATATCCTGCTACAGCAAAATCTGGTCCATTAAAAGAAACAAGCAGTAGTGTTATAAGATGAAGGGCTCATGTTTTCCCATCAATCTTGCAACATTTTGATTTTACGAACTGATTTTTGATATGCAATAATCATAATGTAGCAGCCAGCCTGCACATAGCAAGGCCCCTCAAACAGAAATGAGGTGAAAATCAATCATTTTATGTTTTTGTTTGGTGAGACGTGTATTGATGAGGACATTGAAAGAACATTTTGTCTGTTAAATAGAGGCTCAGACAAACAGAATCTTGGGGAAGAATTTCCCCTGTCCACCCGTTTGCGGGGGGGGAGGGGGGGAGGTTGTGTGGGGGCAGGCGGGAGCAAGCGCAAATCCGATTGGTGCCTCGATCGGGTGCGCGCTGCCATTTTACGTGGGTCGGCCAATTAAGGCCCGCCTAGCATGACGCACACCCAGAAGCGCTGTGCGCTCCCTGTGCGGGTGGGGGAAGTTTCCCTGAGTCGGGGCCCCTGCGCTTGAAAGAGCGCAGAAATCTCCCTGAGGCACAGGGGTGCTTCAGGGAGATTAGTTTAAGTTGTGGGAAGTTTAATAAAGGTGGAAAAAAACTTTTAAGGACATGTCCCCTCGTGAAACTGTCACATGAGCTGGGATATGTTCATTAATTTTTTCAAAAATTTTTATTTAATTAACAAACCGTTCGTGGAACCTCATCCCGCCCGTGGATGAGGTTTCATAAAATGCAAATGCCGCTTGGGCTCTTTGCCTGCCCACCAACCTTAAGGTTGGACGGGCAGCATTCTTAACAACTTTAATTAGTTTAATAAAGGCCTTAATAGGCCTTTGACAGTTCAGTGGTCGCACAGCTGATGCGGCTGCACGGCCGCCGAACTGACAATCTAAATGACGTGTGGTGACGTCGGGACGCATGCCTGATGTCACCGCGTGTCATTTTACGTGTCGGCGAGCGGGCCCCACCCCCTGACAGGAAAATTCAGCCCTTGGTTTCACATCACAACTGAAGAATGGTACCTCCAATACTGCACCAATCCCACACTCAAGTGTCAGCCCAGATTTTGCAGTCAAGTCATGGAGAAGCTCTGACTGAATATTCTGATTCGGAGATGATCCTCCTATCAACCAAGTCTAGCATCCAGCTGACACCAAAAAAATTTAAATAAACAAGCCTGCTGCAACATTTACACACATAAATAAGTAAATCTTTACTCTTTATCTGTTGAGGTGTGGCTTTTTAAAGTGAAGGCTAAAACTGTACGATTTTATTCACTCTTGCTTATTTGCAACTCTTGTCCTTAACAAATATCTGCAACAGTACTTTGGAGAAACTTGTTTTCTGACTGTCCGCTACTATTTTGTCATCTTAACCTTTGGTTCGAGCACAAAAATTGTGGCATACACTCTAGTGCAGTACTGAGAGAGTGCTACATTATCAGAGGTTTTGTCTACTGGATGAGATGTGCACTGTCTCAGGTCGGTGGCAGTCTTTTCGAAGAAGAGGGGACTTCTCGCTGGTGGCTTGGCCAATATTTCTCCCGCAACCAGCATCACAAAAACAGCTTACCTAAACATTATAATATTGCTGTTTTTGAGAGCTAGCTGCCACATTCCTGACTTTACAACAGTAACCACTGCTCAAAAGTACTTCACTGCCTGCTCAGGATGCCCTGAGGTCATGAAAGGCAAATCGTTGTTTTCTTAATATTCTTTTGCTGGATCCTGCAACTAGTACTGCTCTTAGTTCTAACTGGTTCCTTTAACACTATTCTTTTCTTTTATTTTAAACAGCATTTTCTGCATTATCTCTGTCATTTATGGGCTTTTGTGGGATTCTATTCATGATTCTACTCTGTTCCTTTCTGTCTACAGCAGCGGTTCAATCAGTCACTCACCACCACTTTCTCAAGGACAATTGGGGATGAGCAATAAATGCCAGTGATGCCCAAATCCCAAGATGAAATTTAAAAACCCTTTTATCGTGGTCTCCTCAACAATTTCACCCCCGCCACAACCCCACCCACCCCGCAGACATTTTAGGTACCGACTTTCTTTGCTTGGCATTTTTGCTGATGTCTTTTGTTTGGCTAATGTAATTTCCATCAATTCAGTATTGTAAACAGTGCCTATCACCATCCTTCATTCTTTTCCTCATACAATTATAGTTTCCACCCACAGACCTGTCTGTTGCTTAATGTACTGAGCTCCTCTTCAAGCATTTACAAAATTACCACTAAAATTGACTGGGTTCACAATCTTTCTTTCATGTCCATTACAAAACAAACTTTTGCTACCTAGTTTCATACGCAAACATTTATCCTTTCAATATACCTTACTCGCTTAAATCGCATTCATTTTTCAAATGTCACTTACTTTGTATCTTGATATTTTCACCTCTCCTGAGAATGCTGCATCTTCTGAATCACTTTCTCACTAAGGACCAGATTTTTGCTACTGAGGCGGGTAACTCAAGTGGGAAATTTACCGACTTGCCAGACCCACCTCGGTAAAAAGTGCCCCAATACATGCAATTTTCACTCTTTGGGGTGGGCGGGGACGGTGCAGGGGGTTGTGGAGTTACAGTCGAGCCCACCAAACCTGGAAGCAGAGTGTAGGCAGCCACAGGGGCAGGGGTGGAGGTAGGTAGTGCCGAGGCAGGCTGATTAGAAGGCCCATCTGGTTTCTCTGGGACCATCCCAGATTGTTATACAAGCTGTTAGACACTCTAGCCCTCATTCCTCATACCCTGTTATTTTCCCACCCATGGCCCCTCATACTCTCCGTGCCAATTCAATGCCATCACATGCATCCACCCATCCTGATGCCCCCTCATTGCCTCCATGCCGACTCAAAGCACATTCGTGCCCCCCACCAACCCCCATGGCTCCCATATCCTCCATGCCAACTCAATGCCACTGCATGTACTCCCACCCAATCCCCATGCTCCTCCATAGCCACTCATCCAGTATCCACCATGGGCATACCTCGGGAGCCATGTGGAGATGAAAAATAATCTAAAAGCCTAATACAGTCCACTCCCTACACAGTTGATGGAGAAAAAAAACTCCCATTCATGAAATCCCTGCAAAGGTTTTAAATCTCTGGTTTATTGTGAAGTAGGTTGCAAGTTGAAGTTATTAAAAGTAGTAAGGTGTAGAGGTGTCTTTATAATGCTAAGTACGTAAACATGTTCGGGGTTTTAACATGTAAAGTGTGAAGGGAGTTTGCATTTTTAGATAGATGAAGGGGGATTTGAATTTCAAAGAGGTTAATGAGAATATTGGCAACATGAAAAGATATATATTATGAGAAAGGTAAAGCTCTAAAGACATATGAAACAATGGAACTTACATATTAAAGGGAGAAACAGAATAAAGGAGAATGAGGCTGTGTGTCAGGACAAGGCATTGTAGGATCTAACAGAAGTGTGTGGAATGGCCTTAATGAAGCCTCCAGTATTTGTGCATAAGTCTGCTGTCTACAGAAACCAAAGCTGGAGAATGCCATTTTGAATTCCACTGCCCAGGGTAGTGTGTTAATTTGCTGGATCTGTTTAAAATCTAAAATCTAATTTTGGACCATTGCCTTAAAGGGGGTGTAAATGGGAATCAAGTTAATTAGGGGTTTTAGGAGTTATTATAGTAGTAATTTGTAGTTCTATGTACGTGCTTGAAATCTTCTCTTTTGTTCATAAATATTTGAGTTTTTTTTGAAAAACTAAATTAAAAGTCTCAGTGGGCTTATTACTTCTGAATTCAGGGCACGCATCCCAAAATAAATACAAATAGCAAAACCATGATAGTGCGATCAAGTTTCTCTTGTGGATTTGATCTGCCTGGCACACATCATCTGCCATGTCATAACATGCACATATACACCCTAGTTCCTTTTCGCCTTTTAACATTGTACCCTTTATTTTATAGTATCTCTCCACGTTCTTCCTATCAAAATGAATTACTTCACACTTCTCTGCATTAAATTTCACCTGCCACTTATCTGCCCATTCCACCAACTTGTCTATGTCCTTTTGAAGTTCTACACTAACCTCCCCATTACTTATAATGCTTCCAAGTTTTGTATCAGCTGCAAATTTTGAAATTGTGCCTTGCACACCAAGATTTAGATCATTAGATCATCACTGAGGTTAAACTGACTGGCCTGTAGTTGCTGGGCTTATCTTTATAGCCTTTTTTGAATAAGGGTGTGATATTTGCAATTCTCCAGTCATCCAGCACCACCCTTGAGCCTAAGACAGCAAAATTATGGCCAGTGCCTTGGCAATGTTCACTCTCACTTTCCCTAGTATCCTTGGACGCACCTGGTTCCTTATCAGCTTTAAGGTAAGGATGGCAGATTTCCACCTTAAATGACATTAGTGAACCAGATGGGTTTTTACAACAATCAATGATAGTTTCATGACAATTTCTGACTTTTCTTTAAGTTCAATTAACGAATTCAATTGAATTTAAATTCTATCATGGTGGGATTTGAACCTCTGTCCTCAGGGCATTAGCCTGACCCTCTGGATTACTAGTACAGTGACATTACGACTACACCACTGTCTCCCCTTGCAGAGCAATACAGAAAAGATAGTTCCAACCTGGTTACAAGTAGATGTCATACCATTTGATGAAGCTGAAGTAATTTTAGTGTGGTGTCAGGTGAAAAAAAATTGGAACTTCTGGACACACTGTAGCCCAGAAACTGAGCTCATTTAATGTTCCTAGAGTCCAGACAGTCCCAGACATGCTCTCAACACATTTATAATGAACCAGTTGGGTGTGCAGTCAACTGCATGCATGTGACGTCTCTCTGACTAGCAAGCTGCATGCACAACCTGGCAGTGTGACCAGGGTGCTGCCAGCTGGGGCTCAAGCATTACTAATTTGAATAATTCTTTTTAAATTAAAGAAATGCCTAAAGTAGTTTAAGCTTGTGGAGGAAAAAAAATCTCCTCCCTTCCCACAAGGTTTACAGCAACAGCAATTAAGAATAGACTGAAAGAAACAGCATTTAACCCAAAAGATGTGCCCAATCACTTAGAAAATTACACCCTGGCTGCAGAAAGAGATGAAGACAATTATGCTATTCACGGAAAAAGGAAAGGAAATCAATCTGAAAAGTGTACAAAATAACAGAAGCAGCCTAAATTCAAGAACTGTGAATTAAGAATCTTGTACATATTAAAAGAAGGAATATGCAAAATAAAAAATAGGGAGCAACAGAGTATTTAAAATGATTGGACTGTGCACCACACAAACGACAAAGCCACATCAGTTTAGGCATTCAAGCTGCTCAAATGTTGTGTCAATTCAGATTTGTAAAATTTCAAAAAGATTGATATAAAGGAAGAAGAAAGTGAAAAAATTGCTAACCTACCTTATGAATGGATATGAAATCAGAAATGCACACTACAGCTTTCTATAATGATTTGGTGCCCATTACTTGTATTTTTGAGTCAGCGTGCTAAGTATGCATTGCTGAGACTGTGGCTACAGCTATTTTAAGGTTTTTGAAAAATATATACATCCACGTATCAAAGAAAAATCTCAGTTCAGTGAAATGGCTGGTTTGTTAACATTATCCCCTTTCGAGACATGGACAACTTATGCAAGCCAAGAAAAGCAGCTGAACAGCTTCCACCTCTGCTGCCTCAGATAAATATTGGGCATCTCCTGGCAAGACAGAGTGCCAAACATCCAAGTGCACCAGTGCGCAGGGATCCCCAGCACGCCTGCCCTCTTGAGTCAGCGGCGACTCTGTTGGCTGGGTCATGTGAGCTGATTGAATGATGACCACATTACCAAAGACATGCTATATGGTGAGCTTGCTATCGGCACAAGACTAACAAGTCACCCGCCTCTGCGATACAAGGGTGTCTGCAAGCAAGGCTTCAAGTTGACTGGGATCAGAGTCGATGCATGGGGAATCCTTGCTGCTGACTGGGGTGCCTGGAGGCAAACAGTCAGGAAGGGTGAGAAAAAAAGCAGAGAACAAAATGACCAGATGGAGGAAAAGAGAGCTCGCCAGAAGGAAAATACATCAGTTGACCTCGGGCCAACGCTGTTTGTCTGTCCTGGCTGCGGAAGGGGCTGCCACTCATGAGTCGGCCTCTACAGCCACAACAGATGGTGTTCAATACAGAAGTGACATCCACCCTGGGCGCAGTCCATCGTCTTCGAGATGGAAACCTGGCAAGCTTGGGCAGCTGTTATTCAAAAAATATTTTATGAAATTTAGGTCCCATACCTGACTTCAAGGCTGACAACCATTATATAAAATTCTTATGAAAACCAAAATCACTTTATTTACAGTAAACAGTTGTCATTTGGTAGTACAGGAGAAGTTGAGTATTGCTGAACAAAGACATTTTGTCAAAGCTTTTCGTCTTGGACTCGTCAGGACAATGATATTCCTGCAATTATCCTGATGAGTGCAAGACGAAAAGCTTCAACAAAATGTCTTTTTTCAGCAATACTGATTTACAGTACTGAAGAAGCTGAATTTCACTTTTCTATATAGGGAGTTCCGGACAATGTTTCATACAACAAGTTTTATGATTGTTATTTTTCCTTGACTAGGGCCAAATTGAGCTTTTCAAGAAAGCTACCAAAAAAAACACCCATCCTTTGGAGTTCCAAATTTGACTTATTTTCCTGCCATGTTGGATGAAAAACATTAACAATGGAACTCTCAGGCTACAATCATTCTCTCAAACAGGAAACAAAAAATGATTTTTGTACATACGTGATGTCTCTGCGCTGATAGCAGCCTTGAAGCAAACAAGCAATCAGGTCATCAAGAAAATCAATGTCATTTATCAGGAGAGCCTCTTCTAGTTCCTGGTAAAACGTGGGGGGAAAATAGCATAAGTTCAAGCACAGTAAATTGTATAAATTGATTATATAATTCAGAGATTGGGTGC
This sequence comes from Cetorhinus maximus, assembly GCF_964194155.1. Lineage (NCBI taxonomy): Eukaryota > Metazoa > Chordata > Chondrichthyes > Lamniformes > Cetorhinidae > Cetorhinus > Cetorhinus maximus. The sequence continues at coordinate 40,687,497 of NC_135900.1, forward strand.
CTTGAAACCTTGTCACCTTCACCGAAGAAATCAGCAGACAAAATTCAGAACTGATATCACTCCATGTGCTAGTATAATTTTTCTGTTTGTATAAAAATTCTGCTCGTATGAAACTTCCATTAACAGAAAATGCAACACAGAACAAGAGGCACGACGAACACAGAGAAGTGGCTGAACAGGTTTGGTTGTGGAAACCATGCAAAGGGTTCCAAGAATGCCAGACAGGTCATAACTGGCAACTCAAAAGAGCCAACTTGTTAGTGATATTTATTTCAAAATTACAAAACAGATTTAGCCATACAAGAATGTTGGTTTGTGGTTTTCATGGAGAAGTGGATGGAACTTTGGAATGTGATCACAAAACATCGAAACACCAAAAATTCCAGAGTCCTGTGTAATAACATTGTAATTTGTCATGTGCAGTCACCATAAACAAATATACTTGGCTATACTATTTGCACATCATGTTGACAATTCTCCAATTTTCTACCTGGTCTCGCTTTTCTTTTCCTGAAGATGGTAATTTATTCTGGAACATGTTTCCTTCAAAAGTAACAGCCGTCAAGTGCATCAGCAAAGTGGCCCTTCTTAGTGTGTGAAATATGACAGTATCTGTCACAGTATCTGGCCCTCGAAACAGTGGCGGCTGAACTCAAGGTGCACTTGTGAGCAAGCACTTCCAACAGATGTTACTGATTAGAGATCAAGATTAGGAATCTGGCCAATATTTTCTTTTATATAAGTGAGTCTAATTATGCTTCCTCATCACTACTTCAGCAGAGCAAGCCTGGGGTATCCTATCCACATGACAGTAACATTTACTCAGAGGCGAATGCAGGGAGCGGAAGCAACTACTAACAAAATAATGGGGAAAATCTGTGTTTAGAACTTGCACTTATATTGTCTTTCGTGACCGCAGAATGTCTGAAAGCACTTTACAGCCAATCAAATACTTATTACAGCGTAGTTACCGTTATAACGTGGAGAAGTGCAACAGCCAACTTGCTCACAGCAAGGTCACATGAGCAATGAGATAAATAAGCACATAATCAATTTTGATAATGCTGCTTAAGGAATAAATATTGGTCGAAACAGAAGAATTCTGGACAGGATGGTAATTAGGGACTCAGTTTAATGACTCATTCAAAAGATAGCACCTCTGGCAGTGAGTGATGTCAGCCTAAGCAAGGCGCTCGGAAATGTGCTAGAACACACAACTTTCTGTCTAAGAGGGAATTATGGCTAAGTCACAGCTGACGTTTTTGAAATAATGGTTTGTCAAGAGACTGTGTCCCTTAAAGCATTTGGTCAAAATCATGAATGAGATTTGGATTTAAATTGTCCCATCCCAATAGGTGATATTACAGAACAGATGGTTGATGAATATACATCTTAAGTCACACTAAGGAAAACTGGATTTTACTAAACAGCATTGCCTAGATAGAATATCTGCGCTTTTCTTTTAGCTGCTGCCATCCTTCCAGACTTTCCTGGTTCCAGCGGTGCTTAAAAGTATCCTGACACAACAGGTTATTCAGCACATTTGCAATTTGATATTAGACCACCACATAAAATCTGTTTTATTAAAACACAACGCTCAAATCCATCAAAACCTAACCAGAAAATAGCACTATCTACCTCTCCAAAAGAATCTAGACTCCCCATGGTAGATTAAGAGCCAACGGGGCAGAAGGAACAGATTGATATGCTGTACAAACATTCAAAATAGGAGCAGAAGTAGGCCATTCGGCCCCTCAAGCCTGCTCTGCCACTCAATAAGATCACGGCTGATCTGTTTGTGTTTCGAGCCCATATTCCCATCTACCCCCGATAACCTTAGATTCTTGCGAGGCAAGGGAATCAATCTACATCCGCCTTAAAAATATTCAGTGGCCCCACTTCCACCGCCTTTTGAGGCAGAGAGTTCCATAGTCACACAACCATCAGAAAAAAATTTCTCCTCATCTCTGTCCTTTAAGGGCAACCCCTAATTTTAAAGCAGTGTCCCCTAGTTCTGGACTCACCCACAAGAGGAAACATCTTTTCCAAGTCCATCTTGTCGAGAACATTCAGGGTCTAATGTACTTCAGTCAGGTCACCCCTCACTCTTCTAAACTCCAGTGGAAACAAGCACAGTCAGTCCAACCTTTCCTCATAAGCCAACCCGTTTATTCCAGGTGTCAATCTAGTAAACCTCCTCTGAACCGCCTCTAACGCATTTACACGGTCTGAAGAAGGGTCAAAGAACAAAGAACAAAGAAAAGTACAGCACAGGAACAGGTCCTTCGGCCCTTCAAGCCTGCGCCAATCATATTGCCCGTCAAACTAAAACATTTTGCACTTCCGGGGTCCATATCCCTCTTTTCCCATCCTATTCATGTATTTGTCAAGCTGCCTCTTAAACACCACTACCTGCTTCCACCACCTCCTCAGGCAGCGAATTCCAGACACTCACTACCCTCTGCGTAAAAATCTTGCCCCGCACATCTCCTCTAAAGTTTTCTCCTCTCATCTTAAATCTATGTCCCCTAGTAATTGACTCTTCCACCCTAGGAAAAAGCTTCTGACTATCTACTCTGTCCATGCCACTCATAATTTTGTAAACTTCTATCAAGTCGCCCCTCAATCTCAGTCACTCTAGTGAGAACAATCCAAGTTTCTCCAACCTCTCCTCATAGCTAATAACCTCCAGACCAGGCAGCAACCTGGTAAACCTCCTCTGCACCCCCTTCAACACCTCCACATCCTTCTGGTAATGTGGTGACCAGAATTGCATGCAATATTCCAAGTGTGGCCTAACCAAGGTTCTATACAGCTGCAGCATGAGTTCCCAGCTTTTATACTCAATACCCCTGCCGTTGAAGGCAAGCATGCCATATGCCTTCCTGACTACCTTATCCACCTGCGTTGCCACTTTCAGTGATCTGTGGACCTGTACACCCAGATCCCTCTGCCCATCAATGCACTTAAGGGTTCTACCATTTACTGTAATAATTCCTACTTGTATTAGACCTTCCAAAATGCATTACCTCGCATTTGTCCGGATTAAACTCCTTCTGCCATTTCTCCGCCCAAGTCTCCAACCGATCTATATCCCGTTGTATCCTTTGACAATCCTCTTCACTATCTGCAACTCCTCCAACCTTAGTGTCGTCTGCAAACTTACTAATTAGCCCAGTTACATTTTCCTCCAAATCATTTACGTATACTACAAACAGCCATACGGACTCAAAATGTTAACTCTGTTTCTCTCCCCACAGATGCTGCTAGACCTGAGGTTTTCCAGCATTTTCCATTTTTGTTTCAGGTTTCCAGCATCCACAGTATTTTGCTTTTATCTTAGCATTTACACCCTTCCTTAAATAAGGAGACCAAAACTGCACACAGTATTCAAGATGCGATTTCACCAATGCCTGTATAACTGGAAGCATAACATCCTTACTTTTGTGCTCAATTCCTCTCTTAATAAAGGATAAACACTCCACTAGCCTTCTTGATTACATGCTGTATCTGCATACTAACTTTTTGTGACTCATGCATGAGAACACCTAGATCCCTCTACACCTTGGAATTCTGCAGTCGTTTTCCGTTTAAGTAATACTCTGCTTTTTTATTCTTCCTGCCAAATGAACGACTTCACATTTTCTCACATTATACTCCATCTGCCAGATTTTTGCCCACTCACCCAACCTATCCATATCCATCTGCAAACTCATGTCTTCTTCACAACATACATTCCTACCTATCTTTGTGTCATCTGCAAATTTAGCTATCATGTCTTCGCTCCCCTCACCTAAGTTATTGATGTAAATTGTAAAAAAGTTGAGGCCCCAGCACAGACCCTTGCGGCACTCCACTAGTCACAGCCTGCCAACTTGAAAAGCCCTGTTATGCCCACTCTCTGCTTTCTATCCATTAACCAATCTTCTGTTCATGCTAATATATTACTCCCCAATGCCATGAGCCACATCTTGCCTTTTATGTGGCACCTTACTGAATGCTTTTTGAAAATCCAGGTATACTACATTTACCAGTTCCCATTCATCTGACTAGTTACATCCTCAAAAATCTAATAAATTTGTCGAATAGGATTTTCTGTTAGTAACTCCATGTTGACTTGTTCTAATCATACAATGCTTTTCTAAGTGCATTGTTGAGACTTCCGTAATAATAGATAATAGCATTTTCCCCACAGCTGATGTTAGGCTAACTGGCCCATTTTCTCTCTCCCTCCTTTCTTAAGAAGTGGTGAAACATTTGCCAACTTCCAATCTATGGGATTGTTCCCGAATCTAAAAATCATTGCTAGCACAACCATTAATCCCGGGGTTTATCAGGCTTTAGTCTCTTAAATTTCTCCAGTACTACTTCTCTGCTGATATTAATTTCCTTAAATGTCCTCACCCTTTTTAGCCCCTAGGTTACCATCTATTTCTGGTATGAAACTTGTGTCTTCTACTGTGAAGACAAGACACAAAATATTTGTTCAATGCCTCTGCCAATTCCTCATTTCCCATGATAATTTCTCCTGTCTTTGCTGTTAAGGGCCCAATGTTTACTTTAGCTACTCTCTTCCTTTTTATATACTTATAAAAGCTCTTCTAATCTGTTTTTATATTTCTGGCTAGTTTACTCTCATTTTATTTTTTTCCCCTTATCATCGACTTTCTGGTGGCACTTTGCTGGTTTCTAAAACATTCCCAATCTTCAAACTTGTTACTAATTTTTTTTTTTTTGCAACGTTGTAAACATCTTCTTTTAATCTAATGCTATCCCTAACTTTCTGAGTGGGCCACGGATAGGCCTTCTTGCTGAGTTTTTGTTTTTTTTCAATGGAATGTACTTTTGTTGAACATTTTGAATTGTTTCTTTAAATGTTTCCCACTGTTCATTTACCTCCATGCTATTTAGTCTATTTACCCAATTAACTTTAGCCAGTTCCCCCTCATTACCTATGTAATTGACTTTGTTTCAGTTTAAGATTCTTGTTTTTGGTTAGAATATGTCACTTTCAAATTTAACTTGGAATTGAATGGTATCATGATCACCATTTCCCAGTGGATCTTTTACTATGACATTACTAACTAACCCTGCTTCATTACACAATGCTAGGTCTACGATAGCTTTACTCTCTACTTGGTTCCACAGCATATTGCTCCAAGAAACTGCCATAAGAACATTCCACAAACTCATCTTCTAGACCACTCTAGCCAATTTGATTGTCCCAGTCTATGTGAAGATTAAAGTCCCACACAATTATTACATTGCCTTTGTTACAAGCTCCAATACTTTCTTGTTTAATGCTCTGTTCAATGGTATCACTACAGTTAAGGGGCCTGTAAACTACTGTTTCCTGACTCTTGCTATTCCTAATTTCCACCCAGACCGATTCTACTTCATGATCTGAGGCCAGATCCTTTCTCACTGATGACCTTACGTTATCGTTTACTGTCAGGGGCTCCCCCTCCTCCTTTGCCATTCTGTCTGTCTTTCTGAAATATTGTGTACCCTGGAATATTTATTTCCCAACCTTAATCACCTTGTTACCATGGGTGGAATTTTGCAGCCCTGTTGCTGCAGGGGTGGGGCTGTAAAACGCGGTGACTTCGGCAGGACTGGGAAATCCCGCTGGTGGGAGGGGTCATAAAATTCCACCCCATGTCTGTGTAATGGTGATTAGACCTAAATCATTTACCTATATGACAGTAGTTCATCTATCTTGTTGCAGATGCTTCATGCATTCAGATAAAGAACCTTTAATTTCATTTCTTTACTTCTATTCCCTGCAATAACCTTATTTGTCATATACAATTTTTGTTAAACTCCCTGTCCCTTCTTGTCCCACACTGCTATACTGCTCCGATGCCTCAACCTTTCTCTTGGATTTCTAAATCTCCCTTCACCTGAACCTTCCCCCCGTCTGTTAGTTTAAAGCCCCGTCCACAGCCCTAGTTATACAATTGGCCAGGACACTGGTCCCAGCCTGGTTCTAGTGGAGCCTGCCCCAACAGAATAGCTCACTCTCCCCCGAGTACTGATACCAGTTCCCCATTAATCTCAGCCCCTTTTTCCTCCACACTATTCTTTGAGCTATGCATTTAATTCTCTAATCTGTTTGACCCGATGCCAATTGGTGTGCGGCTCAGGTAACAATCCAGGGATAATTTTCTCTGATCACCTGCGTTTTAATTTGGACCCTACCTCCTCAAATTTTCTTAGCAGAACATCATTCCAATGGTTCTACCTATGTCGTTGGTTCCCACATGGGCCACGACAACGGGATCCTTCCCCTCCCGCTCCAAGCTCCTCTCCAGATGGAAGGAGATGTCCTAAACCCTGGCACTGGGTAAGCAAAACAACCTTAAGAGCTCCAAGTTGCAGCTGCAGAGAACCATACCTATTCCCCCTGACTACTGTGTCTCCTATCACCACCACCTTACTCTTTGCTCCCCCACTCGAATGGCATCCTTCACCATGATGCCATGGTCAGTCCGTTCATCCACCGTGCAGTCCTTATATATAGCATGCACTTCATACCTGTTGGACAAAGCCAGGGGCTAACTTCATCACTACATGGTGGTTCCCATACCTGCCTGACTTGCAGTCACATCCATTTGTCCTTGAACATTGATCAACTCAAGTTCTGCCTAACCTAAGGAGTGTAACCAGCTCCTGAAATAAAGTGCCCAAGTAACTTCTTCTCTGATGCATCGCAGTGTTCGTAGCTCGACCTCCAGCTCAGTGACTCTGAACTGAAGTTCCTCAAGCTGCAGACATCTATTGCAGATGTGTTTGCCTTGGATTACACTGGTTTCCAGGAGCTCTCACATTCTGCAGTCGCACCACATCACCTGTCCTGCTATCTTTATTGTGTTAATTAATAACTTTTTTCTTAATTAATTATAAATTAATTAACTCTACTACTCCCAATAGCTTCAAAACTGCTAGTAAATCTTACCGTGACCAATAAAACCTTACAATTACTAACAGATACACTAAACGAGCAAAATACTCACCGATCACTCTCTGCGTTGTTTAAAATGAACTCTCGCCTCTCTCTCTCTCATCGCTGTTTAGAATGAACTCTCACCTCGCTCTCTCTCCAAGCTGTTTAAAATGAACTCCCCTCTCTTTCTCCACGCTGCTTAAAATGAACTCCCGCCTCTCTCTCTCCACGCTGTTTAAAATGAACTCCCCTCTCTTTCTCCACGCTGCTTAAAATGAACTCCCCTCTCTTTCTCCACACTGTTTAAAATGAACTCTTTCCTCTCTCTCTCTCCATGCTGTTTAAAATGAACTCTTTCCTCTCTCTCTCTCCACGCTGTTTAAAATGAACTCTCACCTCTCTCTCTCTCTCTCTCTCCAAACGGTTTAAAATGAACTCTCCCCTCTCTCTCTCTCTCACCTTGCTGTTTAAAATGAACTCTCGCTTCTCTCCACGTTGTTTAAAATGAACTCTCGCGTCTCTCTCTCTCTCCACGCTGTTTAAACTGGGCTCTCGCCTCTCTGTGCTGTTCAAAATGAACTCTCACCTCTGTCTGCGCTGTTTTAAAACAAGCCATTTAAAATTAGGTAATATCTGTCCCAGCGTAAATGGAACATCTCAGTTTTTTTGAGGTACAGTGTCTCAAATCCAGCGATCCAAAAACTGGCGATGCCCAAAAACCAGACATTTTTTTTAAAAAGCTGCCCTGAATCTTATTATTATTAGATGAGTAAAATAAGTTGCTGGCCTATTTGACTAGATGCTGCATTAGAATGGTGACGCACTGGCTAGTTATCGGCTTTGCATGCCTGTCTTTTCCCACGTTCCAAGTGGTCCTAGGAAACTTTGACTCCACCGAACCCGGCCCGAGCTGCCTGACATGACCCAAACCGCCCGACCCGAAAAGGTGAAGACCCGAAATCTGGCAGGGGCTCGGTCCTGAGGTTGTCAGTTTTGGGATACTGTACCTCAACTTGTAACTTTGGTTCAAATTTTTGATGGTGACATTAGGCCAAAAGTTAGCATTTATTGGGTCCTTGCAGAATATCAAATTCACTATCATGGATACAACATTGTGGAGATCTATTGTTCTTTGCAATGTTAAGATTTTTAAGTTAGTAATTGACAACTTGGTATTCAGATGCACAACATTAACAGGCATGAACGTGGGTCTAAAATCCCAGACAATCCTGCTCACTCTCCATTTTAGATGTAAAAATTATCCATATTTTGGAAGAATTATACAAATATCTATTTTATACTGGAAAATCAAATTGATAGCTCCTTAGCAAGTTGATAAATTAAAGCCCATCTCAAAGGACAGATCTTTAGTATGAATTCTGTCCCAGCCCTCCTCCCCCTCATGTTGGTTTATTAGTTTGATATGACGACACAGGTGGATGTTACTGAATTGAGAGCAGGCGTCATACAAATTTAACCCTGATGAATGCCAAGTGCAAACGTTTGAAAAAAATACATCCTCTGGGGAGGTTGTGTGTGAAATTCAGTTTATTACTGGCTAATAACAATTCGACATGCAAGCCTGGGTCCAGTATGTGAGGGCAAACCATTTTCAATTCCAAGTTTCTGCAAATTATTTTCCATTGACATTTGTTCTTCCTTTATTAAATGTTATACAAAAGGCCTCTTGGAAGACAAGAGCAGTGTGACATTCCCATTGCTGTGAATGGTCCAAAATTTACATCAATCTTCTGGAAGATAAAGGCAACGAACAGAAATGGCTCAGATGTTGTGCTTGGGCTATCATCACCTCGAACTGAAATTAAGACAGACCCTCACATGCCTGAACCCATCAGTCACTAGACAATTGCAATGGACATTAACTGTTTTCATCAGTTCACTGCAAGTCCATAATTAAACAACTTACCCTGGGTTTTTCATGTATTAAATGTTGCTCTAAAAAAATATTGCTTGTCAGATGTCCAGGGCTGGATGAGTTGCAATTTTTTCTACTTAAGCATTAAGACTAAAGCCACTGTCTTATGGCTCAGCATAACCTCTGTTCCCTCGCTATTGATTCCCGCCCCGCTCCCTGGACATCGGTTCAGACTTAAGCCAGCTGGTTGCATTTGACCCCAAGCTGAGCTTCTGACCATATATATCTTTTCCATACAAAGGCCACTATCTCCACTTCTGTAACATTGTTTGACTGTCTCTACTTCAGCCTATCTATTGTCAATACCCTCACCCATGCCTTTTGTTACCCCTGGACTTGACTATCCCAAAGCTCTCTTGGTTAGTCTCCCCCACTCCTAAACTTCAGTACCCAAACCTCTGCATCCTAATCCACACCAAATCCACCTCTCATACCTCCCATGTTTGCTCCTGCTCCCGTCATGGCTCCAATTTAAAATTTTCATCCTTACATTCAAATGCCATATACTCCTCCAACCCTACAACTCTCTAAGAACTCTGCGTTCCTTAAACTTCTGCTTCTTGCGTATCCCCCATCTGTGGCCCCATTAGCACTATTAGCCACGTTGCAGTCCTCTAGAGTTAATATTGTAACTTCATTTAGTTAACTACTAGCTTCAGGCCATAAGATTTTCCCCACCTTCTCTTCAGCAGGGTTGTGACTGTATGGGGTGGGTGTGCCATCATTTCGGAGTAAGGAGGGAGGGAAGGACAGCTTTGTGCTGGCAGCAGGGACTTGTGGTTGGTGTGCCTTTGACATCTATCCGTTCTTTTTTCTTCTCCCAGGTTTATGTCTGTTGTAGCCACCTCAACTTAGTGAGTTTTTCATGCTTGAACTCACCACCCAATCTCTACAATTCCTCAGCTAGTCGCACATCCTGTTTGTCTCATAAATTGTCTTAACTTATTTGATTTCTCCTGCCATCGTCTATTGTTCATCAAGCTTGTGATTTAACTATCGCCCGCTTTCCACTTAATCACGTTATGCGCCATTAATTTCTTCTCATGAGTTCTCACCCTCCCTTTTCCCCTTGACTGTTACTTTTAAAAGACTGTCCATCTGTAATTTCTCCCAGTTCTGACGAAGGATCCACACCTGAAATGTTAACTTGTCTGTTCCCTCCTCTAATGCTGACTGTCCAAATGAGTGCTTGCAGCATTTACTGTTTTTGTCCCATGTCCCCAAAAGAATTCTTCACACATCATGATTAAATAAAGCATCCCTATCCAGTTGCATGAAACAACCGTATCACATTATACTGATCGCGAACGATGGTCATTCAGACTATTTACTCCTCATAGTTTCAAAGTTGTGCAGCTCACTCTGTCAATGGTCATGTGGGTGAATGAGTCCTGAATCACTTTCTACAAGAATGCAGTCAACTGGAAATATGTAGCTCATTCAAATATTAAATGACCTTTGTCCCGGTGACAGTGGAGGTCCTCTTCTTTATACAGACATTCTAAACGGCTGTTGGAGCTCCCTCCCACATTGGACTTCAATGGTGCGTTGTGTTATTCAACAAAATAGCAACACAATGCACATGTGCTGCTACAGAACCTTTCCACTGCGAGATATCCCAAGGACTGAATCATTACGCTATGTATTCCAGTGTATTATTTGGCTACTCAGTAAGAGATGTGTTCAACTGGACCTGTGCCTTTAAGAAAGCAAACCTTAAAATATGCAGTTGTTTTAGAGGCCAATTGCTGGCAAGGATATTCAAAATTATGGAACTAAGGCAGGTCAATAAAGCTTAAGCCAACCGAATGGCAGAATAGGCTCCAGGTGCTAAATAGCCTTATTCCTGGTCCTATGTTCCTCATTTCTGAGCTAATTCAAGGTTAATTATTGTTACTGAGAGAATACTGGATTACAAAAATATCAGCTAATACCTTGGAAGATAGAAATGGAAGAAGACATTGGAGATTCTGAATGGACATACAAAAAAAGAGAAAAAAAATCTCTCGTAAATGTAAGACAATCACCAATAAATTCAATAAGAAACTATTTTACCCAGAGAGTGGTGAGAATGTAAAATTCATCAGCATATGGAGTGTTTGAGGCCAATAGGCCTTGGTGGCTTTAAGGGGAAGCTGGGTAAGTGCATGATGGAGAAAGGAATAAAAGGATACGCTGATAGGGTTAGATTAAGTAAGGTAAGAGAGTTCATAACACTGGCATGAACCAGTTCTGTGCTGTAAATTCTATGCAACTTCATAAACCGCTCCTATAAGCTTACATGTAAGACCTGAACCAGGCGGCAGTAAATGCAGGAGATTGGCATAGAAGTTGTTTTAAGACCAGCAAAAAAAAAGCATTGATTTTTCCTTCATGTGCTTTCATGGGATGTGGGCATTGCTGGCTAGCCCAACATTTATTGCCCATCCCTAACTCCCTGTTGCCCTTGAGAAAGGGGTGGTGAGCCACCTTCTTGAACCACTGCAGTCCCTGTGGTGTAGGTACACCCACAGTGCTGTTAGAGGGGGAGTTCTAGGATTTTGACCCAATGACAATGAAGGAGTGGCAATTATAGTTCCAAGGCAGGAAGGTATGGGGTTTGATGGGGAACTTCCAGGTTCTGGTGTTCCCATGCATCTGCTGCCCTTGTTCTTCAAGGTGGTAGAGGTCATTTGGAAGATGCTGCTGAAGGAGCCTTGGTGAGTTGCTGCAGTGCATTTTGGAGATTGTACACACTGCTGTTACTTTGCACTGGTAGTGGAGGGAGTGAATGTTGAAGTATCTTGGGCAGTAGCTAAAGGTTGGGCAACCTGTGTTTTGCCAATCATTAAACTTTTTTTGTGATGAGCTTTTTAAAGCAAGTGGTGCCTTTTTAACTTTTATTTGACAGTGCAGCAACTGTTTAGTAAAACAAAGATGAGCATCCCTTTTGTCATTTCTGAGCATCAAAGAATCTTTCACACCCTCTAAACCTGAAAAACATAAAGGTAGGTCCAACTAATGATGGCATCATCTCTTTAGCTCTGAAGAGTTACACTGACTCGAAACGTTAACTCTGTTTCTCTCTCCACAGATGCTGTCAGGCCTGCTGAGTTTTTCCAGCATTTTGTGTTTTTATTTCAGATTTCCAGCATCGGCAATATTTTGCTTTCATCTCAGTGATGGCATCATTCCTGAATCAAACAGGAAATCCTGATTTCATTGGTACACTTTGTCTGGAACATAGTATTGATATCTGCGGGCATGAAATATCTTCTAACGAGAACAATGCCACAATTTCAGACCTAAATTACTGCAGGGTTGCAATTACCAATACAAATGGTAAATGTCTAAGACATTTCAAATTTGTTTCTGGCTCATTGTTGTTTGTGGGAGCTAGCTGTGTGCAAATTGGCTGGATTAAGACATTTAGTGGTTGTGAAAAGCACCAAATAAATGTAAGTCTTTCTTCTAAACGCCATGTTCTGGGATGCTCTCATGTCCCTTCGTTGCACTGTCCTTCCCTGCACCTTCAAAAGTTCCACACAACTCAACACCTGAAGCATGCAGTCAGTTAGCATGCCTAACCCTCCCCCACTCTGGTTAGCATGCCTAACCCTCCCCCACTCTGGTTAGCATGCCTAACCCTCCCCCACTCTGGTTAGCATGCCTAACCCTCCCCCACTCTGGTTAGCATGCCCAACCCTCCCCCACTCTGGTTAGCATGCCTAACCCTCCCCCACTCTGGTTAGCATGCCTAACCCTCCCCCACTCTGGTTAGCATGCCTAACCCTCCCCCACTCTGGTTAGCATGCCTAACCCTCCCCCACTCTGGTTAGCATGCCTAACCCTCCCCCACTCTGGTTAGCATGCCTAACCCTTCCCCTCGGTTAGCATGATCCGCCCCCCACTCCCCCCCCCACCCCCCCCCCGCCAAACCGGTTGGCATGCCCAACACTTCCCTTCAGTTAGCATGACTAACAGCCCCCCCCACCCAGTTAGCATGACTAACACCCCCCCCCACCCAGTTAGCATGACTAACCCCCCACCCCCCCACCCCACCCACCCCAGTTAGCATGACTAACCCTTCCCCCCGCCAAGTTAGCATGACTAACCCCCCCCACCCCCCGCCCCCACCGGTTAGCATGACTAACCCTTCCCCCCCACCCCGGTTAGCATGCCGAACCCTTTTCCCCACATCCCCCCCTCCCTCCAGCCAACTTGCCTAACCCTTCCCATTACTGTTAAAGGTTTTATTTTGGTTCTGTTAGAACATTGTATTGTATTCTGTTTTGAACACAAGCAGTTCAGCAGTCTCTCAGTACTGCACTGAAACATCAGTTAAAATTGCGACCCTGAATCCTTAGAATGAGGCTGAAACCCACGCCAACTGCAAAGACAACTACTTGCATTTATATAGTGCCTTCAATGTAGTAAAACATGCCAAGATGCTTCATTTCAGTGTTTCAAAACAAAATTTGGCACCAAGCCACAAATGGAGATATTAGAACAGAAAGAGGTAGGTTCCAAGAAGCACCTTAAAGGAGAAAAGAGAGGCGGAGAGGTTTAGGAAGAAAACTCCAAAGTTTACAGCCTAGGGAGTGAATGCATGGCAGCCAACGGTGGTGTGATTAAAATCGGAACTGGAGGAATACAGATATCTTGGAGGGTTGGAGATTATAGAGAGAGGAAGGAGCAAGGCCATGGAGGAATTTGAAAATAAGGATGAGAACTGAAAAATCGAGATGGCCTTCTGACTCACCTACCATGAGCTCAGGACATCCCAAAGTGCTTTACAGTTAATAAAATATTTTTGAAGTGCTGTTTTAATGCAAGAATCGCAGCAGCCAATTTGCACACAGCAGCTCCAACAAACATCAATGTGATAATGACCAGATAATCTAGCTTTGTGATGTAGATTGAGGGATAAATATTGACCAGGACACCGGGGATAACTTCCCCTGCTCTTCTTCGAACTAACGCCATGGGGTATTTTACATTCACTCGTGCAGGCAGGTGGGGCCTTAGTTTAATATCTCACCCGAAAGACAATATCACTGACAACGCAGCGCTCCGTCAGCGCTGCACTGGAGTGTAGGCCTCGATTTTATGTGCTCAAGCCCTGGAGTTAGACCTGAACATGGAACCTTGTGATGCAGAGGTGAGAGTGCTACCAACTGAGGCATGGCTGGCAGAAAGAATGCAAAAGTAGCCAAAGTTGGAAAAGCAGACAGCACATCCTGCAAAACGGCGCTAAAGCTGTGGATGAAAACAACGATTATGAATTTGATGTACTGCGGGGAGCCAAAGGAAGTTGTTGAGGATGGGGCTAAAAGGGAGTAGGATTTAGAGAAACAGGCAGAGTTTTGGATGAGTTACCGTTAATATGGGGTCTAACTTAGGCTGTCAATGAATGAGTGTGGGAGTGAAGGGAGTTGCAGCAGCAGTGGGATGTAGTAGTAGCACCTACACTGGGATGTGAGCAGCAGAAATGGCCACCTTTGGCTTGCAACCACCTTCGGCTTGCAACCACCTTCTTCAGGGAATCTAGGGATTTAAAATAAACGCTGATCTTTCCAGCAGTAAAACCACAAAATTATGGCTGTATTGGCTTACCTAAGAACACTAACTCAACTTCAAATGTAAACTGTTCTTCAAAGTGATTTGAGATATTTTTATAAAAAGTAATTTATTCAAATTTTATCATGGGCACCTTCATTATAGAGCAAATTTCGATTAGAAAATGCCCCAATGCACTTCATAAAGATGGGGAAGGGAGGTAATGAAACATTAAAAAAGGGGCAGATGGTGACTCACGGAGTGAGTTCAGAGAGGTGACCAAATCTGGGACAAAAAGACAAGTTTTGAGATTTTGAGAAATGGAGGTGCAGGTGCTTAGGAAAGGAGTTCCATCCTAAGCACCTGTGGTTATAGAACCACAGGAAAGCTACAGTGCAGAAAGAGGCCATTCAGCCCATCGTGACTGAGCTGGCCAAAAGAGAAAGAAAAGAAGAAACTAGCTGCTCATTTTTAACCCCACTTTCCAGCACCTGGTCCGGAGCTTTGCAGGTTACAGCGCTTCAGATGCAGATCCAGGTACCTTTTAATTGAGTTGAGCATTTCAGCCTTAACCACCAATTTAGGCAGCGAATTCCAGACGCCCACCACCCTCTGCATGAAGAAGTTTTTCCTCATGCCCCCTCTAATCCTTCATCCTTCTACCAATCACCTTAAATCTATGCCCCCTGGTAACTGACATCTCTGCCAGGAAAAACCAGTCTTTCCTGTCTAGTCTATCTAGGCCCCTCACAACCTTGTACACCTCAATTAGGTCATCCTGCAGCCTCCTCTGTTTGAAGGAAAACAACCCCGGTCTATCCAATCTTTCCTCATAGCTGCAACTTTCAAGCCTTGGCAACATTCTTGTAATTCTCCTCTGTACTGTCTCCAGAGCAATTTATGTCCTTCCTGTAAATGAGAAAACATTTTCCGATCTGAGACTTTTTAAACAAGGTGACAATTGAATTGGAACCATCAAGGTAAAGCAAGTAAACCATAGCGTCGTGGTTATAATGGACCAAGTCATAGGAATATAACATCACATTTTCTGAGGATGTCATCTTCCTGATTCAGAAGAAGTCGAGTTCCTCTAGACTGAGCAGTGTCACTTCTAGTTTGACAGAATCGTACAACATTTTAGAGACTGCACTTTATTTACTATACTGCTTTATCACCAGGCTCCAAACTTTATTGCGACACTCCCTGAGCTATATCACAAATTTGCATAATAGTGCTCAAGTCTTTCAAATTGTACATGCAACACAAAAATACACTTCCCTGTAGTCATCTGCATGTGTTTTGGCTCCAGATCCAGACCCAAGTTTCCCTATCTTCCATTTTTCAGGCTTTTGCTGCCTTTCTCCTGTTCCCTATATTTCTGCTGGTTTCCATCACTGACATTTTACTTTGCCAACTTATTATTCTATGTCCAACACACTTGCACTGTGTTTGGCGGATGCCCTTCCTTGCTACCACCCCAATACAAGAACTTGTATTATTACATTAGCAACAGATTCTGGAATACTTTCCTGAAATCTATCCTCAAAAATCACCTTAAAATCTACCTTTTTGACCATGCTTTGAAGCCAGCTTCCCAAACTCACCCACAACCACAGTTTGCATCTGCTTTTGGCCTTGAGAGGACAATAGGACATTTTAAAGGGATTACATAAAAGCAGCTTGTTGTTGATCACACACTTACCATTTATTTAATACAAGGAAACATCAAGAATCAAAGGAAAATGCCCACAGATCCAATGTGAACTCAGGAGCATGGTCTGCATTATTCATTTGACTTTTGATGACAGCAAATTGTTTGCAAAGTACCTGCACGAAGAGGTGAGTTACATTCTCAGTATCCTCCATCATTACAATCCCAGTATTATTCTGTTGCAGCAACTGTAATCCAACATTAATGCAGATACAATCCATTCTAAAGCAGCAGCCAATCTCCTCCACCTGTCCCTCCCACATCCCCTAGATTTGTATGCTTGCGGTATATAAACAGAGACAGACTTTACAGTGTTGTGATCTTGATCCTAAATGTAGCTTGAATGCTAAAGTAAAGCACAACAGCTGTCCAGTTACTATACTATGGCTCATATCTGGATTCTGAGTTTGACTTTTGTTAATAGTATTGATGGAAAGCCAGGTGTGACAAGGGAAGCTTATGTCTGAATATGCCAATACGTGTCGTCATCAGCTGTCCCTCAATTCGAGGTTGATGGGTCATGAGTTTTTGCCATGAGTCTTCGTGTGGCTGAACAGGTCAATTCTCGACCTGTAGACCTTTGGGCACATGTGGCAGGATGTTCCATGAGGTAATGGAATCCGGAGTGAAGGATTTGCTTCCGTTCCTTTCCTTCTCCACTGCTGCTCTGCTTCATCATTAAGGCATTTGGACTCGAAGCATCAAGCAGCTTGATGGGCAAGCCGTCACCATTCTGAACAACTGGTAGCAAGCTCCTCCAATCATTAATATCAACACTGCCATGCTTCAAAGACAGCTTTAGAGCGTCTTTGTACCACTTTCTTTGCCCTCCCCTGGAATGTTGGCCATTTGGGGGGTTGAGAAACCAGGACCTGACAGGGGAGATGCTTTTCTGCCATCCAGTGTCTAGTCTACTGTAGTTGATTTTGCAGGAGTTTTGCCCGAAAGCTTTTGGATCTGGCTTCAAGAAAAAAAAACTAGCATTTGTTTGACAGTCCTCGCATTGAATCCAGAGGATGCAGCGGAGGTATTGCTGATGGTATTTCTCCAGTGCTATTATGTGTCATTGATATACAGTCCAGGTCACATTGCAGTACAGTTCTGTGGTGACAACAACTACTCTGTACATGAAGACTTTTGTTGGCTTGTGGAGGCCTTTGTTGTCAAACACTCACTGTCATAGTTTGTAGAAGGCTGAGCTGGCACAGCTGATCTGGTGTTGGATCTCCACATCAATGGTGGCCTTTTGAGAGAGGTGGTTGTTAAGATATGGGAAGTACTCAACAAAAGTGCACTTCCCAAAACCAATACTAGAAGTTAATGGACAATAAATTCCTTATATGGCTGCATGCACTTTGGGGAATAAATTTGAATAATATCTACCATGAGGCACAGACAAAGTGTTGAAGAACTGTCTGTTGTAATGAAAACATACTACTCAGGCTCACTATACTAACTTTCACTACTGTAGAAGAACCTTAACTTAGGGTTAGTAGATCTAGCTTCACTGCATTATATGCCACAAATACAAGGAGAAATAAGACTTTGCCAATAGGAACATAGAAGAGTAGGCCATTCAGCCCCTCCAGCCTGTACCACATTCAATTACATTATGGCTCATCTATACCTCGACTCTATTTACCTGTCTTTGTTCCATTCCCTTGATACCTTGCCAAACAAAAATTTTGAATATTTCAACTTTCCCAGCATCCACAACCTTTTGGGAGACAATTCCATTTTCCATTAACCATTGTCTGGAAAAATGCTTCTCCATTTCTCTCCTAAATAGCCTAGATCTAATTTTAAGACTATCCTCCTTTTCTTTTGAATTCCCTCACAAGAGCAGCGGTTTCTCTGCATCTACCCTACCAAATCCCTTTGTCATTCCAAATACCTTGCTTAGATCACCTCTCAATAATTTCAACTCAAAGGAATGCAAACCATGTTTCTACAACCTATTCCCATAATTTAATCCTTTAAGTGCTGGTAGAATTCTACTGAATTGTGCCGTATGTCATCCAAGGCCAATATTTCTTCTCGAAGGTTTGATGTCCAAAATTGAATGCAATATTCCAAATAGGGCTTTGTCCAAGCTTTGTACAACTGAATCATTACTTCCTCTTTTTTGAATTTCAATCCCCTTGAGATAAAGGTTAACATTCAATCAGCTGAGCTGATTAAAAAACTCGGATGCGGGTACAAAAGGTAATGATTTTGTACATGGACGCCTGAAGCTTTTTGCCCCAACATTGCTCTTGATCTCTCACTGTTAAGAAAATGTTCTGATTTGTTTTTGTCAAGTCCAAAGTGGATAACCTCACATTTCCCCATATTGAACTCCATTTGCCATAGCTCTGTCCATTCACTTAATCTATGTTCTGTTATAACTTCCTGCTCCAATACACAAGTTATTGCGCCTCCCACCTTGGTGTCTTCTGCAAACTTGGGATATATAACTCTCTTCAATAAAGTCATCAATATATATAGTAAAAAGTTGGGACTCCTGGGCTTTAAATAAGATAAAAATCTAACATGTAAATGAAAATGTAAAAATATTCCAAGTCACTGATTTACAGTTTCATAAAATATCTTAGGCCCTGATAATGTGTTAGCACAACATAACACATTCCTGTATTGTGAAATGCAATACACAAAATACTCCTAATTCACTTTTATTTCCAATAATACATGAAGAGTGGCAGGAGGGCATGCCAAGAGCAGCACCAAGCAAACTTAAAAATGAAGTGTCAACCTGGTGAAGCTACAACACAGGACTACCTTAGTGCCAAACAGCATAAGCGGCAAATGATAGACAGACCTAAGCAATTATGGGGAGGCAGTAGCGTAGTGGTTTTGTCACTGGACTAGTAATCCAGAGACCCAGGGTAATGCTCTGGGGGCCAAGGTTCCAAGCCCACCACGGCAGACGGTGAAATTTGAATTCAATAAAAATCTGGAATTAAAAGTCTGATGATGACCATGAAACCATTGCCAATTGTCACAAAAACCCATCTGGTTCACTAATATCCTTTGGGAAGGAAATCTGCTATCCTTACCTGGCCTACATGTGACTCCAGAACCACAGAAATGTAATTGACTCTGAAATGCCCTCTGAACAAGGGCAATTAGGGATGGGTAATAAATTGTGGCCTAGCCTGCGAAGCCCACATCCCATGAACGAATAAAAAAAACTCCACAACCAACCTGAATCATATCTAATCTCTGCAGCCCTGCCACATCCAGTTGTGAATGGTGGTGGACAATCAAACAACTCTCTGGAGGAGGAAGCACCTCAAAAATCCCCATCCTCAATGATGGGAGAGTTTAGCAAATCAGTGCAAAAGATAAGGCTGAAGCACTTGCAATAATCTTCAGCCAGGAGTGCCGAGTCGATGGTCCATCTCGGCCTCCGCTGGAGTTCTCTAGCATCATAGTCTTTAGCAGTCCTTAGCCAGTTCAATTCGCTCTATGTGATATCAAAAAGCGGCTGAAGGCACTGGATCCTGCAAAGGCTATGGGCTCTGACAATATTCCAGCAATAGTACTGAAGTCTTGTGCTCCAGAACTTGCCGTTGCACCACGGTTGGCTCTGCTGTACAGGGGAGGAGTAAAGAGTGTGGGAATGCAATAGTTATAGGGGATTCAATTGTAAGGGGAATAGATAGGCATTTCTGTGGCCGCAAACGAGACTCCAGGATGGTATGTTGCCTCCCTGATGCTAGGGTCAAGGATGTCTCAGAGCGGCTACAGGACATTCTGAAGGGGGAGGGTGAATAGCCAGTGGTCGTGGTACACATTGGTACAAACGACATTGGTAAAAAAAGGGATGAGGTCCTAAAAGCAAAATATAGGGAGTTAGGAAGTAAATTAAAAAGTAGGACCTCAAAAGGTAGTGATCTCAGGATTACTGCCAGTGCCATGTGCTAGTCAGAGTAGAAATAGCAGGATATATCGGATGAATACGTGGCTGAAGAGATGGTGTGAGGGGGAGGGTTTCAGATTCCTGGGACATTGGGACCGGTTCTGCGGGAGGTGGGACCAGTACAAACTGGACGGGTTACACCTGGGCAGGACCGGGACTGATGTCCTAGGGGGAATATTTGCTAGAGTGGTTGGGGAGGGTTTAAACTAAAATGGCAGGGGGATGGGAACCTATGCAAGGAGTCAGAGTGGGAAGAATCAAGGACAAGAACAAAAGACAGAAAGGGGAATAAGAAAAGTGATAGGCAGAGAAATCATGGGCAAGAATCAAACAGGGCACCTCAGTGAAAAATAGTGGAAACAGGACAAGTAATGCTAAAAAGGCAAGCCTTAAGGCTTTGTGCCTTAATGCGAGGAGCATTTTCAATAAAGTGGATGAATTAACCGCACAAGTAGATGTAAACAGGCATGATATAGTTGGGACTATGGAGACATGGCTGCAGGGTGACCAGGGATGGGAACTGAACATCCAGGGGTATTCAGTATTTAGGAAGGACAGACAAAAAGGAAAAGGCGGTGGAGTTGCATTGCTGGTTAAAGAGGAAATTAACGTAATAGTGAAGAAAGATATTAGCTCCGACGGTGTGGAATCTGTATGGGTAGAGCTGAGAAACACTAAGGGGCAAAAAACATTAGTGAGGGTTGTATATAGACCCCATAACTGTAGCGGTGATGTTGGGAATAGCATTAAACAGGAAATTAGAGACACATGCAATAAAAGAACATCTGTAATAATGGGTGACTTTAATCTGCATATAGATTGGGCAAATCAAATTTGTAACAATACCACAGAGGAGGAATTCCTGGAGTGTATATGGGATGGTTTTCTGGACCAATACGTTGAGCAATCAACTAGAGAACAGGCCATCTTAGACTGGGTATTCTTTAATGAGAAAGGAATAATTGGCAATCTAGTTGTGCGAGGCCCCTTGGGGATGAGCGACCATAATATGTTAGAATTCTTCATCAAGATGGAGAGTGATGTAGCTGATTCTGAGACTAGGGTCCTGAATCTTAATAAAGGAAACTATGATGGTATGAGGCACAAGTTGGCTATGATGGATTGGGAAACGTTACTTAAAGGGATGATGATGGTGGATCGACAATGGCAAATGTTCAAAGGGCGCATGGGTGAACTGCAACAATTGTTTATTCCTGCCTGGCACAAAAGTAAAATAGGAAAGGTGGCCAAACCATGGCTTACAAGGGAAATTAGAGATAGTATTAGATCCAAGGAAGAGGCATACAAATTGGCCAGAAAAAACAATAGACCTGAGGATTGGGAGCAGTTTAGAATTCAGCAAAGGGGAACCAAGGGATTGATTAAGAAGGGGAAAATAGAGTGTGAGAGTAAGCTTGCGGGGAACATAAAAACTGACCGTAAAAGTTTCTACAGGTATGTGAAGAGCAAAAGATTGGTGAAGACATATGTAGGTCCCTTACAGTCAGAAACAGGGGAATTTATAATGGGGAACAAAGAAATGACTGACCAACTAAATACATACTTTGGTTCTGTCCTCACAAAGGAGGACACAAATAACATACCAGAAATATTGGAGAACACAGGGTTTAGCGAGAGGGAGGAACTGAAAGAAATCAGTATTAGTAGGGAAATGGTGTTGGAGAAATTGATGGGATTGAAGGCCGATAAATACCCAGGGCCTGATAATCTACATCCCAGAGTACTTAAGGAAGTGACCCTAGAAATAGCGGATGCATTGGTGGTCATCTTCCGAGATTCTATAGACTCTGGAACAGTTCCTACAGATTGGAGGGTAGCTAATGTAACCCCACTATTTAAAAAGGGAGGTAGAGAGAAAACAGGGAATTATAGACCAGTCAGCCGGACGTCGGTAGTGGGGAAAATTCTAGAGTCTATTATAAAAGATTTAATAGCTGAGCACTTGGAAAACAGTGGCAGAATCAGACAGAGTCAGCATGGATTTACAAAAGGGAAATCATGCTTGACAAATCTACTGGAATTTTTCGAGAATGTAACTAGTAGAGTTGATGAGGGGGAACCAGTGGATGTGGTTTATTTGGACTTCAGAAGGCTTTTAACAAAGTCCCACATAAGAGATTAGCGTGTAAAATTAAAGCGCATGGGATTGGGGGTAGTGTATTGAGATGGATAGAAAACTGGTTGGCAGACAGGAAACAGAAAGAGTAGGAATAAACGAATGGCAGGCAGTGACTAGTGGGGTATCGCAAGGATTAGTGCTGGGACCCCAGCTATTCACAATATATATTAATGATTTAGATGAGGGAACTAAATGTAATATCTCCAAATTTGCAGATGACACAAAGCTGGGTGGGAAGGTGAGCTATCAGGAGGATGCAGAGATGCTTCAGTGTGATTTGGACAAGCTGGGTGAGTGGGCAAATGCATGGCAGATGCAGTATAATGTGGATAAATGTGAGGTTATCCACTTTGGTAGCAAAAACAGTAAGGCAGATTATTATCTGAAAGGCTATAAATTGAGAGAGGGGAACATGCAACAAGACCTGGGT
Organism: Cetorhinus maximus; assembly: GCF_964194155.1. Lineage (NCBI taxonomy): Eukaryota > Metazoa > Chordata > Chondrichthyes > Lamniformes > Cetorhinidae > Cetorhinus > Cetorhinus maximus. The sequence goes on from NC_135900.1 coordinate 40,710,120, forward strand.
GTCCTCGTACACCAGTCGCTGAAGGTGCAGCAGGCGGTAAAGAAGGCAAATGGTATGCTGGCCTTCATAGCGAGAGGATTCGAGTACAGGAGCAGGGATGTCTTGTTGCAATTATACAGGGCCTTGTTGAGGCCACACCCGGAATAGTGTGTGCAATTCTGGTCTCCTTATCTGAAGAAGGATGTTCTTGCTATAGAGGGAGTGAAGCGAAGGTTTACCAGACTGATTCCTGGGATGGCGGGACTGACATATGAGGAGAGATTGAGTCGGTTAGGATTATATTTGCTGGAGTTCAGGAGAATGAGGGGGGGAATCTCCTATAAAATTCTAACAGGGCTAGACAGGGTAGCTGCAGGATGTTCCCGATGGTGGGGGAGTCCAGAACCAGGGGTCACAATCTGAGGATATGAGGTAGACCATTTAGGACTGAGATGAGGAGAAATTTCTTCACCCAGAGAGTAGTGAGCCTGTGGAATTCACTACCACAGAAAGTAGTTGAGGCCAAAACATTGTATGCTTTCAAGGAGTTAGATATAGCTCTTGGGGCGAAAGAGATCAAAGGGTATGGGGAGAAAGTGGGATTAGGCTATTGAGTTGGATGATCAGCCATGATCATAATGAATGGTGGAATAGGCTTGAAGGGCCAAATGGCCTACTCCTGCTCCTAGTTTCTATGTTTCTTCGTGTCCTGAGCCAAGCTGTTTCACTACAGCTACAACACTGACATCTACCCGGCATTATGGAAAATTGCCCAGGTATGTCCTGTCCACAAAAAGTAGGACAAATCCAACATGGCCAATTACCGCCCCCTCAGTCTACTCCCGATCATCAGTAAAGTGATGGAAGGGGTCATCAACTGTGCGATTAAATGCCACTTGTTTAGCAATAACCTGCTCGCTGACAGTCAGTTTGGGTTCCACCAGGGCCACTCTGCTCTTGACCTCATTACAGTCTTGGTTCAAACATGGACAAATGAGCTGAACTCGAGAGGCGAGAGGACAGTGACTGCCCTTGGCATCAAGGCAGCATTTGACCGAGTGTGGCATCAAGGAGCCCTAGCAAAACTGGAGTCAATGGGCATCAGAGGGAAAACTCTCAGGTGGTTGGAGTCATACCAAGAACAAAGGAATATGGTTATGGTTGTTGGAGGTCAATCATCTCCGTTCCAGAACACAGCTGCAGGAGTTCCTCGGGATAGTGTCCTAGGCCCAACCATCTTCAACTGCTTCATCAATGACCTTCCTTTCATCATAAGGTCAGAAATGGGGATGTTCGCTGATGATTGCATGATGTTGAAAACCATTCACTACTGAGGTACAGAAGCAGTCCATGTCCAAAAGCAGCAAGATCAGGACAATATCCAGGCTTGGGCTGACAAGTGGCAAGTAACATTTGTGCCACACAAGTCCCGGGTAATGACCATCTCCAACATGAGGGAATCTAAACATCGCCCCTTGACATTCAATGGCATTACCATCACTGAATCCCCCACTATCAACATCCTGGGGGCTACCATTGAGAGGATACTGAACTGGACCAGCCATATAAATACTGTGGCTAGAAGAGCAGGTCAGAGGCTAGGAATCTTGTGGCAAATAACTCACCTCCTGACTCCCCAAAGCCTGCCCATCATCTACAAGGCACAAGTCAGGAGTGTGATGGAATACACTCCACTTGCCTGGATGAGTGCAGCTCCAACAACACTCAAGCAACTTAACACCATCCAGGACAGAGCAGCCTGTTTGACTGGCACCCCATCAACAAACACTAATTCCCTCAACCAATGATGCATCGTGGCAGCAATGTTTACCTTCTACAAGATGCACTGCAGGAACCAGCAAGGCTCCTTAAACAGCACCTTCCAAACCCACGACGGCTACCACCCTAGAAGGACAAGGGCAGCAGACTGAACACCACCAGTTGGAAGTTCCCCTCCAAGCCACTCACCATCCTGACTTGGAAACATATTGCTGTTCTTTCATTGTTGCTGGGTCAAAATCTTGGAGCTCCTTCCCTGTGGTGTACCTACACCACATGGACTGCAATGGTTCAAGAAGGCAGCTCATCACCACCTTCTCAAGGGCAATTAGGGACGGCAATAAATGCTGGCCTAGCCAGCGAGGCCCACAGCCCATGAACGAATAAAAAAAATACATGATTAACTTGTGTGCAATTGTGCTATAGGCAAAGATTAATTCACAATGCATCACAATGTTACTGTCTAGTTTATACACAGCATGCATTCCTGTAGTTTTGAACAGAATTATTTATATTTATATACCCAGATAGGCTGCCCTCTTTCATGTACAGCATCTAGTCTGGTCATTTTAAGGGGAGACATTTGTTGTAAAAAGATCAAGCATTTACTCAATCCATTACAGATTTATTGTTTTGACAGAAGAATTTAATCTCAATAGTTAAATATTTGGGTTCAAGTTTGCCCAGCAACAATTGACACCAGTCATTTCCGCTCTCCTCCCCCACACCTGCCATCCATCCCCACACTAAAATAAAATAGATTTTATACGGGCTTTCTAAATATCTTTCCAAAGGAATACTTGACTGATTCCATTACCTAGCCACCTTCAAGCTTGTTTAATCAAAACATCAACTAAGAAATTTGGAAGTCAAAAAATCAGCAGCAGGTATTTGACTTATTTATTGCTCCAATTATGGACTACAGCTGTATCCAATCAGGGTACGCATTTTAGATCCAAAACTACCATATATTTGATGGTTTTTCTTTGCAGTTTAAGCTTATTAAGTACTACTGAAAAATATATTTTCCATTTTACTTACATTGTCCCCTTCCTAGGGTGATACATTTTGGGATTTTTCTTTCCATTTCATTCCAACTCAGAAATCCAAAATGACTCGAAAACCACCTACGTTCCAACAGTTTCATACTTTCTTCCTGTGTTAAGTTAGCACTTTAATGTACTCAATATGCAAAGGAATCAAACTTTGGCATAAAATAATATTTACTCACTAACTATGGAGAGTGGCCGATTTTTTTGTATTCCTTTTGACTTTCTGCGCAGTGGATAAGCAGAGAATTTGTTCTTATTGTGCATGTGAAGACATGTTATGACCTAGATTTCAAAGCTCTCAGATTTTTGACCATCAAGGAAGTATCTTGTCACCACTTGACAATGGCCAGACTGAGATGAGAAACTCAACTGTACCAGATGGTGCAGAACATCAAGTAGCCCCAACAAATATTGACTGAATGCATGAATAAAAGGGAGTACTGATTCATTAATAGAATTAATGGCAAAATACTGACAAAGATAGGAAAGGAATTTGAGTCACAGTAGACAGATCCCTCAAGGCATCAGGAAAGGTCTGATATGTCAAAAATTAATAAGATTTTAGGTTTAAGAGCTACATAGTATAGATCAAAGGAGATAATCCCATTAGCATTTGAAGCATTGGCCATGTCACATCTGGAGCATCCTTTTATCATTCTTCAACACATGTTACAGGAAGGGTGCAACAGAACAGCAAAATGTGAAGAGCAGAAGAGTGTGCGTAAGATTAAAGTTTCCAAATGACTAAAACCCAGAGTTGGACAGGATGAATCGGGCCATTTGAATTGGTATTTGATAGCACAAAAGGGACAGGCTGAGAAGTAGATTCAGGTTGGTTGCAAAGTGACGCCAAGTTGAACAAGGCTTGCCAATTTAATTAACTTATCGCATGCCTCAGCCCATTATTGAGAGTTAGGAAAATTCCAAATGCTCTAGCTTTGTGTTCAGCCAATGATAAATTGCATATTTGATATGAGTGCAAGACAATCAAAAATGTGAAGTAAAAAAGGCTACAATAAAATGTTTAAAATTAAAAATCATACTAGCAATATAAATAAATTGTTACGGACCATTGTTTTCTGTTCAGCTACAAGAGAGATCCCAGTACAGTACGAACAAACTCATTTAAGGTTTGGCATTCCACCTGCCCAAACAAACCACATTCCCAACAGCTGATAATTTGATAGAAACCAAATTCTATCAAATTTAGCCAATATGTAAACCGTTATTTTTCGGATGAGACATTAAGTGGGGGCCTGTCTGCTTGCTCAGATGGATGCAAAAGATCACATGGCACTATTTTGAAGAAGAGCAGAGGAGTTATCCCTGGTGTCTTGGCCAATATTTATCCCTCAACCAACATCACAGAAACAGATTATCTGGTCGCTATCACATTGCTGTTTGCGGGAACTTGCCGTGCACAATGGCTCCTGCATTTCCCAGATTGTAGCTATGAGGAGAGATTGGATAGGTTGGGGTTATTTTCCTTAGAACAAAGAAGGCTGAGAGGTGACTTGATTGAGGTTTATGAGGGGAATAGATAGAGTGGGCAGGATAAAATTGTTTCCCTTGATGGAGAATTCTAGAACCAGGGGACATAGATTCAAGATAATTGGCAGAAGGTATAGGGGGGACATGAGGATGAACTTTTTTACGCAGCGGGTAGTGGGTGTCTGGAATTCGCTGCCCAAGTTGGTGGTAGAGGCAGAAACTCTAAACTCTTTTAAAAAGTACCTGGATCTGCACCTTAAATGCTGTAAGCAGCAGGACTATGGGCCGGGTGCAGGAAGGTGGGATTAGAAAGGGCACCTGGGTGTCCTCGGGCTGGCATGGACAAGATGGGCTGAATGGCCTCCTTCTGTGCTGTAACTTTTCTATGATTCTACTACAGTAGTGACTGCATTTCAAAAGTACTCCACTGGCTGTAGAGTGCTTTGAGACGTCTGGTGGCCATGAAAGGTGCTATATAAATGCAGGTCTTTCTATTTTTTTTCTCTTTTCAGGTGTTGTTTCACTCTCCTTTAAATCTGCCGTCATTAACTCCTCATAAAAAAGCCAACCCTTAACCCCACCGTCCCTGCAAACTACTGCCACATCTAAACCCCCCTTTGCTCCCCAAGGTCCTTGAACCTCTTAAACCTGCTCCTATTTTTCCCAGAACGTCATGCTTTAATCTCTCCAATTTAGTTTCCACCCTTGCCACAGTACCGAAGGACAAGTGATATCTTATGTGACTGTGACAAAAGCAAACGTGCCTTCCTTGTCCTACTCAAACTCTCTGCAGCCTTTGACATGACTGACCATACCATCCTCCTCTACTTGTGTCCAGCCCAGTGGGTCGGCTACTGATTCAATTCCTAACTATCTAACCATAGCCACGGAATCACCTGCAATGGTTTCTCTCCCTGCTCTTGCACTGTTACCTCTGGTTTGCCTCAATGATCAACCAATGGGCCCCTCCTATTTCTCATCTATATGCTGCTCCTCAGTGACATCATCCGAAGGCACAGAACGCCGAAAACACCCAGCTCAACCTCACCACCACCTCTCCCCAACTCTTCCACTGTTATTAAATCGTCAGATTGCTTGTACTGGAGGAGAAAACATTTCCTCCAGTTAAATATTGGGAAAACTGAAGCCATTGCTTTCGGTCCCCGCTCCAAACTCTGATCTTCAGATGCCAACTCCATTCCTCTCCCTGGTAACAGTCTGAGTGAGATTCACCCCAGTCTGTTCACAACCTCGGTGTCACATCTGATCCCGAGTTGAGAGCTTTCAACTTCATATTCGTGCTATCGCTATCAGTAAGACCACCTATTTTCCACTTCCATGACATCACTCAGCTTCACCTGTTTCAGCTGACCTGCTGCCGATCCGTGCCTTTGTTACCTCTAGATTTGACTATACCAATGCACTCCTGACTGGTTTCCCATTTTCTATCTTGTGCAAACCTGAGGTTATCCAAAACTCTACAGCCTATCCCTTAACTCGCAGCAAGTCCTGTTCCCCTGTCACCCATGCTCGCTGATCTACAATGGTTCCCAGTCAAGCAACATCTTCTTGACTTTAAAAATTCTCATCCTTATTTTCAAATCCCTCCATGACTTTGCCTTTCCCTATCTGTAACATCTCCAACCCCACAACCCTCTGAGATATCAATGCTCCTCTAATTCTGGCCTCTTGTACGTCCCCAATTTTAATTGCTCCAACATTGGTGGTATGCCTAGGCTCAAAACTCTGGCACTCCCTCTGTACACCTCTCCACCTTTTTGCTTTCCTCTTTTAAGACACTCATTAAAACCCTCCTCTTTGACTAAGCTTTCTTGGTCAACCGATCTAATATCTCCTTATGTAGTTTGGCGCTTTTTTTGTTTTATAATGCTCCTATGAACTACCTTGGGATGTTGCATTACGTTAAAGGTGTTATTCTATAAAGAGGATTTGCAATAGCAGGAAATGGCAACAGGAAAATAACGTGGAGAAATAATCCACATGATCAGCTTGAATAAAAGGATTTCAATCTGCAATCTAGAACAAAGAACAAAGAAAAGTACAGCACAGGAACAGGCCCTTCAGCCCTCCAAGCCTGCGCCGATCATATTACGCATCAACTAAAACATTTTGCACTTCCGGGGTCCGTATCCCTCTATTCCCATCCTATTCATGTATTTGTCAAGCTGCCTCTTAAACACCACTATCGTACCTGCTTCCACCACCTCCTTTGGCAGCGAATTCCAGGCACTCACTACCCTCTGCGTAAAAAACTTGCCCCGCACATCTCCTTTATAGTTAAAAGCAAAAAACTGAGGATGCTGGAAATCCAAAACAAAAACAAAAATACCTGGAAAAACTCAGCAGGTCTGGCAGCATCTGCGGAGAGGAGCACAGTTAACGTTTTGAGTCCTACTCGAAACGTTAACTGTGCTCCTCTCCGCAGATGCTGCCAGACCTGCTGAGTTTTACCACGTATTTTTGTTTTTGTTTTGTTCTCCTTTATAGTTTTCTCCTCTCACCTTAAATCTATGTCCCCTAGTAATTGACTCTTCCACCCTGGGAAAAAGCTTCTGACTATCTACTCTGTCCATGCCACTCATAATTTTGTAAACTTCTATCAAGTCGCCCCTCAATCTCCGTCGCTCCAGCGAGAACAATCCGAGTCTCTCCAACCTCTCCTCATAGCTAATAACCTCCAGACCAGGCAGCATCCTGGTAAACCTCCTCTGCACCCTCTCCAACGCCTCCACATCCTTCTGGTAATGTGGTGACCAGAATTGCGCGCAATATTCCAAGTGTGGCCTAACCAAGGTTCTATACAGCTGCAGCATGACTTCCCAGCTTTTATACTCAATACCCCTGCCAATGAAGGCAGGCATGCCATATGCCTTCCTGACTACCTTATCCACCTGCGTTGCCACTTTCAGTGACCTGTGGACCTGTACACCCAGATCCCTCTGCCTGTCGATGCACTTAAGGGTTCTGCCATTTACTGTATAATTCCTGCCTGTATTAGACCTTCCAAAATGCATTACCTCGCATTTGTCCGGATTAAACTCCATCTGATATTTCTCCGCCCAAGTCTCCAACCGATCTATATCCCGTTGTATCCTTTGACAATCCTCTTCACTATCTACAACTCCTCCAACCTTAGTGTCATCTGCAAACTTACTAATTAGCTCAGTTACATTTTCCTCCAAATCATTTATGTATACCACAAACAGCAAAGGTCCCAGCACTGATCCCTGCGGAACTCCACTAGTCACAGCTCTCCATTCAGAAAAGCACCCTTCCACTGCTACCCTCTGTCTTTTATGACCAAGCTTATAGTTGGTAACATTCCTGTGTCCTAGTCACAATGCTGTACATTCAAGTCCCACTATAGGTTTGAACACAAAATCTAGGTAGTATTTTCAGGTGAGATGTTAAAATGTAGATGTAAATGATCCAATGGTACTATTCAAGGAAGTTCATGGAATTCTTCTGGTGTTTTGGCTAACATTCCTCCCTCAAACAAGAGCACCAAGATATAGATTAATTGGTCATTCATTCATTTGTTGCTTTTGGGACCTTGTGGGCTTCAAAAGTAATCCATTGGCTGTAAATCACCTTTGTTAATCCCGAGTATTTGATAAGGCACGATATAAATGCAGTTTTTTAACCATTTGACCCAATTTATTCCATTATTTGGAATTATAAAATGGTAGCCTATTGTTCCAACCCATGCACAAGGATTAAAGTTGCCTCGCAAACAATGCAATTTTAAAAAATCTGAACATATAGCTTAGAGTGCGAGAGAAGGACCCTGAGACAGGTAGTCAGCAGCACCTGGAGGAGTGTACACGGAGAGCAGACCTGCATGAGAAGGGCAGCAATGGCAGGAGATAAAAACCGGCAGCAGAGAGGGAGGCCCAGCACATCGAAAGCAGACCTGCGTAAGAAGGGCAGCTGCAGTGGGAGATAAAAACCGGCGGCAGAAACGGAGGTCCAGCACACGGAGAGCAGACCCGCATGAGAAGGGCAGCTGCAGTGGGAGATAAAAACCAGCAGCAGAGAGCCCCTTCAACTTGTTTCTACCTGTCAGAGCTGAAGTGTGATGTCAAAGAAAAACAGGTAAGTGATTGGTGGGTATCTCTTCCGTGTCTCTTTTGATTGGCCAACTGGTTTAAATCAGGAGATGTTATTACAGCTGAAGAGTACAGTTAAGAAATCCACTTTTAAAATATTTAACATTCAAATTAATTAATTAAATAGAATAGAGATGGCTGGGCAGGCGATGTGCTGCAGCTGTAGTATGTGGGTACTGGCGGATGCTGGAGTGATCCACGGTGACCACATCTGCAGCAAGTGTTGGCTGCTCAAGGAACTTCGGCTCAGAGTTGATGAGCTGGAGTCCGAGCTGTGGACACTGCGACATATCAGGGAGAGAGTTACCTGGACTGTGCGCTTCAGGAGACAGATTAATTACATCAAATTTGGACTGTGGTCAGGGACAGGAAGGTGTGACTGTGAGTGAGGCAGGTATAGGGATCCAGAATTTAGCTTTGGAGGAGCCTCAGCCAGTGCCCTTGTCCAATAGGTACGAGTTTCTTGCTCCTGGTGTGGATGAGGGCACAGAATGCAGGGAGGATGAGCAAACTGCTCACAGCACCGTGGTGCAGAGCGCCATTCAAGTGGGGGGGGGTAGAAAAAAGAAATGTAGTAGTAATAGGGGATAGCATAGTTAGGGGAATAGATAATGTTCTCTGCAGTAAAGACAGAGAGTTCCAAAGGCTGTGGTGCCTACCTGGTGCCAAGGTTAAGGACATCTCTTCTGGGCTGGAGGGGAACTTGGAATGGGAGGGGAAAGATCCAGTTGTTGTGGTCCACGTAGGTACCAACGACATAGGTAGGACTAGGGAAGAGGTTCTGTTGAGGGACTATGAGCAGCTCGGGGCTAAATTACAAAGCAGAACCACAAAGGTTTAATCTCCGGATTACTACCTGAGCCACATGCAAATTGGCATAGGGTAATTAAGATTAGAGAGGTAAATGCGTGGCTAAAAGATTGTTTTGGGAGAAATGGGTTCTGACTCATGGGGCATCAGCACCAGTACTGGGGAAGGAGACAGCTATTCCGTTGGGATGGGCTTCATTTGAACCATGCTGGGACCAGTGTCCTGGCGAATCGTATGACTAGGGTTGTAGATAGGACTTTAAACTAATTAGCTGGGGGGAAGGAGTTCAATTGAAAGGAAGTTTAAAAAATCAAAAAGAAACGAGAGCGCAGAGGTGCAGGGTAGTGAAGAGGTCAACGATAAAGTGTGGCAGGAAGGGGCAGAAAATATAAGCAGAAGAGTGCAGCAGAAATCAGAACCAGAATGAGCAATAATCTTAAAAAGTCAAAGCTTAAGGTTCTTATCTGAACGCACGCAGCATTTGTAAAAAGATAGGCGAGTTGACGGCACAAATAGAAATAAATGAATATGACTTGATAGCTATTACAGAGATGTGGTTGCAGGGTGACTAAGACTCAATATTCAAGGGTATTCGACGTTCCAGAAAAATAGGCAGAAAGGAAAAAGGGGTGAGGTAGCTTTGTTAATAAAGGAAGGCATCAGTGCAGTGGTGAGTAGTGACATTGGTGCAATAGATCATGATGTGGAATCAGTTTGGGTGGAAATAAGGAATAGCAAGGGGAAGTAGTCACAGATGGGAGTCACCTATAAGCCCCCAAAGAGTTGCCTCACTGTAGGACAAAGTATAAATTGGGAAATAATGGAAGCGTGTAAGAAGGGTGCTACAATTGTCATGGATGATTTTAATCTGCATATTGACTGGACAAATCAGATTAACAGGGTTAACATGGAAGACGAATTTGTCAACTGCATCAGGAGTTGTTTCTTAGAGCAATACATTGCAGAACCTACCCGGGAACAGGCTATTTTAGATCTAATAATGTGTAATGAGGTGGAATTAATAAGAGATATCGTAGTTAAGGATCCTCTAGTGGGTAGCGATCACAACATGGTAGAATTTCAAATTCTGTTTGAGGGCAAGCAACTAGGGTCTCAAACCAGTGTCCTCAACAAAGGGCAAATACAGATAATGAAGTTGTCTAAAGCAGGCTGGGGAAATAGACCAAGGGGAAGGTCAATGGATGAGCAGTGGCATCATTTATACAGATATTTCATAAAGCTCAGCAAAAATTTATCCCGGTCAAAAAGAAGGACTCGATGAGGAGGATGAACCACCCATGATTAACAAAAGTGGCCAATGAGGGTATCCAATCAAAAACTAAGGCATACAAACTAGTGGTAGGCTAGAGGATTAGGATTTTTTTAGGAACCAGCAGCGGATGACTAAAAAGCTAATAAAGAGGGAGAAGAATGATTATGAAAGTAAATTAGCAAGAAATATAAAAACAAACAGCAAGAGCTTCTATGGGTATGTAAAAAGAAAGTAGCTAAAGTGAGCGTGGGACCTTTGGAGGATGCGACTGGAGAATTGATAACGAGGAACAGAGAAACGGCAGATAATTTAAACCAATATTTTGCATCGGTCTTCAATATAAGCATCCCAAAGATATCAGATAAGCAAGGAGCTAATGGGAGGAAAGATCTTGTAACAGTCTCTATAATGAGGGACAAAGTGTTTGACAAACTAATGGGACTAAAGGCAGACAAGTCACCAGGGCCTGATGGCCTGCATCCAAGGGTTTTAAAGGCAGTGGCTGCAGAGATAGTGGAGGCATTGGTCAAAATATTCCAGAACTCACTGGATTCCAGGAGTTCCCAGCAGATTGGAAAACGCTAATGTGATGCCCCTGTTCAAGAAGGGAGGGAGACAGAAAGCAGGAAACAATAGGCCAGCCAGCCTAACATCTGCTGTTGGGAAAATGCTAGAGTCCATTATCAAGGAAGAATTAACAGGACGTTTAGAAAAGCTTAACGCAATCAAACAGAGTTAACATGGTTTTATAAAAGGGAAATCATGTTTGACAAATTTGCTAGAGTTCTTTGAGGATATAACAAACAGAGTTGATAAAGGGGAACCGGTAGATATAGTGTATTTGGATTTCCAGAAGGCATTCGATAAGGTGCTACATAAATAGAAGGTTATTGCACAAGATGGGAGTTCACGGTATTGGAGGTAATGTATTGTTATGGATTGAGGATTGGTTAACACACAGAAGACAGAGTCGAGATTAATGGGTCTTTTTCAGGTTGGAAAGACGTAACTAGTGGAGTGCCACAAGGATCAGTCCTAGGGCCTCAATTATTTACTATTTATATTAATGAATTGGAGGAGGGGGCAGGGTGTAATGTATCCAAATTTCCTGATGATACAAAAATAGGTGGGAGAGCATGTTGTGATGAGGACATAAGCAATCTGCAAGGGGATATAGATAGGTTGAGTGAGTGGGCAAAAACTTGGCAGATGGAGTTTAATGTAGGAAAATGTGAGGTCATGCACTTTGGGTAGGAAGAATCAAAAGGCAGACTATCATTTAAACAGAGAGAAACTCCAAAAAAATTCAGCACAGAGGGATCTGGGTGTTCCTGTGCATAAAACACAAAAAATTAGCATGCAGGTGCAGCAAGTAATTAAGAAGGCAAATGGAATTTTGGCCTGTATTGCTAGGTGGTTGGAGTTTAAAAATAGGGAAATTTTGTTACAGCTGTACAGGGTGTTGGTGAGGCCGCACCTGGAGTACTGTGTACAGTTTTGGTCCCCGTTTTTAAGAAAGGATGTACTGGCATTGGAGGCAATTCAAAAGAGATTCACTAGGCTGATTCTTGGGATGAAGGGGTTGACTTATCAAGAACGGCTAAACAAGTTAGGCCTTTATTCATTAGAGTTTAGAAGAATGAGGGGTGATCTTATTGAAATGTACAAGATTCTGAGGGGGCTTGACAGGGTAGATGTTGAGATGTTTCCACTAGTGAGGGAATCTCGAACTAGGGGACATAGTTACAGATTAAGGGGACACTCATTTAAAACTGAGATGCAAAGGAATTTCTTCTCTCAGAGAGTAATGAATGTCTGGAATTCTCTAGCCCAGAGAGTTGCGGAGGCTAGATCACTGAAAGTATTTAAAGAGGTAGATAGCCCTCAACTCCCCGATATTTCAAAAATCTATGAGGAGCTAGCACGAAAGAGGAGCTGAGGCCTGGGGCAGATCAGCCATAATCTTATTGAATGGCGGGGCAGGCTTGAGGGGCCAAATGGCCTACTCCTGTTCATTATGTAATGTTTGTTCCAATATATGAAGAAAAAGAAGAATTTTGAAAAGATTTGTATTATGGATATACAAAATTGTTCGGTGGATAAATGTAAGGCCTCATGGTTAAAGCTTGTGAGCACTGAATTTGCTGATCTTAACAAGAGGTGCGGTGATGTACTATAAACGACTTAAATATCCCCAAGGAATATGAATGTGGGGCTGAAACTAAAGTAATTCAGGTTCCTGCTCCTGATTGTTACTCAGCAAGCCATACCTAGCTGACAGTTCCAACAGAAAATATGCTTGCTTCTTTTTAAAAACACTGCACCTTCAAGTTTGTAAAGTATATACTGTGCAAACTTTTATAATTGATAGCATATAAGGCTATAGGTGAAAAGTGTTAAGTATCTTCTGTGATTTTTGCGGCTGGGAACCCAAATGGCTGAGGCAAGCTTTCATTTTGACAAAATCCTAAGGCCATCATTTATTTCAAATCCGTGGACTAAATTTTCAAAGTTGGCTTTCCCTGTGCATCTTCCCAGTTATTAAGAAAGATACTTCATCATTACACAGGCGTAAACATAGGAACGTAAGAAACAGGAGCAAGAATAGGCCATTCCGCAGTGCAGAAGAAAAGCCAGTCAGCATTCCTAGCAGTGGAGGAAAAGCTAAATGGGTACCTTTATTTTTTTACATGTCAAATTAGTTGCTGGGAATATGATGTTACAAATGAGCTACATTTACTATTAAGGATAATTAATTATTGAAATAGATTCTCAGTAATGCCCTTTTTGTAGAAATTGAGTGATAAATTGCTTTCCCCACGGTCTACAGTGATTTTAGTTAAAAAGGGGGACCCTGTGTCTTTATTAAAAGGTGTAAACGATCGTGAAATTTAATTTACACAGCTATAAAATAGTTGGAAATTCCTTCACGTTATTGAAAAATAGAAATGCAAGCACAGAATGCTATTCAGTCCCACTACATCATGCCACTCCTGCCACCACCTGTAGCTACCTATCCGAATGTCATTTTGCTGTTCTTTCCTCATAACCTTTAATAATTTTGTGTTTATCTAACTTATTAAAAGCTAATATATTCCATATTCTAATAACCCTTTCTGAAAAAATGTCCTAATCTTCTTTTCATGTTTCTGGCAAAAACCCCAAATTATATATCCTCTTGTTACCAATTCCCCAGAGTGGAAATAATCTTTCACTAGTTACTCTCTCAAACTCTTCATAATTTTGAACATTTCCATTAAATAGCCCTTTAACCTTCTCTGCTCCAGTGAATACAGCTCTATTCTTTCCAAGTCTCTCAATGTAAGCATATAATTTTATTGATGAGTATATTATATTCATTGATGTTTACTTTATTCTAATGGGATTATATTTATGTATTGGATCAAAATTCTATAATTTCATTTCCTTCCTCCAACACTTGCAAAAATCTTACGGACCTTAGTGATTCCTCTTGATGCCTACTGAATGATTCTGTGTTGCTGTGGAGAACCATTTCTAAATTGGTTCCAGTCATTGTGCTGCTAAGTACACACCAAGCCCCCAGTCCCGCTTCAAGCTGAGACCCCGACAGGCGCCATCTCTTCCCAGCATCTCACTCTGTGAGAACCCAGACCAGAGGAACAGTGCATGCAAATAAACTCAACAGTGATCTATCTTCTTTGATCTTTTGATGCATTCTCTTTCAACTGCATGCAACCCCAGAGTCAACTCTGCTCGTCAGTCAGCATATTTGGACAGTGTTCCCATCCCAAGATTAAAAGCATCTGCTTTTTTGTAAGTAAATTAGATCCTTGCAATACAGTAGACTAAAGTTCTTTCCAGAAAAAGTTTTAACAATAACAATCTTGCAGAAGTATAATCAATTTACACAATTCATAATACCCAATATCTAAAGGTGTATGAATTGACAAATGTTGTTGGTTAATGTGGTATTTTCTACCACTTCACTTACTTTATATTAACTCTAAATATATGATTTTAAAAGGCATCCATATGTGGTTTATTTCAGAACCATTTCAAAAATTTCACATTGCTTTTACAAGCATCTGCATTTTAATTACTAGATTTCAAATACTTTTCAAATGGAAAAGACACTAAATGAGGCAAAACACAATGATGCCAATTAAATGAATGAAAGGGATTCCACAGAGATTTCAGACTTCATTACTGCCCAGATGTTTAATTTACTGATAGTCAAATTGGACTTCATCTCTTTGCTTTGCATTCGAGTGCCTCAAGGTTAGCACCATTTTCAATTTTAACATACAATTCTAAACAAGGTGGAATTTAAAATAGATGGCCATTCTAATCTGCAAAGTGTTTAAAATTCAGTATAAGTAATGAAAATTGTTGAAACAGTCATTAAAATATATATTTCTTGCCAGTTGCTCTCACGTGGAATTGTCCATGGGAATTCAAGACCAACTATAGTTTTTTTTAGATGAAGCAGGGTTAATTGTCAGGGTTAAGTGGACCAGGGTGGCAGACATAATTCAATCCACATTTTAACACCACAAAAACTGTGATTACATCTGTCCACCAGCCTGTCATAGTAGCTCAAAACTAGGTTTGCAGATGCCCAGTTGTGTTCCTAGAGCACAGTCAGAAAATTAGGGAAAGATTGTTTGAGGTTGTGAATGTATAGCTGGTGTCCCCCAGAGTCAAGAGAATTTCAAGTTGACAGACCAGGTGGAGATATACACATAAGCACACACCAGGGCAATCTATCTGAAAATGGTCAGAATAGTCTGGAAATCCAGCTCGTCCCTGTTACCTCCTTGCTATCCATAAGGTAGGTATTATGACAGATGTAATAAAGCATGGGTCCAACCCGTTCCTGTGCTAATCATGCCACATACGTAACAAAATCAAAATGCAAACACAGCTGTGTTCCTCAATTGAAAGTGGTTGAGTAGCAAGAAGCACTACTTGGATTTGTGACAAAAATAAAATCATTTGTTTTACATTTGACAGATAGCAAGTGAAATAACTAAATGTCAGCCATTTATAGCATTCATAGCACTATTGCCTCTGAGTCAGAAGACTGTGGGTTCAAGTCCCACTCCTGAACTTGAACACAAAAATCTAGTTTGACACCACCAATGCAATCCTGAGGAAGTGTTGCACTGTCAGAGGCACTATCTTTTGGATGAGACATTAAACCAAGGCCCCATCTGGCTTCTGAAGTGGACATAAAAGATCCCATGGCACTACTCTTTTTTCATTCATTCACGGGATGTGGGCTTCGCTGGCTGGGCCAGCATTTATTGCAAAGAAGAGCAAGGGGATTATCCCTGTCTCCTAGTCAATATTTATCTCTCAGCCAACATCTGCAGAAAAGATAAAAGCAAAAAACTGCGGATGCTGGAAATCCAAAACAAAAATAAAAATACCTGGAAAAACTCAGCAGGTCTGACAGCATCTGCAGAGAGGAACACAGTTAACGTTTCGAGTCCGTATGACTCTTCAACAGAACTAAGTAAAAATAGAAAAGAGGTGCAATATAAGCTGGTTTAAGGGGGGGTGGGACAGGTAGAGCTGGATAGAGGGCCAGTGATAGGTAAAGATAGCCAAAAGATGTCACAGACAAAAGGACAAAGAGGTGTTGAAGGTGATATTAACTAAGAAATGTGCTAATAGGTGACATTAAGGGAAGAAAACAGGACGAGCAAGATACAGATAGCCGTAGTGGGGGAAGGGATCGAAATAGGCTAAAAGATAGAGATGAAACAAAGGATTGAAATACATTTTAAAAATAATGGAAATAGGTGGGAAAAGAAAAATCTATATAAATTATTGGAAAAAAGGGGGGTCGGAAAGGGGGTGGGGATGGAGGAAAGAGTTCAAGATCTAAAATTGTTGAACTCAATATTCAGTCCGGAAGGCTGTAAAGTGCCTAGTCGGAAGATGAGGTGCCGTTCCTCCAGCTTGCGTTGAGCTTCACTGGAACAATGCAACAGGCCAAGGATGAGCATATGGGCATGAGAGCAGGGTGCAGTGTTGAAATGGCAAGCGACAGGGAGGTCTGGGTCATGCTTGCGGACAGACCAAAGGTGTTCCGCAAAGCGGTCACCCAGTCTGCGTTTAGTCTCTCCAATGTAGAGGAAACCATTGGGAGCAGCGAATGCAGTAGACTAAATTGAGGGAAATGCAAGTGAAATGCTGCTTCACTTGAAAGGAGTGTTTGGGCCCTTGGACGGTGATGAGAGGGGAAGTAAAGGGGCAGGTGTTGCACCTTCTGCGGTTGCATGGGAAGGTGCTTTGTCCTTATGTCTATGACATCTTTTGGCTATCTCCACCTATCACTAGCCCTCTATCCAGCTCTACCTGTCCCACCCCCCCTTAAACCATCTTATATTTCACCTCTTTTCTATTTTTCCTTAGTTCTGTTGAAGAGTCATTCGGACTCAAAACGTTAACTGTGTTCCTCTCCGCAGATGCTGTCAGACCTGCTGAGTTTTTCCAGGTATTTTTATTTCTGTAAAAAAGATGATCTGGTCATTGTCACATTGCTGTATACAAATTGGCTGCTGTGCATCCTTCATTACAACAATGACTGCAAATCAAAAGTACTACATTGGTTATAAAGTACCTTGAGATGTCTGGTGG
This sequence comes from Cetorhinus maximus, assembly GCF_964194155.1. Taxonomy (NCBI): domain Eukaryota; kingdom Metazoa; phylum Chordata; class Chondrichthyes; order Lamniformes; family Cetorhinidae; genus Cetorhinus; species Cetorhinus maximus. The sequence goes on from NC_135900.1 coordinate 40,727,264, forward strand.
TCATGGAAGGCGCTATATAATTGCAAATCTTTCTTTCACAAATAGATACTCTACAGCCAACAATGCTTCCCCCACGCCAATCCTTTAAAAGGGCTTCAAAATAGTTATAAGATATAAACTACAGCAGGGTACTGAAGCCAGTAGTTATATTGCAGGTATTGATTTCATGTTGGTACCTGTTTTCACATAGACTAGTTGGTTCACTTTGACCATTAGCTTTGGCTCATTTAAAACCAGAACTGCCAAAACATTAAATTCATACAATTATCCATCAATTTTTGCTTGGCTGCAACTTAAAAGTCAAACTGCAGTGATGCAAGTATACCTGCACAGAGATAATAAGTAATTAAATCCAGCAAATTGCCATCTCACTCAAAATGTGAAAGACTTTCAAGCTAATTAGGAGACTGTCCTATTCAGAAATGGACTGGTGACAGCTCAAGATACAGAAGCCATAAAATTAAAACTAATTTTGCACTCAAAATTACATGTTTATAAAAAAGCTTCAATAGACCAGCCTGAGTAAAGCTACCATACTGCATGATTACACCCCAGGCCAAAACAAGGATGTCTAGGATTTGATTAATCAAAATCCAAAATTATACTTTGTAATATCATTGGAATGTGGATATTCAGAACCACATCAGTCTGTGAACAGTTGAATACTTTTCTAATAAGAAAGTAACATGCAGGCTCCATCTTGCTCTATGGATTTGTCCCAGTCTGGTTTCCTTAATGCTAATTTATGTGAAATGCTGGTTATGGACACTGTAACTCACATTAAGCTAGAGAATTTATAGGAAATTAGCTTGAATATGGTGACCTGCACTGAATAACCAACACCTTCCAGAAAAGAAGGTGGGGCAATATGGCAACATCTTCTCCTTTACCCCAAACCTAGTCAAGGAAACTACCCAAGCCTCCTCACCCTTCCCTCAGCCACAGTGTCCAGCCTCGTTTCATCAACCCATATTGTAATAAAATATATCCAGTTACTCATCAACCAAATGTCACAATGTATTACACTACAAACACAACATGAACACAACATGCTAATCAATCATAAATTGGATTGTCCAGAGCCAATATAATTGGAAACTGGAATTTAAGGCTCCAAATTTATCTTCTGGACCTACTTATGGTTTTATTTTCACAGGTGTACTGATGAAATTAATCCTAAATTTGCAGCTGTATTTAACAATATTAAATATTAAAGTCATTTTACCAGAGGATGCTTCCAACAATTACTACACATTGCATTCATATTGCACCACTATGGCTACTGTATCCATTAAGAAAAAATAATTGTTGTTTGCAAAACTAATTTGGAAAATTATTTAATAAATTAATAATAGAAATAAAAAAGGTGCGTTTAGGGATAAATAGAAGTTTAAATGAGAACTCAACTTTGTAGAAAAATTACTCAACTGTCAAAATTGGAACCTATACCAGATTGTTAGATATCTAATAATATTCAAGTCACAAAATTTGAACATTGTTTTAAAATTTACAGCATATTAGGCTTAAACTTTATTAATCTTAGGCACCTTAAATCAAATGGCCTCCCCCTCAACTCCCCTTAAGGTTGCTCAAAATGTTTTTTAAGGTTTCCATCAAGAAATGATTGAAAAATAATAAAGCGTAAGTAACAAACAGACTATATAACATCAATGATGATTACTAATATGGCTTTTGTTAATATATCATCTCAATGATTTATCAGAATTTTACACATTACAGAATATGACCTCAATTCAGCAGAAATTATCTTCAAAAACAGTTGATTATAAAATGCCCGTCCTTTAGGTAACACAATTCATTCTCTAAAGCAATTTTCTTCTTCAATTCCTTACGTGCTCCATCCATATCACTACCCTAGTGGGGATACTTTTAGCTTCTTACAACAATTATTTTCCTCTGGACAAAACAAGACAGAAGTAATCATGAATTCTGGCATCTCGACGGTATTGTCTCCAAAGGCCAACATATGTTTGACAGCAAAGAAAAAACATACAGCCCAAATCTTCCAGTCTCCAGATCGCAGACATACGTGGGAATTGCCTGGTAAGCTTAAACTTCCAGTGGGCAATTCCCTGCTCCCCAGGATTCTCTATGAATGTCTCCGACCCTGAGCTTAGTGCAGAGACTTGGGCCAGATACATACGCTTACCTGGATACTTACCCAGGAAATGTTAATAGTTTAAAACCTGGTCTAACAGCTGGGTAACTCCAAAGCCAACCTCCCCCAGTCACCACCCCCCGCTCCCCCACCTCCTGCGCAGCCTGACCGACTACCCCCCCTCCACCGACCACCCCAACCCAGCTACCCCCTGACCACCCAGCTATCCCCCCACCCAACTACACCCCCTGACTTGACCAGGCTACACCCCCGACCACCCAATGTGCCGGCATTGCCGCTAAACATAAGATCTGGTGTTGTCTCAGAAGTTCCAATATAGATACGGCTTATACATGCAATAATTATACAGGAATTAGTTACTCACAGTAAGAACCAGCTACCCAAGAGACAGGTAAAATAAAATACCTGGCGGAAATTGTTAGAAGGGGAAATAAGGTGCTGCTGGTTTCCCATTCTCCAGCATGGCAACTTCAAAAGCTTTGTTTTAGTTTTCAGATCCTTCCATGTCTAGCTCCACTCTCCTTCTACAATCTACTCCAGCCCTAAGCCCCAGGACACAACTTGCATGCTTTCAATTCTACTCTACTCATCTCCACTAGAGCTTTCACACTGGTATACTCCTAAATTTCTACTTAAGTACCTCTCATCCCACCTTCAGAAATTGCCAAAGTTCTCTCTTTTGATCATGCCTTTTGATAATCTCCAATTATGTCTTCTCCCCTACCAATTACAAATCTCTCTTGGAATGTTTTGGTATGTGAAAAGTTACTATATAAATTAAAGTAGTTGTTGTTTGACTCAAGTATACTCTGAAATCACCCCTTCCACAAACATTCACTCCCTCCACCACTGATGAAAATTGGCAGCAATGTGTACCATCTAAAAATTCACTGCAGAAGCTTACCCAGGCTGCTTAGGTAGCACCTTCTAAACCCACAGCCACTACCATTTAGAAGGACAAGGGCAGCAGACACATAGGAACCTGGACACCACCACCTGGAAGTTCTCCTCCAAGCCATTCACCATCCTAATTTGGAAATACACCCCCATTCCTTCACTGTCACAGGGTCAAAATCCTGGAACTCCTTAACAGCACTATGGGTATACCTACACCACATGGACTGCAGCAGTTCAAGAAGCCTTCTCAAGGGCAATTAGGGATGGGCAATAAACACTGACTCAGCCAGTGACGCCCACATCCCGTAAAGTAATAAATACAAGTTGCTTTCTATTAAACTACCATAGCTAGGATTTTTGTAAAATCATCTAACACTTTGTCTCTACAAATTTCAACTGGGATATAAAGACAACTTGCCATTCCATGGTGATTAAAGATGATTGTGTATCCTGTTTATATGTAGTGCACCCAACACTGGGAATGGTTTCACAACATATTACATGGCTGTTGGTATTCTGTACTCTCCCTGTTTACTCTGCAGCATGGAAATCAGATCACCAACAAATCAGACTTGGCACTGAGGAACTGACAGTCTAAAAGTTCATTCTCAGTATCAGTATCAAGACGAGGAAGAACAAAATGCTAGGCCATGTAATCTGGCGCTAACTATTTACATTTATTACTGGTCGTGCTGCCTCCAGCAGCAAGAAAGAAACCACAGGCACTGCCAGGTTTTAGCTTTAGACCGGAGCCAGAATGGGACCATTTCTGTAGAAAAAAGATGCAACGTTTAACGCGCAGAGAACAGGAAACACTTTCCCAACCTTCTAACAAACTATTGAGGGTCATAAATTGCATTTATTGCATATGTGTGTGTATTTTTATGTATACACACATGCTGCAGGCTAACAATCAGTTGGATAAAAAATAGAATTTGCTGAATTTCAAAGATGGCAGATGGAAGTTCAGTTTAACATCTGACCTGAACGACTGCAAACTTCCATGTAATCCATTGCAAACTTTTATCACAGTGTCACTGGCTCTACCTAGGTAGATGTGTATGCTCCAATTTCCTGTTCTTTACCCTAAACCTTTCAGTAAATGACACTGGGACTAGATAGATCACAAAAAGGTCTGGCCAGAGTATACCACCAAGTTTGAATTAGACTCGTTCACAAGTTTGTTTACTTTGCTTCTTGTAAACAGCTTCTGGCAGGACATTACATTGAGCTCCTGCATCAAGCTTAAAATTAACAGTTCTGTCTTTTGCCTTGAGATTTGAGTGGAGTTTGGAAGAATGAGAGGTGATCTTATTGAAACATAAAAGATTCCGAGGGGGCTTGACAGCTAGATGCTGAGAGGAGTTTCCTCTTGTGGAGGAATCTAGAGCAAGAGGGCAGAGTTTCAAAATAAGGGGTCTCCCGTTTAAGACAGAGATGAGTAGGAATTTATTCTCTCAGAGTGTTGTTAGTGTTTGGAATTCTCTTCCCCAGTGAGCAGTGGAAGCTGGGTCATTGAATATATTCAGGGGGGAGTTAAACAGATTTTTTTTTGATTGACGGAGAGTCAAGAGTTATAGGGGACAAACAGGAAAGTGGAGTTAAAGCCACAATCAGGTCAGCCATGATCTTATTGAATGCCGGAGCAGGCTCCAGGGCTGAATAGACTACTTCTGATCCAATACTTATGTTATGTTTATCATTATCTGAGTGAATCACATTCATAAAATAAATCTTTTTTGGTCTCAGACCGTTCTTCTAAAAAAAAACTCTCCTGATGCTCTGCAATTATAATCTATGATCTTTGTTGACCTGACCGATCTCAATTTTCTTTTCCTTTTATTGTGGCATTCCACACCACTTATCATTTACTGGGCTGCTAACACTGCACAACTGTTTTTTTGGCTTTTTTATAATTTTTGTTCCTCTGTAATAGCAACTAATCTAGATTCTGTCTCTTAAGAGAGTTGTCACTGGCTTGGTCAGCCACTTCCTCAGTCGCAATGCTACCTTTGATGTGGTGGTTTATGCATGGGGCTTGGAACCGGATATTATACTCATCTTCAGATGAAATATTCTTCTGAGGTGTGAAACATTTCTCGAACTCCATCATTAATAAATTCTGTTTCCATTAATCCTTCCAATCATACATAAAATTATATGCACTCGTCATCCATCACATAAAGTACCAGTCCAAGGCCATTTCTGTTGCAAATAAAAGCATTTTTTTTTTCCCCCCACACTTCTGCATTCCCTTCTGGTCAAGTGATCTGCAAGCTTTAAATCTTAAATTTTGTAATCATTTTGACACTATATTAAAGGTTCCAGCCTGTATAAACAGCCCAGAGACTGTTGGAGCATGCTGCACACTTTATTCAAAATCTCTGCTTCATGAGCACATGGGATAGGATTTCCTATAGGGCCATAATCGGGAAGTTACATCCAAAAATTACACCCCTTTGAGGTGTAATTTTACTGACTCATATTTACACCTAAACTTCCTGTGGATTTTATTAACGAACACCAGAATTTTAAATGTAAACAGCATGAACAATCCAGGCCCAAAGAAAAACTAAGAGCTGGGGGTAAAAAGGGCTAGTGAATCTGGATGTAGCGTAATTGTGTGTGTAACTCACATGTGCCTAAATTTCCTAGATCCTTCATGCTAGGTCTTTGCTCTACACCCCAATTAGATGGGCCATGATTCTGGTATTGTCTAATGGCAGGGAGTGGAGAGCAAAACCAGAAGGGAGAATTGCTGATGGATATTCCCTGGCACCTCCTAGACCAGCTAGGGAAGCATGGCAATCGCCTGGGAGTAGGCCAACTGCCCACTTTCTCAGCTAAAGTAGTGTCAGATCAGGCAGACAAAAACCAAAAGGAATAAAATACGTCAGAAAACAAAACAAAAATTCAGAAGGGAGAGCAAAGTACTGATGTGGAAAAACAATTTTTCCCTATTCATCATGGCATTGTGTGTGGTTAAAAAAAACTACTGTACTTCTGTGAAACAGATCTATTCCACAAAATTTGGAAGTTACTGTCTATGGCAAATATTTCTCATCATTACAAAATGAATCACTGTATACAGTCACAGTCTATCCTGAAATAGCTGTAGAACTGTATACCACACAAACTGAAAGCTGTTTCTATGGTTCAATGCTGAAAAGGTCTTGAACATCTGAGAACTGCTTTTGTTCAACAGTTAGGTGGGTATATCCAAAATGTTAACTCTATTTCTGAGTAACAATTGATTTAATTTGAAGCTTCCATTCCACATTAAAAAGCTGCTTTGATTGATCGAAGAAGGTCACTGGATTACAATGGGGATGGCTATAAAGCCTCACTGGACAACTGATTATTTTATATGAAGGTCATTCTGATGGACATGCTCAGAATAAATAATGTATATATAGCTAAATAATTTCTATGATTATATTTACTGCACAACTTTCTCATGCAACTTCCTTCTAACTAAAAACTTTGTTAAAATAGAAAAAAAAACATTTTAAAGGGTTTTGCCTCAATTCAACATTCATTTGTGAAGCTTTTAGGAAAAGTTAACAACTGAAATAGAAGGCACAGGAATGGCCAGCACACCATGTAATGCTCTATGCCGCTCGACTGCAGACACACAGGTCCACGGCTGTAGTCAAACACCTCAGGAAAAAGAGGAAGAACTTTATGGCTTCCTGTGTTGATTACAATTCTATTTGGTTTTTAACTGCTGTGCCATCAAAGGCTGAAAACTTATCAATGGTTTCAATGTCAGACACAGGTGTCAAAAACTAACACAGCATGCACTATGAGAACAGGTTCATTCACATTTCCATTGAGCAAGAACTAGGCTGCCTTTGCTAACTCAAGGACTGTTAACTTGACCAGACACCTTTTGGCAATCTAATTGAACCGGAGGAACTTCAGGGAAGCAGTTCATCACATTGTTACAGGAATTGCATCCTGAGCTTTCATCTTTTGTTTGAAATGTTAAAGCTAAGACACAAAAAACTCAAATCTAAAGTGCTTAACTCATTTCCTGCCAACAATCCTGAAACAAATACAAGTCAGGATTCCTGCTAATAGTCCATTTACACTGTTAATCTGCTGTTGTCTTTGCTATTGAAACCAGCAGCTACTGCTTTAAAATGTGGCCCAGGCCTCGAGACAGTATCCCAAGTGTGTGCTCTCCCATACTTACATCCAACTTGTGACGGGAGCTTCCATGTGAACCAACTGCAAAACAAATCCATATCTGTGCCACATGTGCAGACTAGTTTTGATGGTGTAGCAGGTGTGCATAGGTAAATAACAAATTAAAATAAAAATTATACACCACATTTCACATTCTCAGGAAGCTCCAGGAATCACGTTGCTGTTGTATTAGTGCAGTTACTGGAGCCAGATGAACAACATGAAATAAAGTCAGGTTAATTAAAACTAGTACCTTAAACTAATCTGATGAGTAAACCTTATGCTTGGTGCTGGCTACCATCAAGAGTCAGTAGCACAAAAACAATTTAATGCCACACCACCATAAATGGCAGCAGCTAGAGATACTGCTACCACCAACATGCATGGCTCCTGAGATCACACAAAACTATAAGAAAGTAACCTCAGTGTGCAACTCCTCCCAATGCATTATCTGATCTACCACTGCTGCTGAAGTATGTTGGTTCCAATAATGGAGGCCACACAATGGGCATGTGGAAATGGGAGGGTGTGGCATTTGGATGTCAGAATGGCTGCTTCCCAATCAAAAAAAGAAAAATAAATCTATAAAATTAAACGCTGTCCTATTTACAAATGGAAAATAAAAAGAAAAGAAAACTTCACTTGTAGGTGTCTTTCACATTCAAGATATTCCAAAGCTTTCTTCCCTAAAAAGAAAAATAGGGCATTGATTTAAACATTTCATCAACCCCGCATTACCGAACTAAACTATAAGCTTACATTATGTTCTCAAGTCCCAGAAAAAGGACTCAGAAATGAGTGCCATCATGTAGCCAAACAGTTCCTACCATATGCCTAATCTATTGATGGATTGCAAGGCCATTGGAAATCAGGGTCTGTCATGTTGTCAGACTCTGGAGGTAACTCCTTGATAATTGGGGGTTACATCTACAGCGGCAAACTGCACATCTGCTACCAGTACCATCCCTTCATAAATTAAAGTGGCCTGAAATCCTTTGCTCTTCTCTGTACAGACATTGAAGCAACTAATTATCTCTTACCTGCATAGCTTCTTGGACAGCTGCAGAACCCAAAAGGAGCTGTTACTTACGAAAAAAAAATAAAAACAATTTCCAAGTCATGTGGGGGTTTGAACATGTAGTTCAAAAACCACTACATCTGCTACATAAGGAGCAGCAGGCAGGGTGCCAGCCACTCCTGCTGGTAGCAGTGTTGACTTTTTGTGTTTCTTTTACACCCATCCACACCTGCTTACCTATATTACTATCTATGGGAAGCTGCTTGTACAGAATTATTGCCTGTGTAACAACAGTCAGGAGACAATCCATTGTGTGAAGCACATTGAGACATTTCGATACAAAGGCTGTCAAGTATTACGTCTCAAATCTGCCAGGAATAGAAAAACAGGGTAGCTTTAACAGTCAAAACACCTGAAATAGTTTAGTGTAATAATGAAGATCCTAAAACATTAAATAAAGTTAGATACTTGAAACATTAGTCACAAAGTATTTATTATTTTCTCCCCACATGGGAAATGTTTAAACCACTGAAACCACTAGAAAGTTACCGGTAAAGCAGAAGTCACAGCTTCGAAAAATATTATACAATAAAATGAGTTGATACATGAGGGGCTTTGATGTGGGCCAAAGGAAGTACATAATTTAGATATTTCTTTATACATGTGTTTACGTACCCTGCAGCAAAATAATGTACTTTTAAATGCTCAGAAATTAAAACTATCAATGTGTAATTAAAGACAACTTAGAACTTATTTGGTTTTGATTTGATTTGAAGACCACATCCTTGCTTGAAAGATTTAATCTATGGCGTGTTTTCTAACTGCTTCAAAGAGCCTTTTAAAGTTTGCTTTTATGTATGCTGCACCTTGAAGTGCACTATTCTGCAGAAAACATTTTACATGTTAAAAGGTGGACACAAGCTCAGCTAAAAGACAAATACAAATTCTTCCAAAAGGTTATGGCCATAGTGGCTCGAGTTCTGGCCATGGTAAAGCGCAGCATCAACATCTACTTTAATAGAAGTTCACTTCAGGGCATTTTCTACAGGCACGGCATTTTCACTTTAAAGGGCCTTAGTTCAATGTCTCTCCTCCTCCCCCTCCACACACACACATACATATACATATGTACTCCACAAGAGCCTAAGAACATGTAGTATTCATTTTGTTTTCAATAAAATAATTGAACTGTTGAACCAATGGTATTATCAGAAAATTTGGGTTCATGGTATGAAATATAGGCTAAACAATCTTAACAGTTCATGACCATTTGGCAGCCTGCCTGCATATTACATGTAACCTATATTAAATTAACATTCTATTCTTGTTTGGAAATTCAGAAAGGAAATTTAATTTGACTATAGGTAATAATTTCAGTGCATGTGACACTTTAAATTCGCCAACCTGAAGAAAAAAAAAAGTTACATTGCTAATACTATGGTATAGTAGTCATTAAAGTTTGACAGTAAAATCAATGTGTCCTCCATGAAAAATGCCCTTCACACAAACCCTGTGATACCAAGATGTAAGCTTTATACAAGCAGAGATTGATTACCAGGGTTATTTAATTGATGAAGATAACACTGTAATTCACTGGAAAGTTTGAGTTTCAACGTTTTCTGTGGACTTCCTTTTCTCGACTGTAGTTTGTTTAATCTTCAAATGTATTCAGCATTACCCTTTAACTACACAAACTTCAGTTTATAAAAAAGGTAATACTAGACCTCAACCAGAGGAAAAATAAAAAAAACATAGTCCAAGCAAACCCATAGTATGACCTAATCTGTGTTACAATAATTACTGAGTTAGCAGCTTGCTTTCTTCCAAGGTCAATTTAAAAAGACTTTTATGGCAGCCTTTCATTGAAAAGCCGCACACTCCAGCTAATAAAATAAAGCTGCGGATGTTAAGTACTGAACTACTTATTGCTGTTCCACTGCAACACTTGCAGTTTTACCTTTGAACATACAAGTGGTTTTCACACAGGTTCCTCAGTAAGAAGCTCAGTAAGTCCAACAGCAGAACGGCACTGTACTATAGGCCAAGGCAGCTCAGGTTAGTTTGGTTCTCGCACTGGATGCAAGTCACTGCAGTAGCTATTTTTTGACAAATAGGATTGTATCAATTATGATACAGGTATGAGTAAAACATCCAAGCCTGAACTAGAAGGAAAATTCAGCGGTACTGAGTAACTTTACTGTCAAAACGTTCAATGTATCTGCGTTCATGGCTGTAAAGCCTGGAAAAACTGACCCTTTTTAAATAATCAATACTCTTCACTGCCTACACATAAACAATACACAACCAGATGGTTCTGTTTCGTCCATGAGGAAATTAGGCTGCGAGGCAAGGGTAAGTTACCAAAACCAAAAGTAAACTGACTTTGGTTGGCAGGGTGGCGGTGATGGTGGTGGTGGTGTGGGGAAGGACTAATTAGCAGGAAGATGCTGCTTATATATTTTTTGGAGAGTGGCTTGATTTTATGCTCTTCAATAAGAGAATACTGGAAAAGCCTTTGGACTTTGTGTAAACAGAGTTACTGGATGACAAGGAGGTAGCAGACCCATACTCAATGCACTTCAACTGACAATGCAAAGGTCAACTGTTTTTTTGTGGTCCTTCAAGATGTTGAGCACATTCAGATCCTAGTTTTGGATTGGGGGTGGCAGGATGTATTGATGACTGACACTCTGCAACATCATGCTATCCTTTGTTAGTGTATGCAAGTTGTTGTTTAGATATGCAACTACAAGGAGGTATAATTGATCCAAAGGAAATCAATTCATTTGGAGTTCTGTGACAAAGTTGGTGATACATGAAGATTAGAAGGGATTAAATGAAAGAAGAATTCATAACAATTTTTCTACCAGAAACTCAATCAGACAAAAAAAAGAAGTTACCTACTGAAAAAAAAACAAAAGCATGCAAATACTAAAAAAAAACTGATATATCAGGTCATCCTTATATTTATCGAAGGCCCACAAATTTTTAAAAAACTCAACCTGGAATACAATAGTTGGCTGTTTTTTAGTTACTGGCCACGCGCCAGCAAAGTGGAGCTTTAGTTACGATAAACTGTCAAGAGACGCCAGTTAATTTGTATGCTACTCAATAAAAGGAACATAAGGGGCAGCATGTCACACAGTCAGTATTAGCACTACACAACACCTCAATGACTAACCACTGTTCACGGTGATGACTAATCGACTACAAATCTGGCAAGGCAAGGGAACACCTAAGCCAAGTGAACATAGTCAATTAGTATCTACCTGCTGTAAAGTTCAGCTTTCAACTACAACATTCACAGTGCAGAACTTCATGTAATATTTTCCCAAAAATATACTTGTGCTCAGTATTTCACTACTTACCAGTTATTATTAATAAATGCAATGTCTCAGATGGTCAAAAACCTAGAAGCTTCTTACAAAGTAGTTAACAACCTCCATCGCTTGCTATCAAGCATTACCCTTATTATGCTCTATACTCTTGGGTATAATCTATCCACATCGCATCTGGATATTCTACTCTGTTTACACCAATGTCTTCTCTAAAATGTAGTTAAATCTCAGAGGAAAACAATAGAAAATAAACTAAACTAATGCTAAGCATAGAAATCCTGTTACATAGCACTCCTTCTGAACATGATTCAACCATTTTACTACAAATAGATAATGCCTCAGTTGTGTTTCACCAAATTAAATTCTGATCACTATTGATCAGACAGAGTTTTCCATCAGGAATTTGTGTAGTACAGGTTGAGTATCCTTTATCCAAAACCCTTGGGGCCAATTGCGTTTCAGTATTCAGATATTTTCGGTTACAATATACAGTCTACACTTACTAGGTTGTTTCTCCATTTGCCAACTCTGACACACCCTGCTTCTTACCTGTGAACACCTATAATATACTATTACATTGCTTTAACAACATACAAATTAACTGCATAGCTGTTCGAAAAAGGTTCAGTTTTTGGATGTGTTTGGTTTTCGGATGTACGAATAAAGGATATTCAACTATACTCTCGTTCAAAGCCAGAATATAGATCAGATGGCATTAAATAATGCTCCAAAAGTTGAACTATATTGATGAATCAAGACTCAAAGGGCACGTGCAGAAACTTAATTGTAATCAATTTACATTGGAAGTTGCTCTAAAGTCCGCTGCTTAAGGAGGCACTTTTTCTCTCTTCATTATGATACTACAAAGATAAATTTGCACCTTTTATCCCCGCTATTATTTTGCAGATAATGCTGGTTACCTTCCAGCGGCATTCCTCCCGTCTGTGTTTCAATAAACAAATTCCTCTTTCTTGCTTTAATGTAGTGCAGAAGTACTGACTTGCCAACCTGTATTATTGCTTGTTAGAGTGCACATTTCTTACCCAAAACGCTCTCAAACATGCCTGAATATTAAGTTGAATTGCATTTTATGACCTAGTATTATGTATTTTGTCTTGGGATGGTTAAATTCGATACAGTGATGCAAGAAGTATCTGGAGAGGAGAAATTACTCAACAGCTCATCCTAAGCTCTGCTGCACACTGCCCTTGCACGCATGCCCTTTCCAATCTAGCCACCCGGTGCTTCAAATTTGAAAATTCTCATCCTTGTGTTTAACTCCCTCCATGGCCTTGCTCTTCCAGCACTATAAACGCCCCCTCCTCCACAGCCCCAAATACACTGTACATCAGATCCCTGCCTCCACTGGTCCCACCGATGACAGACATGTCTCCAGCTGCCAAGCCTCTCCCTCTGGATTTAGGGAGAGATGATGGCGTAGTGGTAATATCACTGGACTAGTAATCCAGAGGCCCAGGCTAATGCTCTGAGGACACAGGTTCAAATCCCACCAAAGCAGCTGATGGAATTTAAATTCAATTGATAAATCTGGAATATAAAGCTAGTCTCAGTAATGGCGACCACGACAACTATTCTTGATTATTGCAAAAACCTATTTGGTTCACTAATGTCCTTTAGGGAAGGAAATCTGCCGTCCTTACCTGCTGTGGCCTACATGTGGCTCCAAACCCATAGAAATATGGCTGACTCTTAACTGCCCTTTGAAATAGCCACTCAGTTCGAAGGCAATTAGGGATGTGCCTTGCCAGCGATGCCCACATCCCATGAAAAAAAAAGTCTCTCCTCTCCTCCCCACCTCCTTTAAGCACCATTTGTTTGATCTAGGTTTATGTCATCCTCCCAACCTTTCCCTCTTTGGTTCAGCAGCCAATGTTTACATTACACCTCTTTGAATATAGAGAAGTGCCTGAAATGCATTTAACTAGCACTTTGAAAAGGTAAGTTTTACTAAATTGTACTACAGTGCAATTTTACAATATGTTACTATTCCCTTTACTGCAGCTCATTCTTTACAAAACACTGTGGAGTGACTACGCTGCTACAAGGTGCTCAGGGGTCTCTCAACTCAGTTTCCATTTTCCCCTCCCTCCTTGTGATAAAGCACCATTTTCAATGCAAATACCCAGAAAGACTGGCGGAGATTAGGAACCAACCATGCAATGTACATGAGGTTCAAAACCTCTGTGGCAGATCACATTATTACAGCAATGTAATGTACTAATGGGCTACCATTAAGAATAAGCAGAAAAGATTTACTGAAGTGAAGAGACATTTTCAATTTATGTACATGAATGCATTTAATTTGAAAAAAATGGAATAAATATCTTCTTCTATTCTGGATGATGTCAGCCCCTAAATAGCATCCAAATTCTGACTACCACAAACTTTCTACAATAACTGGAATGCCTAGCTTTCAGCCTCTTTATGTAGCTGAACATGTATTTCTACTGGCTCGACATTTTATGAAACATCATACAACTTTAATCATGGACCATGAGGTTTAAAAAAGTCAGAATTATTTAAAATTTAGACCATTATGATCTCAAATGAATGGTCACAAATTCAAAATTTCCATTGTTATATTGTCTTTGCATACTTTGCAGAAATATATTCTGAGATGCACATTACCAACATAAGAATGTTAAAACATACAAGACAGACCAGCATACCTCCAAACGCACCTTCCCCTGCTTTCCGACAGGACCTTTCCTTCCACCCTGGCCCACTCCTCAGCCAGCCCCAACTTCCTCTCCCATGGTACCTTTCCTTACAAGTGTAGCAGCTGCCCTGACCTTTCACCTTTTCCCTTCTCACCATCCAAAGTGTCGAACACTCATAAGTGAAACAGCAATTTACTTGTACTTCTGTCAATTTAGTATACTGCATCCACTGTTTACCATGTACTCTCCTCCACATTGAGGAGACCAAATGAAGACTAGCTGACCGCTTTGTGGAACGCTTCTGATCAATCCGCAAGCAAGACCTCGAGCTTCCTGTCATTTGTGATATTAATTCTCCATCTTGCTCCCAACTCTGACCTCTCTGTCCTGCTACAGGGTTCCAATGAAGCTCCACTCAAGCTCGAGGAACAGCACCTCATCTTTCATCTTGGCACTCTTACAGCCTCCTGAACTCCATATTTAGTTCAATAACTTTAGATCGTACCTCTGCCTCCATCTTGTTTTGTGCGTTTTCTTTGCTGGCTTGCTTCTTTATCGCTTCGTTACATTCAGATGGCTGTTATATAGTCATTCATGGCTCACGGGACACAACTGTTGTTTCTTCACTATATTCATTACCACTCTCTTTGGCTTTTGCATCATGAAATCTTTTGTTAGGTCATCTCTCCTGCCCTCCAGCCTATCACAGAGCTTTAATACTTTCCTGCCCCCCTCCCCTCTTCTACTGACTTAAAAACTCTTACATTTCTATTTTCCTTCTGTTCTGATGAAAGGTCATTGGCCTGAAACGTTAACTCTGTTTCTCTCCACAGATACTGCCTGATCTGTTAAGTATTTCCAGCATTTATTTTGTTTTTATTTCTGATTTCCAGCATCCTCAGTATTTTGCTTTTCTACAAGACAGATGTCAGGATATTTACACACAAAAGGCTTATCTTCAGAACTAATTCTACTCATGATCTTTTTTTCCAGCATGGCAAGGACATCAAACAATAATTTAAAATGTACAAAATATATAACTGGCAGCTGATTATTACATTTTAAACTAAAAAACTGTAATCAAACAATGGTAGATATTATTTTACAGAAAAAATTGTGCTAATTTTAATTTCCACAAAAGCATTAGCAAATGTTGAGATTAAAATAGATCGATAATTTAATGTCATTAATTTAATGCTAATTATCTTTTGAACAGAGGTACATACAGATAATCAAGCTAATGAAGAAAAGGTCAATATTGCGATCTTCATTTTGTAATATTGTATAGGATTTTTGATTTTGTTTCAGAGATTACATTTGCTAATTTTATAAAAATGAGTAATTAAAAAAAGTGAACCTTGATGCATTCTAAGGAATATGGAAATGTATCCGCACCAAACTCAGAACATAAAATAGTTCTCATTCTTCGGTTTGTAAAGAATAAACTGTGCTAGGAATAGAGCTGTTCTTTAAACTGCATGTCATCAGACTATTGTAAACTTTCCAAGCAAATGTACTAACTCAGTCTCAAAGTTGCTACTAAGAATTCAGAAAACATTTCTACAAGCTAACATACAATTAGCAACAATAATATACTCAAAGGCTTACATTTATCTCTTTCAGTGCAACTGCTGCACTTCAGTTGGAATGAATTTCCCCATTAGGCAAACGCATATGTACCTCCTCATTCATGACTTGCTTTAAATATTCAAGCATTACATCCTTACACATTATGAAATTACTTCAGTAGTTATGCCCCGAGTACAAAGTACAGTGTTTTACCCTTCTTCCCTGAAGGCACTGAGTCACACTGGTCTACAGCTCCATGAGTGCCATGCACCATCTGATGTTTTGTCTAAATGGCCATTCATGTGTGAGCACCACACCACAGCCAGGTCCTATTTTCACTTCACATTCACATGTTACACTAGAAATATTGAGATCAATTATAATGCACCAATTATCAGTGAAACTGAAGTCAAGTAACTCAGCATGAACTAGGAATTGAACCCGGTGTCTTTCTGGCCTGTAGCGCTGTTTTGTATTAGGCAGTACATTGACGAATTCTGCCATTGGCAACAAGAGCTTTTGAATCAAGAGTCATTATTTCTCAAATAATCGACTTTGTACCAAATATGCAGTCTTTAATCTCATATTGGTGCACAGCTGAATGTGAGAAGCTGACATGTTTAAAACAAAGATTCAGCCATATGTCAAATGCACCAGAACTAGATCACAATCAACATATACTATAGGACTATATGACCCAGCCTCACAATGGTATCATTCCACAGCCAATTATATTGATAAAGTGCATCTATAAACAGCATTTCAACCATCTTGATAATCCTAACTATGTGCTGCATGTGCTGTACAAATGCAAGTTATGATGGGCACTAATGGTTCATGGGATATGAATCCCTTGCACAGTTGTTGCCACTCATTCGTTGTTGTAAACCACCAGTACCATCAGATTGTTTATGCATTGAGGAAACTCTGGACAAATTTATGTGATCAACCCCCCCCCCCCCCCACCAACCAACCACCACCACATATAAAAGACCGAAATATGCCTCGGTTTTAAAGTAATGCAGTCTAACTGATCATTTTAAATAGGTGTGGTAAACACAGTAACACAAATAAAATGATCATCAACCTCAACAGATTACCCAAACTGCACGCTAACTGTAACCAAAGTCACTAATGTATTCAACCAAAAAGAATTGCTACCAAGGACAGCAACACGGTTGAAAACCGAGCTGTGAAATCACGATGAACACGCTTTAAAAAAACCCCCAGCAATATCACTAGGCCCACAAGCAAAACAATTTGAAAAGTGTCAGGATCCAGTCTGCCAATGGAGGTACAGATGGGTACACTATTTAAGGAAAAGCAAGGGAGATGGGAAAAAAACAAACAAACCAGCGAATAGATTTCGGGGGGAGGGGGTGGCAGAAAGAGAGAAGGGCAGCGGGAGGTTAAAAGGTAAGATGTCCTTAAAGATAAAATGGAACTGGTCACTCCATCTTGGGAGTGGGTTCTCAAACTTAAGAAGATGTTCACGAATTTCTGGATTTTTTTTTTGCTTTTTGCTTATAAATGGCAAAAACGCGAAACATGTAAGAAAGGTTAGCTGTAAATCTATAATGTTAGCGATCGAGGAAATAAACAACTTGTTGCATTTCAATAAAGGGAAAACAAACTTATTCCTCAAAATAAACTACAAAACACACGCAGTCCAGCTGATGACTGGCTGACACATCATGAGACCCACTTAAGGGAGCACAAGAGGGAATTTTGCTCCGTGTTGCATTCTGCCAAAGTATGAGCTTTGTTTTGAAAAGCTACAGAACATGCCTCAGACTATTCGACGATAAAACAAAATCACACCGGACGCGTCCACTCAACTCAGGGACTTGATTTCTCGCTTTTGCAACTCCCTACATACAAAAAACACCCACCCCCCCCAATCTTATTTGGATTTCAAATGCATCGAAACAAAAACTTCTCCCAGAATCACAAGCAAACATTCGTTGTGAATTAAGCCTTTCAAACTCCCCCCCCTCCTATTGAAACAGCTTTAAACAATAGGTTCACCCAACAACAAAAAAAACAATGGGGAAGGGGATGAGAAATCGGAAAGAGCGGGGTGAATGAATGTTATTTGTTTTAATTTTACCTCAAACACAATGATTTATTTCGTTTCCGATCCCGGGATTTGAAAGCCACCCGTTAAACAGGGTTAACGAATGCGCTGCTTTCTTTTAAGCCCCGGACGCCAGATATCGAATTTAACATTGTCCACCCACCTCAAGTTAAAATCGGACACACTTATTTTTTTTTTAAATCAACAGTGGCGAAATGGACCGAAATACTCAACGCCCTGGCCGATGAAACAAACTATTTGCCAAACGCAGTGAGGCGAAGTGGATTATGTTTTGTTAAAATGCACATTTTTAAAGTTGAGGGTTATATATACGCCTTTCCGGGGCTTTTTTTTCCAACCAAATACTGCAGTTTAAAGGGGCAAACTGCTAACTTTGTAAGCAGCATGTGGCTCTTCTTTCTCCTAACAATGCCATGGCTGTGATGGATGTGGGGCAGAGCAGATCATGAAGAGCAGCAGCACCTTATCGGGAGACACGCTCCTTCTTCACTAAACAAACACACCATTCCCCCCCAACCCCACCCCACCCCCACCACTTTCCAAATCGAGGGGATACAAACTTTATTCAACTTTTTTAACGTTTTATACAAAAAAAGGACAAACAACGATGATTAAAGTCCGCACCAGCCCATCACTTGAGTGCAATCGAGCGCTTTTAGAGCCACAATAGAATTGAGCCCAGCAGCTGGGAGGCGAGATTGACATCCTGCATCCACATGATTACAAACTTTGAATTCTTTGAAATGACAGGGGCTCAGAAAGGCAACTGCATCATTCACAGGAAAGAAAAGTCTCGTAACTCATTGAAGGGAAAAATAAAATTACCTCAATTTCGAAGTCGGGGAGCCCAAATGCTGTCCTGAATAAAGAGCAAAAGTGTGCGATGGCGGGTACTTCCCACCAAGAACGAATTTCTTCTACCGAAACGGTCGAAGATGGACATTCCTCGGACATTTTAAATGGCATCAAAAACCCCTTTTCTCACATGAGATAGTTTTCCTCGAACTTCGTTTCCTTGTGTTTATTTTTCCCCCCCTCCCTCCTCCTCCCACCCCCACTTCCTTCCAGTCTCCTAATCCCGGCTGGTGTAAGGAATGTGCTGGGTGTAAGTGTGTGCGCTGCCTGCCATTGCCGGGACTGCTCCTCTCTCTCTCTCTCTCTCAGTGCAAGCGTGCGTGTGTAATAATGTAACAATCTCGCAGCCCCATTCTCAGCGAGGAACAGATGGCCGGGCAACAACAGGGGAGCGCTCCAATTCCTCAACACACCGGAGGGAGACCAGGACAGGCTGTCCCGCTCACCGCCTGCCGCATCACTCCACCAAGACCGCCCAAGCTGCGTCGGACACCCGGTGGCCGCTTTCCACGGTGGTCGCCGAGGCACCCGGTGGACCGAGGCCAAGGCGGTCCGGCCTTGAGCGGCTCTTTCCAAGCGGCAGCCGGGCTCCAACACCCCCACAGGATAGTGTGAGGGCTCGGTGCCTTCCACAGGATGTGACGCCGCGGTCTCCTGGGTACCAGCCAATGGGCTGAGCGGAGTGAGTGTGTGGGTGGGGGGGGGAGCGCCTGCATATTGTGCTTACCCCGCGGGGGTTTTTAATGACGAGTTCTTTAATGAGACTGGCCTGGGTTTGTTTTTTTTTGGGGGGGTGGGTGGATTGGTTAACTTAGCTGAATTATTCTGTTATTTAGTCTCTCCTCTCTTCCCCGCCCTGCTGGCTGTTGTTATTCTCTCATTGGTGCCCAAAGCCTGACGATTACTTTAAGGTTGCAACTTGTACGCGAGTGTTCTATTTGGATCCCACAGGGTTCCATTCCCAGTGTCTCCGCGTTCCAAAGTGATTGTTCTATTGGATCCCACAGGGTTCCATTCCCAGTGTCTCCATGTTCCAAAGTGATTGTTCTCCTGGAACCCGGAGGCGGGCGCTGCTGCGTCCCGATCTCCAGCACCATATTCCCCAGGGTAATCCCCCCTCGATGACGGCCGCAACTCGGCAGTGAACACACGATGTACCGCCTGGCAGTTCAAAAATTACAACCTCCTATCGCCTTATCTGTCCACTTTCACTTTTATGTTTAATTGTGGTGAACACTCCCGGCTTTTTAAAAAAAAAGTTAGAACTCCCCAATGATCAGCAGAGGAGTGACTCAAAAAGTCACCCCTTCTGCCAGGGGCATCAGGATACAGAAGATACTTGTTTTTTTTCTCTCAACGGTGCGTGCGTTTCCTGAAATAAAAGCGGTCGAGTTATCTCAGCTGTCCCCGTTATAGGAAGCGTGAGTTGCTTGCGGAAGCGAAAGTTTCATTCGAGAGTCTAACCGTTCTGGCTGATTGTACGTTTAATGTTTTCCTCAATTTTGACTTAACTTTTGAATATTGCAAACAGCCGTGGGCCTCTTGAAAATGAGCGCACCAAATTTCAGGAAGGGGACAGCTGCGATTTCAGTTATCTTTTTATTTGCTGCGTGCCAAACGTTTCCAACCCCGGCCGACCGAGATACTTTGATGAAACTGGAGCAGTTCGAATTTATAGGCGGTAATCTACTCTCGACTAAAAAAGAACTTCAGCTTAATGATATACTTGAGAAAATAAAAGGAAAGGAAATAACAGAAGGAATGAAAACTGGTAAATTCCCACCAGCCATGCACTTTTTCAGAGCAAGAGAACTAATTGAACAGAGCCCAGTTTTTAACATTATACAGAAGATGCCCAAAGGTAAGCATGATATATGTGGTTTGTTAATCGACAACGGTGTACTGGGTTGCGGATACTTTGTGATACTGATTTCCAATTTATTTTAATATATGCTATTTTTAAAATGTCAAATTAGGGTTAGATAACCACTTCATACTGAAACGCTGGCTGCGCATGATTGAAAGCTGGATTCCATGAAGTGTTTGGTGGAGATTTCATGAGTCCGGAAGTTTACTGTATTTGTCTCGTGTTGGGGAGGAGGTGCATATCAAAGTCTTTTACTTGGGTTAGTGCTGTGGATGTGAGGTAAATTAGTCACCATCAACGGAGGAATGTAACATAGCTTTTATATATTACTGGCGAATCTCCCACGGTACAAAGTCAGAGGATGTGTTGTTTTATAATTATTGCGTGTAAAATAGTATGTAGGTGTGTTTCCCTTTAAGAAGAAAAGACATTGCTCTGCAATCTTGACTGGCGGGTTCAGTGAGAGTTCAGATTGCAGATGACTGATTTTGTCCCTCAATTAAGGAATTATAGATATTTTGAAACGGGCATATTGTTTAAGGAAATGAGCTCGCCCATTATTTTGCATATGTATATAGAATCAGAAGGTTTTTATAAAACGTGGAAACTTTGCTGCGTTTTAGATCCAGCTTGGGGCTGTTCATTTTAGTTTGTTTTAACTTCTTTGTGACCCGCTACCTTTGCTATAGATGTGAGAGTTGGGGAGTCAGTTGGTGCAAAGAATGACCTGACCACGTGTGCTCGTGTAAATACACCTTTCACTGAATGCTTTCCACAAAGGTATTATGTAAAGTGCGATGTGCAAAACTTTTAATATTATTTGATCTCCACTCTAGTGGCACTGCACGTGGGAATTTAAGATTTGTGTCTGGGCACATTCGGGTTATTTCCAAGTCCGTTTTATACACTCGGGCATTATTATTTAATATTTATTCCGACTTTGAGGAAATGTATTGTGGTAGCACGGGAACAAAACCTTTAAAATCTCGTTAATTCTACTCCGCAAACAAATATTTAAATTTCGTCCGTAGTCAGGTGCTCTCACCAAACTAGTTTATTACTTCCGTGTCTGCCTTGAGTGAGGCATTCTTTAATGTTTATATGTACACATTACAGATTTTGCAAGAACTAATTGAGCCAGCCCTAAGATTTGATTAGCTTGCACCTCACACACACTATCTGCTTACTGGCCAGCGAGTCCGATGTCTTCACTGAATTAGTGGTATTGTAGTTTACCATCTAATAAAATGTTAATCTGAGCAAAGACAATGTAAAATAGCATGGGATTGGTAACTACAGAATTGCTGCAATTGGACACAGACAATCTAATTGGGAATATAGAACAAACCTGAAAATTTATCGATTAAGGGTATTTGGGCAATAAGGACTGCTTGAATGTACAATCAAGCAGCAGCGTTTTGTTTTGTGTTGTGTAGAATTGTTTTGGCATGACTCAGAGCTAGCATAGTAACACAAAGGCGTATGTGGCTTGGAATTCATCGCAAGGTGATAAATTGAAAGAAACGACATCCGAGATGTGTGTAAACTCACTCGCTCTCTATCTTTGGCCATTTAATTGCATGCCATGGAGCATTGCTGGCTACATGTAAATAATTTTTTAAAAAACTATTTGATTAAATTTAAACATAAGTTTATTTTGCACTTTGTCACAAATGCAATGGAATTCGATTGGCTTAGTTTATGTAACACTATTTTCAGAGTTGTATCAATCATCTCCTGTTATCAGGCTATAGTTACCCCATACTTAGATCTCAAAGCCAGATCTTTGACCCACATATATGTAGCAGCACCAAAATAAAAATGGACAATTAAAGTATACTTATTAATTATGAATATATCAAAACCTATTGCAATCCAAGTTGTTTTCTTGTTTTACTGCACACCCTCACTGGGACAGAAAGTAAAATATGCAAAGAGAAAGAAACCAGGTTGTCTTTAATTTTTTTTTGATTTCCTGTATTTGATGCTTCAGGGATTTACTGTTGAATGTGAGTATCATGTTAGCACAAACTCTGGTTTTTAGAGTTTCTTTCCTGCCTTGCAATGGCTACCCTCCCTCTTTGTAGCAAAGATTGAAGGATGCTGTAGCTTGAAGGATTGTGATGATTCACTGAAAGGTTTTCCTGGGTCCAGCTGATTCTTCAGAATCGCCTCTGAATTTGGCAGCACCCAACTCTTTGCTGGACAGTTTGACTATTTGCAATTCTAAGCATCCCTAGTCCAACATGTCTGACAACCAGACTTGAAATTCTTGAATGGTTTTTGGCCTATCATTGCTCTGCTATAGCTATGCGTAGCTCTGCCATCTGGACTCCACTCTGTCTTTACACTCTGTGCCTTCTTGCTTACATCCTCTATCTGATCAAACTTAAGAGTTTACTTGCATCTCTGCATGTGCAGCCTTGGGTTAGTTTCCCAGGTTTCCATTTCTGTCCTGCTTTGGCAATAAAATATCTCTTGTGTTGTGCCTTAGCATTTCAAATGAGAGACTTATTTATCTGGAGGCCTGTGCCTTTGTTGCTTTGTTTATATTTCTTACGGCCCTGCATTCAGCAGTTTGAATTTGGCAGGCTTGCCCATTTGGATGGGTATGTAATCAGTGTTACTCCTTCCACCATTTTAAGATTTATCAACTTTCAAGGACTCAGCCTTGAACAGAACTTTCCAAACATCAAGTCTGTTTAACTTTTGCACTGCAGAATATGAAGTGCAACTGCAATTAGAAATAAAGTAAATCGAGAGCATGAGTGACCAGATTTATTTTGCAGACCAGGTAGCCAATTGAAATTCAAAATTAACTTTTGGAAGTGAATGATGAGATTTTACAATATTGTGATAGCAAAGCACAGTAATAGTGGTGTTTCGATTTTGATAGTATTTCACGGGATGTGGGCATTGCTGGCTGGGCCAGCATTCATTGACCACCCCTAATTGCCCTTGAGAAGGTGGTGGTGAGCTGCCGCCTTGAAGTGCTGCAGTCCATGTGGCGTAGGTACCCCCCAAGGGAGTTCCAGGATTTTGACGCAGCAACAGCGAAGGAACATGGGAACCAAGGAGTAGGCATAGGCTATTTGGCCCTTTGAGCCTGCTCCATCATTCAATAAGATTATAGCTGATCTGGCTGTGGTCTCCGCTCCACCTTCCTGTCTGCCTCCCATAACCCTTGACTCACTTGCCTGACAAAAATCTAAGTCAGCCTTGAATACATTCAAAGACCCAGCCTTCACTGCTTTCTGAGGAAGATAAATCCATACACTAATGACTCTTTGGAATAAAAAGTTTCTCCTCATTTCTGTCTGAAATGGGAGACCTTTTATTTTTAAACTGTCCCCTATTTTTAGTCTACCCCACAAGAGGAAACATTCTCTGGGTATCCTCCCTATCAAGTCTCCTCAGAATCTTGTATGTTTCAATAAGATCACCTTTCCTTCTAAACTGCAATGGGCATCGGCCTAACTTGTTCAACCTTTCTTCATAAGACAACCCCTTTGTTCTAGGGATGAATCTAGTGAACCTTCTCTGGACTGCTTCTAAAGCAGTTATACCTTTTTATAAATAAGGAGATCAAAATTGCACACACTACTCCAGATGTGGTCTCACCAAGGCCCTGTACAGCTTCCTTATTTTTTATTCCATTCCCCTTGCAATAAATGCAAGCATTCTATTTGCCTTCCTAATCACTTGCTGTACTTGCATGCTAACTTTTTGTGATTCATGTAACAGGACACCTAGATCCCTCTACTCCAGTTCTGCAATCTTTCTCCATTTAAATAGTATACTACCTTTTTGTTCTTCCTGCCAAAATGAACATGTTCACATTTACCCATGTTATACTCCATCTGCCAATTTTTGCCCACTAACTTAATCTGTCTATATCCCTTTGCAGTCTGTCTACCTTCTCTTGACAACTTACTTTCTGACCTACCTTGGTGTCATCAGCAAATTTACTACCATATATTTGGTCCCTTCATCCAAATCATTGATATAGATTGTAAATAGTTGAGGACCCAGCACTGATCCTTGTGGCACCCCACTAGTTGCAGCTTGCCAATCCAAAAACTACCCATATACCTCTACACTCTGCTTCCTGTTAGCCAACTAATCCTTTATCTGTGCTAATATGTTACCCCCTATACCATGTGCTCTTATCTTGCGTAGTAGCCTTTGATGTGGCATCTTATCAAATGCCTTTTGGAAATCCAAGTGCACCATATCTACTGGTTCCCCTTTATCCACCTTGAATGCTACTTCTTCAGAAAACTCTAACAGATTAGTTAAACGTGATTTTCCTTTCACAAAGCCATGTTGACTCTGCCTGATCGAATCGTGATTATCTAAGTACCCTGCTATAACCTCCTCAATAATGGATTCTAGCACTTTCCCTGTGACAGATGTTAAGCTAACTAGCCTATAGTTTCCTGCTTTCTGCCCCCCTCCTTTCGTGAATAAAAGCGTTACATTAGCTATTTTCCAATCTGCTGGAGCCTTTCCAGAATCTAAGGAATTTTGGAAGATTATAGCCAATGCATCTGCTTTCTGTGCCCCTACTTCTTTTAAGACCCGAGAATGCAGGCCATCAGGTCCTGGGGACTTGTCAGCCTTTGGGTCTAATAGTTTTCCTAACAACCTTTCCCTGGTGATGGTAATTGTATTATGTTCATCCCTCCCTATCATCTCTTAGTTTTTAAGGATCTTAGAAAATTTCCCAAAGCCCTCTACCATGAAGACAGACACAAAAGATCTGTTCAATGCCCCTGCAATTTCTTTGTTTTTTATTATCAATTCTCCAGACTTGCTCTCTAGAGGACCAATACTAGCTTTAGTTACACCCTTTCTATTCAAATACTTGTAGAAACAAGAGACAAACTTGTAGAAAGGTGATATAGTTCCAAGTCAGGATGGTGAGTGGCTTGGAAGGGAACTTGTAGTTGGTGGTGTTCCCATGCATCTGCTGGCCATGTCCATCTAGGTGGTAGAGGTCATCTAGGTGTGTTTAGAAGGTGCTGTCGATGGACCCTTGGTGAGTTGCTGCAGTGTATCTTGTAGATGGTGTACACTGCTGATGGAGGGAGTGAATGTTTAAGGTGGTGGATGTGGTGCCAATCAAGTGGGCTCCTTTGTCCTGGATAATGTTGAGCTTCTTGAGTGTTGTTGGAACCACACTCATCAGGCAAGTGGAGAGTATTCCATCATACTCCTGACTTGTGTCTTGTAGATGGTGGACAGACTTCGCGGAGTCAGGAGATGAGGTATCCTCCGCAGGATTTCCAACCTCTGATCTGCTCTTGTAGCCACAATATTTACATGGCTGGCCCAGTTCAGTTTCTGTCAATGGTAACCCTCAGGATGTTGATAGTGGTGGATTCAGCAATGGTAATGCCATTAAATGACAAGGGGCGATGGTGATTGCCTGGCACTTGTGTGCTACGAATGTTATTTGCCACTTATCAGCCAAAGCCTGAAGGTCTTGTTGCATAGGGACACAGACTGCTTAAGCATCTGAGGAGTCATGAATGGTGCTGAACATTGTGCAATCATCAGCGAACATCCCTACTTCTGATCTTATGATGGAGGGAAGGTAATTGAAGCAGATGAAGATGGTTGGGCCTAGGACACTACCCTGCGGAACTCCTGCAGCAGTGTGATGGGACTGAGATGATTGACCTCCAACAACCACAACTTTCTTCTTTGTGGTAGATATGACTCCAACCATTAGAGTTTCCCTGTGATTTCCATTGACTTATTTTGCTAGGGCTCCTTGATGCTGCATTCAGTCAAATGCTGCCTTGATGTCAAGGGCAGTTACCCTCACCTTATCTCGAATTCTGCTTTTCTGCCCATGTTGTAATGAGATCAGTAGCTGAGTGGCTTTGGCAGAACCCAAACTGAGCATCAGGCTATTGTTGAGTAATTGCTGCTTGATAGCACTGTCAGTGACACCTTCCATCACTTTGCTGTTTCACTAAGATCTAAATGCTTACCTGAAATTGAGTAATGCAGATTGGAAGATGTTAATGGAAAACCAGATTGCATAGGTATTCCTTGCATTTTTACCAGGACAACTTTCTTCCAGATTTGGCCCCTTTCTTGAAATACTATGAGTAGCATCCATGTCCAGGATGCTGAACTGAATCAGCCCTCAAATGTTTTTTTAAAAGATTTGCATTTATGTAGCTCTTTTCACAACCACTGGACATCTCAAAATGCTTAACAGCCAATGAAGTACTGTTCAAATCCAGCCACTGTTGTAATGTAGGAATGTTAACACCACCCTAGGATTTGCCATTCTTTTTGGGCCATGCATGTCTTGGGCAATTTTGCAAATGGAAATTGAGCAATTTTTTTTTCTCTCTCTGTCCTCTTCTCTTCAACTTGTCCCTTACAAATGCATTAGCCTCGGCTGATTCTATCTATGACTGAGATTTCGGTGCTGTATTTGGTCATTTAGTGTTTTGGAACAACTTAATTTCCCTAATGTGTGGATTACCAATGAATTATTTTGTTGTAATGGTACAATGTGAAGATATAAAAATGATTGACTTATAGGTTATAACTAATATACCATGGCTAGACACAAACCAGTATCATCAGTGTGGGTAATGTAATGCCAATAAAATCCCACAGAAGCATTAAGTATATATTGTTATGATCATGGACCAGACCCCCAAATTTTTGGTATAATGCTGTTATGGACCAGTAACTTTTTGTGAAAAGTAGACAAAGTTTGAGATCCCAGGGACTTACTAAGAGAATAAAACTGGAAGAGTCCAAGGTTTTTGAACAAAATAAATGGACTTCACTCAGTCATAAAAGTAAAACAATTTGCAATATCTATCTTATCTCAAGTTAATTCTGAATGTTAGAGTTTGTGTGTGAATTAACAGGCAAGCTGTGCTCAAACACATTATACTGCGCAATAAATAGCAGATTCGACCAAAACAGATCCCACAGATTTTTCAGCAACCCACCCAGACATCAGTGTCCACTGTGAATTATGCAATCTCATTAAAAATTTGTCCCTCTCAAGGGATTTCCAGTCTTCACCTTCTAAGGCCTAACCATGACTGCCCACCTCCTAATGGCTTAATCTCTTCTCCTGAGACTACTTCCACTGGTTTCCCACTGGTTGCACTCCAGCATTGATACATGGAGATAACTGCAGCTTTTTGGCCATGCCAAGCAGAATACCACTGCTCCAGAAGGGTTACCTTGGCCCCAACAGCCTGTAGCATGGAGCCACCAATCTTCTGCTGCCTTTTCAGCTGTCCAGGGCTCCTCCTGATGAGCCCTCTGTACTTGGAGCTGTCAACCACAAGACTTTTGCTGCCTGGAGCTACCTCTTCAGCCTCCCAAAGCACCCTGTCCCATAGGCTCACTTCCCTGTTGGCCTTTGGGTCCTCCCTCTCAGTCCCAGGGCTCCCCATGTTATTGCACCTAACCTGCGTCTCTTGATCATTGTTTTCACACCATGAAGGTGTACTCCCGATTGTCCCAGATGGCTAAGCCCTTTAACTAAAAAAACAAAGCTAGAAAGGAGCATATGCAGCCTGTCACCCAGCCGCGCTCCATGCAGGCCTAGAACTCTTGGGCCTGCCTGGAAATGGAGTCCTCGGCTTTTGCCTGGACTAATGTAAGTCCCCGTTTGATGCAAGTTCTTCCTTTTTCTTAATTTGGCAATGATGTGTATTCCCTTCTCCCGCTAAGCTTGCTTTACTTCTTTTGAAATATACTTTTCACATTAGCCTTTGTGCCATTTCAGAATACTTTATCAACATTTTAAAATGGAAAAGTTCTGCTTCCCTGTCCTGCGATGGGGCTAGACCACTGACTGCAAAATGGCACTGTGCAGGTCACCAGGTCCTCCTTCCAGCTGAAAACTTCCACCTAATTTTGTATAATCTATTTCTGGCCACCTGATTTTCATCCTCCTTGATCCACGCTTGCCTTGCATGGCCCAGCCGCTAGCCTCAAAGCTATCTGCATGACTCATCTTTGGCCAATATAATTTGAATAAATACTTTGCTTCAGTCTTCACGGTAAAAGATACTAATAACATCCCAATACTAAATAATCAAGGGGCATAAGAAGGGGAGGAAATAAATACAATAAGTATCACTAGAGAAAAAAGTACTAGGGAAACTAATGGGGCTACAGGCCAATAAGTCCCCTGGACCTGATGGGTTCATCCTAGGATATTAAAGGAAGTAACTACAAAGATAGTGAATGCACTGGTGGTAATCTTCCAAGAATCCTTAGATTCTGGGAAAGTCCCAGAGAATTGGAAAACTGCCAATGTAACTCCCTAATTCAAAAAGGGAGGGAGAAAAAACAGGTAACTATAGGCAGTTAGCTTAACATCTGCCATTGGGAAAATGTTAAAGAGTCTATTATAAAGGATGTAATAGCAGAGCATTTAGAATTACATAATCTAATCGAGCAGAGTCAGCATGGCTTCATGAAGGGGAAATTGAACCTGACAAATTTATTAGAATTCTTTGAGGAGGTAACAAACAGGATATATAAAGGGAACCAGTAGATGTAATATATTTGGATTTCCAAAAGGCTTTCGATGAAGCTACTTAATAAGATAAGAGCCCATGATGTTGGAGGTAGTATATTAGCGTGGTTAGAGGATTGGCTAACTAGTAGAAGACAGATTTGGGATAAGGGGGGCATTTTCAGGACGGCAACCTGTAACTAGTGGAGTGCCACAGGGATCAGTGCTGCAGCCTCAATTATATACAATATATATTAATGACTTAGTACATTCAGTTCCCTCATCTATCACCAAATTTGCGGATGATCAAAAATAGAAGGGAAGTCAAGTGGTGAGAATGACACGAGGAGTCTACAGAGGGATATAGACAGGTTAAGTGAGTGGGCAAAAAAGTGGCAGATGGAATGTAATGTGGGAAAATGTGAGGTTATGCACTTTGGCAGGAAGAATAGAGGAGCTGAATATTATTTAAATGGAGAAAAACTGCAGAAGGCTGCAGTACAGAGGGATTTGGGAGTCCTTATGCATGAACCGCAAAAAGCTAACATACAGGTTCAACAGGTAATCAGGAAGACAAATGGAATGTTGGCCTTTATTTCAAAGGGAATAGAGTATAAAAATAAGGAAGTCTTGCTAAAACTATACAAGGCATTAGCTAGACCACACCTAGAATAGTGTGAACAGTTTTGGTTCCCTTATCTAAGGAAAGATATACTGGCACTGGAGGAAGCCCAGGGCAGGTTCACTGGGTTGATCCCGGGTCTGGAGGGATTTTCTTATGAGGAGAGGTTGAGTAGGTTGGGCCTGTACTCACTGGCGTTTAGAAGAATGAGAGGCGACCTTATTGAAATGTCAGATTCTTGGGGGGCTTGACAGAGTAGATGCTGAGAGGTTGTTTCCCCTTGTGGGACAGTCTAGGATCAGAGAGCATAATCCCAGTAAGGGATCACCCATTTAAAACAGAGATGAGGAGGAATTTCTTCAATCGGAGGGTAGTTAACCTGTGGAATTCTTTACTGCAGAGAGCTGTAGAAGCTGGGCCGTTAAGTATATTCAAGGCTGAGATAGACAGATTTTTCATCAGTAAGGGAATCGAGGGCTATGGAGTATAGGCAGGAAAGTGAGGTTGATTATCAGATCAGCCATGATCTCATTGAATGTCGGAGCAGACTCGTGGGCCGAATGGCCTACTTTTGCTCCTATGCCTTATGGTTTTATTGGTGTTGTGGTTGCTCACTACTCTTCATCCCCTCCTGGTATCATATCATTGTTGATAGAGGGTAGGCTTCAAACTTGCCACACTCCCTCCTTCCTCCTCTGTAGGACAGTAATTTTGACTGTGCAGCACTCCCTCGGTACTGTATTAAAATGTCAACCTAAATTGTTCTCAAATCCTGATGTGGGGTTTGAATTCATGTTTTAACTTGGAGACGAGTGATAAATACAAAGCCCAACTGATGAAACTACATAAAAATATGACATGCCCTACATAGATAAAATAAGAGTAAGAATGTGTTGTGCTTTGCTAATTTCTAATTGTTCCACTGATAGAACTGGGCAAAAGAACTTGCATTCATAAAATTTTCCTCCGATCTCAAATCTATTTTTTTCTCTCCTTACCTCCTTCCCACCTACATCAGTCACTCTTCCAACATCTCCTGTCACCTTAACAGTTCCAGTTTCCTGGCCCTGACCATCATCTATTTATTATGGATGCCCAATTCCCCTACACCTCCATCTCCCACCAGGTTGGTCTGACAGCTCTCTGCTTCTTCCATGAATGGAGACCTGATCAGTTCCCATCCACCACCACCCTCCTCTGCCTGGGGAAACTTATTCTAACATCGACCAACCTCTTTAACACCATTCACTTCCTCCAGATAGAAGGTGTTGGTTTCTAGCTATGCCTGCCTTTTTGTGGAACATGTGGAGTGTTCTTAGTTCCAATCCTACTTGGTCCCCTCCCTCAGCTCTTTTTCTGGTACATTGATTGATTAATGCTATTTCCTGCTCCCACCGTGAACTGGACAATTTCATCAACTGTGTTTCCAATTTCTAACCTTCTCTCTTCTTGATGTTGCCCAAGTTTCTGCAGTATGTACCAAGGCCAGCCTCATACCTGTCTTGTAGATTCTTCCTTTCTGTTTCAGCGATACATTTCTGTCACATAACACTCCACTCTTCCAGTTACTCCAAACAGAGCTTAGCCTTTGTTCAGTTTCCATTTCCATACTTCCATCTTCTGCCAAACTGACCCCAATTGAAACTAGAACAAAAACAAAAATACTTGGAAAAACTCAGCAGGTCTGACAGCATCTGCGGAGAGGGATACAGTTAACGTTTCGAGTCCGAATGACTCTTCATCAGAATCAATTGAAACTACTCACTTTCCCCAGGTAGGGTTGCCAACTCTGATTCCTGGAGGCTTCATCACATGATTTGCCCCCACACTCCAGCTATTAGTCGACCAACACATCCTTACTTGTGCCACAATGCCTTCCTATCCCAATTTGGAAGCAAAAAGACTCATTACCCAATTTGATGATGCTTGACTGTCAGCAAAATAGCCTTTTTTTCTGATTTCCAACACTTTTATATCTGTTGAAGAGAAATGTTTTAAGAAAATGAAAAAAACAATCTTTTTTCATGTCTCGATAATTTTTCTCCAGGGTTGCACACAGTAGTGTCTTCTATTCCTGAAGACTCCAGGCCAGTCCTGGAGGGTTGACAATCTTATCCCTTGACCCATAATCATTACACCTTCACTCTGATCCTGTTCCCTAGGCTCGAACTGACTGTCCATATATTGGGCCTTTTGTCTGCTGATCCTCATACCCCTGTCTTCCAGTGTTTCTCTTTTTCCAGATACTCGGTCATGTTCTCATCATCCCCACCACATAACTCAATGTCATCTGCAAACACCATTGACCATGGCATCTCCTGTCTCGCTTGCTCAGTTAGAGCATCCATGACACCCATGAAGAGGAAGGGGCTCAGTGCCAAATTTGGCTCTGAAATGCTCACTGTCCCTCGTACCGCTTCGTAATCTTGTCTGACACTCCTTGTATATGTACTGCAATAGTTGTACTTCTCGGGGACTCCGCGAATGCTAGCACATTTTCAGACTTCCTCACTAGGCACCTGGTCCTAAATCCTCCTCTAGATTGTTTCCTCAACTGAGGATTCCCCTCCACTGCAGTTGATGGGGCCCTTGGCTGTGTCTGTCCTATTCCTGCGCTTCTGCTCTCACTTTCCCCTCCCTCCCAGAACCATGCTAGGGTTCCCCTTGTCCTCACCTCCCACCTTCATATTCAACGGATCATCCTCTGCCATTTCTGCCACTTTCAGCATTGCCACTGCCAAACATCTTCCCGTCCCCTTTCAGCATTCCAAAGGGACCATTCCCTTTGTGATAGCCTGGCTTATTCCTCAATGACCCTTGACACCCCCTCCCTTTCCCACGGCAAATTTCCACAAGCGCAGGGGATGCTATACCTGCTGTTTTACCACCTCCGTTCTCACTATTCAAGGCTGCTTCCAAGTGAAACGGCAATTTACTTGGAACTTCTTTCAATTTAATCTACTGTATTCGCTATTCATGCTGTGGTCTCCCCCACATTGGGAGACCAAATGCAGAATGGGTGACCACTTTGCAGAATGCCCTCGTTCAGTCAACAGTTGTAACCCTTGGCTTCCTGTCGCTTGTGTTACGGACCGAGATGGGAGGAGCGCGCAGTTAATTCTAGCCCCACTTCTCCACAGGTCATTATAATAGTTTAAATGTTTAATTCACCCGCAAAATTGGCCAGTTGCTACCTTTTCATGCTGGGTATAACAACATCAAAGACTCTAATCAGGCTTCTTTCAGTAAACACATAAAAATATTCATTTAGTATAAACAAACTACTTTTTAAAAACAAGTTAATAAATTGGTTAACATATAAGTTGTAGTTTAGAAGTGTAACGATTTTCCCCTTTTTAAGAAACAGATATTTGAACCCCCATACACTCCCAAACAAACACAAACAGGACAAAACAAACAGTCCCCTGCAGAGGCTGGAGCATGGGAAAGTTCCTTTTAGAAGGATAAAATTCAAAAAGATCTTGACAATGTTGATCTAACAGAATTCTGGTCACAATAGATCTGGAAGTTCCTTCAGATAGATTTGTTTTGGCGAAATTCTCCTTGACAACTTTGCAAACTCTCCAAAGAAACAAATGAGTTATTCTGATTAGACATTTCTGAGGAAGGTTCAACACAAAGGTGGGGCAGAGAGAGGGAAAGAGAGTGTTTTCTTGCAGCCTGCTTCTAAGGCACCCCCCCCCCCCCCCCCAACCACACACACACACTCTGCCTGTGAGTTTTAAAGACTAAGATGTTCAGAGAATACTTCTCATAAGCCAGGTGTTTTTAACCAAACAGCAAGAGTTTTTAACCTGGCAACAGCAATTCTTTGTTAACTTATACATACAAAGTATCTCTCCCTCTCCAGGAGTTCCCCACTGGACGTCCATCTATTGACCCATGGTTTCTTGAAAAATGGCATATTCACAGCCGTGAATTAATATTGCAAACGTTCAAAAAAAACTCAGGAGGAAGAATGTTCAAAATTCAATGTCCTTCAAGTTTTTCAAAAATGGGTTCCTTACACTTATCATTTTAATTCTCCACCTTGCTCCCACTCTGGCCTTTCAGTCCATGGCCTGCTACAGTGTTCCAATGAAGCTCAAGGAACAGCAGCTCTTCTTTCGATTGGGCACTTTAACAGTCTTCGGACTTGTTTTTGAATTCAAAAACTTAGGTCATAACCTCTTCCCCCATTTTGTTTCATTTTTCTTTGCTGGTTTTTCTTTCTCTTATTTCATTTCCTTTGGACAGCAGCTATTCAAGATCCTGCTATTTACACTGCTAGACACATCTTTTGTTTCTTTACTTGTGCCATTACTACTCCCTTTGGCCTTGCACCATAAAAGTCTTGTCATTTAATCTCTCCTGTGCTGCACCTAACACAGACCTTCCCTTTAGTTTTTCCTACCTTCACCTATTACATTTTTAACTGTTTCCAGTTCTGATGAAAGGTCACAAGCCTGAAATGTTAGCTCTGTTTCTCTCTCTCTCCACAAATGCTGACAGACCTGCTGAGTATTACCTGTTTTTGTTTAAAAATGAATTGATGGATATTAAACTGGTTTTAGTACTGCTTTCATTGCACTTCAGTGATGATTTTTAAGGATATCTTGGTCATGAGTAAAATCCTGTTACTGGGCACACTGCAGCCTTTCCTTTCTGGCTGTGAACAGCAAGATAAAACAGAAGGGCAAGGATAGATGTTTCTGAAATGGAAGGAAGTCAGTAACTAAAAGTCTATCAGAAGGTTGGAGTACAGGAAAGCATAGTTGGAAATTATCTTAAGTTGAATTAGATGCCCAACTAGTTTGGAAATGTGTGACCTGTTCTTTGTTTTTCAATTTAAATTGTCCTGCTTGAGTTAAATAACGATCATTACTTTTGTTCTGTTTGTTTACTGTGGAAATAAAGCAACTTATTGATATATATCATGCCTCATCTCGCAAATTGTTTGCTCAGTCTCCCTTCAGAGAGTTTGAAGAAATGCATCTGCAAAGAATGAAAATTACCCAGTTTAGGTTACACATGGCTATTATTGTTACAAGTAGATTTCGAGAAATATGAGTCAATTCCCCTTACTGGAAGATGCTAAAATGGTTTACTGGAGTGAGGACTGAGATTACAGTCCTGCAATGTTTTAATGTCTTGGAAGATCCTCTTAAGAATATATTGCCCTCTATAAACCAGTAAATTTAATGAAAGCTGCATGTTCCAATCAGAAAGGTAGCTGTGGAATGGAGTGATCTTTTCTGAATGCTTGCCTATGGCCACTCCCACTGTGATGCCAGTGCAGGTATGATACTGTTGTATCCAGTATTTGTATAGGTGTGCCTGGGATGTATCCAATTTATGCTGATAAATAGTGGTGGTAGTTATCCTGAAACTAAATCACTTTTCACTATTTAAAGTGTCAAAAGCATGAGTTGTTTTTGAGCACTGATATAAATGATAATTTGATATATTGCCGGTAAAAACTGGCAGTTCATGGGATGTGAGCATTGCTGGCTAGGCCAGCATTTATTGCCCATCCCTAATTGCCCTTGTTCAGAGGGCATTTTTTAAGAGTCAACCACATTGTTGTGGCATGTAGGCCAGGTAAGGGTGGCAGATTTCCTTTCCTAAGGGACATTAGTGAACCAAATTAGTGGTTTTCCACCCACGGTGGTTGACAGGGCCCTCCACCGTGTCCGGCCCATCTCCCGCGCATCCGCCCTCACACCTTCCTCTCCCTCCCAGAAACATGATAGGGTCCCCCTTGTCCTCACTTATCACCCCACCAGCCTCCGCATTCAAAGGATCATCCTCCGCCATTTCCGCCAACTCCAGCATGATGCCACCACCAAACACATCTTCCCTTCACCCCCCCCGGCGGCATTCTGCAGGGATCGTTCCCTCCGGGACACCCTGGTCCACTCCTCCATCACCCCCTACACCTCAACCCCCTCCCACGGCACCTTCCCATGCAACCGCAGAAGGTGCAACACCTGCCCTTTTACTTCCCCTCTCCTCACTGTCCAAGGGCCCAAACACTCCTTTCAAGTGAAGCAGCATTTCACTTGCACTTCCCTCAATTTAGTCTACTGCATTCGTTACTCCCAATGCGGTTTCCTCTACATTGGAGAGACCAAACGCAGACTGGCTGACCGCTTTGCAGAACACCTTCAGTCTGTCCGCTTTGCAGAACACCTTCAGTCTGTCCGCAAGCATTACCCAGACCTCCCTGTCACTTGCCATTTCAACACTCCACCCTGCTCTCATGCCCACATGTCCGTCCTTGGCCTGCTGCATTGTTCCAGTGAAGCTCAACACAAACTGGAGGAACAACATCTCATCTTCCGACTAGGCACTTTACAGCCTTCCGGTCTGAATATTTAGTTCAACAATTTTAGATCATGAACTCTCTCCTCCATCCCCACCCCCTTTCCAATCCCCCCCCCCCACCCCTTTTTCCCAATAATTTATATAGATTTTTCTTTTCCCACCTATTTCCATTATTTTTAAATGTATTTCCATCCATTGTTTTATCTCTACCTTTTAGCCTTTTTTGATTCCTTCACCCCACCCCCACTAGGGCTATCTGTACCTTGCTTGACCTGCTTTCTACTCTTAATTAGCACATTCTTTAGATAATATCACCACCTTCAACACCTCTTTGTCCTTTTGTCTGTGACACCTTTTGGCAATCTCCGCCTATCACTGGCCCTTTATCCAGCTCTACTTGTCCCACCGCCCCCCACTTAAACCAGCTTATATTTCACCTCTTTTCTATTTTTACTTAGTTCTGTTGAAGGGTCATTCGGACTCGAAACGTTAACTGTACTTCTCGCCGCAGATGCTGCCAGACCTGCTGAGTTTTTCCAGGTATTTTTGTTTTTGCATTAGTGAACCAGATGGGTTTTTACAACAATCGGCGATGGTTTCATTGTGGTCATACTTTTAATTTTAGATTTTTGTTGAATTCGGGTCCCACCACAGCAGATGGTGGAATTTGAACCCGGGTCGCCAGAGCATTACCCTGGGTCTCTGGAATATTGGCCCAGTGACAATACCACTATGCCACCTGACTGGCCACATTACTCCAGTGCTCATTCATTCCTGTCCTCACTGCCACTTATTCCCATCTGTACTCATTGTTGTTCCTGATGCCGATCTTCTTGGACATGTAAAAAAAAAACCCCACA
Organism: Cetorhinus maximus; assembly: GCF_964194155.1. Lineage (NCBI taxonomy): Eukaryota > Metazoa > Chordata > Chondrichthyes > Lamniformes > Cetorhinidae > Cetorhinus > Cetorhinus maximus. The sequence continues at coordinate 40,764,245 of NC_135900.1, forward strand.
AAAATGAAGCCTACAAGTACTGAGATGACTTGATATATAAATCCACTGGCCAATATGCAACTGAAGCATATGGAAGAGGAATGCCCCAGGTTGGATTCCTGATTTGCACTGAGTTAGCTAACCTCAGCCAGGGCAGATGCTGACCTCAATATCCACTGGTTAGAGTTTTTTTTATAAAGCAAATATTTGTGCCCTTGCTATCTATTAACTCTTGGCACATATGAATGTTGGTTGAAGACAGTGACTGGGAACAGCTGTGATCTCAAGTAGCCTCAGGAACTCACTGGTCAGCTTCACCTGTCATTGGCTGCAGGATATTGCAGAGTTGCTGTTACTGATGAAGTTGTCCCTCAGCTTTAGAAGGGATGGGGTGGAAATAAGTGAGGTTTTGTGTATTAAGTAAGATAAATAATCTGCTCACCTGAATTTGACTGCTGAGCCTAGATTGCAGCAATGAGTCTCAGCACAAATCATAACTCCAAATCTAAATATATAAATAGCAAACTGAATCCTTAGTTTTGTATCCTTAGAAATAGGATACAAAAATAAGACTATCATGTTGAATTTGTACAATTTCTTATGCTACAGTTGGTGCTTTGAGCTTTAGGCACCTCATTATTGGAAGAATGTAAAAGCATTGAACTATTATAGTGTAATTTCTTCAATTATGGTGGAATACATAGGGGTAAATTGTTTCCAATGCAATATGATGATCACAGATTTAAATGGGTGGTTTGAGGAATAATCCTGACACAGATGGCTCACTGGATGATTCTTCACACAAACAATTGTTGAAGCAGAGTCCATATTTTCTTCTAAAAGAAAATTAGATACGTGCTTGAAAGAGGAATATTTAAAGAATGGTGTAGGTGGTGACCAGGAGGGTGTAGTTAGACTAGGTGGTTAATGTGGGGAGAAACAGCTGCACCAAATAACCTATTTCTGTGCTGTTGTATTCCTATGGATCTACGGAATATCAAAAGTTTTATATAATTTAAACATTTCAGATTGGGGTCTGAAATTGTTTTGGAGAATGCAGTCAGTCCTTTTTAGATGCTAATGTTTTTTTCCCACCTCTGGTGTTTCTTAACCACCTCTTACAAAAGTGCAGATGTATTGCCAGCCTGAAGTGTTCTGACTTCAGCTTCCTCTGTTCTAGTAATTTACCCAAGTGACCACTTATGATGTGTGGATGTCTCCAATGGTTGTTGGTAGACAATTTGTCACTGGTGTGATAATATTGAAGACCAGTCCTGTCTTCAGGTAATGGCTAAACATATGCAATTTAAAACAGCATTTGCTGGATCAGGATCCAGATTGGAATGAGAATCCTGACTTAATCTTTCTTTCCTAAGCCAAGTGATGTTGAAAGTTGTTGTAGTGGTCCACCAACCAAGATTAGCACGGGCTAAGGATCAAACCAGGGCAACTTCCTGGTTTGTATGGTTCAGTCCCATACTGAGAGTGGTATGTAAACATATAACCGCTCAAAGACAATAAAGACTAAACTCTGTCAATAATAGGCCTCCAACAGTTCCAGTGTTTGTCAAAAAAAAGTTACCGAAACCAAGAGACAACTCGTACAGCTGTCGTCTTACTGTGCATAAACCCCTTGGATAAAATTAAACATGTCGGAGTATTTGAAATAATTTTGGAAATTCAAACTTGAAGAATGACCTCTTTCTCAGGCCATAGGACTTTGTGGTTGCAGCACATAAACTGAATTCTGTTCCAACCAGCTTGCAAACTTTCAACTCCTTGATATTTCAAGAACATCTTCATTTCCATATATTTTTTCAAATGCAAGTAATTATTCAAGGGCAGGTATCTTGGTGCTTAGTTTACTGGTATATTTTGAATGAAAAGAGTTTGTAACAATCCAGAGTTCCTAGTTACACAAAGCATCTCCGGAATACCCAAAAAAGCTAGTTGCACTTCCCACCATCGGCACTTGACTTGAGTTTTCACTCAATATTTTTTCCTGAAGTTGGAAGCTTGCCTTGAGTATTTTTTAATTTTAAGTGAGAATACTTGACTGGGGGTGTCCAATAGCGGTGAGGAAGACCTGTAGGCTAGTTATCACTTGTTGGATTCTCCCTTTTAAAATAAAACTCTGGAGCACAACATAATTTTCTTGGTCAAAAGAAGTAAAGCCGTTCAGTTTGGGATTTCTTCCAAGCATCTCTTGTGCTACTTTCAGGTTACCCAGCAGAAAAAATGATCATAGTGAGGCTGGTTCCCTCAGGGCCTTGAATAAAACCTCAACCCAACTGAATCTGAAAGATTTGAGATCTCTCAACCTTGAGAGTCTACTCTCCAATCTGAGTTGTGAAGCAAGCATCGTTGTCTAGGCACTATGTTTAATGTCAAAACCTGTAGTTTATTTCTATTTTAATTGTTGGTCTAGACTGTTTAATAAAATGTTGCTGGGTTTATGTTTCTTCAGGTGCTGGTTTACATCTCCATGAATATGCCTTATTGAGTGTGGATTGGCTTGTGAAGAATGCTACTTACCTGCCTAATTGTTACATTTGCTTCACACCTATGGAAGGCATCAGGTTTCATTATTTCTCTAGAAACCAACAGAAAAGGCTGGCGAACTGCTCAGAATGGATTTTGCTTGAGCAATATAGGAAACAAGTTCAAAACGTCACAGAATTTGATAACAGGTACACATTATTCAGTTCTAATTTGAATCCTTTAATTTGAGTTGTATATTTTTACCCAATTCTCCCTGCCTCTCCAGAAGGAGCTGATTTGTGTTGGAAAATACTTCCATAGATGTGGGTATTCTTTCAGCACCTCACCCAAGTGACCATTGTGTGAGCCTTAACGGTGATTGTTTGCAGGCTACTCAACTATGCACTGCATTGTAGTCCTAGGCCAAATTTGACATCGTCCAGTGTTTATGTTCATTTTGCAGCATGCAGCTCTGGATAATAATCAGGAGTGGAAACAATGGCTAATTTGCTGCTGCTACTGCAGCTTCCCTGGATGAATTCAGCTAACTTGTTATAGACCAATGATGGGTCCATTACCTCCTGGAACGAGCAATAAAACCACACGTTGAGGTGGTCCTGAAGATGTATTCTGACTGAGTCATCTGAAAGCGGCATCAACATACAACACTTTGTTTTTAATATTCATTTGTAATTCAGACTCCAGAAAGACCAAACCATACAGAACCTCAGCAAAACTACATTACTCCAATTCCAATACAGTGATGACGGCGAGGATTCTGGAATTCAACAAGTATATTAAATTATTTTATTGTAAGAATCATCCCACCCAACTGCACTAAATTCGCATATAAATCTAAACAGCATCAATAAGCTACTCCTGAATGGAGAGCATCTCCTCTGAGGCTGATCCAACCTCCTCGTCTCGCATTCCCTCACCCAACTTCCAAATGTGTACTTGCTAGTAGGTGTTACTGAATAAGGAATAGGAAATGAAACTGAAGCTGATTCCTCCATTACCACCACTATTACCACTTCTTTCCAATACTGGAGCTACTGAGGTCAATTGCAGTGCTGCAACTTGTGGAAAGTTGAATGGAGCAGTCAAGGAACACAAGTGGTCTATATTGGTGATGCTATCCCACTAGACCACGTTGTAAAAAGAGACAGTGCCATCTCCAAAAGGTGGACAATTACATAATATGTTGCTGTGTAACAATTGGATTTTCTGTTATTTTTGATGGCTTCATATTCCCAGTGCATTAATTTTCTTTATTCGTGAGATGTGGGTGTCGTTGGCTAGGCCAGCATTTATTGCCCATCCCTAATTGCCCTTGTTCAGAGGGCATGTTTTAAGAGTCAACCATGTAGGCCAGACCAGGTGAGGAGAGCAGATTTCCTTCCCTAAAGGACATTAGTGAACCAGATGGGTTTTTTATGACAATTGACAATGGTTTCATGGTCATCATTAAACTTTTAATTCCAGATATTTATTGAATTCAAATTCCACCATCGGCTGTGGTGGGATTCAAACCCAGGTCTCCAGAGCATTACCCTGGGTCTCTGGATTACCAGTTCAGTGACAATACCACTACGCCACTGTATCCCCACCTTATTTAAAATTCTCATTCTCATTTACAAATCCTTTGGCCCTGCTCCTCTTTACTTTTGCACCCCTGTATTGCAACATGTGCTTTTGCATTCAGCTGACTCTGGCCTCCTTTGTATCTCCTCTTCTTTTGCTCCTTTCAGTGGTAGAGTCATCTACCATCTTCTGGAATTCTCTCTATAATATCCTCCACTTTATATCCTCTTTTCCCATCTTCAGGCTCTGATAATCTTTCCTAATTCTTCTACTCACCCTTGATGTTGGTTTTAAATTATTGGCTTGACTCAGTGGTAGCACTCTCACCTCAGTAGGTTATGACTTCAAATCCCTGCCCAGGATTTGAGCCCCGAATTTATGACACTTCGATGTAGAACCGGGGGAGTACAGTATTGTTGGTGGCATCTTCCAGGTGAGATGTTAAACCAAAACCTTGAGTGCCTGCTCAGGCAGAAGTATAAGATACCTTCTGGAGAAAGAGCAGGAGAATTCTCCCAGTGTCCTGGTCACTCTACCTCTCTCAACTAACACCAGAACAGATTAATGGTTTTGCTATGTGCAAATTGGCAGCCTGTTTTTTCCTACATAACAGAAGCTACTGGATTTTGAAAGTAATCACTTGACTGTGAAATGCTTCGAGATGTTCTGAAGGCAAGAAAGGCACTATGTAAATGCATGTTTAATGTTTATTCTTCCAGCCTGTGAAGTGCTATTCTACTGAATTAAAGGTGATCAATAAATGAATGAAGATTTACGTACAATCTTGTATTGTTCACAATGTTTCAATTAATTACTTTTGAAATCATCATTGTTATGGTGACAAACATGCCAACCAATTGCACATCCTGCTGACAGCAATTGAAATGAAAGACTGGTTAATCTGTATTTTTGGTGGAGTTAGTTGTTGGAGGCTTGGGATTTGGCCAGGGCACCATGATAACTCTGTTCCTTGAATGGGATCTTTTACGCTTCCCTGAAAAGTTGATAGACCCATGTTTTTAATGCCTCAACTGAAAAATGGCATCTCCACTTTATTGCACTAGAATATCAACCCTTATTATGCATGTTGAATTCAAGCTGGTGTTGAAAGTTTCCATTTTTAACGTGGTTGAAGCTCCCCTATAATTTGTAGATCCATCAAGTCCTAATTAAAACAGAATGTCGATCATCATCTTAGCTACTTGTTTTCTGGTTTAATACTGTTATTGATACTAAATCAGCAGCTGAATGTGGGCAAAAGATTATCTTGTATATTTTAGAGACCTGAAACATTGCATACAGTCACAGAAGTGAAGTCACTTTTAGTTATATGTTTTTAAATGACCTAGTGCCAATAATTGCATTATATACCCATCAGATAATACAAAATACGCTTGGATTAAAATATTACATTCATGTACAGAGTTTATTTCTGTACTATTGGGAAAGAGCAGTTCACTTTCACTTGCTGATGGCAGAATAAAAAGCACTCTGAATGATGTGGAATCTTTAGAAGTTTCTAACTGTTATAAATTAATAGCCTGAAGTTCTTTGCAGCTCAGTGGGTAAATGTGTGATATAGTGTACCCGCTGGATTTTAAGATCAGTGGGGTTCAGGGTCAGTTTCTAGTTTTCTGCTCCAATAGCTGATGTCAGCTTGAGCAGCAGTGATGCGTGGGGAGATGGAGAGAATTCAACATGTCCATTTCAAATCGCATTTCCTTCCAGGCCTTCAGAGAGCGGCAGTAAAACCTATCATATAGAGATTCTTGAGCCCTTCTCCTGGCATAGAAAATAGCAAAGAAAACTACTAGTGAAACCTCTGAAGTTATACTGTATTGTATGTATTTAAATTGAAGCATGACAAAGAACTTTAAATCCACTTTAATGCCTTCTCTTTACTCACAATCGGAGGGAATAATCAAAGAGAGCAGCAGCTGTAAACATTATCTACATTTTAGGGTGGACGACTATATTTAAAATCATAATGACATTGGGTGAGCCCATCCACAGGTATATTAATCTATGTCGCCTTGGATTATTACAAATTCAACTGCAGAAGAGAAGTGCTACCATTGCTTTGAACATAATATCAAGGGTTAGTTCAACTCAAAGTAAATAGAATTAAGTCAAAAGTATTTGAAATGCTCACCTGAGGATTCAACCAGTTAAAGCAGTGAGTAGCTAAGTCAAGCAGGTCAGGAAACCCTAGGATGCTTTTTATTCATTCTTGAGGTGTGGACATCACTGGCTAGGCCAGCATTAATTTCCTGCTCCTAATTGTCCTTGAGAAGGTTGTGGTGGGCCGTCTTCTTGAACTGCTGCAGCCCTTGTGGTATAATTACGTTCACAGTGCTGTTTAGGAGAGAACTCCAGGACTTTTGCTCCATGATCATTGGCAAACACCCCCACTCACAACCGTATGTTGGAGAGAAGGTCAGTGATGACACGGCTGAAGATGGCTGAGCCTAAGACACTACCTTGAGAAGCTCCTGCAGCAATGTTCTGGGGCTGAAATTATTGACCAAACAACTTCAGCCATCTTCCTTTGTGTGAGGCATGACTCCAACCAGTGGAGAGTTTTCCTCCTGCCTCCCATTGACTTTGATTTTCTAGAGCTCATTGATGCCACATTTGGTCAAATGGTGCCATGATGTCAAGGGCAGTCACTCTCACCTCACTTCTGGAGTTCAGCTCTTTTGTCCATGTTTGACCCAAGGTTATAAAGAGGTCCAGAGCCAAGCAGTCTCTGCGCAACCTAAATTGAGCATCAATGAGCAGGTTATTGCTGAGTAACTGCAGCTTGGTAGCACTGTTGACGACCTTGTCTATCACTTTGATGATCGAGAGTAGACCAATGGGGTGGAAATTGGCCATATTAAATTTGTCTGCTTTTTGTGGGCAAGACATACCTGAACAATTTTTCACATTGTCAGGTAGGTGTCTCTGTTTTATAGCTGTACTGGAGCAGCTTGGCTAAAGATGTGGCTAGTTCTGGAGTGCCCAGTGGCTTTGCTCCTGTGCGCTCAACATTTCTTAATCATGCGCAGTGAATTGAATTGTCTGAAGACTGGCATCTATGATGCCGGGACTTTGGGAAGATGCCAAGGTGGATCATTCACTTGATGCTTCTGGCTGAAGGTGGTTGCAAATGCTACAGCCTTATCTTTTGCACTGATGTGCTGCATTCTCCCATCATTGAGGATATTTGTGGGTTCTCCTCCTCCCACCATATTAAATTGCCCACCGCCATGCATGACTGGATGTGGCAGGACTGCAGAGCTTTGATCTAATCCATTTGTTGTGGGATTGCTTAACTTTGTCTATGGCATGCTGCTTCAGCTCTTCTGAATGCATGTCATCCTGTGTTGTAGCTTCACCACCAGCTTGGCACCTCATTTTTAGGTATGACCTGATGCTGTGCCTGGCATGTTCTCATATACTCCTCAAAGGCTTGATCCCTTGGCTTGATAGTTATATTAGATCGAGAGATATGCTGAGCCATGAGGTCGTGGTAGAGCACAATTTGCTGCTGCTAAATGTTTACAGCATCTACTGTTGCAGTTTTGAGCTGCTAGATCTGTTCTGAATCTATACTGTTTCACATGGCTGTGATGCCACACAAAATGATGTAGGATGTTCCCAGTGTGAAGATGAGTCTCCTCAAGTACTGTATGGCAGTCACTCCCACCAATACATAGTCATTATGGCACACAAGGACACCATTTGGCCCATCAAGTCGATGTTGGCTCTCTGTAGAGCAATCCAATCAGTCCCATTCCTCCACTGTATCCCTGTAGCCCTGCAAGTTTATTTCTCTCAAGTGCTCATCAGCTTCCTTTAAAAATCCTTCCTAGTCTCTGCTTCCACCACCAAAGTGGTGGAAGGCGTCGTCAATCAGCACTTACACAGCAGTAACTTGTTCACTGACACTCAGTTTGGATTCCACCAGAGCCACTCAGCTCCTGACTTCATTACATCTTGATCCAAACATGGACAAAGAGCTGAACCCAAGAAGTGAGGTGAGTGTGACTGCCCTTGACCAAGTGTGGCATGAAGGAGCCCTAGCAAAACTGGAGTCAATGGGAATCGGAGAAAACTCTCCGCTGGTTGGAGTCCTACCTAGCACAGAGGAAGATGGTTTTGCTTGTTGGATGTCAATCGTCACAGTCCCAGAGCATCACTGCAGGAGCTCCTCAGGGTAGTATCCTAGACCCAACCATCTTCAGCTGCTTCATCCCTCACCTTTCCTCCATCATAAGGTTAGAAGTGGAGATATCTGTCGATGTTTGCATAACGTTCAATACCATTTGCGACTACTGAGATTGTGACGGTCACATCATTCCTGTAAAGATGATTGGCCAGTGGATTCTATTTTTAAAGGGAAGTGACATGGAATAATAGGCACCGTACTCTTTCGCAATGGCTTCTGGAACTTTGGTTTTTGGACAGACAGAAACAAAATGTCTGGGAAGTTAGTTAAAAATGCAAATGAGTTTTCCAGGTGCAAATTGCCTACCCTTCACCACTACGATGGAAGGGATTGAAAAGATAATGGCTAGCAGACCGGTTGGCTCCATGAAGATGAAATGTGAAATACGGTCTTTCAATGAGTTAATCATAACTAGTATGTTAATTGGATATCAATCATTTCCCCTGCAACGCCACTCCTTTCCCACCAACCCCCCCACCCCCCCACTTTGCAGACCAATCACCTCAACTCCAATCTATTATATGGACAGTGGGACACATCGAAAACACCATCATGTAACCAAAACTAGCTGGAGAGGGGGTCTAAACCTTAATACTGCCAGCAAGGCAGGCTGGGACCAGCACAGGTGGATCACATCCAGCAAAGAGGAACCCGGCCTCTAAAAGACAGCTCGGGCATTGAAAGAGGCTAATTTGTCTTCATCTGCAAGATTATATTTCTTCTCTACAGAAGCTCAGCCGCTATTTCATATGAAAAACCCAGAAGCTTTCAACCTCCATTGTCTTCAAAGATGTGAGAGAGAGCACATCCTTCGGGCCTACAATGCTTTTCATCCCAAATGACTGGTTAAGAACACTTGACCTGTCGCTCTCTTAGTAACCTAAGTGTGTGTTTCATCTCTAGAACTCATTATTCCTTATGTGTATGTGTGTCTGAATGTTTGAGGGAATGTGTGTTTCATTGTGTTTACTTTTTGGCTGTTGTGCAATAAACATTTTATTCTTTCTTTTGAAAGCCTGTTCATGTGTATTCTTTAAAGTCATCACACTCAAAAGGTTTGAAAACATTCCTCAAAAATATTATCTTGTTGCAGTCAGCCGAGAAGTGAGAAAAAAGGGGAAAAGTTATCCCACCACCTCTCCCTGCCTGTAACAAGATACTGAAGCAGTCTATATCCATATGCAACAAGACCTGGACAATGTTCAGGCTTGGGCTGAGAATTGGCAAGCAACATTTATGCTGCACACATTCCAGCAAGACAGAATCTAACCATCACCCCTTCACTTTCAATGGCATTACCATTGCTGAATCCCCCACTGTCAACATCCTGGGGGTACCATTGACCAGAAACCGAACTGGACCAGCCTAATCAATACTGTGGCTATAAGAACAGATCAGAGGCTGGGAATTTTACGGTGAGTAACTCACATCCTGACTCCCCAAAGCCTGTCCACCATCTACAAGGCACAAGACAGGATTATGATGGCATACTGTCCACTTGCCTGGATGAGTGCAGCTCCAACAACACTCAAGAAGCTTGACACCATCCAGGACAAAGCAGCCCACTTGATTGGCACTTCATCCACCGCCTTCAACATTCACTTCCACCACCACCAACACATGGTGGTAGTAGTGTGTACCATCTACAAGATGCACTGAAGCAACTCACCAAGGCTCCTTAGACAGCGCCTTCCAAACCTATGACAATTAATGTCTAGCAGGACAAGGGCAGCAGATAGATGGGAACACTGCCACCTGGAAGCTCCCCTACAAACCACTCACCATCCTGACTTGGAAATATATGCTGTTCCTTCACTGTCGCTGGGCCAAAATCTTGGAACTCCCTCCCTAACAACACTGTGGGTGTACCTACACCACATGGACCAGCGGTTCAAGAAGGCAGATCACCATCACCTTCTCAAGGGCAATTAGGGATGGGCAATAAATGCTGGCCCAGCCAGTGACACCCACATCCCTTGAATGAACAAAAAAAAACTTTGCTGGGTATTTTCCAGGGAGACTAACATGGTGGACATGACATTAGAAGTAGAGATCAAAAAAGTTATAAAGACATTTAAGATAGAAAGGGGAAGGGAAGGTGGTGATAATTGATAGGCTAATCAAATTGGATGGGTTGTATCCATGCATATTAAAATTCATTAGGGAAGAGAAAGCAGAGGCACTATATCTGTATGAAATTTTATATATTATGAAAAGGGAATAGTGCCAGAGGACTGATGGACGCTGATGTGTTTCCTGTATTAAAAAAGGGTGATAGAACATATCTAAACAACTGTAGACCAATCAATGATAGGAATGAAATTGAAATATTTTCTCGAAGATGTAATAAAAAAAATCTAGAAATTAGAACTTGGTGAGCAGGGATTACAGAAGGGAAGTGATGTGGTGTCTTTGAGGAACGGACCACAGGAGACTCAGGTACAGGTTACGATCGTCTATTTGAGCAATTGCAAGGAGGGCACCATCTCAATACAGCTTGGACAGTACTCTGCTAAACTACAAGTATTCAACATATTTATACAGTATTAGCCATGTACAAGAACAGTTTCCAGACTCCAATCTCGTCAACATGTAGGTTTACATTACAAGACATCTTTGGTAACAAATACATCCCTATTTGTTTTCACCCAAGCAGAGACCTTGCCATCTGTTCTTCCCCTATCTGTTGAAGAGCACACTTAATCTTAGTTGTTATTGCATCCTCTGACTTCTGTTGTTTGCAGGCCCTTAAGGCTGTGCAAGGTTCATCTGCTAACCTTTAACTGCCAATATGCTTGGAGATTTTAAGTAATTCATTCCCTTTCAATAAGTTCTTACTGTACCCCTATATTCCCCCTAATAATTACTGTATCCCTTTATTAGTCATGCTTGACTAACCTTATTGAATTATGTGAAGAAGTAACCAAGGTTAGATAAGGGTATTCCAGGAAACATAATGGCCCAGACGTTCCGTTCTCTGGATGGTCATACCCCAATGGTACCCCGGAAGATGTACTGGGCACACATCCTTAGAAGTCCCCACAGACTGACTATATGGGAATTGCTTAAGAAGTTTCAACTTCTGATGGGCAATTCCCATGTCTGGAACCCTCCAAAACTCTGATCTAAATTACTTCAGATGGTTCTGACTTAGTTCACAGAATGGTTGCCCAGGAAAGGTTAGAAGGATTAAAACCATTTCTAACTTCTGGGTAACTATACTGCTGACCCCCACCGGACCATTTGACTACCCCAACCAACCAACCACCTTACTGACACATTTCCCCCCCCGGACCCCATGACTACACCTCCAGACCGCCCACCCCACCTGACCCACCTTTTCCTCTCACCCACTTACCTTACACTTTTACCTCTATGTAGCTGGTCAAAGCGGCTGGGACATTTAAATTTATTGGAATACAGCAGCTAGTGCTGTAAAGGGGACATGGCTTGACTTCCCCCTACAATCCAAGGGAAGGACCCCAGGTGCAGGTACACTCCACATTTCTCAGGAGGCCTGGCTCGGGGGTCTGGGTGAGAAATGTGGAGCTCCAGCATAGGGTACGTAAATAGGAGAGGAGTGGCAATCTGACAGTGATTGCCACTCCATGGAAGGTTCAGCCCAATATATTTCGATTTTTAAAAGACTCGTGGCTTGGGTCAGAACATGGGGCAGGAGACAAGTAGCAGATCGGATATCAGGCTGGAAAACAGAGAGTAGTTGTTCAGACTGGCAAAAGATGAGAAATGGTGTTCCACAGGAATCCGTGTGAGAGCCACTGCTAAACTATTTGGACTTGGGAACCAAAGTACAATCTAAAAATTAATGGACAGGATCAAATTGGGAAGGGTGTAATTAATACAAAGGAGGACTGCAACAAAATTACAGGAAGACATTAATAAGCTTTTAGAATGGGAATAAAATGTGGTACGTTTTGGCGAGAATAAGGAGGCCACATACTTGGAAAATAAGTGTCTAAATGGGATTGAGGATTAAAGGGATCTAGATGTACAAATCACCCAAAAGCCGTCATGCAGGTTAATTAGGCCTTAAAAAGGAAACGAACAACTGAGGTTCCTTTCTAGAGGGATAGAATTGAAAAGCGGACAAGTTGTATTAAACTTGTACAGTACCTTGGTTAGACTACACTTGGAGTAACAGCCCTGGTTTCTATATTATGAAAAGGATATTGAGGCACTGGATAATGTGCAAAAGAATGATACCAGAACTGAGAGGTTATACCTGTCAGGAATGATGGAACAAGCTGGGGCTCTTTTTTTTAGAAGAACTAAGTGATTGGCAGGTCAAAAATCATCTTCAGGAAGAATTATAATAGCACAGTCATTTGTTTAAAGCATGATTTGGCATGATTTTAGAGCAAATTTCCATTTTGCAATTCCTTAAAATCAGATTAAGAAGGTTCTCGCCCCGCCTGCCCACCTCCCCCCTCAAATGTTTAGCAAGTTCATCCATTGTGTATCAGTTCAGTCCTTGGTCTATGCTGAGCTACCTGATCATAGCCAGATTGGAGTAAGGATACTACAATTGGCTTAAATATGTTGTAAAGTGCATTGCAATGTCCTGAGGCCATGAAAGGATCTATATAAATGCAAGCCATTCTTTCCTTTCTCTTCCACTATTGAATAGTTGGTCCACAGTCACACGAAAAATTGCCACTTAGGTGAGGTATCGAAAGGTAAAAAGGGGCCTGAAACTGTACAGTAGCAGGAATTAATGTCTTCTGGAGAGAGGGAAGGACAGAAAATTGGCGAAAAGTGTATTGATAAAACATTGTAATAAAGATATATTTTTAACTTGGCGGGGTGACAGTAGAGGCTCATTAATTGATTAGATAGGAAAACCCATGTCTACAGACCACACCATTTCAAATGTGTTGCAGTTCTTGGTTTCTAATGCAATTGGAAAGCACAGAGCTAAGAAAATCCTTTGCCTACTGAGTGCTGTAAAAATAGTAATGTATTGTGGGTTTCAACTTTTTAAAAGTTATTTTAGCCTGTAGTTTGCATAGAATATACATAGAGTTGAATATTATTAAAGTAAAATTCATATTTGGTGAATGTCTATTTTTCCCTACAGCCTATACAGAAATCTTACATTGGTAACAGAAAACCCAGAAGAAGCCTACCAATCGCAAAACATCATTTGGAAAAAATTTGCTAACGTATTTGCTGCTGCTAGCAGTCTCATTTCATACGCCCCAGTATTTAAAACCTACTTCTATGAGGCTTTGAAGGAATTCTATCATGATAATGTACAATACATAGAGATACGAGCATTGCTACTGCCGGTATGTACAAGATGCTTCATTATGAGGAAATGCTTTTTGTCACAAATTGTTTTATATTAAATCAGAAACTTCAGAACACAATTTTCTTCCCTCTGTATTTTCTAATGGTCTTAGTGACTTAAGCGCTGCATCCCCATGTAATCAATCATTCAGTTTCACAGAACACTGCTGTTGTCTCAATGACACATCTGGGAAGTAATGGCTGGTGACCCTCATGACAGGTGGGATACACTATACCTAACTGAGCCAGCATGTTACCAAGGCAATGGATTCTTCACATATGTATAATGTAGTTTATTTTGTTTATAGTTTTCTGTCATTATGAGAAAAAGGCAAGGTCAAAGGGGAGTAAGACGGGGAACTAGCGAACAGGTGGGAGGAGTGGAAGCCAAGGGTCACTTCCCAAAACCAGCTCTTTTTCTTGAAATTGTTCTTCTCAATATAGGTATTGTAAACCTCCATGCCTTTCTGTAATTTCACACCCCAGGCCTCTCCCCTCCCCTCCCCTCCCCTCCCCAGCTTTGAACCAGCCCTCCTGCCAATCTGGCAACTATTCCTGTCGAATATCACCATTGTGATGTGGGGCACCCACTGCTTAGCTCCATCCTGCTCTCTCGTGTCTTGAGCTGCTGCTGATAATGACACTGGCTCAATGCTCAGACGCAGAACATTCTAGGTGAGGCAGCGATATCTCTGCATCTCAGATGGAGGTGGCAGGACAGGCGGATAAGGTGGTAAAGAAAGCATATGGAATGCTTTCCTTTAATGGATGGAAGTATTGAATACAAAAGCAGGGATATAATTCTGGAACTGTATAAAACACTGGTTAGGCCACAGTTGGAATTTTATGTATAGTTCTGGCTGCCACATTACAGGAAGGGCATAATTGCCCTGGAGAGAGTACAGAGGAGATTTACAAGAATGTTGCCAGGGCTTGAAAATTGCAGCTATGAGGAAAGATTGGATAAGCTGGGGTTGTTTTCCTTAGAACAGGGGATGCAGAAAGGTCACTTAATTGAGGTGTACAAAGTTAATGAGGGGCCTAGATAGAATAGACAGGAAAGACCTGTATCTGCCTAGCAGTGAGGTCAACTACCAAGCGACACAGATTTAAGGTGATTTGGTAGGAGAATTAGAGGAGACATGAGGAAAAATGTCTTCATCCAGAGTGTGGTGAGTGTCTGGAATTTGCTGCCTGGTTTGGTGGTGGACAGAGAAACCCTCAACTAATTTAAAAGGTACCTGGATCTGCATCTGAAGTGCTGTAACCTGCAAGGCTATGGACCAGGTGCTGGAAGGTGGAATTAGAATGGGCGGCTAGTTTATTTTAATTTCACTTTCAGCCGGTGCAGATATGATGGGCTGAATGGCCTCTCTCTGTGCCATAACTTTTCTGTGGTTCTATGCTTTCCAGATGTATGTGAGTCAACTCTACAACCACATGCTGCTTCAGCAAACTCGGTTAAATTCTACAGAATTTAAAATATGTTTTAACAGAGCCAGCAGATGTTGGGGCATCACTAAAATATGATTCTACACAACTTGTAGTTGGCTGATAAGGGTACAGGTAAACTAGAAAATGCTTGGGGATCTCGAAAGCCCAACACAGGTTAGAAGAAATGGTGCGCAGCATATTGCAGTCTCCAATGGACTTGCATTGTGAACCTTTATAATCTGTGCCTTGTCACGTTAATCTTGGCTGAGGTAAATAGGACAACCAGAAATTTGTTCCCTTACATATCCAGAGAATAGCTCCAGAAAACCATGGGATGGCTGTTTTTCCACATTTCCAATGATGTATATCTCTCATGATCTGAATTATAATTTTCTTCAGTTTTGTCATTTGTATTTGAAGTGAGCTGTAAGAGTCATTAAACAGAAAATAAATGCTTTTCTAGGGAGCTGAAGAACATATGAAATAAGAGTCAGAGTAGGTCATTCAGCCCTTCAAGCCTCTTCTTCCATTCAATAAGATAGTGCCTGATCACCTTCAACTCTACCTCCTTACACTATCCTCATATCCCTGATGAGTAGTTGAGCTAAACAGGCCACGAACATTCCATGCTTAATTTCTGACCCATTAACGGGATAGGTAATTTCGGTCGGATGGCAATAGGAGGATTGCAATTGGTCTTAGGAGGAGAAAGTCAGCCAGGACTGAGTTCTGATGGCAACGATGTGAGAGAACTGCACTTCCTTATGAAATTTTCTCATGCCATGATCAAATAGACCATCAATATTCTGTCAAGGCTCACTGACGAATAATGGTACTTGAATGGTGTTTACACCTGTGGAAATATAACCAGCAAGGAATCAACATTATCTTCAGAGAGAGGCCAGAGAGAAAATTAAGCAGAAAAGAAATGGAATGGAGGATCGGTCATAAATTAGATCCACCATTTACAATACCCAAATTTGTGGGTAATTTAATTAAAACAACAATTATTAACAAACTCTTTTCACAAATTATTCATAAGTACAGGTGCTGCATTTGAAACAAAACATGGATTCTGAAAATACTGATCATTTTGCATGGTTCCTGCCATTCGAAGAGAGAGAGCACTAGCATAAATCAATCATTTCCAGACTTAATGTAAGGATGTCCTAGGTGGTCACCTTCAGAGCTTTTAAGCTATTTGTAGCCACTAAATAAAGCATCGACTATAGAATTAGGCAAGAAAGGAAAATAAGCCTTTGAGATAAAAGCAAAATACTGCGGGTGCTGGAAACCTGAAACAAAAACAGAAAATGGTGGAAAAACACAGCAGGTCTAACCACCTGTGGAGAGAGAAAGTTAACTTTTCGAGTCCGTATGACACTTCTTCAGAGCTAAAGAGAAGTAAAGATGTGATGAAATTTATACTGTTTAAGGAGGGTGGAGCAGGTGAAGCTGGACAGAAGGCCACTGATAGGTAGAGGCAAAGAAGAGATTGCCAGAGTTGTCATGGACAAAAGGACAAATGGGTGTTAATGATAGTGGTACTAGCCAAAGGAGGTGCTGATGGTGGCATTAAGGTCAGAAAGCAGAATGTGATAAAAGCAGGACATGGGTAAGCACTCTGGAAAGAACAACATGAACAAGTGACAGATGGCCCTTGTGGGAGTGGGGTGGGGGGAGGGGACAGTGGTAGAAAAAAGAATGAAAATAGGATAAAAGGTGAGGATAAAACAATGAAAATAAATAAAAATAAGTGGATAAAAAATGAATATTGAAGAAAGGGGATAAAAAAGGCGGTGAGGATGGAGGAGAGAGTTCATGGTCTGAAGTTGTTGAACTCAATGTTAAGTCCGGAAGGCTGTAAAGTGCCTAATCGGAAGATGAGATGCTGTTCCTCCAGTTTGCGTTGGGCTTCACTGGAACATTGCAGCAGGCCAAGGATGGATATGTGGGCATGAGAGCAGGGTGGTGTGTTGAAATGGCAAGCAACAGAAAGGTCTGGGTAATGTTTGTGGACAGACTGAAGGTGTTCCGCAAAGCGGTCACCCAGTCTGTGTTTGTGTCTCCAATGTAGAGGAAACCGCATTGGGAGCAGCGAATGCGTAGACTAAATTGAAGAAGGTGCAAGTGAAATGCTGCTTCACCTAAAGGAGCGTTTGGGCCCTTGGATGGTGAGGAGGGGAGAAGTAAAGGGGCAGGTGTTGCACCTTCTACAATTGCATGGGAAGGTGCCGTGGGAGGGGGATGGGGTGTTGGGGGTGATAGAGGAGTGGACCAGGGTATCCAGGAGGGAACGGTCCCTACGGAATGCCGACAGGGAGGGTGAAGGGAAGTGGTGGCATCATGCTGGAGTTGGCGGAAATGGCGGAGGATGATCCTTTAAATGTGGAGGCTGGTGGGGTGAAAAGTGAGGACAAGGGGGATCGTATCATGGTTCTGGGAGGGAGGGGAAGGTGTGAGGGCAGAGGCGCGGGAGATGGGTCAGACACGGTTGAGGGCCCTGTTAACCACAGTAGGCGGGAAACCTCGGTTAAGGAAGAAGGAAGACATGTCAGAAGCACCATTTTAGAAAGTGGCATCATCGGAACAGATGCGATGGAGGCGAAGGAACTGAGAGAACGGGATGGAGTCCTTACAGGAAGCGGGGTGTGAGGAGCTGTAGTCAAGGTAGCTGTGGGAGTCGGTCGGCTCGTAGTGAATATTGGTGGACAGTCTATCACCAGAAATTGAGACAGAGAGGTCAAGGAAGGGAAATGAAGCCTCAAAGATGGACCATGTGAAAATGATGGAGGGGTGGAAATTGGAAGCAAAATTGATAAATTTTTCCAAGCATGAAGCGGCACCGAAACAATCATCAATGTACTGAAAAAAGAGTTGTGGGAGGGGGCCTAAGTAGGACTGGAACAAGGAATGTTCCACATACCCCATAAAGAGACAGGCATAACTGGGGCCCATGTGGGTACCCATAGCCACACCTTTTATTTGCAGGAAGTGAGACAAGTTTAAGGAGAAATTGTTCAGTGAGAGAACAAGAATGGAGGAGAGTGGTGGTGGATGGGGATTGTTCAGGCCTCTGTTCAAGGGAGAAGGGGAGAGCCCTCAGACCATCCTGGCGGCGGATGGAGGTGTAGAGGGATTGGACATCCATGGTGAAGAGGCGGCGGTTGGGGCCAGGGAACTGGAAATTGTTGATATGACGTAGGGCATCGGGAATCGCAGATGTAGGTGGGAAGAGACTGGACAAGGGGAGAGAGAACGGAGTCAAGATAGCAAGAAATGAGTTCCATGGGGCAGGAACAGGCTGACACGATCAGTCTACCGGAACAGTCCTGTTTGTGGATTTTGGGTAGGAGGTAGAAACAGGCTGTCGGGTTGGGAGCCTATGAGGTTGGAAGCAGTGGAGGGAAGATCTCCAGAGGAGATGAGGCCAGTGACAGCCCTGGAAACAATGCCTTGATGTTTGATGGTGGGGTCATGGCCCAGGGGGACCCAGGAGGAAGTTCCTGAGAGTTGGTGCTCAGCCTCTGTGAGGTGGTGGTCAGTACGCCAGACAACAACAGCACCGCCCTTGTCAGCAGGTTTGATAACAAAGTCACGGTTGGACATGAGAGAATGGAGTGTGGCAAGTTCAGAAGGAGACAGGTTAGAATGGGTGAGAGGAGCAGAGAAATTGAGGCGGCTGATGTCACCCTGACAGTTCTCAATGAAAAGATAAAGAGCTGGTAAGAGGCCAGAGGGAGGGGTCCAGGTGAAGGCGGGTGAAAGGATCCGTGGAACGGAGGGAGGACTCCTGTCTAAAAAAGTGAGCACGGAGACGAAGACAGCGGAAGAAGAGTTCAGCATTGTGCCGAGCCCGAAACTCATTGGGGTGAGGATGTAAGGGTTTGAAACTGAGTCTTTTGTTGAGTACTGAATGTTCAACATCAGAGAGGGGAAGGGTCAGAGGGCAAGGTGAATACACGCCAAGGGCTGGGATTAGAAGATGGGATGGGGTCAGAGGGACGGGAAGAAGTGGAGGGTCCTGGGTGGGCGTAGGTATCAATGAGCTGTTGGAGCTTGCTTTCCTTAGCACCTGAAAGGAAGAGACAAAGTTCCTTGTTAAGGCGAGCCTTAAAAGCCTTTGAGGCTTTTTTTGGTATTTTGTTTTTGGGCATTTAAATACCGTTATCCATTCTGTATCAAAATTATGGATTTTGATGCTTCCTTCTCCAATAGCGCTTGATCACATTTGAGATTTGCTCAAACTTTCAGAAGAGGATATAAATGCTTCAAAATCTGTTATTTATTTAAGAGATCTGAGCCCATAATGTCTTCAAGGTCCCTGCAGGAGTCTTCTTATACTTATGGAAGCAAAAGCCTTTTAACTGAGAATCCGAATTTCAGTCGTGTAGACAAGTCTACTTTGTTCTTGAATATATCATCTGAGCTCATTGCTAAATCCAGCTTTGACCTTCCTCACAACACTCAGATCACTAAGGCCAAAATTATGAATGACATGCTCCATGTCTGTGAGCATCATGTATTATCCCTTCTGGAACACTGCATTATTTGATCATCAACCCTGCCATTCTCCTCCATTAGCTCTATGGGCCAGTTTTATGGGATTGTCCTTGCATTGTTCCATTCCTACCTGTCCCAATGTAGCCATTCTATATCCAGCATTGGTTTCTCCTCTCATTCCTACAAAGTTACCTCGAGTTCCCCCAAAGATCCATGCTTGAACCTCTTTCTTCCTCATCAAAGTTCTTTCCATCTGGGTATCATTTGCATGTACGCATTCACCTTCCAAATGTATGTTGTGAAACGCTGCTCTACATTTCCACTACTCCCTTCAACTGCCATGGCCATCTCTATGGTGTTAAACTCCTTGACTCAGATTAAGGAAGGAGTGGATGAACCAACATTTCTTCTGATTGAACATAAAGACAACAAAGGCCATTGTTTTTAGCTCCCGCTATTAATTCCATTCCCTTGACACTGACTATATTCACAGCCACTCACTCCAGCTATGTGCAACCTTGGCTTCCTGTTCGACCCAGGGCTGAACTTCAAATTCCATCACCAGTACCACTTACATTCATCTCTGCAACGATGCCCCACTAACGTCGATCCTACCTATATCACTGCCAAAACCTGTGCCCTCACTTCTGTCATTTATGCGAATCGAGTATTCGAATGCTTTCCTTGCTGAGTTCCGAACCATCACCCATGGTAAACACAAACTTTTCCAAGACTCATCTCTGTATCCTGCCTCACATTAAGCCCTGTTCAACAATCACTCTCTGTCTCCACTGATTTGCTGTCCCTCACTGTTTTAATCCAGATCCATCCACACACTCAACCCGCACTACCTATTGCAATCTCCTTTAACCTTGTGACTCTCCCACACCTTTCGGCCCTACACCTGGTCTCCTGTGCATCAACCCTTCCCTTCATCCCATAATCTCTGCTGGAGTATTCAGCTATCTCAGCCTCACTCTCCAGAACTCCCTGCCTAACCCCTCTGCCTCTCTATTTTCTCTCCACCTTTAAAATCCTTCTTAAAAATCCACCTATTCAAGCAAGCTTTCAGTCTCCTTCTCGTACATCTCCCACCACAGTTCACTGTCCATTCCTTCAATTCATTTTCTTTTTTTATCTCTTTTTTTAAGTGTTTTATTTTGTTAGTTGTGTGATTTTATACCAGTCCAACTCTCGGTAGTTTAATGGAGTCATTAACTGAAATGCAAAAAAAAATCCCTGGGCTAATTATCATGTACTGATTTTGCATAGAAGCTGCAAGTCAAGTTAAGGGCCACTTTGCTAGTGTGCAGAGAATAACTATGGCCATTCAACCCTGCTCCTGATCTAGCTTTTGTGCAGGAGCATTGATGTGTCACAGACTGACAGCTACTCAAAAGAAACCTTACAAATTGGTTTCAGTTCTAATAGCTCCTATTGGGCATTATGCGTTCAGGATTCAAGGCTAATTAAGATATTGCAATTCAAAAATTTAAGATACCAGTGAGCTATCTGCATTTAATGAATGATACAAGTGTCAGATTCATTGCCTGATGCATTTATGTTATTATTACATATACTTGAGATACTGACATGCACAGACTTCATTTAAGTAGCTAAAATATTCAGGTTCTGTGCAGAAATTTATAACCTCAGGCAAATCTTCACTGATCTCACCTTCTTCATGGACTTGCAAACAGTTTCTTAGCAGGAAATTGGGGAGATGGCGGCATAGTGGTATTGTCACTGACTGGTTTTCTAGAGACCCAGGGTAATTCTCTGGGGACCCAGGTTCAAATCCCATCATGGCAGATGAAGGAAATTTGAATTAGATAAGAATTTGGAATAAAAAGTCTGATGACGACTGTGAAACCATTACCAAATGCTTCACTAATGTCCTTTAGGGAAGGAAATCTGCTATCCTTGCCTATGTATGACTCAGACCCACAGCAATGTGGTTGACTCTTAAATGCCCCCTGAATAAGGGTAGCTAAGTGATGGGCAATAAATGCTGGCCTAGCCAGTGATACCCACATCCCAGGAATGAATATAAAAAAATTATAATTTTTTTTCTTTAATTTTTAATTGTATTCTCTTGCACTTTCTCCACACATTAGTTGGCTTTGCTGGGTAATAGCTTTTGGTGCAACTTTTGGCATTTATATCCTGTTATCCGAATGTTTACTCCATGTTTGGAAGGTCTGAAGAACCTTTCTCATCAATACTTCCTTCCTTATTCTTGCTTGCTGATGCTTTGTACCATACTGCTCAGGGTGGGAATTCTTTCGGGGATTCCAAATGTGCTGTATGTTTTAGATAAGGAAGAAGAGTTCTTCACCGGACCACAACTTCTGAGATTTTATTTTTGTCCACATTCCTCACTACCCCGGGACCATGTTTATAGACCCCGCTACATGAACCCGGACATGTTCACAGCGACTTGTTGTAATTGTCTGCCCTTCAGAAGACAAGCTGCCACAGAGTTTGTACCAGCTGCCACAGAATGGCCTGGGGACAATGCCTGGAACAGGGAGCTCATCCTGTGGAAGCAAAGGTTGTTACAGCATGAAGCTGTCATGTTACCTGATCCTTCCAAACCACTCAAGGGAGATGTGCTGCATCAGGCTGTCTGCAATGCACATACATTTCAAGCAAGTGACAAAAGATGTTTGCAATAGCCAACTGAAACATAATTGGATAGCCCATTTACATGATAGCTGTGTGCAGCCCAGCGCTAAATGAACTCTTGAGTGGCTGCATGGCTTTGATGGAAGCTCAAGTTTGTGTGGAGCTAGAACCACTTAAAACTACCCTGCACCTCTTAAAGGGGGGGTCCATTCTGGCTGAAACAAATACTAGAAGTGGCTGGGGAAGAGACTCTGACTTGGAGGTAGAGTGACTAATGGTGCAACAAAGGAGGGACATGCTCCAGTGTTCTCAGATACAGCACTGGACGCTTTGGTGCAAGAGGTGGACTGGAGGAGAGATGTCCTCTCTCCACAGATACCCCTCCAGGCAAACTGTTGGAAGGCAATGGGATCAAATATCCATTGGAGTCAATGCAAGCAGTGTGGCCCCAGTGACCTAGATGCAGTGCCACAAGAATCTAATGACGTCACTCGTGTCCTTACACCTGAACCACTAGCTTCACACTGCTCATTTCACTAATTCCTTTCACTCCACTACAAACAATCTATCAATCATGACTCACATCCAACATTCATTGATTCACCTCACTGTCACTTAACACTGCTGTAAGCCCCACACCCATGTCTCACAGCTTGCACACACTGCCAGCTATTCAACCATGACAGCCCCATCACCAAAACTGAGAGCTTATCCTGTAGAAATGAAGTAAAGCAGAACTTCCCTCTTATGAACAAGGTGGCAACATTGAATTTGTGGGGGAACAGGCACGGATGCTTGTCCTCATCCCAGTGGAGAAGACAATGCTCGCCATCATTGGAATGGCCATGACTGAGGCCATGGCAGATGGTGGGGCTGAAACCATTGAAGATGACTCTATACTCATGTCTTCATATCCTCCTTCTCACATTCCACTTCCTCTCATCCTATGATCTCTTCTGATTTACAGGGTACAGATAATTTATGAATATATCTCTTGCTTTCCCTCCCTCCCTTCCCACACCACAACCCTACTCTTGTACCATTCTCCTCTCAGATACCCAAGAACTTCAGTATGGCCAGGTAGTGCCACAGAAGCAGGAAGTGGCTGAGGAAGAAGAAACTGATGATAATGAAACACCGACCCTCGATCTCACACTTGCAGCCACTAACTCAGATACTGGTACAGTGCATACTTCAAAGGGTAGCATAGAGGCAGGATCTGCATGTTGTGAGACATAAGACATGAGCGGCCTGCAACCAGGAGAACAGGAAAAGGTGGCATAGATGCTAGTTCATCAGAGGGTGAGGTCTCACAAATATTCTGCTATAGAGGACTCGGATGTGCAGATGGTGTGGCATACAGAGAAAGGCTGATGGACATTTTTTTTTAACTTGTTCATAGGATGTGGGTGTCGCTGGCTAGGCCAGCATTTATAGCCCATCCCTAACTTCTCTTGTTCAGAGGGCATTTAAGAGTCAACTACATTGCTGTGGGTCTGGAGTCACATGTAGGCCAGACCAGGTAAGGACAGCAGATTTCCTTTTCTGAAGAACATTAGTGAACCAGAGGGGTTTTTACAACAACCAGCAATAGTTTCATGGTGATCACCGGACTTCTAATTCCAGATTTTTATTGAATTCAAATTTCACTATCTGCCATGGTGGGATTCAAACCTGGGTCCCCCCAGCATTACCCTGGATTGCTAGAATACAAGTGACAACACCAAATGCCACCTCCTCCCCTGTGCTTGGTGCCTTGGCAGACTGGCCAGAAAGCCTGTGGTGACTGTCAAGCATGGTGGAGTTTGGCATCAACCTTGCATAGGGATTTGCACAAAGTTAGGAGCCCATGCCTTCCAGCATGGAAGTGGTATCCAACTTCATGGGAATGCTTGCAGATCAAACCATGATGTCTTAGCTTATGTTGCAGCACAAACAGAAGCCACACACTGGGTGGTATTTAATGGAGGTGATGCATTCTAAAGTCAGGTCTTCTAAAGCCAGAAGGTCATCCTCCAAGACCATCTGCAATCACCCCCAGTGAAAGTCAACAGACTTCAGCCAGACATCCTGCAGCCAGTGGCAAAGGCACATGGCAGACAGACACTAAGGGAACGCACAAGCGTGGTTAGTTGACTTTTATATGGAATATTGGATGGTTTATTTGATGAAGTTGAGTTGGAGTGTTTTTGTTGTGGTGGCTTTTATTTCAGCATTGTAGTCAAGAGGATGCTGTTATGGTCCATAATGGATGGATGTTGAGGGATGGGACTGTTGCACAATAGCTAATTGGGATATCGTTCACTGGCACTGCAGCTGGATGAGCCTACCAGCCAGAAAGGGGATGTATCAAATTCCCGCTCCTACTCTTTCTCCACTTGCTTCTCCTCGGCTGCTTGGCACGTGCCTGGTGGCAAGGGCTGTGACCTCGTAATGCTGAGGCTGGGCAGGATTCAGCAGAACACGAGTTGTGACAAGTGCTCTGGCAAGTTATGTTGGGCTCCTTCAGTGCGGTCCAGGCAGCAGAAGCATTGCTTCAGCACCCCAATGGTCTGGTCAATGATGTTTTGTGTGGCAACATAGCTCTCGTTTTTTGCGTGCGGGCCACGTGTGCCTGGGCTACACACTGGAGTCGTGAGCAAGATGGCCAGCAGCTAGCCCTTGTCACTCAGAAACCACTCCCTGAATTTTGATGTTTACTCAAATGTTGATGTTATAGCACATTGGCACAGAATAAAGGCATTATTGCTGTTGCCAGCATTCTGGGCATTTACAAGCATGATGCACTGAGTATGGTTATATACAAGCTCCACATTGGAGGAGTGGAAGCCTTTGCAGTTGCAGTATATCTCTGAGTTTAGATGTGGCTCCTGTGGAGCAATATGTGTGCAGTCAATAGCATCCTACACTATGGGGAAGCTGGTTATCTTGAAGAAAGCGTGTATACATTCCCCCTGCTTCTTTCTTTCTGCAAAGAGGGGAAGCAACATATTCCACTCTCTTTGCTTCCAGTCTGTCAGTCACCTCCCTTATACTGCAGCAGACTGCAAACCTTGAGATCTTGGAGCCCCTGCCCCAGCCTGAAAAGAACCCAATGTGAAGAAGTTCATGGCTGGGTCATCTTCAAACCCTGGTAGTGCTGTCCTTGCCCTGCTCTGAGGCAGCAAGTTTGTCTACAGGAGGTGGCAGATTTCAATGAGCACCTTCTTAATTAATTCGAGAATTGTTCCCTTCTGTTGAGAGCCTTTCTCCCACTCCTCCCCTCTCTTCGAGCAGCTTGTCCTCATCCATGCTGCCTCTATATGCTGCAGGCCCAGGGAAATGCAGCATCCATGACTGGGAGTGAGTGGTCTGAGCAGGACCTTTGAAATGAGACCAAGGCCTTCACCCCATTTCACATCACTCTCTGTAGATTTTACCATCTTTAAGTAGTAGTACAAACCTCCAAGCACTTCTACTAACTCAACAACAGCCAGTAGAAATCCATTAGCAACTAAAAGTAGTTGATGATCCCTTTAAATATTGCTGCTAGAAGGAGGTCCTTCCTGCTGCTGGACACATGACAGCAGTGTGGGGTTAAGAGAGAGTGCTAGCTGGAGTATTGATGTCAAAAATGCAGCGTTGGTGTCAAATCAGAATCACACATTGACTGACAACAATCTGCTTACTGTGCATTCTTTCAGTGAATGCTCTCAGTACCTGAACTAACAACCTCACCGAAATGGCATCCAGCATGCCCCACACCAGCAGTGTGTGTATAAGGCCCGGGACACAGTTTTGGACCTGAAACAACATCCATAGCGCTGGAATTACAAGTGCTGTGCATCTGAATTTTGCAGCCATCTTCATAATTTCACCTGAATAAAGGAGGCATTAACTGGACAGGAAGCAGAGCTTTCACTGGAAAGGGTTCCTTTGAGTGCAAGGCATTACCTGTATTGAGTATCAGGTTCCTCACAGCAACCTCATTTCCTACATGAACAAAAGAGTTCCAGTGGTATGCGACTAAAGGACAACATTATGCACATCCATAATCATTTTCCAGGAAGTACTCATGACATGGTAGACTACAGTGCCCACTTTGCTGGAAAGATAAATATGAGAGGAGATCGCTATTAGAAGATCATAGCTAACCTCTATTTCTTTGGCTGCTTCACCAACTGGGAAATCATTGAACCAAGAAAAGCCTTGTGTTGGGAACTTGAATATCTGTTTGCCATTCTATGTCCACTAGTAGGAACAGTATATTGTCCAGCTTTGGTACAATGACAGAGGGTGGGCATTATAAATTTATAGTTTACCACAGATAATTGCTTGCATTCACTAGTGCCATTTATTTCTGTAAATAGTCTGTAGCCTTTTGTGGGAATCATCTCACACGGTACATTACCTATGATGTGACCAAGGAGTTGAAGCAAGCTTAAACCCTCCTGAAGGTGGACTGAGTAAGCATTTGGTTTGATACAAATCATTGAGCTGCTTTAATACCTAGTGAGTGAACTAACAGAGAAGCAGTTAAGATTGAATTCAACTAGTTCAATCAGAACAGCTTGGATGTTTTTTTAATCTGTTCCTTCAACATTTCTGACTTTTGGAGCTTGATGAGCTTTTGCCGTTCTCTGTTGTAAATGCCTGTGTTTCTCTCCTCCACAGCAGCCTGGCTTTCTGAGTATTTCCAGCATTTTCTGTTTTTATTTCAGATATCCAGCAATATTTTGCTTTTCTGTTTATCTCTCTTTTCAGAGATCAAAGGATTTTGCAACACAATGGATGTGAGATGTTCTTCAGTTACATAGACAAGCAAATGAGTAGCTTTATTGTTTAGACTCTGGAGAAAACTACTTGCGTTTAATGTATTAACCTTTCTGTGGAAAAATAATTAGAAAATCCTGAAATGTCAGTGAGCAGGATTGAGTATAATACTATAAATGTACATCTCAGAGGTTGCAGAAATCCCTAATTTAGATAATGTTTGATGGGCCTTACAAATTCATTGCAGCTCAAGTGAGGAACTTTATTTATCTTTTACCTGTTGCTTAATTTGTGCCAGATGTAAGTGATCTGGTTGTTAGCAATCTCTTCTCCATTCAACTCACTTCAGGTTTTACTAGAGGGTAAATTTTCAGTCCCAATGGAGGCTCCTATTGCACGTCAAGAAGTGCACCGAAGGAGGGTGACTACCTTTGGTGTACCATCTGTACCAGGATGCCAACTATTCAGCACCAAAGAGAGCCAAGATGCCCACATGTCTGCTGTGCCATTGTGAACATTTTTCTGTCACTGTCCTTTTAGTGCTGAGCTGTAACCTTTTGAGGATTTCTGCCTTGCCAGATTTTATGTTCTCTAGCCAAGGATGTGACAGACAAAACCCTCTAGGCAAGCTTTACATATACCAATTCTTTATTCCAATGAGAGAGGGGGGGCTCCTGTCTAAAATTTAACATAGGGCAGACTGTGTAGGTGAGTTCAAACCCAGTTTAAAGTTGCAATCTTCAGTTTATAAATGTCAAAATAATTTTTTAAAAAACAGATTATTACTTTTTCATTCTTTTATGGGGTAAGGGCTTTCTCCATCCGTCCCTAATTTTGTGAGGATCATGCATTCTATGGCACAAGTCAATCCTCCTTTACCTTGTACCTTGAGTGAGCTGAGGAGGTGAACATTGTCAGACAGTTATTTATAGGAAACAAAAATAAAAATACCTGGAAAAACTCAGCAGGTCTGACAGCATCTGCGGAGAGGAACACAGTTAATGTTTCGAGTCCGTATGACTCTTCAACAGAACTAAGGAAAAATAGAAAAGAGGTGAAATATAAGCTGGTTTAAGGGGTGGGGGGGGATGGTGAGACAAGTAGAGCTGGATAGAGGGCCAGTGATAGGTGGAGATAGCCAAAAGATGTCATAGACAAAAGGACAAAGAGGTGTTGAAGGTGATGATATTATCTAAGGAATGTGCTAATAGGTGACGTTAAGGGTGGAAAGCAGGACGAGCAACGCAAACTGGAGGAACAGCACCTCATCTTCCGACTAGGCACTTTACAGCCTTCCGGACTGAATATTGAGTTCAACAATTTTAGATCATGAACTCTCTCCTCCATCCCCACCCCCTTTCCGATCCCCCTTTTTTCCAATAATTTATATAGATTTTTCTTTTCCCACCTATTTCCATTATATTTAAATGTATTTCCATCCATTGTTTTATCTCTACCTTTTAGCCTATTTCGATCCCTTCCCCCCACCCCACCCCCACTAGGGCTATCTGTACCTTGCTCGTCCTACTTTCTACCCTTAGTGTCACCTATTAGCACATTCCTTAGATAATATCACCACCTTCAACACCTCTTTGTCCTTTTGTCTGTGACATCTTTTGGAAATCTCCACCTATCACTGACCCTCTATCCAGCTCTACCTGTCTCACTACCCTCCCCCCAACCCCCTCTACCTTAAACCAGCTTATATTTCACCTCTTTTCTACTTTTCCTTAGTTCTGTTGAAGAGTCATATGGACTCGAAACGTTAACTGTGTGCCTCTCCGCAGATGCTGCCAGACCTGCTGAGTTTTTCCAGGTATTTTTATTTTTATTTTGGATTTCCAGCATCCACAGTTTTTTGCTTTTATCTTAGTTATTTATAGGAGTTGGGGGGTGGGGGTGGTGGAGGGGCGCAGGTGGAAGATATCACCATGAGTGAGTTTTCTTCTCCCTAAAACAGGTGCCCAGTTAACTTATACAGATAATGGAACCTATGACCTTCTGGGTTATATAGCTTAGTTACACATTGGATTTAGTTACCTATTGAGGGATTCAAATAAGAAGCAAGATCAGAGTATTTACTATTGTAATTTTAATATCACAATATGAAGCCATCAGGATTTAGAACGATTAAAAAGATTACATAGTTGATCACAATGATCTGCTATAGTGTAACCTGCTTCACAAAGATCATATTAGCTATGTCATTAATCTGAAAAAAGTCACTAATAAAACAATTTTTTCCCAATGATGTGAAAAATTTCCATGATTATTGAGTGTATAAGGGTAATTAGATTAATATGGGCTTGCTTTAACCTTCAGTCATTGTCTTCAATAGATGTCTCTTGTTAAGGAACTATTAGCATGCAAGGCCCAATTTTATGAAATTGTCCTCCAGGCAGGGAGTCTGAGTTGTTTGGAGTACACATGGGGAGTTTGATCATAATACTGACAATTTTCTGTCCACTGAATGAATACAAAATCATGGGCAAAATGCACTTGAATTCCTGATATGCACTCCTGGTAGAAAAATCTTCCTTCCAGGAGTTTGATTTTATAAAATTAGCCCTGCACTTCCTTTAGCTTCCACAAGTAAGGCACCACTGTTTCAATAGTGCTGAGACAACTTATGTGGCAATGATATTAAAAGTGGTATACTTGTAATTATAGGTATGAAAGTAGTTTGACAAAATTGGATCTTTTTGTGCTAAGAGAAAGGTTAAAGAGGTCTATTAGAGGCTTCAAAACTCTGAAAGATTTTGACAGAGAACAAAGAGAAACTTTGAGCATTGGTGGGTAACATGAGGGGCATGCCAATGAACAGACTGTATTTGACTAGGTGTGAGGATGAGCAGAGACCATGCTAGTAGTTTTATGAGCTATAGAGAAAACATGGCAAAGTTATGTGAGTGAAAGGAAGCCTATTTCTCTAGTAGTCAACAAAAATTGAGTTATGGCTTTTATGTAGGGTCAGTGCTTTACAGACTGTATTGTGGATGTGATAGGATAATGTATGCTGAATGCTTGGCGTATGCATATAGACCGTCCTTTGCTTTAACTGTGAGTACTCCCTACCTTGACACTCTTTCTCAATCTGGAGAACTTTTTTGTGTCATTTACCCTCGTGAGCAATGCAGAGAGAACATTTATATGATTATCCTGCTCCTGCCACGTTTACAGCACCTTGGTTCTATTTGAAGGATTTCCATCCGTCTCAAACATTGACAGTTTCTTCAGTAAAACTTCAGAAACCCGTCCACGAAGGAGTCCATCCAGGGAGCTCCTCCAGCTTTTAAAAAATTCTTTCATGGAAAGTGAGCTTCACTGACAAAGCCAGAATTTGTTGTTATTCCGAATTGCCCTTGGGAAGGTGATGGTGAGCCGCCTTCTTGAACCGTTGCAGTCCACCTGGCCATCAACTATGAGTCAGCCTCCCACTAAAATTAGGTGTCTGTATAAGAAGTGCAGCTGCCTTTCAAGAACTGCTGTATTCTCAATGTTCCTGTTTTCCCAGTGCAGAAATGCTTCCTGTGGGGGAAAAAAAGTGCAGAACAAATTTAAATGAGCTGACCCATGGAATCTGGTGTGGCTGGGTCACCATGCTACCAGAGGAGTATGTCATTTTGGACCCTTGATTGGGCAATCAGCCTTTATTGCATAGTTTAAAAGGGAATAGATAAGCATTTAAGAAGGAAGAATATTGAGGAAGAGCAGCTCAAGAGACAATTCCAGCTAAGAATTAGCACTCTCAAAGGCACAATCAGCTAAACAGTCTCTACTGCAAATTCTCTTTGCAAAGGTCATCTGATGGTTGATTTAATGAATTATTATCTGGCACTCTGCATCTGTTTTAGGTCTATGAACTCGATGGAACCTTACATGACAAGGATTGGTCCATTATGGCTTACCAGGAGGTTGCCAGACAATTCAAAAATGATAATCCTGACTTTGTGGGAACCAAAGTCATCTTTTCTGTACAAAGGTAGGATATGATCATTTAGTACTTTTACCTGATATTTTAGCCTGATGTTTCAAAATGCCCCTATATAACTTGACTGGAAATTCTGCTTCACACCATTGGATCACAGCTGAGCCTTATCCAAATTAGTGTGGTTTCCCCCTTCAAGAAGGAGAAATCAGAAGCTGGAACTCTGGAAATATTTCCAGCTGAGGTCAATGGGAACAACTGCCATCCTGACTGGGATCAGCTAGTCCAGCACAAACCAGACTGTTAGGTAAATAAACATGGGCCTGAATTTTCATTCCTGAATCAGGAACACAGAGTTGGGACAATTTCTGGCTCTGCAAACCAGACCTGGGAGAAAGTGCCCTAGAAGTTAGGATTTTTGTTCCAGGGTGGGGGGGTGGGGCTAAAAATGGGAGTCATGGCCGCCACCCCTGGAAAGAGTTCAGAAGATGCTTGGTGCAGAGGCTGGCTCATCCCCTCACTCCCCCACACACTCCCCATGCCCCATTTATGCCAACCCATGTCACTTCATGCCCCCTACCCATCTCCCCCATGGCCCCTCATACCCTCCATGCCAACTCATGCCCCCAACTCATCCCCATAGACTTTTATAGCCCTTATGCCAGTTTAGGGTGAAATTTTCCACTCCCGCTGGCGGCGGGCATGAGCGGATAATATGGCGAGAAGGCCATAAATTGGTTTTATGCCATTGTGAAACCAGTTTACAATCGTCTGCTCCACCCTGCGTTTCCTGCCACCCCACCTCAGGAGCCTAATTTCAATACTTTAGCATCTCATTATAAGCCCCGTTCACCGGAATTAACCCTCCACTCTGAATCATCCAGGCACTTCGGGGTGATTGTAAGATGATATGTTTCACAACTGTACATAAGCGACATGCACCTGGCAAGCTGCACCTCCCATGGGAAGCACAAGTAACTCGGTAAACTTTAGAGAGAAAGACCTTTTTTTAAACATGTGGCATGAGCTGTAGTGTTTGATGAGGCAATTGGTTAACAATGTCCTTGAAGTGAAAACTGTAAAGTGGGAACTGGGTTGCACCACAGGGCTTGTGACATTGCAGTTTAATAGGAAATCCTATCCAATTTTATAATGATTCTGGATTTGGGCAACTGACACATGAGATCACAGTTACACCTTATTAAAATAAAGGGATTGTACTGCCAGTTTTATTTCTCCTTATTACTGTAACATAATTGCAATTGTTGCAGCTGAAGTAATTATATGAGTCACATCTCATCACAAATGTTTAGAGAGTAATGGAAGACACCAGTATAAAGACGCTTTGTAGAGTTGAATATGCTAATAGTGTCTGGTCTTTTGAATGAACCTTTGGCCATGTAAATCAGTGAGACAACTAACAGATTGGCAAACTGAGACACCCAAGGTTTTTTTTTAATATGTAACAAATGCCTTTGTTGGTAAAGTACTGCTTTGGTTTGTAATGATTTGTACTTAACTATTCAGCCTTTTATAATATTATGAGGAAGTGACAATGAAACTTGTAACTTCAGTAAATACCATAACACACATCTGCTGTTTTGGACATTAGGATCCTGTAGACTCAGCTACCTAGATCTGTGATGGATGCTGTTTTGTGTATCAGTATATAAAAAATCTGAATTATGGTGTTTAAATTGGACAGAGACAGTATGACTGAGATTCTGTATTGTCATTGTTCGGTATTGTTTATTTCATGTAGACATATTCTCTAGGTTTTCTTAGGAGATTCACCATTCACTGGGTTAGAGTGTAAATGAATGAGTTGTTCTGAGATTGTTTGTGTGTGCCCCTGCTGCCCAACTTCCCACACTCAATGCCATGTTCAAGTGTTTCCTAAATCTGTGTGGAAGATTTTATGTTGTCATTCTCAAACTTCACCTTGTACCATAGAAGCTTACAGAATAGTTAGGAGACCATGCTTGTGTCAACTCTTTAATAGAGCAATTCAAAACTAATCCCAATGCCCTCTCCTCTTTCTATAGCCCTGAATCATCTTCTGGTTCAAATACGCTATTCAATTTTCCCTTAAAATGTGCACTGGTTCTGCCTTGGGCACTCTGTGACAAAGCATTCCTTCCACAGACCTCTGTGTATAGAAGTTTCTCTTAACCTCACGCCTCACTCTTTGGATTGTAATTTTTTATTGATGTTCCCTTATCACTGACACCACAACCACAGGAAATAGTCTTTATTTATTCTGTCAAATTCTCTAGAATTTTAAACACTTATTACATTTCCTCTTTGCAGTCACTGCACTGGTGAAAATGCAGTTCCCACTGCTGATAGTGGGCAAGTTAGTGTCCACATGAGTAGCCAGCTATGAACTTTGAATGATGTATCATCCTTTAGAGATACTGAGTGAGAATGGAACAGGAAATGTCCAAGAACCCAGATAGGAACAGCCCTCATTAAGATGCAGCCATCTTTGCTGTCATATTTTCATTTTTTAAAAAAAATATATACTTTATTCATAAAATATCTGGAAGAACATTCCAAACCATTTCAAAACCACCATCACATAAGTACAATCAGATTCAACTTTTACAGCATGTATCAGAAGGTGCATCAATACAATCAATGAATATTACAATCATTTCAATCTGGTCAATGCAGACAATCAGACAAAGGTATTGGAGTTATCAACATACATTATGTTGCACTCTGAGGAGCTTCAATACAATTATAACACACTTAGTATTCACTGTATACATTCATTCTGAGCTGTACAGCCCGAGGGGCTCTCAACAGTTCCCAGCCCCTTGGTGCACTGTGGCAGAAAGGTCTTAGACAGCGACCTTTCCCCATTGCGCCTTTGCGGCAGCTGCCCCAAGCTTTAGTGCGTCCCTCAGCACGTAGTCCTGGACTTTGGAATGTGCCAGTCTGCAACACTCGGTCGGGGACAACTCTTTGCGCTGGAAGACCAACAAGTTTCAGGCAGACCAAAGAGCGTCTTTCACCGAGTTGATGATCCTCCAGCTGCAGTTGATGTTTGTCTCGGTGTGTGTCCCTGGGAACAGCCCGTAGAGCACAGAGTCCTGTGTCACAAAACTGCTCGGGATGAACCTCGACAGAAACCACTGCATCTCTCTCCAGACCTTCTTTGCAAAGGCACAATCCACAAGGAGGTGAACAACGGTCTCTTCCCCACCACAGCCACCTCGAGGGCAACGTGCCGAGGGGGTGAGACTCCTGGCGTGTTGGAAGGATCTGACGGGGAGGGCCTTTCTCACCACCAGCCAAGCTACATCTTGGTGCTTGTTGGAAAGTTCTGGCGATGAGGCATTCTGCGAAATGACTTTGACAGTCTGCTCGGGGAACCATCCCACAGGATCCACCCTCTCCTTTTCCCGCAGGGCCTCTAAGACGTTACGTGCCGACCACTGCCTGATGGACTTGTGGTCAAAGGTGTTTCTCTGCATAAATTTTTCCACGAGGGACAGGTGGTACGGCACGGTCCAACTACTTGGAGCGTTCCACGGCAGCATGGCCAGACCCATCCTTCGCAACACCGGGGACAGGTAGAACCTCAGCACATAGTGACACTTGATGTTTTCATACTGAGAGTCTACGCACAGCTTGATGCAGCCACACACAAAGGTGGCCATCAGTATGAGGGCAATGTTGGGCACGTTTTTTCCCCCTTTATCTAGAGGCTTGTACATCGCGTCCCTGCGGACACGATCCATTTTCGATCTCCAGATAAAGCAGAATATGGCTCGAGTGATCGCCATCGTGCAGGAGTCTGGAATGGGCCAGACCTGCAACCTGTACAGCAATAGCAAGAGTGCCTCACACCTGATAACCAGGTTCTTACCCGCAATGGAGAGGGAGCGTCGCTCCCACATGCCCAGTTTTCTTTGCGCCATAGACACTCGCTCCTTCCAGTTTCTAACGCATGCCCTGGTCCCTCCAAACCATATCCCCAGCACCTTCAGGCCATCAGCCCTGACGGTGAAGGGGACAAAGGATCGGTCAGCCCAGTTCCCAAAGAACTTGGCCTCGCTCTTCCCACGATTAACCTTGATTCCCGAGGTCAGTTCGAACTGGTCGCAGATGTGGATCAGCCTGCGCACCGACAGCAGATCCGAGCAGAAGATGGCAACATCGTCCATGTACAGGGAGGCTTTGACCTGAGTGCCTCCACTGCCTGGGATCGTCACTCCTCTTATGCCTGGATCCTTCCTGATGGACTCAGCAAAGGGTTCTATGCAACACACGAAAAGGACAGGAGAGAGAGGGCAGCCCTGCCTGACTGCAGATTTAATCGGAAAGCTTTCTGATTCCCACCCATTGATTGAGACTGCGCTACTGATGTTAGTATAGAGCAGTTGGATCCAATTGCGAATTCCTTCCCCAAACCCCATTTTGGAGAGCACACCCACCATGTAGGTGTGTGATATTCTGTCAAAGGCCTTCTCCTGATCCAGGCTGATGAGGCAGGTGTCCACACCCCTGTCCTGCACATAGGCAATCGTATCCCTGAGCAGCGCGAGGCTATCAGAGATCTTCCTGCCCGGCACAGCGCAGGTCTGGTCAGGGTGGATCACCAATTCCAGAGCGGACTTGACCCGATTGGCGATGACCTTGGACAGAATCTTATACTCCACATTCAACAGTGAAATGGGTCGCCAATTTCTAATTTCCTCCCTTTCCCCCTTGTGCTTGTAGATGAGAGTGATGATGCCTTTCCTCATGGATTCTGACATACTGCCGGCCAGGAGCATACTCTCGTACACTTCTAGCATGTCTGGGCCGATCCAGTCCCACAGAGCCGAATACAACTCCGCCGGCAAGCCGTCGCTTCCGGGAGTTTTACTGTTCTCGAAGGACTCAAGGGCCTTAGTCAGTTCGTCAGGAGTTAGCGGTTTGTCCAGGCTCTCCCATGTACTGTCGTCTAAGACCTCCGTGATAGAGGACAGGAAGGACTGGGAGGCCGTGCTGTCTGTGGGCTTCACGTCATACAATCCGGCATAAAAGGATTTGCTGATCCTCAAAATGTCGGACCGTGATGACTTTATGAGCCGTCTTCTTCCTTCAGGCTGCTGATCACAGAGCTCTCTCTGTGTACCTTTTGGAAGAAGAAACGTAAGCACGTCTCATCCTGCTCCACGGAGCGGACTCTGGAACGGAAGATGATCTTGGAGGCCTCTGAGGCAAAGAGCGAGGCTTGCTGGCTCTTCATCTCTTGGAGTTCCTCCTTGACATCGACCCCCATCGACTGCAGCCGGAGCGGATTCTGGATGTTTTTCTGGAGTCGGGACATTTCCCTCTGTTCCTTTCTAGCTTTCTGGGTGCCTTTGAGGATGAAAAACCTCTTGATGTTTCCCTTGATCGCTTCCCACCAGTGTGTCCGGGACTCAAAGAGGGGTTTCACGGTTCTCCAACCTTTGTAATCCCTCTTGAGCTCCTCAATGTTCTCTGGGGTCAGCAGTTGCACATGTAGCTTCCATGCCCCCCTGCCCGCCCTCAGGTCTTCCTCTAAGTGACAGTCAGCCAGTAGGAGGCAGTGGTCAGAGAAGAACACCGGCTTGACGTCGGTGGATCTGACTGCGAACGCACGGGACACAAACAGGAAGTCTATCCTGGAACGGATGGACCCGTCTGGCCGCGACCAGGTGTATCTACGCTGCGCTCCATCTGCAGGGTTGCTGAAGACGTCGCGCAGCTTGGCATCCTTAATTGTTTCCATCAGGGATCTGGACGTAGCGTCCAATCTGCTCTAGGCCCTGCCGGATCATCCAGCTGCATCGATGATGCAGTTGAAGTCACCGCCCAGATGACCGGCCTGGAGGTCGCCAGCAGCAGTGGGAGCTGCTGAAAAACCGCCAGCCGCTCGGCCTTTTGTGCCAGGGCGTACACGTTAATTAACCGGAGTGGAGCATTCTTGTACATTAACGTCTGCTACGAGGAGGCACCTCCTTAACCTCGGAGACGGTGAAGTTGCCTCCCCGCAGCAGAATACTCAGGCCGGAGGAACAAGAGTTGTTTCTTCCCGACCAGATCGATGGTCCATGGTGACCATTGCCTGTAGGAGCTGAGGTGCGGTATCGCACACTCCTGCAGAAGTAACAGGTCAGCTTTGACCTTGGCAAGGTAGTCCAAGGTCGCAACACATCGCGTAGTAGATTTAATGCTATGCACATTTATGGATACAATCTTCACACCCATTTTAAAGCATTTAGTCTATTACCAACCCTGTTACTTCTCAGAGTCCCAGACCTTTGGTCTGCTCCTGCATACCCATAGTGTTCACAAATTGCCTCACTTTGGATAGGCTGAGGAAACTGTCCTGAACCTCCCTATTGGCAATGTTCTGCTCAGGTGGCATCTGGGGGCTCGTGCAGAGAACGGGATTTGAAATGTCCTCTGTTGGAGAAGCTTCTCCAATCCTCTCCCCCTCTGGGGCATTGCTGCTCCCGGCTTCCCAGAGCTGGGGTGCGCTGAGTGCCTCACTGCTCCCAGATTCCTGGGGCTATGGTGCGCTGGCCTCTTCGGGTTCTGGGTAAAGTTGGGGTGCACTGGTCTCCTCATTATCTCCAATGTTCTGGAGCTCGGGTGTCTCGTCCTCCAACTCCCTAGAGCTTTGCTGCTTCTTCTGTAGGTGCCGCCCTTGCACTTCTTCATCCAAAGAGCAGCTGCCCTTGTCATCCGTGTCGAATGGGAGACGCCTCTTGCCACTTGTCTGGGAAGTGGCTTGGTCCCTTCTTAGCCCCTTCTTCCTTTTGGCTCTCTTCACCAGCTGCCACTCCCCCTGCTGATTTTCCGCTGCTTCCTCTTCCTTCATTGATTCGCTCTCCTGAGGAGTGGGAGGTTCAGGGGGCTGTGCTGTTGATTGGCTGTCTGCTGCCTCAATCTTTTCCTCCACCTTGTCTCTCTCTGTGTCCTCCTTTGTCCCGTTGTTCTCACTGGGGGCCTTGGTGGTTGGAGTGTTGTAAGTGTCCTTGGTTGTAGTGACACAAAGCATTTCTTCTGCTTCCCCCTCGTTAGCTTTGGCTGCCTGTGCATAAGTGAGGCAGCGTTTGGGGCAGGTCCTGTAGAGGTGACCTGCCTCGCCACACAGGTTGCAGCACTTTGTCTGTTTGCAGTCCTTTGTCTGGTGCCCTTCCTGTTTGCAGTTCTTGCAGAGGGTGGCGCTGCAGTTGGCTGCCACATGACCAGACTTGCTGCATGAGCGACAAAGTTTGGGCTGCCCAGCGTAGACAAGGTAGCCACGGCTTCCCCCGATAGCGAAGCTGAAAGGAGGGTGGAAGATGGCTCCCTTACCATCGGTCTTGAGCGTGACCTTAACCTGGCGTTTGCAGGTCCAAATCCCGAAGGCGTCTCTAACCTTGGTGCAGCTCCTAACCTTGTCGACGTACCTGGCGAGGAAGGTGAACATGTCGGCGGCAGGGACTTAGGGGTTTTAGAGGTGCACAGTCACCACACGGTCCCGTTGCAACGGCAGAGCAAAGAGCGGCTCCACCATCAGGATCTTCATCTCCGGCTGGTCTCTCTTCTCCTCGAACACCTTCAGGACCTTGACGCAAGCTGCCACACGCTTGAAAGACACGTCGAAACATCCAGCGCTGGGGAAGTCTTGCAGGGAGTAGATCTCCTCCGCTTCAAATCCACACGCCTTCAACAGGATCCGCTTGATGAAGAAGGCCCGATCCATGGGTGCTCCTCCTTTGCTGTCCTTCACCATCACCCAAACGGTGTTAGGTACCCCATGGTATGGGGCTCGACTGGTTCTAGCCATCGCTTCACGTCTACAATTGATCTTAGCCAAAAGGCCGAGAAGCGATTTTGGGTTAACATGCTGGTTATTGGCCTTAAGACCATCCTCACTCATGGCGGACCAGCACACACTCTTGCAACCAGGCACTACCCTATGCTCATTACAGTCTGTGCCACAATGTTTAAGCTGTAGCCCCAATTTCCCAAGGTTTGAGGGAAAGTGCACATATGTGGGTATTGAGTGAGGACAAGAAGTTGGAAAGTAGGTCAACCCAATGTCATTTTATATATTTTTCAGCATTAAATTTAACATGCTTGACTTGACATGATTAACTAGCCATCCACTGCTTTTATACAGCAACCTGGTCTTAGGACCGATGCAGGAGTGCTGCCTCAGGCACTCAGGCAGAACCACTGTACATTTTAAGAGAAAATTGAAGGACTGCATCCTTCTACCAGATTTATTAGTAGGTAGTGCAGCTAGTCTTCTTGTAACTTGGCTACTTTGTGGTGCTTGTTATTTTGCATGTGCCGGCTGTGACACTTTATCCAATGCACAAATGACCAATGATGATGTAGCATCGTCACTACTATCAAGCATAACTCTCTGCCTGACTAGTGTGTTTACTGGGCCCAGAAGAACCTGCAGCAGGCTGAAAGACCCAGTTAAGAAGTAGATCTTCAGGCTGCCAATGTTTTTTTAAATCCAATGTTTGTATTAGTCTTTCACAAAACCTGCAGTTTGAGAGCCAGCAGCTTCTTGCAGGGAGCCACGTTTGTCATTGGGGTGACTTAATGCAATAGGGGAAGCTAACTCAAAACTATTGGAGCACAGGACAGAACAGAAAAGTAATGAAATGTTAATACAGTCATGGAGAGGAGCAAGTGATATTATTTAGTGTTATACCTAAGAACCTTTGTTCTGGTAATAGTCATGATTGCACTCTGTTGATTTCTGCTTATGTCTTTTATGGAACTACAGTTTATTTTGCCCTGTTTGCATCTGCCACTGACATTTCTTGTGTATTTCTTCTTAGGAAATTGAACAACTCAGAAATGAAAACTATGATAAATGAGGCCATGGAGCTTTACAAGAAATTCCCAGAGATTGTGGCAGGATTTGATATGGTGTGTTCCCTTGTTATTTCAAATGTTCTGATCCAGAAGCCTTTTATGCTTAAATAACAAAACTTTCCTGTATTTATTTATTGGAACTTGGAATTGTTTATTTCCCATACAGTCCTTCTATTTTTAAGCATGTATGTGCATAGTATGGGAAAATATAATGTCAGGGTTAATCAGTATTTAAATGACAGGCAGATGTTTGGGAATAGTTAACTGTTGAAGTTTGCTTCTTATTATACATCCTATTATTAAGCAACACATAATAGCAGTGTTTTTAAAACATGCCAATCAAATAGCTTTTTTTAAAACATCTTGTACTTCCATAGTACACCTCAGAATGATTGAGAGGGTTAGGAAAACTGAATGGGGAATGTGAAAAGGAATAGGAAGAGGATAGATGCCTAGCCCAAGGGAAGGGTTCTTGGGAGACTTTTGAAGCAAGGCAGAGAAGGAAGGATTTTGTGATAAATTCAGCAGAAGTGTGCTTGCCTGCAGAATGACCGGTGTTGATGGAGCTGAGGGGTGCACCTTTCAGGAGTGGGGGATGTTGTGGGTTTTAAGTGTCTGGAGGTGCAACTCCATGAAGGGATTAGAGCACATGAAGTCAGTTTGCAAATTTTAAAAATACTTTCTTTGAGCTATTTTACTCTTGACGCTAGAGTTTGTACCTATGACCTTGTGAGGTCCTGCTCGCTGCTCTAACTGTAGCATTGATGATCAGAGTCAGCAAGTGGAAGTAACTGACATGTTAGCATCTTGGAGAGCCAGGAACTAGAACTGAGACATATGAAGAAATTGAAAGAAAATATCTTAAGACTTATTTTGAAAGTATCTAATCATGTTTGCACCTTTCTGTAAACTCAATTGGCCCTACAATTTCCCCAGCCTCTCTATTTCTTTGACTTTAGTAATTCCCTCACTTCATCGCAACATGGATGATTGTGCCTTCAGCTACCTTGGTCTCAAATTCTAGAATTCCCTCCCCATGCCCCTTTGTGACCCCACTTCCCTCTCCTCTGTTAAACCCTCCCCAACCCCTTCAACCCCACCTCTTTGCTCACCCCTCTTAATATCTTTTGCTTTGTCTTGGTGTCCAAATTTTGATTATACCTCTGTGAAGCACCTTGGGTTTTTTTTTAATTTTAAAAGCTCTATGAAAGTGCAAACTGTTGTACATAGACGCATATTCGATAATCAGCTCGTTCCCATACAAACAGCTAATATACTTGGACTGAATTCCCTCGTGCACTTTTTTTAATGCAAAGTGTCAATTCCTTCAGGAGGGGAAGGGACAAATTCTTAAAATGTGGATCTGTGATACAAATTTTCACCATATGTCTAGTCAAGTATCTCATTAAATTCCTTAAACTACCTAGTCATATAGTTCAGTGTTGGAATTGGGCAAGGAGAATGGAGAATTATTAGCGGAATATGATACCAAAACACAGGTATCTAACAATGGCAAATTCATATAATTTTGCAATGTGCGACTATGGGTAGAATTTTTCAGTCACCGTGTAGGGGCGGGCCCAACACCTAAAGTGATGCACGATGCCACTACGCGCCATCGCGATATTTCGTTTGGTGGGCACGCGCCAGAGTCGGCTGTACATCTGCCGAAATGTAAACAGCCTATTAAGGCCATTAAGAAATTAATTGAAGCACTTGTGAACGGTGCCCGTCCAGCCTTAAGGCTGGCGGGCAGGTGAAAAGCCCAAGCGGCCTTCGTGCTTTTTAGGAAACCTCATCCACAAGTGGGATGAGGTTTCCTAAAGCTTTTATTAAATAAATAAAATTTCATAAATATAAAAACATGTCCCAACTCATCTGACACAGACACACAAGGGGACATGTTTAAATAAATTTTCACACCTTTTATTTAATCATTTTAATATCGATTCAGTCTCTCTGAGGCAGCTCTGTGCCTCAGGGAGATTGAAGTGTTCTTTTGCGCACGTGTGCGAAACAGCGCTGGCCCCGACTCTCCCTCTTCCCTCCGCCCATACAGGAAGCGCTGAGTGCTACTGGCGTAAAATGGTGGCTGTGATCAGCTCCGCGCTCGCCCCCACCTGCTCCCGCCAAGTCCGTCCGCCATATGGAAGATAATTAACCTTCTTTCATTTTTACTTCCTCCAAACAAAAGAAAGTTGAAAAGGGGGGGAAATAGAAGGGCATAATGGTAATGTTACTGAACTAGTAATCCAGAGGCCCAGTCCAATGCTCAGGGTATATGGGTTCAAATCCGACTAAGGCAGCTGGTGGAATTTAACTTCAATTTGTAAATCTGGAATATTAAGCTAATTTCAGTAATAGTGACCAGGAGGCTATCATTGATGTCATAAAAACCTATCTGGTTCACTAATGTCCTTGAGGAAAGGTTATCTGCCATCCTTACCTGGTCTGGCCTACACGTGACTCCAGGTCCACAGCAGTATGGTTGACTCTTAAATGCCCTTTGAAATGGCATAACAAGCCGCTCAGTTGTATCAAACTGCTACGAAATCTAAAAGGAATGAAACCGGATGGAGCACCCTGCATCGACCTAGGCACCAGAAATGGCTACAGCAAACCCGGCCCTGTCAACTCTTTAATAACATCTGGGGGCTTATGCCAAAATTGGGAGGGCTGTCCCACAGACGAGTCCAGCAACAACCTGACATAGTCATATTCATGGAATCATACCGTACAGTCTGTCCCAGACTCCCATCATCATCCCAATGGCAGGGCAGACCCACCAGAAGTGTTGGCACAGTGGTATACAGTTGGGAGGGAATAGCCCTGGGAGTCCTCAGCATTGACTCCGGACCCCATGAAGTTTCATGGCACCAGGTCAAACATGGGCAAGGAAACCCCCTTCTGATTACTACATACCACACCGCGCCACCCCCCCAGCAACACCTTCAGCTGATGAATCAGTACTCCATTCATGTTGGACACCAATTGGAAAAAGCACTGAGGGTAGCAAGGGCATTGAATGTACTCTGGTGGGAGACTTCAGTGTTCATCACCATCAGTGGCTTGGTAGCACCACTATTGACTGAGCTGGCCAAGTCCTGAAGGACGTAGCTGCTAGACTAGGTCTGCAGCTGGGGGTGAAGGAGCCAATAAGGGGAAAAAACCTATTTGATCTCATCCTTACCAATCTATCTGTCACAGATGCATCTGTTCATGACAGTATCGGTAGGAGTAACTGCT
Source organism: Cetorhinus maximus (assembly GCF_964194155.1). Classification (NCBI taxonomy): domain Eukaryota; kingdom Metazoa; phylum Chordata; class Chondrichthyes; order Lamniformes; family Cetorhinidae; genus Cetorhinus; species Cetorhinus maximus. The sequence goes on from NC_135900.1 coordinate 40,807,156, forward strand.
GCACAGTCTTTGTGGAGACGAAGTCCTGTCTTCACATTGAGGATACCCTCCATGTTGTGTGGCACTGCCACTATGCTAAATGGGATAGATTTCTAACAAATCTAGCAACTTAAAACTGGGCATCCATGAGGCACTGTAGGCCATCAGCAGCAGAATTGTACTCAACCACAATGTGTAACCTCATGGCCCGGCATATCCCTCACTCTACCACTACCATCAAGCAGGAGGATAACCCCTGGTTCAATGAAGAGTGCAGGCGGGCATGCCAGAAATAACACCAGGCATACCTCAAAATCAGGTGTCAACCTGATGAAGCTACAACACAGGACCTCTTGCATGCCAAACAGAGGAAGCAGCATGCGATAGACAGACAAAGCTAAGCGATCCCACAACCAATGGATCAGATCTAAGCTCTGCAGTCCTGCCACATCCAGTTGTGAATGGTGGTGGACAATTAAACCACTAACTGGAGGAGGAGACTCCACAAATTGCCCCATCCTGAAAGATGGGGGAGCCCAGCACATCAGTGCAAAAGACAAGAGTGAAGCATTTTCAACCATCTTCAGCCAGAAGTGCCATGTGGATGGTCCATCTCAGCCTCCTTGGGAGGTTCCACAGCATCACAGATGTCAGTCTTCAGCCAATTTGATTCACTTCGTGTGATATCAAGAAACGTTGAAGGCACTGGATACTGCAAATGGGCCTTGACAATATTCTGGCAATAGTCAATCGTCAATACTGAAGACTTGTGCTCCAGAACTTGCCGTGCCCCTAGCCAAGCTGTTCCAGTACAGCTACAATACTGGCATCTACCCGGCTATGTGGAAAATTGCCCAGGTATGTCCTGTACACAAAAAGCAGGACAAATCCAACCTGCCAATTATCGTCCCATCAGTCCACTCTTCATCATCAGCAAAGTGATGTCAACAGTGCTATCAAGCAGCACTTAACTCAGCAAATAACCCACTCGCTGACACTCAGCGCAGGTTCTGCCAGGGCCACTCAGCTCCTAAACTCATTGCAGCCTTGATCCAAACATGGACAAAATAGTTGAACTCGAGGTAAGGTGAGAGTGACTGCCCTTGACATCTAGGCAGCATTTGACTGAGTATGGCTGCAAGGAGCCCCAGCAAAACTGAAGTCAATGAGAAGCAGGGGGATAACTCTCCACTGGTTGGAGTCATATCTAGCACAAAAGAAGACAGTTGTGGCTGTTGGAGGTCAGTCATCTCAGCTCCAGGACATCACTGCAGGAGTTCCTCAGGGTAATGTCCTTGGCCCAACCATCTTCAGCTGCATCACCAATGACCTTCCTTCCATCATAAGGTCAGAAGTGGAGATGTTCGCTGCTGGTGCAATGTTCAGCACCATTCGTGACTCCTCAGATACTGAAGCAATCCATGTCCATATGCAGCAAGACCTGTTCAACATTTGGGCTTGGGTCGATAAATGGCAAGTAACATTTGTGCCAAACAAGTGCCAGGAAACGACCATCCCCTACAAGAGAGAATCTGACCATCTCCCCTTGACGTTCAATGGCATTATCATCACTGAATCTCCCACTATCGACATCCTGGGGGTTACCATTGACCAGAAACTGAACTGGACTAGCCATATACATACTGTGGCTACAAGAGCAGGTCAGAGGCTAGGAATCCTGCGGCGAATAACTCACCTCCTGACTCCACAAAGCCTGTCCACAATCTGTAAAGCACAAGTCAGGAGTGTGATGCAATACTCTCCACTTGCCTGGATGAGTGCAGCTCCAACAACACTTAAGAAGCTTAACACCATCCAGGACAAAGCAGTGCACTTGATTGGCACCCCATCCACCACCTTAAAAATTCAACGCCTCCTCCACCAATGCACAGTGGCAGCAGTGTGTCCCATTTACAACATGCACTGCAGCAACTCACCAAGGCTCCTGCGACAGCACCTTCTGAACCCTCAGCGTCAACCACCTAAAAAGACAAGGGCAGCAGATACATGGGAACACCACCGCCTGCAAGTCGCCCTCCAAGCCACTCACCATCCTGACTTGGAAATATATCGCCGTTCTTTCACTGTTGCTGGGTCAAAATCCTGGAACTCCCTCCCTAACAGCACTGTGGGTGTACCTACGACAAATGGACTGCAGAGGTTCAAGAAGGCAGCTCACCACCACCTTCTCAAGGGCAGTTAGGAATGGAAATAAATGCTAGCCTAGCCAGCGACGTCCACACCCCATGAACAAATAAATTAAAAAAAGACAGTTGACTTTATGTTCTACTTTACTGTCGGGTAACATTTAATGATCCAATTGATGAGTTGAGAAAGACATGACGATCTTCATTTGTTTCATCTATTGTGACTCTGCTTCCACTGCCTTTTGAGGAAGAGAGTTCCAAAGACTCACGACCCTCAGAAAAAATTTCTCCTCATCTCTGCCTTAAATGAGCGACCCCTTATTTTTAAACAGTGACCCCTAGTTCTAGATTCTCCCACAAGAGGAAATATCCTCTCCACATCCACCCTGTCAAGACCCCTCAGGATCTTATATGTTTCAATGAAGTTGCCTCTCACTTTTCTACATTCCAGTAATACAAGCCTAACCTGTCCAGCCTTTCCTCATAAGACACGCCCATTCCTGGTATTAGTTCAGTAAACCTTTTCTGAACTGCTTACATCTTTCTTTAAATAAGGTACTGTACACAGTACTCCAGATGTGGTTTTACCAATGCCCTGTACATCTGAAGCATAACCTCCCTACTTTTGTAATCAATTCCCCTCACAATAAATGATAACATTCTATTAACTTTCCTAATTACTTGCTGTACCTGCATACTAACCTTTTGTGAAGCTTCTCTTTCTCTTTATTAATCGTTGTAAGGCTAGGCCCCAATTAGGTTAAGGATACTTGTCATCTATTCTAAATGTCCAGATTTACAAATTAATATGTGTTGCAAATCAAATTTAATGATGCATAATAAATGTCTTGCATTTTCCTGCATCATATTCCTCTACCCATGGATTTTAATGAACTTTTAATTTTATGAATTTATAATGACAAATGTCATTAAAATGGCAGAAATGAACCTATCTTATTTATTTCTTATTTTGAATACTCTGCCAATTTAGGTCTTCCATAAATGTTGTCAGCGTACAATTAGAACATAACATAAGAAACGCAGGAGAAGACCACATGTCCCATCGATTCTGCTCCGTCATTCAACATGGTCATGGTTGATCTTTAGCTTCAACTCCACTTTTCAGCCCCCTCTTAATATCACTTAATTCCCTGAAAGACCAAAAATCTGTTTATCTCAACCTTAAATATATATTCTGCAATGGAGCATCCACAACCCTCTGGGATAGAGAATTCCAAAGATTCAAAACCGTTTGAGTGAAGAAATTTCACTTCATCTTGGTCCTAAATGATTGGCCCCTTAACCCTGCCCCTTAAAGGAGAGAATGAACAGCAGCCCTTGGGAGCAGACGGAGAGGGGAAGTCAGCTCCATACAGCTGACATACTGCCATTAGCTTTATTCTGTTGAGCGGGATGGTGCTCAGAGAAGCCTTGGGGGCCACTGATAGTTCTGTGCTGCTAAGAGTTCTCTGTGCTGCTAAGAGTTAGGGCTCAGGGAGGCCCAGAGACAGTTGTTGAGGGAGCTGGTGGGGTGGGTACTGGTGGACGCAGTCTCTGTAGGAGATCAGCTCAGCTGGAAAAGACCAAAAAGGCTGCACCGGGAAGTAAAGTTGAGAGAAATCTGGAATTGTGTGCCTTTTGGGGTTAAGATTGTACCCGTGGAATTCAGGTAGAGTAGAGCTGCTGTCGGCTGGGGATCTTGTGAGAAAGACAGAGCTTTAAAGAATTTTTGTGACTCACTGTGATGACTGACATCCAGGTGGGCCGCTAAGAAAATCTGTCTCGGATGTGTCTGCCGTTTAATGTGCAGTTTGTTTGACCACAGTTTGTCTGTTAATTCATGTTTGCCTCTTGTTAATTCTGGATGTTAGAGACTAAGATAGATAGTATTGACTGTTTGCTTTGTTAACTCACGTACAGTAAAATTTCTTCTGCCTGTTTAAAACTGTGGAATCTTGTGGATTTATTCTCTTTACTGGACCCTAACTGGGTCATAACGAAATGTGGTGGTCTCATCCGGGAATGTACAAAATCTGGGAGTTTGGTCTGCGATCGTAACAATTTTAAATGTTTCAATGAGGTCACCTCTGATTCTTCTAAACTCCAGAGACCCAATTTACTCAGCCTTTCATCATAGCACACCCTTCTCATCCCAGGGACCAATATAGTGAGCATTCGCTGTACTGCCTTCAGTACAAGTATATCATTCCTTTAATATGGAGACCAAAACTTCATACTGTATTTGAAGTCTGGTCTTACCAAAACACTGTAGAACTGTAACAAGACTTTCTTATTTTATACTCCAATGCCCTTGCAATAAAGGCCAACATGCCATTTGCCTTCTTAATTGTTTGCTGTACCTACATGCTAACTTCCTGTGTTTCTTGTATGAGTACACCCAAGTCTCTGAACGTAAGTATTTAAAAGTTTCATGCCTTTTTGGAGTTGGTATAGCAGCATCATGATATTGAGCCATTCTATGTTTGCGTTATGTTCCAGAAGAAGCTGCTCTGTAGAATATCTGGGAGCTGCTGGTGCTGTGTAGTCCTTCCTTTTTATACTTTGTGGTGAATTCCACAGCACTGATGCAACAGGTGGAAAATTTTGCTTTTGCCTGTGCAATTGTTTGAAGGTTATGATTTGGCTGCCAGATCTTCCCTGCTGGATGGCTGACTGAAAACTATATTGTTGCTCAAGTAGGTGGGTCGAGCATACAGTCCAACATTCAGGAAGAAAAGCTGGGCCAGAGTTTTCCACACATTGGGAGGGCGCGCCCCCGACCTGAACAAACGTAAAATGACCCGGGCCTCCCGACGTAATTGCGCACTCGCGCGATATTTCAATGGGCGGGCGTGCGTGACAATTAACAGGGCTATTAAGGCCATTAAAGTACCCATTGAATTACATGTTTCCTTACGAATGGCAGGCAGGTGAAAAGGCCAAACGACCTTTGGACTTTTTGTGAAACCTCATCAATGGGTGAGATGAGGTTTCGTTCGGTGATTTAAAAAAAAATTTTCAAACTAATTTCTAACATGTCCCTGCTCATGTGACAGAGTCACATGGGGGGACACGTTATAAAATTTTATAAATTCTTTATGTTCATTGCACCCGTGAGCTTGCACGCTCGCCCTCCTCCACACCCCCCCTCCCCCAAAAACACACAGGTCGGGCCCCGATCGCGGGTGGCAGTTGACTTCCTGACCATTTCCGCTTGCCCCCACCGAGCCTGCCCGATGAGGACCAAATTCTGCCCCGGCCTCCGAAATAACACATGCATTTGTATAGTGCTTTTCATGCCTTGCATGAGACATCCAAAGTGCCTTGTAGCAAATGAAGTATTTTTGGAATGTAGTCATTGCTGTGATGTAGAGAAATGCAGCAGCCACATTCACACAAACAATAATAAGGCAATGACCAGGTAATCTGTTTTTTAGTAATGTTAACTGAGGGATAAATATTAGTTAAGACAGCAGGGAGATCTCACCTGCTCTCCTTCAAAATAGTCCCATAGGAACTTTTATATCTACCTGAGAGGGCAAACAGGGCCACAGTTTCCAGTCTCATCTGAAAGTCAGCACTCCCTCATTTCTGCACTGGGCTGTGATTCCCAGATTGCATGCTCAAGTCTCTGGTGTCTCTGCCTCTTGAAACAGTGCTTACATTTGCTGTGACGGTGCTGCTGCCTCCAGAGTCGCTGGAGAAACTAACCTCTTTAGATGGAAGTCAACACCTCTAGAAACAATAATACCTCATTTACATTCGAGTGCTGTCAGTGAAGGTGGGGCTATCATTAACAACACTATAAGATAAGTGTACAATGTGTTCTGATTACACTATTTGTATGTCCACATGACTTTCATGGATACAAAAAGATTATAATCTGTTTTCAGTACAGACTGCCTCAAAATATTTACCTCTGCCAAATCCAATCAATAGCATTATAATCCAGTTAGATATGCACAAATTATTATAAAGGAGTAACATTGGACATTTTAATGTTTGCTTGTTTAAAAAAAATGTTTTTATTTCTACTTGTCTGGTGAATCAGGGGGTGACAGGGTGATGGTGGGAAGCACAGACTAAAAGACAATGGACAAAATTTTTTGCTTGGGTGGGAGGGCGTGCGCCCGACCCCCTTGAACGTAAAATGACGAGCGTCCCGATGTCAACGCACAGTCGTGTAATATTTCGGTCGGTGGGCACGTGCCGGAGTCGGCAGGGCGCCCGCTGACAATTGAAAAGCTTGTTAAGGCCATTAAATTAAGTTACAATTTTCACTGCTTGTCCAACCTTACGGTTAGCGGGCAGGCAAAAAGGCCAAGTGGCCTTTGCATTTTTTAGGATACCTCATCCATGGGTGGGGTGAGGTTTCCTAAAGCAAATAAAAATGTTAAAACTTAATTTATAACCTGCCCCTGCTCATGTGACAGAGCTTTATGTTTTATTACATTTGTAAGTTCTTTATTTTTTTATATATAACTCTTCATCTCTGTGCCTCAGGGAGATTATGAAGTGTGCACTTGCGTGTATGCGCAAAGGTCCCGCTCGCCCTCCTCCCCCCTCCAACTGCTGAGCGCTGCCGCTCACGCTTCACGCTGGGTGGGCCGCCTGCTTAAATCGCCTTCCGGTCTCGATCGCGAGCGGCAGGCAGCTTCCTGATCACCCCCACCGAGCCCACCAGACAAGGGCAAGATTCTGCCCAATGTCAAGGTTATCATAAAGATTCTTCTTAGTTCTCTGCCCGAAGGCAGGCCCTTGGTGATTATTTATCTAACCATGGCAAAGTGCTGTGATTTTTACTATGTGTAGGGTGAGTTGGCAGACCCTGAGTCTACCTCAACTGGAAAGCATATCAAACAGTGCAGTTGGTGCTAATCTGATCCACACCCAAGCCATCTAGCCAACTGAGCTAACTGCACCCTCCCCTCCCCCCTCCCCCCTCCCATCCCATCACAAAGATATTAGTCCTTACATTGTGCGAATTGTTAGTTGGATTTGAAATGGTCAGTGTTAAATCAAGTACCTTAAGTCCCAGTTTGTTTGCACTGTCGGACTTGTGCTGTCTCTGAAAGCTGCTGGAGGACGCAATAGTCTGCTTCATGTTTTATGAACTGCCTGAGTTAAGTTGCATTGGCATTGACATCAGAAAATCAGTGGCAGTGGATAAGTGCAACATGCATTGTGGTACTAAACTAAATTGGAGAGATGCTTTAGCTGAGAACAGCTCCTAACTCAGAGAAGACTGGGGATGAAAACTGGGTCATTTTGGCATTGACCGATTCATTTACCAGATCAGCTAATAGAGGAGGATTGGATCCCTATGCCTGCATTTTATAGCAGCAACACTTGAATGATTTTAGTGCTCTCTAATAGAAGTATTAGCAAAATTTAAATTTTTTAGACACTTTCTCTCTTGTCCACTTGTATTTCATTAACAGACATATGTATCCTTGCCGTTGCTTGAAGTGTTTTAAAACAAATGTGGAAAAAATTTTCATTAACTTCTTACAGGTTGGCCAGGAAGATGCTGGGCACCCACTATGGTACTTTAAGAATGAGCTATTAATTCCAGCAAAAATGGGAATTAAGCTGCCTTACTTCTTTCATGCGGGGGAAACTGGTAAGATCACAAGAAGAACATTTCTTTAAAAAAATATAAAAGAAATGCATGTTAAGAATTGCCTCCCAATGGCACAGATGTCATACAGAAATAATATGCTAATGGGCAGAATTTTACCTTCTCCCGCTGGCAGGTCTGTAGGTGTGAGGGTGGGCTTAAAATTTCTCGGATGGCCTTTTTGACAGGCTCCTGCCCACCCTGACCTCTACGCAATTTTATGCTGGGATGGGCAAGGCCCAAGCCTGCTCTCGCCCCTATTGAGACCCTTAAGTGGTCAACTATTGACCACTTGAGGGCCGTTTTCCACCCAGCCTCAATTTTCAGGCTGGCAGGAGAAATTCTGGGGCAGCGGGCGAAGCCTGAAAATTAACCAAGTTCAGACACCGGGTGGCAAGGGTGGGGTCACCTCCATCAGCAGCCTACTTTTAACATTGGGCCAGGCCCTTCCTCCTCTCCTGCCCCCAGCCTCTCCGCCAATACTCCTACACCCCCTCTGCCCATCCTCCTGGGCCTCACCTCCCTGCGCTGAGACCCCGAAAACCTACCTAGCCCTGGAACTTAGGCTCTGGGACCTGCTTGCAGTCCCAGTCCTGTGCGTTGCAGTTTCTGGTGCTGCAGGGACTAGGCAGCTGCTGGCCAATCAGATTGGCAGGCAGCTCTCTGAGGCGGGACTTCCTCCCAAGTGAGGGGTGAAAGTCCTGCTTCCAGCCAATTAACGCTTATTCGAGCATGAAATGGTTGTGGAGCAGCCCGTATGGGTGGGGATGTGCACTCCGCCGACCCCTGGGATGGCGGGAAGGGAAACTCAGCCAACCTAAAAATCCTGGCCAATGTTTTATCATTTTTTAGCCATTTTTAAAATTGAATTATAGTTTGTACTCAGTTTTCGCCCTTGCAGGTTACCATCCATCATGGATCTTCTCACTGCCTGGGAGTTGAGCCAGCCATTGTATGGCCTTCAGGCAATAGGAATGCCTCTTTTCCGTATGGCATTTCATCCAGTAATGCTCACCCACTAGAAATGGGCGGCTTTGAATGACAAGTGGCCTCGGCACTCAAACCTGTGACCTTTCAGAGGCGAATGATCTACGTACTGCCTCATCCAGTGACCTCTCTGTATCCAAATGAAGAAGCATATGTATTTTTGTATAAAATCTTTCATTCTTGCTGGTTTCTCTTGCAGACTGGGAAGGTACGAGTATAGATGAAAACGTCCTGGATGCCTTACTGCTGAACACAAGTCGAATAGGCCATGGCTACAGCATGAACAAGCATCCTGTGGCAAAGCAGTTTTCCAAAAAGTTTGATGTGCCATTGGAAGTGTGTCCAATCTCAAACCAGGTGCTGCTATAACAGTTGCACAGGCCAAATTGAGCCTACAACAACACCTTTCCACTTGAAGGAAAATCTTGGGTACCTAATGATTTTAAAGCAAAGCTCCAGTCTCTGCTTACACAGTTGACTTCTGAAATGCAAAAAAAAACCCCTAAAAATGCCACGCTATAATTTTTGTTGAACTTAAATAGGTATGTAAATGCAGCTCTCTTAACCAAATCAAGTTTCATTTCATTATTAGGAGCAGCTTCCATAATGGCATAGTGGGGTAATATACTGCTTCATGTGGTACTGGGCCACTCACATCAAAAAGGTGCCAGTTTCATTCCCCAGTCAGTGCTGAATTAGATGATCTCAGCTAAGGACTGTGTTAGATACAAAACAGCTCAGCAGAAAAGCAAAGACATGTAAAGAAATATAAGACGAAGATCTTTGCTTTTTACTGTAATAGCAAATAGTGCACATATGTTTAACACTCAGCAGGTAGAAATCTTGCTGATTGTATGCAACTAGCTTTTGCTGTGTCCTGTGAGGGGAAGAAGCTATTTTAGCAGTAAAATCAAGTCATTCAGTATTTGAATTTAAATTCTCATTTGTAACATTCCATGTTACATCTTAATTTTTCATTGCGTTACCCAAGCAGACTGTGAATTTAAACCCTGTAGTCCATATATTTCTAAGTGTACAATGTGTAAATCTGAATATAGTACCATCTAATGCAGGTGATGTTTCTTCCTCGCAAGAAAAATGTGCTTCCAAACAGTAATTCAATAGTTAACAATCCAAAAGTACACAATACCACCTTCTGATTGCCTTTAATCAGGACTTAATTTACTGTAATGCTAATGTTTTCTGCTGGTTTCTTTGTTGTAGGTGCTTATGCTGGTGAGTAATCTACAGAATCACCCAGCTGCAGCCTTAATGGCAGAAGGTCATCCCATGGTCATTAGTGCTGATGATCCAGCTGTTTTTGGGGCTCGTGGTTTATCGTATGACTTCTATGAGGCTTTCATGGGAATAGGAGGTTTAAAGGCTGAGCTGTCAACACTGAAGCAATTGGCATTGAACTCAATCAAGTAATTGTACATTTTGTTTCTTTTTTGGGAAAAAAAAGTGTTCACATATCAGAAATAGACTGGATTAGAGATTCCATTATTTCCTCCCCAAAGTTCAGCCCCTGGCCCAGCCAAACCTTAATTAAATCACCATAATGTTATTGCCCACACCATTGTCCATGAGCCCACACCATACTAACCATCGCAATACCTCAGTATCAACCTCTAGCTTTGGTGACAAGCCATGTAATGACTTCATAACATATATGTGTGCACTTTTTGTCGGAGGAATTTCTTTAACTGAAATTTTACCGAACTGAAATAGTTTAGATTATGTGGCCTGGAGTGGAGCTTGAAAACACAACTTTCTAGCTTAAAGGTAAGAGTACTACTACTGTGCTAAACTTCTCTTCATTGATGGGCTATGAGTAGTCTGAGTATTCAACTCAGCAACAGCCCGAAAAATGTTCCTGAATGTGTCACTATCTTGTAGAAAGATCTTTATACGCTTTTGGGAAAGCAATGTCAAAGCCTTTGTGATCTCCTAGTGAATCGACAGCAGTGTAAAATAGGCTACCAAATTGCTTATGAGCCTCTTTTGCTCAACTGACGAAAAACGATTTCACCCTCATTCACTCTATTTTTAAACAGTCTCTACATCCACAGAAGTTTGGATCAAATGACAATATAAAAGACTATGGATGGAATTTTCCCTTCCAGGACTAAGTCCCGTGGCGGGGGCGGGAACAGGGAGAGTTCCTGCCCTGTAGGCCACTGGGAATTTGGCGACCCCGGCCTCGTTAATTATGCAATCAGGGGGTTTCCTGATGTATAAGGTGGTGGGGCGGGCTGGATGGCATGTGTCCCGCCGAACTCCCCAAGAATCCTTAGATAGCACCTTCCAAACCCACAACCGCTACCATCTAGAAGGACAAGGGCAGCAGATGCATGGGAACTCCACCACTTGGAAGTTCCCCTCCAAGTCACTCACCATCCTGACTTGGAAAAATATCGCCGTTCCTTCACTGTCACTGGGTCAAAATCCTGGAACTCCCTCCCTAACAGCACTGTGGAGGTACCTACGCCACATGGACTGCAGCGGTTCAAGAAGGCAGCTCACCACCACCTTCTCAATGGCAACTAGGGATGGGCAATAAATGCTGGTCTAGCCAGCGATGCCCACATCCCATAAATGAATAAAAAAAAATCCGGGTGCCATATTTAAAAGGAGCCAGGACAGCAACCTACCCAATGTTGAGGATAGAAGATCCACCTCCTGGAAGATCCTGAAGTCAGAAGATCCACATTGTAGATGCTCCAGACCTCCACAAGCTGCCCCAGTCCTTCTTCAGGTAAGTGCTGACACGTATACAGATGTGTTCTGGACCAGCATGTGCCACTGGTGGCGCAGCCGATTGGGCGGGGGCAGGCAATTTCTGGTTGGGCATTCGTCTACATCCCATTAATGGAATGAAAATTGGTTTCACGCCAGCATCTGGCGGGAATGGTAACCCACCATGGTGGGCAGGAATGCAAGTTCCTGCTGTCATTTTACGCCGGCAGGAAACTGATTTTTCAGCTCTCGCTGCATTGTTCTCCCCCCACCACCTCACGGTAGGTTTAATGACAGGTGATGGTTGGGTGGGGGGACTGGAAGTTTCCACCCTATATTGCTCTTTCAGCTTACTTCAACAGTGCTGCCTGGTCTAGTAACCTCTACCACTGAGAAGGACAAGAACAGATTTTTTTGTATGAACATCGCCATCCTCACTTAGACATATACTGCCATTCCTTCATCCACAGTGGGTCAGAATTCTGGCATACATCACCGTAAGAACGTAACTGGTCCATAATTGGTCACCGATTTATTGCCAGCTTGTGTTTTTGCTGACAAACTGTCATACAATTATACAAGGGGGAACACTAGAAGAATTTTTTTCACACAAAGAAATATTAGAACATGAATTGTTTCACTATAGTGGCTATTGAGATAATGCTATAGCATTATTTAAAAGAGAATTGAATGCGTATTTGAAAAGGAAAAATTTAAAAGAATACGGGGAAAGGGCAAGGAAATGTGATTAAGGTAGTCGGTTCCAGTTAAAGACTTTATACCAACAGCTATGACAGGTCATGTGGCCTCTCCTCAGCTGCACTTTTTATGGTTTTATGGTCCTCCCTTCCAGTGGGTGTTATGAATGTGAGGTTTTAAAGGATGGTTATGTTTGGAGACTGTCTCTTTAATCCAAGGTAAAATGGAGGAATGGAGAGAGTCATGTGATGTGCTACGAATTCTGCCCCACAACAAGCCTAAGTGGCTTGGTTACTATGGGGACAGGAGGGGGCCCAGGGTGAGACTCACTGAAAGCAAGGTGTGAAATGTTCACATCTGAAACAAAGGCAAGAACGGCTGGGTTAACTGTGGACAGACTTTGTCTTCTGCAGCTGAATTTTACAGGGCGACGTGTTCCCACCCTGACAAAAAGTCAGTTGAGAGCCCGCCCACATAAAAGCCGGCTGCCCCATAGCCATTTTGTGCTGGTGGGCATTAATTGGCTCACAGCATGACTTCTTCCCCCATCTGGAGAGGTAGTCCCGCTTTCGAAAGCTATCAGCCAATTCAATTGGCTGTCAGGTTTGTAGTCTCAACAGCACCAGGTTCGAGCAGTTGCCACTGCTGGGATTATAGCCAGACCCCAAGAGGAGGTGGTTAAGTCTAAAGATATGGAGGCCATACTGAAGGTATGGCAGGGTATTGGCAGGGCCTGACTAGCAGGCCCCAGTAAGAGACGTGGGGGGTTGGGAGCCAACTTTGAGAGGCCTGGGGGGAAGAGTTAAAGGGAGATGCCTCCGATGGTCACAGAGGACCCCTAAAGGAGGTTCCCTCCCCCTTTGCCTGACACCATCCCATCCAGTAAAAGCTGCTGGGCTACCCACCTGGCGTGGGCCTTCCCTCTGCCATGGATAATATAGTGGCTGGAGCAGGATGAGGCAGTTAAGTGGCCATTAATTGACCACTTAAGGGCCTCAATAGGTCCAAGGGTGGACCCGATGTCTCCACTGCCTCCACGGAAAATGGGAGACAGGTTGATGGTAGGCAGGAAGACTGCAGGCAGGCTATGCACTGCATTTTATGTGCCTCCCTGCCTTTAAACAAGCCAGAAGGGGAGCATAAAATCTAGCCCATAGAGAATTTTAGAACCGAAAGGGAGAGGGGTATCTCAGAAAGACAAAAGACTGTAGCTAGCGTGGTCAGCAGAGGGGGAATGTGCTACCTTTCTGTAAACCACCAGGCAGAATGCAAGAGGGAGGATGGTCTTTGGTTGAAGAGACACATCCCGTGGCACTCTAAAGACTCTGGAAGATTTGCCCTGGCAAGGCCAGGAGAAGAAATTGCCGGAGTGGGTCTGACTACTGGTGGTCAACTGAGGGAAATGCCTTTCAACAGTCACCTGACGTTGCGACTCAACAAAACGGGGAGACATGAACATTTTGGAAGCTGGAAATAACCATGAACTGTGTCCTTTAAAGATTTTAATCCTGTTGGGAGCGTGCTGGAAGGTATACATATGCAGCACTGGGTTATCAGTTGCGTTAAGACAGCAGTAAGGGTTATCTTTTCTGTTGTTTGAGGGCCAGTTGACTACTAAGTAATGTTTAGTTAAGGTTGCTTTTTAGTTTGTTTGCTACAGTAAAAGTCTTAAAACTTGAAATCTTGTTATGCAGTTCCTTGAAGTTGATCGCTGAGAATTCAAATATCTTTTTAAAGTTATTGATCTCTTTGGGGAACGTAACATAGGCCATACAAAAACAAATTACACATTCTCACATTTGCACGAGTGCTTCTTTTGACTAATGTTTATTTTGATGAGCTGAATGGATACTTACTGCCATTTTCTTTTGGTTTTCCTAGGTACAGTGCTATGTCTGCCCAGATGAAAGCTGAAACCATCAAACTCTGGCTAAAAAAGTGGGATCAGTTTTTGGATGTTGTTCTTCATATGTTCAATAGTGATGAGCTGTGAGAAGGGGTTTTCTAATAGGGAGGTTTTGGTGGTTTTTACTCATTCTACACTGTCAGGCACTTGAAAAAATAGGTTTATCCAGCACCCTTGATTTGGCTACAAAAGAAAGAAAGTCTTGTATTTCTATAGTGCCTTTTATGACCTTGGGGCATCCAAAGGTGCTTTATAACCAATGAAGCTCTTTTAGCACTTGTAATGTAGGATCTTCAAAATTGTACACATGTTGTAAAACCTGGTACATGAATGTGAATTTGGACCGTCCTTTATTGGTCTTCAGAAGATATTTATTTTGAATGATATTTATATCACTTTTGTGAATGTAAATTTTCTCCGGTTTAGTGTGCTGAAAATCAAAGCCATCCTCTTTGGTTCCCTCCCTGCCCTTACCGAGCTCTGATCTTGATGCCATTAACCTTTCTGGCTGCAATCATGAGATCATAAGAAATAGGAGCAGACAAGGCCATTTGGCCTACTGAGCATGCTCTGCCATTCAGTAATATCATGACTGATCTGATTATGGACTTAAATCCACTTTCCTGCCTGCCCCCTATAACCCTTGAAGATCAAAACTTCTGGCAACATCACTCTAAGTCTAAAGGTATGGAACCTTGGAGTACTGCTAGCCCTGGAACTGAAATTCCTTTATTACACCCATTCCAATAGCAAGACTGCTTTGTCTCTCAATAATATCACTGACCTCCACTTACTACTTCCCCACTGTTTTTGAAACCATCTTGAGACTTAATTTCTAGATACTTTCCTAACTGGTCTCCTAACTTCCCAATTAAAACAACGTGCCATGTTCCGAGTTCTCATTTCTGCAAAGTCATGTGCTTCTATCACCCCTATCCCTGCAAATTTCCACTGGCTTCTCATGCGATTGCAAGTCGATTTTAAGATCTTTATTTTGGATTTTGTAGCCCACATGGCCTCACACGCACTTCCATCTGTGTCTTTTTAGCCTTCTGGCCTCCAATAACCTCTTACACCAGTCTGCTCCTCCCCTGCTCCCTCATTCATTATTAGCAACCATTGTTTTAGTCAGTTGTGCTTTAGAACCCCCTATCTAAATTCCTGTGCTATGGTGACCGCTTCCCTTGTTTTGAAAGCATTCTGAGAACCTAATTCATCAACTGTGCTTTTAGTTACACCCCCAATACCTTTCTATTATTTCCTTTATCCTCTCTCGCTCAGTATCCAATTTATTCTTCCAGCCTGCAAAGCATTTTTCTATACACAAAAAGCAGTATAGAAATGCAATTTTATAATTGTAAACTGGAGCTGAAACTGTTGTCAGCCCCTAATGATATGGCAATTTTTGACTGAAAACGATATGGATGAAAATATAAAGGAAACACAAGTCCTATAATTTTTGATTATCAAGTAATCCTATCAATTTATGCCAGAGATGGGTAGTGGTAATAGGGAAGGGAGAAGACATGAGGTGGAAGACAAAGGTTCAGCTTGTGGGTCTAGCTATATGTTAACATTTGTAGTGTCTATATGAAACATCATTGACCCTGAGATGGGTTTTGTTGAGGTGAGCCATTTCAGATGCAAAGAGTTTGTCATGTTAATAAAGGAAAAAGGAGACTAGTTTGGAATCCGCCCTTACACTGTACCTCAAATCACAATTAATCTTTCCAGGAGATTAAATAATGTTAGCTTCATTTTTTATGTATGGCTTGTGGAAAGGAAAACATTGTTCAGATTTCTTTTTTTTTTATTGTGTCTGCAACATTATTGGAAGGAATGTACATTGTAAGAATGATTCCAGTGCAATGTAACATGGCCCATGTATACTTATACACAAACATAAAATGGCACCTCGTTCAATAATGTTCACAAAAAGTTTCTTGTAGATTGAATACATACTTATACTTTATGATAGCAATATAAAAATGCTGAGCCAGTAATTATGTGTAAGTTTATCGTTAATTTTAACAGCTGTTACTGTGCTTTATAAATGCATTTGATTTCAAATATAGGTTAAATACTAACGGCATGACATGTTAAATGTAATATAGTTGTCAAATGAAAGTTGCCTATAACCTTTCATTTACTACATAAATATTTGTAGATGGGCTTGTACATGACACAGCATAGGTTCAGGTTCCTTGTCATTTGTATTCAAGCAGAATCTTTGCCATCTGCAATGGGTATCTATTCATCCCAGCAGGAATAGGAGTGATTCATTCAGCTGAGTGTGAGGAACCTGATTAAATGACTACTGAAAAAGGAGCTCTGT
This sequence comes from Cetorhinus maximus, assembly GCF_964194155.1. Taxonomy (NCBI): domain Eukaryota; kingdom Metazoa; phylum Chordata; class Chondrichthyes; order Lamniformes; family Cetorhinidae; genus Cetorhinus; species Cetorhinus maximus. Next base: position 40,823,568 of record NC_135900.1, read on the forward strand.
AATATAAGTAATGAAACATTGCTCAAATGGACAGATTTTTTTTTTGAGTATTCATCGATATGGTAATAGGATTGTAGACAAGGTGAAATGTTATTGCTTGCTAATTAACATGAGCACGTGGTGAAATGATTATGCAAGTCTGGCACATGAAGATTGTGTCCAACTGCAGTATGGGCCAGCATATGGCATGTTAGTTTAAAACTGAAAAAAGTTTAATTGTGTTTTGATGAACTGATTTGTGTCGATGGTGCTAGGATGTGCCTTGCAGCACTGCATGGGGGTAGCACTGTCACCCCCTGAGCCTTTTCCTTAGTTTATCTTTTACAAAAATAAAGTTTTGATTGAGCTGTGCATAATAACTCTCTCTTTTTCCACTTCTACTTGACTGGTTTGATTGTTTTGAGTTGTGAGGTTTTGCTTCGCTGTGAATATATTGTTTTGAAAGCAAGAAGACAATGGCCTAGAAATTCAGCTGTGCTTTTTGGGTCCTAAACAGCTATCTAAGCCTCCAATATGGTAGGCAGAAAGCGTCCACTCATTATGAGCTGGAAGTGCACTGCCCACCATATAGGTAAAAGTCAAAAAATTGGAGAGCAGTGCCGATGCCTGAAACTTGCCTTTGCATGTGCAAAGGGACTTACTGCCTGTTTGAAGCCCCTGTTGTAAGATTAGGTTGCACTTAGGCAGCCAATGCCAACCAGAAGCAATAGGCTTACATGCAGTCTGATAGATGGTCCTTAAGTTTTTAAATATACTCAGCTGTATGTGGATCTGGGAGGAGCAGGGATGCGGAGTTGCCGACACCAGTTCCCCCTGTCACTGCTACCTCCAAACCCAGTTGCCATCATTTCACACTTACCTGAGGGCCTTTGCTAGCTTCACCGGACAACTCTCTGCAGCTCATCCCACTTCCTGGAAATGAGGCCGGAGGCCCAATAGAGAAAATTGCTGCTGCTGCTCTATGTCAGAGGTCGCAGAGCGATTGCAGATGAACTGCAGTGGATATGTGAGGATGGCGTAGGACAGGCAAGCGTGACATGCCATGACAGCAGGTCTCCTGATAGGAATAGCTACAAGCAGCAGCAGCAGCATGTCATACATAAATGACAATTTGCTCTTTCTGAAGAAAGGAGTTAGGAAGTTATGAGAATGTTTTCACTGCAAGTCAGTATTCATTCAATAAAAGACACCATCAGCTAGATTTTCCAATACGATGAGTGCAAGTCGGGCAATCCTGATTGAGGGTGGGTTGAGATCCATTCTGCCTAGTTAACATAGCATGTAATTTCCCATGGCTGGGAACATGGAGGTTGGAGGTGCTGTTTGATGATGAAGGGAGCTACATTTGATTATTACGTTAGGGGTGGGGTATCCAGCAATCCTTTTCTGACATTCAGGCAGAATATTATGGAAAGAACACACCTAATAACGTTGATATATTTTAGTCATCTTTTAATTTTTTTTCTACTAGTACTTGGTTCTTGTGAGCCTTTGTGAAAATTATTCTGTTCTTAGGACCATTTTTGGCACCAGTCATTTCTCAGTGAGAAGCCCCCTATCTCCTGCACCTCCTTGCCTCCAAAGAATACTCCTGAAAAGTAAAAAAATGAAACTAACCTTGGCATCTTCTGGTGACTCCGATGTCTATCTGGCAGGTTTATCATCAGGCAGGCCTCCTCCCTGAGTTCTGGTTGAAAAAGCATTGTGATGCCAGTGATGTCATTGGGTTGCAATTTTACATTTCATTGAGGCCCCTCCCTGCTAATAGCAGGAGTCTTGGGTGACTTGAAAGTTGCAAAATAAAAAATGGTGCCAGCTGGGAATGGATCAACCTCACTCGACTTTTGACCATTCCCACCTGGTGGAAGAAGATTAAAATCAAGCCCTCTGTTTGATTGTCTCATCCATTTAAATTTCATGAATACAACTTTTCACTCCCACCACCATGGGTAGGAATTAGTCTTCAGCAGTTAGTGCAAAATGGGTGATAGTGAATCAGCAGTCTGTTTTGCACCCTGTCCAATTTTCTTTTCCATTTAAGGCAATATAAAAGATTATCAGGTGGAGGGTAAGAATGGATCGTTATAATCCATTTTGCACCACCAGCAAAGTCCAAGTTCATCCCTCCAGTGCGCTTCCTGCATTGTCCAAATCTGCATTCAGTGCTGTGCTAATGAGCTGATTTCAAAAAGTTGGCTGCAATTTGCCTACAACCTGTTTCTAACCATTGGGAGGTGAACTGCACCCATATCAGAAAATCTAGGCCTCTTTGATTTGAACTGAAATCCAATTTATCTTCGTTATAGAGGTTAGCTGAAAGACACCAAATATTTCTGGTTACCACTAACTATAAATCACAAAAATGCAAACAGTATCACCTCTTGTCTCCTTTTTTTCTGATGCAAAGTTTGAAACCTTCATGTGTTATTGAATAGCTGAGTTCAAATAAATTGTGTTTCTGCACGGCAATCTTAGTCTGTCTCAATTTTGTTACAGAATTTGTTTTTATTGCCTCAAAACCATGCACAGCTAACAAATATTTTGTATTAATGCACAATTTACAAAAGCATAAAAAAAGTTTATTTACTAAGACAGCAACCAATAACTTGGATGGTGACATGGTGTATTGCCAAGCAATGCACACCAGAAATCTCCTAGGTTCATTGTCAAGTTTCTGCTGAGGTGGCTGACACAACCGTAGTGGTGGAGAATGCTACAATCAGCCTTTCTGAGCTCCACTGGGGAAACTAATCATTCAGGGTTCCTACACCTGATTTCTATCTGGTGACCTCTGTGCATTGTGGATCCCGGGTGGACACGGGATCAAGCTGGGTTGTAAACCGCACTACCCTGCCCCCCCACCCACCCCACCCACTGAATGAAAACCTACATCAATATTTGGATGAAAGTGGTTTCAAAAATTGGACAATGTTTTGCTGCTTTTGATGTAAATGATGTATGTTTGTGCCCTGCACTGTTGTGGTATCAGCAGCCAATCTCAGTTCTGTGCTCCATGTCATTATTTCCTACTGCCCCCTGCCCGCGTTTAGCTGGGAAGCGTGACAGCTAGTTTTTTCACATTATCGTACATAATAAAATAATGATTAAATCTACTGGTTCAACCATTACTGTTTATAAAACACAGCAAGAAATAGGCTGCAGCTTGAGTACAGCATGTTGATGGCTGAGAGGAATTATTATCAAACATTTACCTCATAGCCATGCCTCTTTATATGCAAGCAGTCCCTGCACAGAATTAACAGTGGACTCCAGGGAAAGAGGTACCACCCTTTCCCCAGTAAGTGGGGTGCCTTTAGGGGTATCAAGCCCTGCTCTGCCATCTGGGCCTACAGTTTGCAGATGCATGCTGTCGAAGCTAAGGACAAGAGACATGACCCAGAAAGGGGTAGCTGAGCGAGAGATCAGCTTTTAAAGAAAAATAAGGTCACTCTCCACTACAAAGCAGGCATTAATTATACATGCTGTAAACCTCAAATCAACTTAGTGGAACCAAAGACCTTAAAAAAAGGAGAGTAATTATTGGTTGTAAAGCATCTGTTTGTAGCCCTGAGGACCATAAAGTGTTGAAGCCACATACACTAAAATTGAGCCATATTATCATTTCATTTTATAAACCAGATTTGTTGTCTTACTGTTTCAATGATACTCAGTCTAAATTATAAGAACATGCCCATTTTGCCTGCCTTCTCAGGACACTTTTACTGTTACAAGCTTCACATGACGGCAGCAGGATTAAGCATATTTATTCCCTCATATTACGTCTGCAGAATTTCACATTTTGTTTCAGTTAAGTGCCAGTGTTGAGGTAAAAATATATCCTCGTGTGAAACAAATTCTATTTAACTATTTTAACTGCATGACTATTAAAAAAATCTTGCCTTTCTTTATAAAATTTTACATCGTTATTGAATTGTGTGCTTGTTTAACTACCCCGGGCCTGCACTATTAGTTTTTCATTAAGATCGGCATCTTGAGTTGCTCATTGGGACTACTCCTGCCTGCTTGTAATTACATGGCATTAACAGTCCCTGCTTTCCAGATGAGTCTGCATTGTATTTTACTCTTTTATGCAATTGGATAAATGCAGTGGAAGAACTGTGAGCAATGATAAAAACAGACATCTCACATAGATATTTGCATTGCAAATAGGTAGCTACTCTTGTTGTTCTCTGAAGCTACATTTGCATATTCCGAGGATTCGATGTCCTCTTGTTAAAAGAGAGAAAGGGGCCCAGGGCATCTTCTATTAACACAAATCTGTCACCCGTTAAAAAGGGTCACGTGATTCAGACAGCAGTGACATAGCTGCCCTACTGGAATCGTGCTGAGGTGGAGGTTAATAAAGAGCACACACAGTCCTAGTACAAACAGAGTAATGTCAACAACAAAAAATTAATGAATGGCACTGTCACAGCACCTCACAGCCTTTAAAAACGCTTTGTTAAAGAGGCTAGACCTTTTTGTTTTAGCTTGGTTAAACGGCAGTTCAAAATGATCAAAGATCAGATAACAGCAACATACTGTTTCAACAAGATTCCACTTAGTTTTTTCATCAGACAATTTCATGGGCTTGTCAATATCACTGTGATCAGCGAAAGGAAACTGCAATTCTTTCAGAAATGTCTGGACCAGACACTGGCACTGTCCTTTACAATGCTATCAATGCATCACTGATGAAGATATCCTATTCAATGTCTTCATCAATGATATATTAGACAGCATTGTAACGATCACAGAATTGTTACAGCACAGAAGGAAGCTATTCAGCCCACTGTGTCTATGCCGGCTCTCTAAATAAACAATTCACTTCGTGCCATTCCCCCATCTCCTTACTGTAACTCTGAACATTCTTCCTTTTCAGATAATAATCCAATTACCTCTTGAATGCCTCGAATGAATCTACCTCCACCAAACTTTGAGGCAGCATATTCCAGATCTTAACCACTTGCTGTGTGAAAAAGTTTCTCCTCATGCCTCCATTGCTTCTTTTGTCAATTACCTTAAAACTGTGCCCTCTCATTCTCGCTCATTCCACCATTGGGAAATAGTTTTCCTCTGTCTACTCTGTCCTGACCCCTCATAATTTTGAATACTTCTATCAAATATCCTCTCAACCTTCTCTTCAAGGAAAACAGTCCCAACTTGTCCAATCTATGAAATGAAGTTCCTCATCCCTGGAACCATTCTCGTGAATCTTTTCTGCACTCTCTCTAATGCCTTCACATCTTTTTTAAAGTGTGGCACCCAGAACTGGATGCAATATTCCAGCTGAGGTTGAACCAGTGTTTTATACAACCTCTCCTTGATCTACACTCTATGCCCCTATTAATAAAGCCTAGAATGTTGTATGCTTTATAAACAACTCTCTCAACCTGTCTTACCACCTTCAATGACTTATGCACATATCCAGGTCCTTCTGTTTCTGCAACCCCTTTAGGATTGTACCCAATATTTTACATTGTCTCTTTGTGTTCTTCCTACCAAAATGAATCATGTCACACTTTACATTGAATTTCATTTGCCAATTTTCCAGCCATTCCACCAACTTATCTATGTTCTTTTGAAATTCTACACTATCCTCCTTATAGTTCACAGTGCTTCCAAGTTTCAAATCATCTGCAAATTTTGAAATTGTTCCCAGCATATATATATATATATATCAGGAAGAGCAAGGGTACAAACACCGACCATTGGGGAACACCATTATAAACCTGAAGAAGAGTCATATGGGCTTGAAACATTAACTCTGTTTCTCTCTCCACAGGTGCTGTCATACCTGCTGAGTTTTCCCAGCATTTTCTGTTTTTATACCATTATAAACATTCCTCCAACCTGAAAAACATCCATTAACCACTACCCTGTTTCCTGTCACTCAGCCAATTTTGTATCTATTTTATGAGATATAACTTTGGTCACAAGTCTGTTGTACAGCACTATAACAAATGCCTTTTGGAAGTCCATGTACACCAAATCACCACCATTGCCCTCATCAACCCTCTATGTTACCTCTTCAAAAAACGCCAAGTTATCTAACAAATCAGTGTTGGCTTTCCTAATTAACCCACATTTGCCCAAGTGACTTAATTTTATCCTGAATTATTGTTCCTAGAAGCTTCCCCACCACTGAGGTTAAACTGACTGGCCTGTAGTTGTTGGGCTTAGCTTTACACTTTTTTTAACAAGGGCGCAATGTTTGCAATTCTCCAGTCCTCTGGCACCATTCCTGAGTCTAAGGAAGACTGAAAACTTATGGCCAGCGCTTCCACAGTTTCCCTTAGTATCCTTGGATGCAACTCACCTGGTCCTGCTGCCTTATCAGATCTAAGTTAAGACAGCTTATCCAATACCTCCTTATCAATTTAAACCCTTCAAAAGTCTGAATTACCTCCTCTTTCACCATAACCTGTGCAGCATCTTTTTCTTTGGTAAAGACAAGATGCAAAGTATTCATTTAATACCCCAGCTATTCCCCCTGCCCCCGTATGTAAGTTATCTTTTTGGTCCCTAATTGACACCACTCATCCTTTTACTACTTATATGCCTATAGAAGACTTTGGGTTTCCCTTTTATGTTAGCTGCCAGTCACTTTTCATACTATGTCTTAGCTTCTCTTATTTGCTTTTGCACTGAACCTTCTATATTCAGCCTAGTTCTCTATTATACTATCCACCTGACACCTGTCATAAGCATACTTTTTCTTCTTCATCGTAATCTCTATCTCTAGATATTTTGTCTTCCAGGGAACTTTGGATTTGTTTGCCCTACCTTTCCCCTTCGTGGGAATATAACTTGAATGTGCCCAAATGATCTTTTCTTTGAAGGTAGCCCATTGATCAGTTACTGTTTTTCCTGCCAAACTTTAATTGGAATTTATCTGGCCCAGGTCCATTCTTATCCCATTCAAGTTGTCTGTCCAATTGTTCTTTGTCTTTTCCATAGCCAACCTAAACCTTATGATACAATGATCATTGATCCTCAAATATTGTCCTACTGATACTTGATCCACTTGGCCCACCTCATTCCCAAGAACCAGGTCTAGCAGTGCCTCCTTTCGCATTAGACAGGAAACATACCACTGTAGAAAATTTCCCTGAACACACCCTAGGAACTTGTGCTCCTCTCTGCCCTTTACTACTATCCCATCTATATTCAGATAATTAAAGAGTCCCATTTACTCTATAATTCTTGCACCTCTCTGAAATATCCTTGCCAATTTGTTCCTCTATATCTTTCCCACAAGTTGGCGGCCTATAGACTACATCGAGCAATGTAATTGCACCTTTTTTGTTCCTTAGCTATAGAAATAGATTCTGTCCTTGACCCCTCTGGGACATCCTCTTTCTCCAGCACTGCAATGCTCTTCTTAATCAATACCACCATCCCTCCTCCCTTTCTTCCTTTCCTATCTTTCCTGAACACCTTATATCCAGGAATATTTAATACCCAGTCCTACCATCCTTTAAGCCAGGTCTCTGTTATAGCCACAACATCATATTTCCACATGGCAATCTGCACCTATAACTCACCAATCTTATTTACCACTCTCCATGCATTCACATGCATGCACAGTAACCCTGATTTAGATTTTATTACTTTCCCCCTTACTCTGAACCCAGTTAATAGCTCACTATTTCCTACTCTAGTGCTATTTATCTCTCCCAGTATTCTGTGCTGACCATTCTGGGAGGATGGTCTCAGAATATCTGATTCAGGCATTTCTGAAATGATTGTAGCTCTTTTTAAATATTTCTGTGTTGTGGATTTGCTGGGGATAAGAACATAAGAAATAGGAGCAGGAGTAGGCCATTTGGTCCATCGAGATTGCCCCACCATTCAATAAGATCATGGTTGATCTGATTGTGGCCTTAACTCCACTCTCCTGCCTGCCCCAAATAACTCTTGACTCCTGTTATTATATGGCAGGTGGTATTTGCCAGGCTGACCAAATCCCAAAGGGAAATTTGGCCAGGCTATCACAATGACTTTGCAATTTGTATTTATTACAAGAAGGCTTGTGCACTAAATTCAGAAGTAATGAGTTCACTACCACCTTTAGAGATTTTAAAGATTAAATTAAAACATTTATTAACAAAAGAAAAGACTTAAACACACCAAGATTTCAGTTACACAGTTACATTTAATCTTATAACAGTTCCCACAAGATTTCTACTTAACTACTCCCAAATACACACCCCTTTCAGGCAACAGCCCAAATAGATTCTTAACCTATAAAACATCCAGCAATATTACCACAAGTACCCACCGTTGCTATAAGGGAGATATCTCATAGCTTCTCTCTCCCTCTCACTTAACAATGGAACTCCAAAGGATTTTAACAAAACCTTGATTACTGGAACAGCAAACATCTCCAGGGTGGCTAGAGGCTTTTCCACAGGTCTGTTTCACACAGTGCACCATTGAAGATCTCACATGGCCACTCCCCACATAGCTTTCCATCTTTCTTTAAATATATTTCCACCCTTTTGATCATCTAAAACCCATTGTTTCACATTTCCTATTGTCCGCTTTGGGTGTTACTTTTCCCAGAATATAAAAATCTTTCATGTTGTCATGGCCAGTACTTCTGGGGAAAATAAACTTAATAACTTTGCCTTATTTATCTTGCCGTTTGTAAACATCTTATCATGTCCCTTTGAAAATCAAACAACCTCTCAGCTTATCTAAAACTACAAATTCCATTCACACTGTATCTGCTGAGACTTCATCCTAGCTTACCCATCTCCATTTCAAATGCTTGTTTTACACCTAAACCCTTTGGATGATTCAAACCTTGCAGTCTGACTGACTGCAGTTTAATGAAACTACACATGCAAATATACATACACACAGTTCCCATAAGCCTGTTTCAGTATCCCACAGTAATATTAGGGAAAAACATAGTATTTCCTTTGCACTCCCTCATAGATCAAATATCTGTTCACCTCAGCCTTGAATATATTCAATGACACAGCCTCCACTGCTCTCCGCAGAAGAGAATTCCAAAGATTAATGACACTCTGAGAGAAGAAATTTCTCCTCCTTTCCATCTTAAGATGAGAGACCTCTTATTTTGAAATTCTGCCCACTATTTCTAGATTCCCCCACAATGGGGAACATCCTCTAAACATCTATCCTGTCAAGCCCCCTAGAATCTTATATGTTTCAATAAAATCGTCTCTCATTCTTCTATAGGCCCAACCTGTTCAATCTTTCCTCATAAGACAATCCCTTCATCCCAGGAATCAACCAAGTGAACCTTCTCTGAACTGCCTCTAATGTAAGTGCATCCTTCCTTAAATAAGGAGACCAAAACTGTACACTAGGTGAGGTCTCACAATGCCCTGTGGACTTGTAAACAAGTCTTCCCTACTTTTATACCCCTTACAATAAAGGCTAACATTCCATTTGCCTTCCTAATTATTTACTGTACCTGCATGTTAACTTTTTGTGACTCATGTATGAAGATACCCAGATCCCTTTGTACCACAGAGTTCTGTGGTGTCTCTCCATTTGAGTAATATTCTGCTTTTCAATTCTTTCCAAAAATATGGACATCTGCACATTTCCTCGTGTTATGCTGCATCAGCCAAATTTTTGCCCACTGACTTAACCTGTCTATATCCCTTTGCAGATCCTTTGTGTCCTCCTCACAACTTGCTTTCCTATCTATCTTTGTAACATCTGCAATTTTGGATACAATATACTTAGTCCCTTCGTCCATTTTGTTACTATAGATTGTAAATAGTTGAGATCCAACACTGTTCCCTGTTGCACCCTACTAGTTACAGTTTGCCAACCTGAAAATTGACCCATTTATCCTGACTCTGATTCCTGTTAGTTACACAATCCTCTATCCAATTGAATATATTATCCCCAACACCATGGGCTTGTGGAATAACTTTTTATGCAACACCTTATCAATTGCCTTTTGGAAATCCAAATACACTACATCTACTGTATCCCCTATATCTACCCTACTTGTTACATCCTCAAAGAACTCTAATAAATTTGTCAAACATGATTTCCCTTTCACAAAACCATGTTGACTCTGCCTGATTGTGTTATGATTTTCTAAAGGTCCTGCTACTACTTCCTTAATAATGGATTCCAGCCTTTTCTTGATAACAGACGTTAGGCTAACTGACCTATAGTTTCCTGCTTTCTGTCTCTCTCCTTTCTTGAATAGAGGTGTTACATTTGCAGTTTTCCAATCCTATGGGAAATTTTCAGACTCTAGGGAACTTTGGAAGATTACAACCAATGCATCCCTACAGGCACTTCTTTTAAGACACTAAGGGCGGAATCATCCCGGATTTGCACTAAGTGCGGTAGTGGGTGGGAAAAGGAACATTTTATGTACTGGCCACAATGGCGGCTTTTCATGCCGTATGGTCCCAATCCCGCCTCATTAATCATGCATTCTCAGGAAACAGACTGTTTCAATGGTAGGCAGGCTCCCATTTGTCTGCCATGCCGTCACCTCGCCACTTCCTCACACCGATTGTCATATTTAGAGTGCAGCCGTGCGACATCTCTCAGTGCTTCAAGCTCAGAGCAGTTGCGCAGAAGACATGGCCCCAAAAGGCAAGAAGGCTGCAGCCCCCTGATTCAATGGCACGTCCCTGGTATGCCTTTTGGATACCGTGGAGGCCTACCGTGATGTCCTCTACCCCTGTCCTGGCTGCAGGAGGTCCAGCAAACTCACCATTCCAGCTTGGGAGGCGGTGGCAGTGGTGATCATTGCCAATGCTGCACAGAAGAGGTTTGCCATCCAATGCAGAAAGAGGATTAATGATCTCATCCGTGTCGCCAGGGTATGGCAACCATCTCATCACTCTAAACTCTCACACTCACAAGGCCGTCACACATTCACTGGCATCTCACTCACTGCCAGCTCAAGGGACATCACCACTCACTCTCTCACACAAGCCCTCTCACCTCCTCTAGAGACTGCCGTCTCAGCCCTCACCATCTTGAGGCCATTTGCACAGATCAACTTGTGCTTCCACACAAACCCTGGGATACCCACCTTACCCAGTACAGCCTCGCTCTGCAGCCTCTTCCCTTGCCTGAGGCCACTTTTCCCCCTTCCCTAAACAAGCCCTAGCCCTGAAGCCATTGAAAAGCCACCCTCCGCCTTATGGCTGTTCTGGTATGTAGAGAGCTGTCCGTGAGCCCCTCTAAAGGTGGTGCTGTCTGCGAAGCCTGGCTTTGATGACCATGAGTGCTGCCTGAAGCAAGGTAGGCAAACAATCCTCAAAGTCCCAAGCGAAGTGCAGCTAGCCAGGTGCATGTCGCTTATGTACTGTTGTGAAACATATCGGCATGCAATTACACCAGTGTGCTTGGATGATCCAGCATGGAGGGATGATTCTGATGAGCTCGGCTTATAATGAAACACAGATGTAATACAATGAACTTTCCAACGTCTGATGGTGGGAAATGCAGCCAGCTATTGACAGGCAGAGCAGAAGATTGAAAACTGGTTTCACAACGTCATGAAACCGATTTTTGTCCTCTCACCATATTGTCCGCTCACACCACCAAATGTACCTGCCACCAATGGGCATGGAAAATTCCTCCCTAAGATGCAGGCCATCAGAGGACTTGTCAGCCCTTAGCCCCATTAGTTTCATTAGAGCTTTTAGTGATTGTTTTAAGTTCTTCCCTTCCTTTTGCCCCTTGATTTTCTACCATTTTTGGGATCTTTTTTGTGTCTTCTACCATGAAGACATACAAAATACTTGTTCAAAGTCTCTGCTATTTCCTTCTTTCCCTTTATTAATTCCCCAGTCTCATTTATTAAGTGACAAAGTAGCCACTGATTTCCTTTTTGTACACTCGTTTAAGCTCTTTCTATCTGTTTTTATATTTCTTGCTAGTTTACTCTCATACTCTAATTTCTCCCTCTTTATTTTTTTTTAGTCTTCCTTTGCTGCTTTCTCAAAATCTTCCCAATTTCTGGCCCCACTCATCTTTTCAGCATTGTAAACCTTTTCTTCCAATTCGACACCATCTTCAACTTCATTAATTAGCCACAGATAGGTACATCCTTCTCACAGAGTTCTTGCTTCTCATTGGAATATATCTTTGTTGAGAGTCATGAAATATCTCCTTAAAAGTCTGCCACTACTTATTTACCATCTTACCTTTTAACCTATTTTTTCAGTCCACTGAAGCCAACTCTGTCTTAACACCTTTATAATTGCCTTTATTTAACTTAAAGATACTAGTTTCAGACCCATGTTCTCATCCTCAAACCGAATGTGAAATTCTATTATGATCACTAACGCCTGAAAGATCTTTTACTGTGAGATAATTAATTATTCCTGTCTCATTACACATTATCAGTCTAAAATAACCTGTTCCCTAGTTGGTTCCAGAACATATTGTTCTAAGAAACTGTTCTGAATATGCTCTAAATACTCATCCTCAAGGTTACCTTTTGCCAATTTGTCTAATCTATGTGAAGATTGAAATCTCTCACAATTATTGCAGCACCTTTCTTACAAGCCCCCATTATTTTTTGATTTATACTCTGTCCGACAATGCAGCTATTGCTTGGGGGACTATAAACTATTCCCACCAGTGACTTATCTCCCTTGCTAAACAAAAACAGAATTACCTGGAAAAACTCAGCAGGTCTGGCAGCATCGGCGGAGAAGAACAAAGTTGACGTTTCGAGTCCTCATGACCCTTCAACAGAACTGAGTAAAAATAGGAGAGGGGTGAAATATAAGCTGGTTTAAAGTGGGGGGTGGGGGGTGGGGGGAGAGAAGTGGAGGGGGTGTGGTTGTAGGGACAAGCAAGCAGTGATAGGAGCAGATAATCAAAAGATGTCACAGACAAAGGAACAAAGAGGTGTTGAAGGTGGTGATATTATCTAAAAGAATGTGCTAATTAAGAATGGATGGCAGGACACACAAGGTACAGCTCTAGTGGGGGTGGGGTGAAATAAGACTAACAGGGCATAAAAGGTATAGATTTAAAAATAATGGAAATAGGTGGGAAAAGAAAATCTATATAAATTATCGGAAAAAACAAAAGGGAGGGGGAAGAATCGGAAAGGGGGTGGGGATGGAGGAGGGAGTTCAAGATCTAAAGTTGTTGAATTCAATATTCAGTCCGGAAGGCTGTAAAGTGCCTAGTCAGAAGATGAGGTGCTGTTCCTCCAGTTTGCGTTGAGCTTCACTGGAACAATGCAGCAAGCCAAGGACAGACATGTGGGCAAGAGAGCAGGGTGGAGTGTTAAAATGGCAAGCGACAGGGAGGTTTGGGTCATTCTTGCGGACAGACCGCAGGTGTTCTGCAAAGTGGTCGCCCAGTTTGCGTTTGGTCTCTCCAATATAGAGGATCAATGCATCATCAGAACAGATGCGACAGAGGCGAAGGAACTGAGAGAATGGGATGGAGTCCTTACAGGAAGCGGGGTGTGAGGAGCTGTAGTCAAGGTAGCTGTGGGAGTCGGTAGGCTTGTAATGGATATTGGTGGACAGTCTATCACCAGAAATTGAGACAGAGAGGGCAAGGAAGGGAAGGGAATCTTCGCATCTGTTCTGATGATGCTACCTTCAAAAACAGTTCCTCTAACATGTCCTCCTTCTTCCTTAACCGAGGTTTTCCACCCACGGGCGTTGACAGGGCCCTCAACCATGTCCGGCCCATCTCCCGCACATCCGCCCTCACGCCTTCTCCTCCCTTCCAGAAACATGATAGGGTCCCCCTTGTCCTCACTTATCACCCCACCAGCCTCCGCATTCAAAGGATCATCCTCTGCTATTTCCGCCAACTCCAGCATGATGCCACCACCAAACACATCTTCCCTTCACCCCCCCGGCAGCATTCCATAGGGATCGTTCCCTCCGGGACACCCTGGTGCACTTCTCCATCACCCCCTACTCCTCAACCCCCACCTACGGCACCTCCCCATGCATACGCAAAAGATGCAACACCTGCCCCTTCACTTCCTCTCTCCTCACCGTCCAAGGGTCCAAACACTCCTTTCAAGTGAAGCAGCATTTCACTTGCATTTCCCCCAACTTAGTCTACTGCATTCGTTGCTCCCAATGCGGTCTCCTCTACATTGGAGAGACCAAACACAAACTGGGCGACCACTTTGCAGAACACCTGCTGTCTGTCCGCAAGAATGACCCAAACCTCCCTGTTGCTTGCCATTTTAAAACTCCACCCTGCTCTCTTGCCCACATGTCTGTCCTTGGCTTGCTGCATTGTTCCAGTGAAGCCCAACGCAAACTGGAGGAACAGCACCTCATCTTCTGACTAGGCACTTTACAGCCTTCCGGACTGAATATTGAATTCAACAACTTTAGATCTTGAACTCCCTCCTCCATCCCCACCCCCTTTCCGATTCTTCCCCCTCCCTTTTGTTTTTTCCGATAATTTATATAGATTTTTCTTTTCCCACCTATTTCCATTATTTTTAAATCCATACCTTTTATGCCCTGTTAGTCTTATTTCACCCCACCCCCACTAGAGCTGTACCTTGTGTGTCCTGCCATCCATTCTTAATTAGCACATTCTTTTAGATAATATCACCACCTTCAACACCTCTTTGTTCCTTTGTCTGTGACATCTTTTGATTATCTGCTCCTATCACTGCTTGCTTGTCCCTACAACCACACCCCCTCCACTTCTCTCCCCCCACCCCCCACCCCCCACCTTAAACCAGCTTATATTTCACCCCTCTCCTATTTTTACTCAGTTCTTTTGAAGGGTCGTGAGGACTCGAAATGTCAACTTTGTTCTTCTCCGCCGATGCTGCCAGACCTGCTGAGTTTTTCTAGGTAATTTTGTTTTTGTTTTGGATTTCCAGCATCCGCATTTTTTTGTTTTTAACTCCCTTGCTATTTTGTATCTTCACGCAAACTGATTCGACATCTTGATCTTCTGAGCCATGATCATTTCTCACTACTGTACTGATCTCATGCTTTATTAAGAATGCTACCCCAATTCCTTTTCCTTTCTCCCTGCCCTTCTGAAATGTGAAATACCCTCCAAAGTTCAGTTCCCAGCCTTGATCAAGTTGCAACCATGTATTTGCAATGGCTATAATATCCCACTAATTTCTTTCTATTGACATGTAGAAAAGAAAATGTCAGTATTTTGGCCATTTAATCAGAGCTGAAAAGCTACAGAAATCTCTTCTAGAGGGCAAAGTGGAGGGCTGCAGAATGAGGGGTCAACCTAGGCGTAGTTGGGTGATAGACGTCACAGAGTGGTTTCAGACAAAGTACAATGGACGTGTGAGGATGGCACAAGACAGACAAGTGTGACATACCATGACAACAGAGCTCCTGGTTGGAGTAGCTACAAGTAGGACAGGAGGCCATCGATTCATCCACCTTGTTACGAGTCCTGTGTGCATTTAGATAAAGAGCTTTAATTCCATCTCTTTCCCTACTCTCTGACCTTAATTGCTGGTTCACTGTTATGTTTGTACAGTAAGTCCCTTTCTGTTGCACTCTGGTTATCATTACTTTTATTGCCACCCTGCACTATTGCCTTGTCCTTTCTCATTAGCTTTCTAAAATGCCTGTCATGTGAACCCTCCCCCACTATTTAGTTCAAAGTCCTCTCTACAGCCTTGTTGTACAATTCACCAGGGCACTGGTGCCAACACCATCCAAGTGAAGACTGTCTCAACAGTACAGCTCCCCTTTTCCTCAGTATTGGTGCCAGTGACACGTGAATTTAAATCTATTTTGCCCATATCAATCTTTGAGCCACGCATCCAAATCTTTTTACCCCATGCCAATTTGCTCATGCCTCAGATAGTAATCCAGAGATTATTACCTTTGTGGAGTGGTTATGCTTTTTAATTTAGCCCCTAGTTGCTCATAATCCCTTAGCAGAACCTCTTTCTTAGTCGTACCTATATCATTGGTACCCATGTGGATCACAACAACTGGATCCTTCCCCTCCCACTTCAAGTTCCTCTCCAGCCCTGACAAGATTTCCTTAACCCTGGCACTAGATAGGCAACACAGCCTTTGGAACTCATGCTCTCAGCTGCAGAGAACAGTGCCCATTCCCCTAACTATATTATCCCCTACCACTACCACATCCCCATTTACACCTCCCTTGAATGCCCCCCTGTACTACGATGCTGTTGTCAGTTTGCTCATTGTCCCTGCAGTTCCTGCCTCACCCACAGATGCTGCAAGAACCTTGAATCTGTTGGACAAGTGCAAGGGCTGAGGCTCCTCTAATATTGCCTTCTGGATCCCTACAACCCTCCTCACTTGTAGTCACACCCTCCTGCCCCTGATCAAGTGTGTTCCATTCGTCACCTGGACCAATGTTGTACACTTGCAATCGAATTGTTAAGTCAACTTTTTAATTGTCATTTCTCATGATTAATCAGAATTAATTACAAATTCTCAGACTCTGTGCAGTTGGTAGAAGTAATCGAAGGCACCTTGTACCTCAAAAATTCAGTTGAGTGTTCTGAAGAACAGAATGAAGTAGATTAAGTGCTGGAAAGTGGTGATGTGAATGATCATGACACAAGTGATGGAGCTACCACATCCACAGGCCATTGCACAGAGTCGATCCTCAGGTGACATATTCCAGAGGGATCCAATGAATGGAGGGATATAACAATTATGAAATATGCAGAAAAAGCTATTGGCAAAATATTGGTTAAATATTCAGGTTGATGACCCGGTAATCAGGTCTATGGACTGGCAAAATAGTGCGAAAGAGAAAAAAGTAAGAAAGCGCAGTGCAAGTAGTGATAGTGAGTCTGAAAGAAACTCTTGCGTCTTCCAAATAGACTTTAGGAGGCAAAGCAAAGGGACTTGGATAATTGGAGCGAGTTTAGAGTTTATTCTCAGATTAAGGTCAACTGGCTTTGTCACATAGGTGGATTTGTCCTGGAAAGGTACTTGCAGACGGGATTTAAAAGGCTACAGTGAGGCTATTTGCTCGGGATTTTGAAGAGTGGCTGCACGATACAGGTGCTCGAGTGGATTCTCCCACAGCTGAAAAGTAATCAAAAAATTTCTTCTCTCTTTTGGCTACATATTCATAGGAGTGTGGGTCAATTGACATAAAAGCTGTATTTCTGCAGGTTGATGCTTTTCAGAGAGAAGCATTTCTGAAACTGCCCAAAGAAGCAGCAGATGCAGAAGGAAAACTATGGAAACTAATCAAATGTACCCATGACCTGGATGATGCCTCCAGGGTATGGTATTTTTTGGTGAGATCTGTTTAGTGAAAATATGTTGTGTTCAACTAAAAGCAGATCCTGCATTGCTTTGTCAGTATCATAAAGGAAAACTTACAGGCATTTTCATGATGCATGTTGATGATTTCTTATGGGGTGGTGGTATGGATTTTGTGAAATGTGTTATTAATGAAATTAGAGTAGAGTTTAAAACTGGGAGTCAGACTTTGTTTAGATATTAAGCAGAGTAGGTCTTAAATAAGTTTAAAACAATAACCCCATTTAGAGAATTATTCCCGTCCCAGTTACTCATACTAGGTCACCAAGAAAGGTGAGCTATTATCGAAGGAATAGACAGGGCAATTGAGAAGCTTGATAGGTCAGTTGAACTGGTTGTGCACTCAGACTAGACCAGATATTGGTTTTGATGTGTTCCAGTAAATACTCTGGTGAAACACACTAAGGTAGAGATTGTTTTAAAGACAAATAAAACATTAAGAAAGTTAAATCTGGATTAATATATACTGAAGTTCACATTCTATGTGTCTCAAAGAGCATGAAGCTATTCATTTTTAGCAATACTTCACTTGCTAACCTTCCCGATGGGTATTGTGGCGCAGCTAGTTTAATTTTTTTAAAACATTTTCAAGGATCATCTTCGTTTATTGTCAATATCAAATTATAAAGAAAATGATGTTGTTGTTGTGACAGTGTACAGTTGTCTTTCTTTGAACAATATTACAGGTGTCCAAATGACCCTGATTTTCCAGAGTGGCATTCATTGTTGCATTGCTGTCCTGCTCAAACTTTTCTCCACCTTGATGCTGTTCCACATTTCTTGCCAGGTCTTCCAAGCCTGATTTCTCCAGAAATATGGAGCGCAGTGTCCTTCGAAGAACCCCATCACAGTACTGTAGCGTTGTGGGGGAGGCAGGCCACATCCCCTTTTTATGGCACTAGTTGCCATATGGTAAGTTTAAATGTCCAGTGTGAATGTTTGTGAATAGGTGAATGAGTGAGTGGATGAATGAGTGAATGGGTAGGGTGGGTAGGTAGGTGAGGTAGGTGGGTAGTGTGGCAGGGTTGCAGGTGATTGAGTGGGTGGGTGGTGTGCCAGGTGGTTAGGGTGGCAGGTGGGTTGGAACGGAGAGGGGTGAAGTGGCAGGGTAGGTGAGTTGGGTAGGTAGGTGAGATGGGCAGGTGGGTGTGGGTAGGTAGGTGAGTGGATAGGTGGGTCTGATGGTAATCGGATTGGGTCAGGAGGGGTAGTCAGGTTAGGGGCTAGTCAGGTCAGGTCGGGGGGTGCATAGCCTAGTGGTGGGGGCTAGTCAGGTCTGATCGGTTAGGGTCAGTTTGGGGTGTAGTCAGGGGATTGGGTGGGGGTAGTTGGAGGGGTGATGGGGTTGGTGTGAGTAATTGGGGGTCAGTTCTGCAGTTACCCAGGAGCTAGAGTAGGATGTTTCTGTCTAACATTTCCTGGGTAACTATACAGGTAAGTACTGTAGAATTATCCAAAGTGTTCGACTTTAACTCAGAGTCATGGGTATTCGCAGAGGATCCTGGGGAACAGGGGAATTGCCCATCAGAAGTTCAAACTTCCCAGACAATCCCCACGGAGGTCAGCGCATCAGTACTTCCACAGGGTCCATATGCATCTTGGATTGTATGCCTGGTCTCCAATTATGCAGAGACCAGAAGCAGTCTATGTCCAAATGCAGCAAGACCTGGATAATATCCAGGCTTGGGCTGACAAGTGGCAAGTAACATTCGCACCATACGAGTGCCAGGCAATGACCATCTCCAACAAGAGAGAATCTAACCATCACCCCTTGAAGTTCAATGGCATTACCATCTCTGAATCCCCCATTATCAATATCCTGGGGGTTACCATTGTCCAGAAACTGAACTGGACTAGCCATATAAATACTGTGGCTACAAAAGCAGGTCAGAGACTAGGAATCCTGCGACCAGTGACTCACCCCCTGACTCCCCAGAGTTTGTCCACCATCTACAGGGCACAAGTCAGAAGTGTGATGGAATACTCTCCACTTGCCTGGATGAGTGCAACAACACTCAAGAAGCTTGACACCATCCAGGAGAAAGCAGCCTGCTTGATTGGCACCACACCCACAAACATTCACTCCCTCCACCACCCACGCAGAGTAGCAGCAGTGTGTACCATCCACAAGATCCATTGCAGGAATTCACCAAGGCTCTTTAGATAATACCTTCCAAACCCATGACCATTACAATCTAGAAGGACAGGGGCAGCAGAAATATGGGAACACCACCACCTGGAAGCTCCCTTCCAAGACACTCACCATCCTGACTTGGAAATATATTGCCGTTCCTTCACTGTCGCTGGGTCAAAATCCTGGAACTCTCTTGTTAACAGCACTGTGGGTGTACCTACACCACATGGACTGCAGAGGTTCAAGAAGGCAGATCACCGCCACCTTCTCAATGGAAACTAGGGATGGGCAATAAATGCTGGCCTGGCCAGCGAAGCTCGCATCCCATTAATGAATAAAGACAAGATCTGAGCCAATATTTCCAACGAGTGAGAATGGGAAATGCTGTCCTTTAGCTTGGGAAGCTATGAAAATAAAAAGTGTTGTTAAGAGAACACTGAGTATCAAAACGCTGGCCCATGTAGATGCAGTGAATATGGAATTCTATTTGTCAAATATTATAAGTGAGATTTTGTACAATGGGTGGACTGAAGTTAGCATACCCATTGAATGTTATGCAGATAATTGTTCATTGTGGGATAATGTACACACTATGAAAAATGTAGGTGAGAAAAGGTTACAGGTTGACCTTGCTGGCTTGAAACAAATGCTGGAGAGAAAGGAAACTTCCAGAATTAAATGGGTGGGTGCAAGTCATCAACTGTCAGATTGTTTTATAAAAAGAAATGCACGTATGAATGAATAAATTGTTAGGACTTCTTAAGGAGGGACAGCCTGCAATGTAATGTTTTGTACAGAATACAGATCTTTATTTTAATTTGTTTTGAAATTTTGGTTGTAGATATAAACTCTATATTTTTTATTTCAAGGGAGAGAAAGGAATCTGTTAATTCGTGGGGTTTCAGAATAAAGCTTGGGTATTTATAAGACATTGTATGAAGGATACTGATTAGAAAGGTAGTGTTAAGGTGGGAATGGACATTGAGTGGAGTGCTACGAAGCTTAGATTTGAGAACAAGAATGATTCTAAATTACACAAAGACTTGGACTCAAAAACACAGTGCAAAATGGGTAAATTTGCTGGTTATATCAAACTTGAAAGGGCAGTGGAATCAAAAGAGGCAACACAGAAATAACAGACTGTGCTAAACAGAATATGGGAATGCGTCAATCTAAATTTAATTTAATTTGACAATGGTATAGCACATAGAAAGGAAGAATGAGTGACACACCTATGACATAAATGGTGTTGAAATAGGTAAAAATTAATTTGAAAGAGGGCTATGAGTCTTGGTAGATGGTGTCCAATCAATAAAGAACAGCAATAAACAAAGCCAACAGAATATTGAACTACACAGCCAAACAAGTCAGAGTACTTTATGATCAAACTGTACAAACTCTTGTCAGATCGCATCTTGAGTACTGTATCCAGTTCTGGTCATTGAAAAACAAGGAAGCTATTCAAGCACTGGAGGCAGCACAAAGACCCATGAGGGGATGATTGGATCAGGACGCAAAAACTACAATTTTTAATGAGATATGGATAGATACATAAAATATTCAGTCCCCATTTCAAAGTTACACATTCTGTCCTATTTTTGGATTTTATATTATTACTTGTGAAACCTGTACAAATAGACGGTCCCAAAAATGGAAACCTGCTAAAAACAGACCCTTATTGACAGTCCCAAATAACTTACATTATATTAGATACAAGAGGTACTGGTGTCCCTGCCTCTAAAACTAACCTTGTTGACAATTCACACTAAAAGATGAGCATGTACATGAACCCCATGTGTTCCAACGTTTGAGACTGTTGCTAGGAACAGGATCCATTGTATGGGTACTGTACTTGGCACATGAGTTTTGTTGTTATATCTTCTTCCAAACATATGTTCTTAGCATTTATGTCCTTGTCCCCTGAATTTTTGTTTTTCTGCATACCACGAACTTTTCTTTTGCTGTTTGTGCCCCTGCCTAACACTCAGTCTTCTTTATTTCTCATTAGCCACCTAATTTGTCTTTTTGTCATTCAGCTTCTTTTTGTGTCCTTGTAATTTCTGATTTTGTTTCCCTTATTGCTCTCTCTGCTGACCTAAGCCTCATTCTGTCCTTCCAATCTCTATTTCCCAATTTCTCAATCCTCCCAGTGTTTCTCCATGACCTCCAACTTCTTGTCTCTGTCCCCCATTTTTTTATTCATTCACAGGATGTGGGCATCACTGGCAAGGACAGCATTTATTGCCCACCTCTAATTGCCTATGATAACGTGGTGGTGAGCAACCTTCTTGAATTGCTGTAGTCTGTGTGGATTATAATTTTTAATAGTACTTTTAATACAACTGAGTAGATTGCTAATGCATTTCAGAGGACAATTAAGAACCAACCACATTGCTGTGAGACTGGAGTCACATGTAGGCTGGGCTGGGTAAGGATGGTAAGATTCATTCCCTAATAAGCAACAGTGAGCCAACTGAGGTTCCAAGTAGCAACTCAAACTAGCTTTTTAATTCCAGATTTATTTAATTAACTAAATTTCAATTCTACAACTGCCTTGGTGTGATTTGGATTTATCTCTCTGGATTACTCATCCAGACTTTGGATTACTAGCAACATAACCATAAGCCTTTCTCATAAACCTCTACTTCTGCGCTTTCTAATGTCTGTATTTGTTCTCTCTCCAAATGTCTCCTTCTCTGGTCTTTGAATCTTTATCTCTCTAACTCTCGACTTGTTTTCTTTTCCTAGTTAGCACCAGTGTGGCAACAAACAGCCTGAGAATGGGCCACATATCAGCAGATTGCTGCCCTGTACACCAGTGGGCCGAAATAGCTTATCTGGGGAATTGGTATAAGCATTGATAGTGATGATGAACAGCTTTAGAACCAGCATAATTTATATAGATTTTTCTTTTCCCACCTATTTCCATTATTTTTAAATGTATTTCCATCCATTGTTTTATCTCTACCTTTTAGCCTTTTCGATTCCTTCACCCCACCCCACCCCCACTAGGGCTATCTGTACCTTGCTTGTCCTGCTTTCTACCCTTAATTAGCACATTCCTTAGATAATATCACCACCTTCAACACCTCTTTGTCCTTTTGTCTGTGACATCTTTTGGTTATCTCCGCCTATCACTGGCCCTCTATCCAGCTCTACTTGTCCCAACCCCCCTTAAACCAGCTTATATTTCACCTCTCTTCTATTTTTACTTAGTCCTGTTAAAGGGTCATTCGGACTCGAAACATTAACTGTGTTCCTCTCCGCAGATGCTGCCAGACCTGCTGAGTTTTTCCAGGTATTTTTGTTTTTGTTTTATCCTACAGAGTTGCCCTAGAACAGAAAAGAACACCTGATGGAAATTTTTCTTTACACAGCATGTTTGGTACATAGAATAGAAAGGATAGTGAGTCAATAAACCCGAAACGATGGAAGGACATTAGGATCTTTTTGGATGGATGAATTAAAATGTCCATCCACGATATCAGCAACAGCTTGCATTTATATAGCACCTTTAACATAGTAAACGTAGTCCTCATTTGTAATTATCTTGCGATCTTGCCCAGGAAAAAAGGTCAATCAATGACAATAAAACAAATAAGGAATGAAAACTTAGAAGAATAAATATTTAATAACTCATATCTTGCAAATTTACAAATTGAAACCAAATATGGCTTTTAGATTCCGGTTTCTGGAAAAAAGAAACTGCTCTGCAGACACCAGGAAGAAGAGGCAATGTTGTTTTTTAAAGCACAAACTTTCCACATAAAATAGTAGTTATTGTGTCACACAAGATGTAATTAATTTTGTGACAGGAAAGCCAAGACATGGGGTTATATTTTATGTGCCCCTCTCGGGCATGTTTCCAGCAGGGAGAACGCAAAATAGGGCAGGTGCCCACCCTGCCCCCGAGCTCACCCCATAATACGGGGGTGGATGGTGGTGGGTGCTGAAATCAGCAGCCCGCCTGCAATGTTTAAATAAATAATCAAGGGTCACTTGAGCTTGTTACCAAGCCAATTGACCCCGATAATGCGCTGCCCATGCCATAATACAGTTGGTATGGGCAGTCTGGTGGGAGTGGGCAGGGTACTTTTTAAGAAATGTTTTTCTAAGGGAAAAATATCCCCCCCTGTTGGGGGGGAGTGCAGGAACGGGCGCGGGCAGGCGCGCCTCTGATCGGCGCCCTCGATCGGGGGTACGCCGCCATTTTATGTGGGTGGGCCAGTTAAGGCCCGCCCAGCGTGACGTCCACCAGGAAGTGCTATGCGCTCCCTGTGCGGGCGGGGAGGGGGGGATTCTCTCAGCCAAGAGTGCGCTCTTTCGTGCATGCGTGCGAAAGAACACATTGATCTCCCTGAGGCTAAGTGCTGCCTCAGGGAGATCGGCTCCAAATGAAAAATGTGAAACACATGATACAAGATTTCCCTGGCATGTCCACTCATGTGACACTGTCACATGAGTTGGGACATGTCCATCACTTTTACTGAAACCTTTATTAAATATTTAATATTTATGTGGATGAGGTTTCATGCTTTACCTTAAGCCCGCCAGGGCTCCTGGCCTGCCCGGCAACCCTAAGGTTGGACGGGCAGGTCCATTAATGATGTTAATTACTTTTTAAATGGCTTCAATAGTCCGTTGACAGGTTGGCGGATGCACAGCTGACTCGGCTGCGCCCCCACCAACCTGACAATTGAAATGACGCTGTGTGACGTCGGGACTTCCGCCTGACGTCATCCCGCATCATTTTACACGTCAGCGAGCTGGCCCCGCCCCGCATCCCAACCGGAAGACCCTCCTGCTAAAGTCAGGAAGGAAGGGTGGGTACTATCTTTGGGGACATGCTCTTTGTGAATCGGCCGGGGCAGTCCCCCTACGATAGTAGCCCTCCTTTGTTCTTATCCGCCTGCTCTCTAAAACACACCACCCTCAACCCCCTGCCTCCTTCTCTAAACTGTCCAAACCCTCCCTGACCAAGATCCTGTACTTACCTTGCGCTGGGATCCATGGGCCTTCTTCTTGGGTCTGCTTGCAGTCTCAGCAGCATGCACTAGTGCGCTCTTGGTGCTGCCAGGACTGATGAGTGGCCGACAGCTCCTGAGGGCAGGACTTCCCTCCCCAATGGGGTGTGAAAGTCCTACACTGCCCCAATTCAGCACACTTGCAGCACGTTAAGCTGACCCGTTCCACGCCGACTTTGCTTCTGGGGGGCCGATCTGTCTGCCAACACCCCCCCCCCCCCCCCCCACCACCACCCCGTGGCCCTTAAAAATGCTGCCCCTGGTTAACATTGAAAGAACCTGTCACAGTGCCTCCTACAGGTGGAACAGGAATTGCAGATATTTGCAAAGGGCTTTTCCATAGGATTGCAGTATTTACAGTGGGCTTTTCCATATGGTCAACTTGACATAGGACTTATCAATGCTGCATATGCAGATAGGTTTTTTTCACCAGTAACAGTTCTGCAGAAATTTATATGCCAAAGATGCTGATCAGTAACAATAATGATGTAATTACTTATGGCTCAAAATTCAGTTTATGAGTAAATTGCTGCCATTATTTGGCAGGTTTTAAATAACATTGAGGCCAAAATATGATTAACAAAAATAAATTACCTCCTTAGTTTTCCATAAGCTATTCTGCCTTGAGTAATTTGTAACTATTTTCTTGCTTATTTTTAAAGTAAGGGCAGGATTTGCCAGCTGCTTCTTCACAAATAGTAAAAAAGGGTTTCATTCACAAAGTGTTTGTTGATTTGCTAGGATTGGCTGAATTTTGTAAAAATTATCTATTTCCATCCTAACCTCAGAAGGTCACAGTTTGATAGAATAACAAATCTGTTGTGGATTATGGCCAGCGTTTTGGAAAAAAGCAAAATACTGCAGATGCTGGAAATCTACCACAAAAACAAAAATACCGGAAAAACTCAGCAGGTCTGACAGCATCTGCAGAGAGGGATACAGTTGACGTTTCAAGTCCGTATGACCCTTCATCAGAACTAAGACATATAGAAATGAGATGAAATATAAGCTGGTAGAGGGGGGTGGGACAGGAAGAGCTCGATAGGGGGCCAGTGATAGTTGGAGGCCAAGAAGAGACTGTCAAAGATGTCATAGACAAAAGGACAAAGGGGTGTTGACGGTGGTGATATTATCTAAAGGATGTGCTAATGGGGACATTAAGGGTAGCAAGCAGAACAAGTTAGTGGCAAATGGCCCTAGTGGGGGTGGGGTGGGGGGAAGGGATCGAAATGGGCTAAAAGGTGGAGATGAAACAATAGATCGAAATAAATTTAAAAATAGGAGGGAAAAGAAAAAAATATAATTTGTTTGGGCTCTCCAATGTAGAGTCTCTTCTTGGCCTCCACCTATCACTGGCCCCCTATCGAGCTCTTCCTGTCTCACCCCACTCTACCAGCTTATATTTCATTTCATTTCTATATGTCTTAGTTCTGATGAAGGGTCATACGGACTTGAAACGTCAACTGTATCCCTCTCTGCAGATGCTGTCAGACCTGCTGAGTTTTTCCAGGTATTTTTGTTTTTGTTTTAACATTTGGAAGTTTATCTATCCTTAGTGCAGGCTGCAGTGGCAGTCAGGAGCCTGGCACTGCCACACATCCAGTGGTAAAGTTGAATCTCCAAATATCAGGCCTTTAATCTTTATAAATCTATTACTATCACTGAACAATTTTCATCCTTACTCTTATCTTTTAGGTGGTTTTTATGAGCCCAGCATGTCCTAGAATTTATAATCTGCTTCTCTCCTGTACAGGACACAGATACATAAATGGTAGATCCCCTCCAGTATCTCAGCTGTGTAGTTGTAAGCAATGAGTGTCACAGGTTGTTTGCTTCATTCTGACCTTATCTTACACAGTTACTTTCTAGCAAAGGCCACTGGATATCAATCATGAACAAAGAGCCCACAGCTCAGGACCACTCCAAATGGCATCAGCTAGTTCAGCACAGGCCAGAGATCAAGCATATGGGCTACGTGGTCTGTATGACTCAGTTACTGCCTGTCTTTGTCAACTAAGGCATTATTGGAACACATTTTAAATATTACTATAAACTGCTCAAAAGCAACACCAACAACTTGCATTCATATAATGCCTAAAACATCCCAAGGAACTTCTGAGGAACAATACAAGACAAAATTTGACACTGAGTCACATAAGGAGATATTATGACAGATGACCAAAAATTTGGACAAGAAGGTAGATTTAAGGGACAGCGTAAAGGGGCAGAGAGAGAGACGTAATGAAGCTGTAAAGTTTAAGGAGGAATTTCAGCGTTTTGGACCTATCCAGCTGGAGAGCATGGCGGGCAATCGTTAACTAAAAAATTAAAATCGAGGATGTACAAGGGGCCAGAATCGGAGCTGTGCAGAAATCTTGTGGGTTGTAAAGCTAGAGGAGGTTACTATTGTGAAGTCAAGATTCACATCTTGATGTATTCATGATGAAAGTAATCCATGTAAATATATAAAGAGATCTAGTTACAGATACTGTGCAGTACAGTAGGGTACTATGCTAACATATGTTCCCTCTGTAACTCAGAGTCACTGAAGCTAACCAGATGTCGCACTCCTAATGGTGCCTGATTGGAATCGGCAAACATCACTGTCCAAGGATTAAAGCTGGCATCTTCCTGGTCTGTGGCAAAGGCTGTTTGATATAAAACCTCCGCTGAGTTACATACTGTGGCAACATGATGCTACCCTGTGGTCAATAAGTGAAACGCAGCAGACAATTAGAACTCTACTGAGGTCTGGCTTGTGCATTGTGAATGTAGCAGCTAACAGCATTTGTCAAGTGGACAGAATGTGATAATATGCGAGGTGTGAGATTCTTTTGCTTCTTCTTAATGACTCTGCTTCCAGCTGACTGATTCGTGCACAATAATAAGCTGTTAATGACTTTTATATTGCACTGTCAATTACATTTACAGAAACACATTGCAACCTTCCATGTAGTGAGTTGTGATGCCTGACAATTTTAAAATTAAAGTCTTGTAAGTTGGATCCATTAGTGACTTCAAAATACTTTAAGAGAGAACAGCCTATTACGATTAGAAGCAAGGCTGTGATGTGAACCCACGTGTACAATACAAAAGGACCCAAAGTGGTTATTTCAATAGATCTCTTTGATCATATGATCCAACCTCTTTTTTTTAGTTCTTTGTATGATATTCCAGTAGCTTTAATATTCTTTCATATTAATTAGCATGAAGAAATAGATTTTGGATCGCTTACAAACTCAATGAGCTTATCCAGTTAGTAGCTGAGCAATACAAACCATGGGCCTGAATTTTTCAGATGGTGGGGTCTTGCTTCCTGCCATCTGAAGAGTCGGCATGGAACACATCTCCACCGACTCCGAGAGTCCTGCAGCCATTGCATGTTCCAATGAGCGTTAAGTCACTGCAGGTGGTACTTCTGCCACTCACTCGAGAGGAAGTCCCGCCTTAGAGAGCTGCCAGCCAATCTGATTAGCCAGCATAAAAGCAAAATACTGTGGATGCTGGAAATCTGAAATAAAAGCAGAAAATAGGTCTGACAGCATCTGTGGTGAGAGAAACAGTGTTAACGTTTCGAGTCCGCATGGCTCTTTTTCAGAGCTAAAGAGAATTAGAAATGTGGTGGAATTTACACTGTTCAAGGGGGGTGGAGCAGGTAAAGTGGGATAGAAGGTCAACAATAGGTGGGGGCTAAGGAGAGATTGACAAAGGTGTGATGACACAGAATAAAGGGTACGTTAATGGTAATGGGGAAGACTAAAGGAGGTGCTGAGCGTGGGATAAAGGTAAAAAAGCACAATGTGTTAATAGCAGAACAAGGATCAGCGCTCTGTGAAAGAACAACATAGAACAAGTGAAAGATGGCCCTTTTGGGTGTAAGGGGGAGGGGCGGGGGGTGGTGGTTGGAGAAAAAGGATAAGAAAAGGGATTTCAAAAAGGGATAAAATAATGAATAAATGAATAAAAATGAACATAAGTACATAAAAATAAAACTTAATTTTCAAAAAGGGGATTAAAAAAGGGGTGAAGATAGAAGAGAAAGTTCATGATCTGAAGTTGTTGAACTCAATATTCAGTCCGGAAGGCTGTAAAGTGCCTAGTCGGAAGATGGGGTGCTGTTCCTCCAGTTTGCGTTGAGCTTCACTGGAACATTGCAGCAGGCCAAGGACAGACATGTGGGCATGAGAGCAGGGTGGTGTGTTGAAATGGCAAACGACAGGGAGGTCTGGGTCATGCTTGCGGACAGGCCGAAGGTGTTCTGCAAAGCAGTCATCCAGTCTGCGTTTGGTCTCTCCAATGTAGAGGAGACCGCTTTGGGAGCAGCGAATACAGTAGACTAAATTGGAGGAGGCACAAGTGAAGTGCTGCTTCACTTGAAAGGAGGATTTGGGCTCTTGGATGCCGTGGAGAGAGGAGGTAAAAGGTCAGGTGTTGCACCATCTGTGATTATATGGGAAGGTGCCATGGGAAGGGGATGAAGTGTTGGAGGTGATGGAGGAGTGGACCAGGGTGTCCTGGAGGGAACGGTCCCTACGGAATGCTGACAAGGGGGCGGGGGGGGTGGTGAGAAGAAGATATGTTTGGTGGTGGCATCATGCTGGAGTTGGCGGAAATGGTAGCGGATAATCCTTTGAATGTGGAGACTGGTGGGATGAAAATTGAGGACAAGGGGGACTCCAGCATGATTCTGGGAGGGAGGGGAAGGTGTGAGGACAAAGGCACGGGAGATGGGTCAGACAGAGTGGAGGACTCTGTCAACCACAGTGAGGGGGAAACCTTGGATAAGGAAGAAAGACATGCCAGAAGCGTTGTTTTGGTGGCATCATTGGAACAGATGCGACGGAGGCGAAGGAACTGAGAGAATGGGATAGAGTCCTTACAGGAAGCAGGGTGTGAGGAGCTATATTCGAGGTAGCTGTGGGAGTTGGTGGGCCTGTAATGAATATTGGTGGACAGTCTATCACCAGAAATGAAATGGAGAGGCCAAGGAAGGGAAGGGAAGTGTTGGAGATGGATCATGTGAAGGTGATAGAGGGGTGGAAATTGGAAGCAAAGTTGATAAATCTTTCCAGGTCCAGGTGAGAGCATGAGGTGGCACTGAAACAGTTATCGGTGTACTGAAAAAAGAGTTGTGGGAGGGGGCCTGAGTAGGACTGGAACAAGGAATGTTCCACATACCCATAAAGAGACAGGCATAACTGGAGCCCATGTGGGTACCCATAGCCATCCCTTGTATTTGGAGGAAGTGAGACAAGTTAAAGGAGAAATTGTTCAGTGAGAGAACAAGTTCAGCCAGACGGAGGAGAGTGACGGTGGATGGGGATTGTTTGGGCCTCTGTTCGAGGAAGAAGTGGAGAGCCCTCAGACCATCCCGGTGGTCCATGGTGAAGAGGAAGCGGTTAGAGCCAGGGAACTGGAAATTGTTGATATGATGTTGATATGTTGATGTAGATGTTGACGTAGATGTTGATATGAATTGTTGATATAATTAGCCGGCAGTGGACAGAAGAAATGCAGGAGAACGCCTGAGACTAAGTCCGGGCACTGGATGCCCAGGTAAGTTCAGCAGTCCCAGGTTGGGGAGGGTAGGGAAGGCCTTGAGTGGGGGCGCAAAGGGGGCAACTGGGGTCTCGGGGGAGAGGCGGGGGGGGCACTGGTGGAAGGTCCGGAGGCCACCAGACCTTAAGGGGGTGAGTATCTGACTGCGGAAGGGAGCTTTAGGTGGAAGCCGCCCATCCCCACCCGCCCAAGATGTAACTCTGTTGCTTTTCGGTCTTTCCCCATGCACCTTCAATCCTTCCACCAGCCTAAAAATTGAGGCTGGGCGGGAAACGGCCCTTCAGTGGCCAATAATTGGCCACATAAGGGCCTCAACTGGGGCAAAGGCGGGCTTCCTGTCCGAGGCCTTGTCCACGCCAACGTAAAATCGCTGTGTGTTCAGGGCGGGCGGGAGCCTGGAGGGAATCCCACTCCTTCAATTTCACTTCCCCCCACCACCTAAAAGCCCAGCGGTTGGAGAGCTTAAAATTCTGGCCATGGTGTCAGGTTCAATCTTCATCCATGAGTTAATCATTCATTTGCAATTGGCTTCATTGCCTCTGTTAGAAAGACAAAACTCAGCAGGGGTTTCCTGCTCTCGTTTGCTATTCAGCGATCCCTGCTGGATGAATTCCCTGGTGGATGTCAGATAAGGATGAGATCAGGTTCAGATGTGATCCTCCCATGGTGGAGTAACCTGCCAAAGCCCACTGTTAAGAATGGTACGTGGCCTTATGAGTTTTATGGGCCCTTGTCCAATAGTTTTAATTTTTCCCAAGCATTATTACAGATTAGTGGGAATTCTCTTATCAGAGTGAAACTTGGAAGATGAAGATCACCAGAGGGATACCCGGAGATGTTCTATGATCACTTGCCAGCACATGAATACAAACATCTGTACATTCCTCTTCTCGGGTTTGAGTGCCTCCTTGACCTCATCCTCTCCATCTGTATCCTCCTCCAGTGTTAAAATTCCCCTAAACTCCTATCTGTCTGACTCTGGCCTCTTGTCCCACTCCCTCTCTTTACCCCACTATTGGTAGCCATGCCTTAAGTAACCTAGACCGACTGTGTGGATACTCCTCCCTAAAGCCTTCTGCCTCTCCATCCTTCACCAACAACATCCCCCTCACCCCTTTAAGAGCTTCACTGAAACCCTTCTCTTGATTCTCCTGATAATTCTTGCTTTGGTTTGACATCTATTTTTTTGGGTTTCACCTCAGTAAAGCACCTTGGGTTGTTTTCCTAGGTTAAAAGTGCTTTACATTTGTAAGTCATTGTTGGTGCAGACAGAGGTGAACATATTGCATCTTGGCAGATGATTAGTACATTATGCAGTAGTTCTAACTTTCAACATGGGTCCTGACAGAAGCCATAGATATGGGTGAAGGCCTGACTAATCATTAGGCTCGATGGTTCTTCAGAAGCACCCAATCTAAGCATTCTAAGCAATCAAAGTCATTCCTTACCACATGAAACGAGGCACACCAGAGTGACTACCAGACAGCAAACCTTAAATGGCCACAACTGCTTAGGTACCACCAACCATATTTATTGGCATTGTCAGGATTACCCGGCAACAAGGCTCGACAAAGCAAGATGCAAAGTTGTTCCAGCTGCTCCAAGGATAATGATGCAACTGGGACATCCTAGAAAATTTGTATGATTCTAGCATTTTGCAATTCTGGCAGAATTAGTATCAGTTCTTTACCATTTAAACCTGACATACACCCTAGTCAAAGATTGACCAGCTTCTAGGGATTTCTACAAGACAAAAATCTGTATTATTGATCTGTTCCTTTTTAAGTTGATTTTCCCCCTTAGGAACATCAACAAGAAGAAATAAACATCCAAGATTGATTTTATCGAATAAACTGTTGCTTCAAACCAGTAATGGATAATGTCGCTAAAACAAAATGGTCTTTTTGCGTGAATATTCACAGGATAATTACAGCATCGTTGAACTAAAGATTGTAATTCAGCAGGTCTGGCAGCATCGGCGGAGAAGAACAAAGTTGACGTTTCGAGTCCTCATGACCCTTCAACAGAACTAAGTAAAAATAGGAGAGGGGTGAAATATAAGCTGGTTTAAGGTGGGGGGGGGAGAAAACCAGCTTATATTTCACCCCTCTTCTATTTTTACTTAGTTCTGTTGAAGGGTCATGAGGACTCGAAATGTCAACTTTGTTTTTCTCCGCCGATGCTGCCAGACCTGCTGAGTTTTTCCAGGCATTTCTGTTTTTGTTTTGGATTTCCAGCATCTGCAGTTTTTTGTTTTTATTATTAAAGATTGTAATTGTTGAGCAAGCAATGCGTATGAAATATGTGGCAGATTGTCACTTCTATTGATATATTCATGATACATTGCAACAAACTACATATCTCATCTGCCATATTTCTCTTGGCTTGTTACCAGAACAGTAAACATTGTGGTTATTAGCCATGATCTGATTGATCTCAGGAAGCAGTTGGAGCACTGCAATTGACCCCAGAGCACTTGGACTAGGAAGGCAAAAATTAACCATTGTTGACCATTGACCCGTGTTGAACTGTGTGCTTGTGTAGATGTTGGATAATGATTCAATTGGGTGTTTCTATGATGCCCTTCATAGCTGAATACCCTGACAACGGTGTCTGTTTGAGCTTACACATGAGGAAGTTCCAAGCAATAGACAGCTATTTAAACTTAGTACTGAGGATTTAGGGTGCAACCTAGGGTGCGAGACAGGGGCTCTCAATTGGGGAAGGTAAAAATGGGGCTGATGCTCTCCCACCCCGCGGTTTCTTGTAACATCATAGTCAGTACTAAGAATTGCTGGAAATTTTGCTCCTGTTCCCTGGCCAGGTGCCACCTGTTGCCCATTTCAGGTGAGCAACTGACTGGGGCATTCAGATGAGGCCTAGGAGTTAAAATCAACCATACTGCATGATGTCAAGGTCAAGGGGATTTGGCACTCACCTTGGACCCCCTGGCACCCCACAAAACCAACCATCCTCATGCCATCCCACCCCCCATGTTGCATTTGCCCATCTGATTCTTGCCCCTTGCTAGAGACAGGTCTCAAGCATAATCTTTTCTTTTTAATGCAGAAGCCCTGGCAGAGCTGAAGATTTCTATTTGTGGTGGTGAGATGCTGTGGATCCCTGTTTGCTTTGCTAGGCTCCAAGCCCATTTGATCCTTTAGGAGCTGAAGGTGTGTGGCAGTCTGTTTTTATTAACCAAACATCATTCGGAAACCCTAAATGCCCTTGACAATAGAAACTATTATTTCCTATGAAGGAAACCATTTAGAAACCATGCATGTACAGATCACGGCTTTACTTGTTAACTAATAGTGATTCTGGAATGGACTAACCATACAAAGTTCCTTACCTGTTCTCATTGTTTTGATTCATCTACTTTCTGATATACTCACTGGTGTTAACTTTAGCCTATTCTAGATTTATCTCCTTCCCCTAATTTCTCCCAAAATAGCATTTTTGAGTAAGGGTTCCTTCAGGAAGAGCGGAGCGAATTTCATTGATTGCTTCTTAAAATCTTTGTTGTTTTCATTTGCTTCCTGGCTGGTTTTGTGGGAGCGGCTTCAGTACAATACAACTGAGTCAAATTTGCTTCAAATGTGAAATTCACCATCTCTCTTTAGACAGGCCCTTAGGTCCTCTGTCTAGACTTCTAAAATGTTTTTTAAAAAGTTACATTTTTACATTTTGTTTAACATAAGTTGGCAAGAAGTGTAGAGGATTATGTGAATCTTGTGGGATGCGGGAGTTCCTGCATGACTTGAAATTCCACAGCAAACATAGTGGCAGGAAATGTCCCCAGCTGCATTCACTCCAGATCAAAGTAACTGGAGAAACAGCAGGGGGTCACTGTGCTATTAATAGGAGAAGAAAGGCTTTCTTTGGCACATGTTCCCACAATGTCTACCTCGCATTTCGAGTATAGTGGGTATGAAGATAGGAAGTCTAGGGGCTGGGGTGGTGGGTTGAAGCAGAGGATGAAATATTTGTTGGGGTCTCCTGAAGACAGTGCCTTATCAACTAAGTTCCTATACTGAAAACTTGTTACAGGAGCAATAACTCAGTGTGGGTCAACCACAAGCAAAGCCATGCCACCGATGGAGGAAGTGATTTTTTTTAAGGAGTGTGGAAGAGTTAATGATGGAAGTTCAGTGGTAGTTGAGCTTCATAGTGAGAGTGCTAGTTAGTCATTTCCATAATCTTAAAACATGAGTGCCATATGGTGATTTGCCTCCTATATGTCAGGCTAATCATTACATTACAGAGTGGTTCCAAACATTTGTATTTGCAGAGGGATCAGCTGGAAGTAGTGGTTCATGTTGGGACCAACCATGTGGGGAGGAGCAGGATATAGGTCCTCTACAGGAACAGCTGGATGAAGCGTATAAGTACATGGCTTGAAATGTGGGGCAGAATTTTACGTTCAGCGTGCGGGCACGTGCCCGACATACCCGTGTGTAATATGACAAATGATGACGTCGGGCGTGCGGCCTGACATCATTGCGCACTCGCGCAATATTTCGTTCGGTGGGCGCTCGCCGGAGTCAGCTGCGCACCTGCTGATAATTGAAAGGCTTATTAAGGCCATTAACAAGATAATTAAAATCAAATTACCGCTGCTGGTCCAACCTTACGGCTGGCGGGCAGGCGGAAAGGCCAAGCGGCTTTAAATTTTTTAGGAAACCTCATCCACGAACGGGATGAAGTTTCCTAAAACAAATAAACATTAACTAAAAACTTTAGTTTTGAATTAAAAATATGTTCCAGCTCACGAGGGGGCATGTTTTAAATTTTTTTTTACTATATTTGTTAATTTTTTAAAAAAGCACTTCAGTCTCCCTAAGGTAGCTCCGTGCGTCAGGGAGATTGAAGCTATCTTTCACACGCATGCGTGAACTGCGTACCAGGCCCAGCTCTCCCTCCTCCCTCCACCCGCACTGGCAGCACAGACCACTGCTGCTCGCGATCCACGCAGGGTGGGCCTTAATTGGCCCACCCGTGTGAAATCGTGGTGCGGAGCCAACTGCGGGTGGCGGTCAGCGTCTGGACTGCCCCTGCCCGCTCCTGCTGTGCCCGCACGACAAGGGAAAAGTTCTGGCTCTGGTGTTTCAGGGATGAGTTCCGATTCATTGGGCTTTGGGACCAGTGAAGTTGGACATTGAAATCAGGGTGGGAAACTAAAGCAACTGGCTTCCTCCAGATTTTACTGGCAAAATAAAGTAATGCCCTGAATTTATGCCAAAATTATGGTGTAAACTACGTTAAAATTGGTGGGAAGAAAATCAGGATACATCAACAACTGAAATATGGATGCAGCTGGTTGAAGATTAGTAAATATTCAGGAGGGGCAGAGAAAGAAAAAGTGACCACAGCAGGAATTTTAGTGCCGAGTGTTTAAGACTGTTTTCTCACTCAGTATGTTGTTACTTCAACAAAGGAAAAAGCATGGCCTGACCTCCTCATGTGTATTACAAAATATTACAGCAAACAAACAGGCCATTTAATCCAACAGGTCAATACCGGTTTTTATGCTCCAAATGAGCCTCCTCTCACATTTCTTCACCTAACCCCATCAACATATCCTTTCGTTCCTTTCTTCCTCATGTACTTATCAAGATTCACTTTTATTAATAGCGTGTATGTTAATGCTTCAACTACTCCTTGTGGTAGTAAGTTCCCCATTCTGATCACTCCCTGTGTAGAGACGTTTCTCCTAAATTCTCTATTGGATTTATTAGTGACTATTTTATGCAATGACCACTAGTTCTGGTATGACCCGCAAATGGAAGCATCCTCTCTAATTATGCCCTAGCAAACCCTTTCATAGTCTTAAAGACTGCTTCTTCCTTCATTTTACTAGAGAAAAGACCCCCAGCCTGTTTAATCTCTCCTCATAGGTAAACTGCTCGGTTCTGGTATCATTCTAGTAAATCTTTTTTGCACTTCTCCAGTGCTTCTATGTTGTTTTTATAATATGGAGGCTAGAATTGTTCACATTACTCCAAGTGTAGTCAAACCAAGGTGCTACGCAAGTTTAAGCAAATAAATAAAACAGGGCAAGTAGGCAACAAATTTGGGAGCATATCCGGGTAGCAGTGACCACAATATAATTAGGTTCAGTGTAAGAATAGAAAAGGAAAAAGAAAGCTGCAGAAGATAAAAAGTGAGTTTTTTTTGAGATTTTGGAAGGAAAATTGGGAATGGAGCTGCAAATTGGCAATGGGAAATATTTAACTGGAGCTGGAAAGGGTACAAATCAAATACATTCCAGTAGGGAAAATAGGGAATATATCATGGCTGACAATGGGGGGTTAGATCAAATCTGATATTAAAGAATGAAACAATTATTCTTCTACAGGGAAATAATAAAAATGAAAAACAGAATATTTATAAAAATTACAAAAGGAAAACTAGAAAGAAATATGAGAAAAAATCAGCAAAAGACCTTGAAGGTTTTCTATAGACGCATTAGTATCTAAGACAGCATGGATCGTGGTAGAAGGATGGGAAAAGTAGTGGATGCTCCGATTTTAAATTTCAACATTCTGTTGATAGGAAAATTGTGCCAGAATACTGGAGGGTTGCATAAGTGAGTCCTTAATTCAGAAAAGTAGACAGAGATGAGGCAGGAAATTATAGTTCACTTTGTCATACTTCAGTTGTTGATGAACAGGAGTTAATCAGGACCAGTCACTACAGTTTTCTAAAGGTCTTTTTATACTCAAACCATGTAACTGATTTCTTTGAAGAATTGATAAAAAAAGAAATACAGTGGGTGTGATTATATGGCATTTTAAAAAGAATTTGATATGGCATCACATAAGAGAGAATAGCAGGCAGTATTAAAGGGGATGTGGTGACTTAGAGACAGAAATAGTTTGAGGGCAGAAAGCTTAGGGTATTCCAGTATATACGAACATACAAATTAGGAGAAGGAGTAGGCCACTCGGCCCCTCGAGCCTGCTCCGCCATTCAATAAGATCATGGCAGATCTGAATGTAACCTCAACCCCACATTCCTGCCTACCCCCGATAACCTTTCACCCCCTTGTTAATCAAGAATCTACCTAGATCTGCCTTGAAAATATTCAAAGACTCTGCTTCCACTGCCTTTTGAGGAAGAGAGTTTCAAGGACTCACAACACTCTGAGAGAAAAAAAATTCTCCTCCTCTCTGTCTTAAATGAGCAATGCCTTATTTTTAAACAGTAACCCCTAGTTCTAGGTTCTCCCACAAGCTGAAACATCCTCTCCACATCCACCCCACCAAGACCCCTAAGGATCTTAAAGGTTTAAATTAAGTGACCTCCTACTCTTCTAAATTCTAGTGGATATAACCTCTCCAACCTTTCCTCTTTCTCCATAAGATAACTCACCCATTCCTGGTATTAGTCTAGTAAACCTTCTCTGAACTGCTTCTAATGCATTTACATCTTTCTTTAAATAAGGTGACCAATACTGCACACAGTACTCCAGATGTGGTCTCACTAGTGCCCTGTATAACTAAAGCATAACCTCCCTACTTTTGTAATCAATTCCCCTCACAGCAAATGATAACATTCTATTAGCTTTCCTAATTCCTGCTGTACCTGCATACTAACCTTTTGTGATTCATGCAATTTGTAGAAGAAAGGTTCCAGATAAATGGTATTCCTCAGGGTTCTGTGAGGACTAATTATATATATATATATTATATGCAGGAATGGACTGAAGGATTGAGAGAATAATATCAAAATTTGCTGATGGCATCAAATTCTTTTTAGTTAAAAGGGTGGTTATAATATAGAATTGTCCTGCACAAAGATGCATCCATAAACTATTTTTAAAGGGAATTGGATAGCTACTTTAAAAAGGCGAATGTTAAAGTGTATTTGATGTGAGCAGAAGAATGGTATTTAAAGAGGTGGCTCACATACCTCGGTAGGCTGACCCAGCAAACCTTGGTCCTCTGATAAAAGCAGGGTACTGCAGATGCTGGAAACCTAGAACAAAAACAAAAATTCCTGGAAAAACTCAGCAGGTTTGACAGCATCTGCGGACAGGGATACAGTTAACGTTTCGATGGACTTGAAATGTCAACTGTATCCCTCTCTGCAGATGCTGTCAGACCTGCTGAGTTTTTCCAGGTATTTTTGTTTTTGGTCCTCTGAGGTTGTCAGACCAGTTTTGTCCTGGCATTCTTCTGAGCTGCTGTCCAGATGGGAGCAGGAGCCTGAACACAATATGAGCTGGTCAGGACCCTTCTGGCCACAGTCCCTGCACATATTCCATAGGGTGGTGTTCCTGCAGCCTGTCTAGAGTGTGGTATGTGTGAGATCTGATTTTTGACCGGCTTTCCTGCAGTTGGTGGTGCTTAGGGTCTAACCCCTAACTTTAATGCTATTCCTCCTCCCTTTCATAATCTATCAAACTGCATGGTTCAAGGAAAAGTGTACATAATGTAGCAGTAATTAATTGATATTCGTACAATAGATTGCAAATGTCAGCAACTTTTATTGCAAAACTTGATCCGTGGGCTCATTTTTCACTCAAACTGACTATCTTCAGTTACAACATGCTGCATTCCCATTGTGTCCATTGAAGCTTAATAACATAATTCATCTATAAAAATAACATCCTGTTGTCTGAATGGATAAATAATTTGCTGCATCTGTTATGAAGTATCTGTCAGTGTTTTCATATTTAAAGCGGCACTGTCTTCATAAAAAATGGTTACAAGCTAGAAATTTGCCAAATGCATAACAGATGAAATTAATGTACTCAACACCTCACATCATCTGCATGGGATAAATCTGGTGAAAATGATAAATGGCTCATCTTTGTTCTCAAACAAAGCTCGCTAAATATTTTTAATTAAACTTATTGTTTCTTTATAATTTTGTAATGACTTTGCTTTTTGGGGTATGAGTGAATGCACGAGAAAGGAGAGGAGAGGGAGTGGAGTGGAGAGGGAGGCAGAGAGGGAGGGGTGAGGAGACAGAGGGGAAGAGAAGAAGGAAGGAGGAAGGGGAGAACTGGAAAAGGTGATGGAGAGGGAGGTTAAGAGAGGGGGAGAGAGGGAGGGGGAGGAAATGGAGGCAGTGAGCTGAGGGAAACAGAGAGGGAGAGGAGAGGGAGAGATGAACAGAGGGAGTAGGGGAGGAGAGGAGTGGAGCTTGTGTTATTCATCCCAGTTCCAAAGCAAGCCCTCTATATTTTGAAGCTGTCTATGACAACTTGATAAAAATTGGAAAAAAATATTACCAGGCCTGAAATTCTGAGGATTAGCAGGGCAATAACCTTGTTGTAGCTATATCAGGGTCAGAATATGGGGCGAAAGGAAATCTTCTGGTTTCATGTACCATTAAGCTCTGCCTTAAATTCTTCCAGAGTGATGGAGAGTGTAATATGTGCCTAACCAAGCTTAAGGGAAGGCAATCAAATGATTTTTCCAAAATTCCTTAGATTTATGTTGGTACCAACGACATTGATAGGACTAGAAAGGAGGTTCTGCTGAAAGAATTTGAACAGTTAAGAGTTAAGTTATAAAGCAGAACCTCCAAGATAATAATCTTGGGGTTATTACCTGAGCCATGGGCAAACTGGTATAAGGTAAATAAAGTCAAGGCGTTAAATGCGTGGCTCAAAGATTGTTGTGGGTGGACTGGGTTTCAGTTCATGGGGCACTGGCACCAGTACTGGGGTAGAAAGGAGCTGTTCTGGTGGGACGGGTTTCACTTGAACCGTGCTGGGACCAGTGTCCTGGTGAACCGAGTAACTAGGGCTGTAGAGAGGGCTTTAAACTAAATAGAGGGGGGAGGGTTCTGCAGAGGGGATATGTAGGCTTACAAAGCAAAAGAACATGGCAGCATTGCAGGCAGCTATTTAGGTAAAGAAATGAAAGGAAGAAACAAAATGTACAAACATGAAAAAAACAGCAGCAAATAGGGTCAAAGGGGGAAAAATGGTAAAAAGGTAAAATTAATGGCTCTTTACTTAAACACATGCAGTATTCAAAACAAAATAAATCATTTAATGGCACAAATAGAGGTTAATGGGTATGATCTTATAGCCATTATTGAGACGTGGTTACAAGGAGATCAAAGCTGGGAACTAAATATTCAGGGTATGTGATCTTTCAAAAGGACAGGCAGGAAGGAAAGGATGGCAGGGTAGCTTTGTTAGTATGGGATGGAATAAATACAATAGCAAGAAATGATCTTGGATTGTAAGATGTAGAATCCATATGGGTGGAGGTAAGAAATAACAAGGGGAAGAAGACACTGGTGGAGTATTCTATAGGCCTCCCTAACAGTTACACTATAGGGCAGAGAATAAATCAGGAGATAATGGGGATGTGTAAAAAATGCAGTACATTAATCATGGGTGACTTTAATCTTCATGTAGATTGAGAAAATCAAATTGGCAGAGGAAGCCACAAGCAAGCATTCATAAAGTGTATTCGGGGCAGTTTCCTAGAACAATATGTTATAGATCCAACCAGGGATCAGGTGATTTTGGATCTGGCAATGTGTAATGAGGCAGGTTTAATAAATGATCTCAGAGCAAAAGATCCCCTAGGAAACAGTGATCATAACATGGTAGAATTTAGCATTCAGTTTGAAAGTGAGAAACTTGGGTTGGAAACAACTGTGCTAAACTTAAATAAGGGTAATTACAAAGAAATAAGGGCAGAGTTGGCTGGAGTGGACTGGGAAAGGAGTTTAGCAAAAAAGACGGTTGTTGAACAATGACAGACGTTTAAGAAAATAGTTCAGGACTCACAACAAAGATATATCCCAGTGAGGAAGAAGGATTCAAGGAAGGGAGTAAACCAACCATGGTTCACCAAGGAAGTTAAGGATAGTATCAAATTGTAAGAAAAAATGTACAGTGTGGTAAAGATTAGTGATAAGCCAGAGGATTGGGAAAGTTCTAAAAACCAACAAAAGATGACCAAAAAACAAAGAGGAGGGAGAAAATAAACTTTGAGGGTAACTAGCAAGTAATATAAAAATGGACAGTAAGAGCTTCTTTAAATACATAAAAAGGAAGAGAGAGGCCAAAGTGAACATAGGCCCCTTAGAGAATGAGGCTGGGGAAATAATACTGGGGAACCAGGAAATGGCAGAGGAGTTGAATAAATACTTCGCATCAGTCTTTAGAGCCCTGAAGAAGGGTCATATGTTCTCGAAACGTTAACTCTGTTTCTCTCTCCACAGATGCTGCCAGACCTGCTGAGTTTTTCCAGCATTTTCTGTTTATGTTGTGTGATAAAAATAGGGAAGTCCTGCTAAAACTACACAAGGCACTGGTTAGACCACACCTAGAATACTGTGAACAGTTTTGGTCCCCTTATCTAAGGAAAGATATACTGGCATTAGAGGCAGTCCAGAGAAGGTTCACTAGGTTGATCCCGGGTATGGAGAGATTTTCTTATGAGGAGAAGTTGAGTAGGTTGGGTCTGTACTCATTGGAGTTTAGAAGATGAGAGGCAACCTTATTGAAACATATAAGGTTCACAGGGGGCTTGACAGAGTGGATGCTGAGAGGCTGTTTCCCTTTCTGGGAGAGTCTAGGACCAGAGGTCATAATCTCAGAGTAAATGGTCACTCATTCAAGACAGATGTGGAGGAATTTCTTCTCTCAGAGGGTGGTGAATCCGTAGAATTCTTTACTGCAGAGGGTTGTAGAGGCTGAGTCGTTAAGTATATTCAAGGTTGAGATAGACAGATTTTTAATCAGTAAGGGAATCAAGGGTTATGCGGAAAAGGCAGGAAAGTACAGTTGATGATTATCAGATCAGCCATGATCTCATTGAATGGCGGAGCAGACTCGATGGGCTGAATGGCATACTTCTGCTCCTACGCCTTATGGTCTTATGATTCGGGAACAGTCCCATTAGATTGGAAGTTGGCAAATATTACACCACTTTTTGAGAAAGGAGAGAGAGAGAAAACAGTGAACTACAGGCCAGTTAGCCTAACATCAGTTCTAGGGAAAATGCTGGAATCTATTATTAAGGAAGTCTTAACAATGCACTTAAAAAACTCTAATAAATTTATCAATTAGGATTTCCCTTTAATTAAACCATGTTGACTTGTTCTAATCATACTAAACTTTTCTGAGGGTGTAACTGTAGGGTAGATAAAGGGCAAAAGGCATTCGATAAGTTAGCACACAGAAGGTTAATGGACAAGATAATGGCTCGTGGAGTTGGGGTAATATTTTAGCATGGATAGTGGATTGGTTGATGGATAGAAAGCAGGGAGTAGGCATAAACGAGGCTTTTTCAAGTTGGCAGACTGTGAGTGGCGGAGTGCCGCAAGGATCAATGCTGGGGCCTCAGCTATTTACAATCTATGTTGATGACTTAGATGAAGAGACAAAGAGTAATGCATCAAAGTTTGCTGATGATACAAAGCTAGGTGAAAGATAAGCTGTGGGGAGGACACAAAGAGTTATAGACAGGTTAAATGAGTGAGCCAAAAGATAGTAGATGGGGTATAATGTTAGGGAAGTGTGAAGTTATTCACTTTGGTAGTAAGAATAGAAAAGCAGAATATTGTTTAAAAGGTGAGAAACGTGTAAGTGTTGATGTTCAAAGAGCCGTGGGTGTGATTCGAACAAGGAACACAGAACGTTAGTATGCAGGTATAGCAAGCAATTAGGAAGGCAAATGCTATGTTAGCCTTTATTTGCAAGGAGACTGGAGTACAAGAATAAATAAGTCTTCCCAGAATTGTACAGGGCTTTGGTGAGACCACATCTGGAATACTATGTGCAATTTTGGTCTCCACGTTTAAGAAAGGATATACTTGCATTGGAGGCAGTACAATGAATGCCCACTGAATGGGTCCCTGGGGTGAGAGGGTTGTCCTATGGTGAGATACTAAGTAAATTGGGCTTATATTATCAGGAGTTTAGAAGAATGAGAGGCGATCTTATTGAAATCTACAAAATTCTGAAAGGGCTTGATAGGGTGGACACTGAGAGGTTGTTTCCGCTGGATGGAAAGTCTAAAATATGGTGGTACAGTCTCAGGGTAATGAGCCAATCATTTAGGACTGAGTTGAGGAGAAATTGCTCCACTCAAAGGGTTGCGAATCTTCAGAATTCTGTACCCCAGAAGGTTGTGGTTGTTCCATCATTGAACACATTTAAGGCTGGGATAGACAGATTTTTGGTCTCTCAAGGAATCAAGGGATATGGGGGGTGGACGAGAAAATGGAGTTGAAGCCCAAAATCAGCCATGATTGTATTGAATGGCAGAACAGGCTCGACAAGCCATATGGGCTACCCCTACTCCTATTTCTTAGGCTGGGGTAACATTATGACATATAAATCCATTCATGCCCTTAAACACACTGCATTGGGCTGTTAATGTGGATTCAGATAGGTTGCAATATCTATGCTACCTTATCATTTTAGTCACATAAATGCCCAGCCAGTGCCACCATGCTGTTCTTGGGTTGCACACCTATTAGTGTGGGGTGTGGGGGAAGATGGATATATCTGACACTTAAAGGCAGCCTGCTCTTCTTAAATAGGAGGTCCACACTGGCTCAAGAACAAAGGAAACACTATACAACAGTAAAGCAAGAGCTGGTGCAGGCTGTTGCTCTGGTGCAGGTAGTGAACAGGAGGAGAGGCATCCTCTTTACCTCAGGGAGAAGGAAGCTCTCCAGGCATCAACTCAGGAAACAGTGGGAACAGATAGCTCAGCTGGTCTATGGCAGCAGTTTAGCTCCCAGGACATGGCTGCAATGCCGGAAAAAGTTCAATGACCTCACTTGAATTGCCTAGGTAAGGATACTGTTCTTTTACTGTTTGCTTTACCTCCACTATCTACACCCTTGCTACTCACAATTTTCCCCTGCTCTTTATGTCTATACTCCCCTACAATCACTGCACCTCACTTCCCCTCACCTCCTTCTCCGTACGCTCACACAATCACCCAATATATCTCTCACTTACCCACAATTCACATCTGGCACACTGACTAAGAGCTATTCTACCATGACAGGTACATTCTCTAAACGCCTCACAAGACTCGCACTAACACAATGCCTTCTTTCTTAGAGGAGAAGTCACTGCACAACTCCAGAGAGCAGGCTGACACTGGACGAGGAAGATCTCACCTTCAGACTCTCTCCTCCCTCAAAGTAAACAAGCTGGTCATCATGGG
Organism: Cetorhinus maximus; assembly: GCF_964194155.1. NCBI lineage: Eukaryota > Metazoa > Chordata > Chondrichthyes > Lamniformes > Cetorhinidae > Cetorhinus > Cetorhinus maximus. The sequence goes on from NC_135900.1 coordinate 40,867,717, forward strand.
CAGAGGGAGAGTGGTGGCTGTGGTGACTGGAAGTACCACTGGACACAGCAGGCTATAATAATGGCATTCAACTAGGGCATTCTTCAGAGTCACGCCTTACTTGTCTGTGTAAGTATCCCTGTAAGACTCCAATGAACACCTTGATATTTGATCCTGTTGTTAGATGCTTCATTTCAACACTCTTCCTCTGCTGACGGTGCTGTTTGTGTTTGGGTCACTATGCATGGGAGAGGAGGTAGCCTTTGTCATCTGAAGTTATTCATTGACAAGGATTTTCTTCCTTGGTGAGGTCAGGGAGGGTTGAATTTCAAAGGATGAATGCTTTGTGCTTCTCTGCTGTTATTCTGGGCACTGCTCTGGCCATCAAATGCTATGCACCTTGACTCAGGGTATCACACAGGTGACATCCTGGACGAAACACCAGGCTCCACAGGCAGCAGTGGCTTTTTCCCAGCACTGAGCTACTCTGTTGGGCGTCATGGTGGGCGTGAATGGACAACATGGCGGCAAGGCCAAAAATCGGTTTCACGATGTTGTGTAACCAATTTCTGATTGTCCGCTCCACCTGTCAATGTTGGGTCGTGTTTCCTGCTGCTGGATGTCAGGAATGTCATTTTAATATATCTGCATATAATTGAAGTCTCTGCTTGCCGGAATTATCCTCCCACACTGGAGCATCCAGGCCATCACGCCGATGTGTTTCACAACAGCATTTAAAAGGTGTGCACCTGGCGAGCTGATCTTCAAGGGGAACTTGGAGGTGAGTGCGCAGCAATGCTGCACAACGCTTGTGAGGGTCGCCTGTTGGGCCTCAAGGTTGAGGCGCCGCACATTCAGGTGAGGCCACAGGCAATTCACATTTTCTCAGCTGGCTGACAGTGCGGTGCTGGGGCAAGGGCTGCACTGCGTCAGAGAGGCGAGTTGCGGGGGGCAGGGGCTGCACGGCGTTTGGAGTGAAGGGGGTGCAAGGCAGCACAGTCAGAGGCGAGTTGGGGGGGCAGGGCTGCACAGTCAGAGGCGAGTTGGGGAGGGCAGGGCTGCACATCGGTTGGGATGAGGGGGGGAAATGCAGCGCGGTCTGATGGTAGTGCACAAGCGCATGTGGGGTTGGGGATGGGGTGGGGAGGAAAGTGTCCATGCATGACAGAAACCCAATATAAAGTGACCATTCTTCCACAGCTGAGACAGTTCAGGCGCAGTCACATTGACATGCTTGGAATTGGCCTCTAACTTATCTGCCCACTCAAGCAACACAGAGGCATGGAAATGCCACCAAGTGCTCCAGACCTTTTCCCCCCTCAGGCACAGACTGCAAACTAATGAGAGTTTTAGTGGACTGCAGAACAGTTGGACGACTGGGCACATTGTACAATCTCCTTGTGAAAGCTGACTGTGGAGCAGCCACTGGTGGAGGCGTTCACAGCCCCTTTGCAATGTCATCATCCCGGTTTGGACCAGTCTCCCCCATGGTTCAAGCTAACAGTGCAGCCTTGCAGTGGGGGTTAAGAGAATGCCTGCACCTGAGCTGAGAGTACAGCATGCAGTCCAGTGGGCAAACCTGCTGCCAATCGGTCAGGTGGAGTGCGGTGGAGGTTGGTGGGGTTTTGGGCAGCCATGCAGAACACTAATCTCTGGCCATCCAAGTGGTGGCCAGCACTCTCCAGGACGCGTTAAAGGGCCTTCAGACTTAACCAAGAGAAGTTTTTAGTACACCCATGCTAACCCACGTGTCTCTCTCTTTCATCCTGCAGGAGGAGTACATCAGGAGCATGGAGCCTGGTGGGCTAATTGTTTGCCTCATGGCTTAGAGGGAGTGGAGATGAAGGAGAAACGAGTGACAGAGGCACCTGGCTGGGCAGAAGGAGGGGCAGCACCTTTAAGAAGAAGGTGCAGATGGGGTTCCCGTACACGCCTCTGAAGAGCCACAATGAGCCGTCACTGGTCTGCACCTAGCTAGACCCAGGGTCTACAGACACTGCCTGTCATTCCTGCAGATGACCGAGAACCAGTGTCGCCGAAGACTGCACATGTCCAGGGAACTGGTCAGTCACATCTGCCAGCTACTGCAGGGGACATGGAGGGCATCCACAGCCAATGGCTATGAAAATGAATGCGGCACTCAATTTTTCTGCCAGTGGCTCCTTTCAGGGATCCACAGGTGATCCCTGTGGGATCTCACAAGCCTTCATGCATAAATGTATCCAGTAGGCCACCGACGCCATATTTGGAAAGGCACACAACTCTGTATAATTTGCCCGGGATCAGGATAGGCAGGAAGCAAGACTGCTGGGATTTGCCCAGATCTCGGGTTTCCCACAGGTGCAGGGTGCCATCGACTGCACTCATGTGATGCTCAGATCTCCGTCACAACAAGTGGTCAACTATGTCGACTGCAAGGACTCACTCACTGAATGTTCAGCTGATGTGCGATCACCACAAACGCACGGTCCCCAGAGAGTGTCCACGACTCCTACTTTATCAGTTAGTCTCAGATCCCTGTCGTCTCTTAGGGTCCAGCAAAGCTGCAGTATTGGCTCCTCAGGTATAAAGGCTACATGTAGAGGATGTGGCTGATGATGCCTGTGCGACAGCCTCAGAGTGGAGCAGAAGAGACAACGAGGCTCATGCTGCAACTCGCAGCCTTGGTGGAGCAAACCATCGGAATATTGAAAATGAGTCTCCGGTGCCTGGACCGGTCTAGTGGAGCCCTGCAATACAGTGTCACGCATTGTCATTGCCTGTGTCCTTCATAGCCTGGTGCTGCAACGGGGAGAGGAGCTGGTTGAGGAGGAGATGGAGGAGCGGCACGTCTTCTCCGATGAGGAGGATGTTGATGGGGATGAGGGCGAGGAGGTTCTCAAAGGCGATGATGACAGGGATGAGGCCCTTGCACTGGCCAGATGAGGCAGGCACTCGGGAGGCCCCCATAGCTGCTAGAATCATGGAGGATGATGATGACATCCAGTGAGGAGACACCATAGATCCTCACATTGCATCTGTGAACGTTTACCTCCTGTCTGGCTGATGGCAGCGCATATACCCTCTGTGATAAGGCTCCTGTCATGGTGACGCTGCGGATACCCATAGTCCCTACATTTCAGGAGGATGATGACGACATGCAGTGGGGACACCCCATAGTTCCTCACATAGCTTATGTGAATGCCTGGCTCCTGTCTGGATGATGGCGCCTCACTTGCGCTTTATGAACAGGGTCATGTCATGGAGATGCAGCGGGGAAACCTTAGCTTCTCCTGATCCTGTGGTATCCTTCATGAGCTGAACCCTTCAGGAACACACTGTCACGGGACACAGATACTGATGGGATGGGGGCCAGCCGCACCTCAAAGGTGCTGGGAGTGCACAGAGAGAATGACGGAACTCTGTGCTGCTGGTCCAGAACATTCTGGCAGCAATGATAAGCCTCATTGAGGTGCAGGCATGCCTGATGTGACCAGTGACTGTGAAGGCACACCATCAGTGTGCTGGGAAGGTTGCACAAAGCACAGGGAAGAGGCCTTGGACTGGGACACCTGCCTTTATCTTGTGTAAGGACAAAGGTTTCGCATTTGAGTGACATGAACACTGCTCATCAGAACAAGGAGTGATAGGCAGGGAGACATTCTTAGGAGTTTATTTACAATAGTGAATGTTATGTACAAGTGATTAACACCCATGCCCAGGCTATGCAACTACATCTTCTTAACCTTCCTAACCCTGCCGCTATGTCTAGGTGCTCCCCCAACATCCACAGTGGAGGTGGAGGCAGCCTGTTGACTGCCACATCCCGTCTGCAATGACCTTGACGGGCGTCCTCTGGTGGGCTGAGACGAGGGCTCCAGCCTGCTTTCGGGATCCTGCCGTGTAGCATGGCACCCTCCTCGGCTTGTGGAGCAGGATTTGCTGGGGTCACAGGAAGAGGGGATTCAGATGGACTGGACATTCCCCAAGTCACCTGAATGGATGGTGCTGGGGTGTGCACCTGCTGATTCCTTGAGGAGAAGGAGAAGATGGAGTGAGATCGAGCTGCGCAACACCCCTCTTGCATTGACACTGTTGGAGGCCAACTGTGGTGTCAGCGATGGAGTTCAGCCTACACTGCAGTGCAGGAGCGATGTTCTGGACTAGATGGCAGCTGCCATCCCATCGGTGTTGACCTCAGTGCATTGGAATGCCAGCGCTATTACCTCAGTCTGAAGGTGGATGGAGTCCTCCATTGTGCCTTGCAATCTTCCTCTATGATTTTTTCTAATCCCAGCCTTAAAAAATGTTTAATAAAGAGATGTTTTGAAGCAATTTGTCAATTTCCAAAACTCTGAAAATACACAATTCATTTAATTTCTTCATAGGTTTTCTATGTCACAGTGTGTAACCTGCTGTTTTTTGACCTCCAGCAGTGCTCCTAATGCCGAAAACCTGGGAAGTCCCTGCCGCCATCTGCTGTAGATCAGACAGTGAGATATGCTCACCAGGCTGTAACCCTGAGGCTACTCTAGAGCTAGGTCCCATTGAGGTGTGTGTCTCTGCGTTGATGGAGGCCCTGTGATGGGGCTTCAATGGGGGTGTCATCAGATTCTTCTTCTGAAGTGTCTTTGGGGTTCGGGTTGGCTCACGGACCCCCTTGGCTGCTTCCCAGACGTCCGTGCGAAAGTAAGGAGAGATAATTATTGCATGGCAGGGGACTGTGGAACAGGGGAACTCACTCACAGCATAGTTGTCTGATGGATGTTGCGCTGCTGGATCTTCACTTGGTTGAACACCACCATAGATGGGATGAGGAGACTTGGGATATTTCAGAGTGTTCAGAATAAGTACATTCCTACTATAAAGAAAAATTCTAAAGGGGAGGACCCACCATCCGTGGTTAACTAGGGATGTTAAGGAAAGCATCAAACTTAAGGAAAAAGCATACAACTCCGCAAAGATGACTGGCAGGACAGATGATTGGACAGAATATAAAGAACAGCAGAGAATGACTAAAAGGTTAATCAGGAGAAAGAAATTAGAGTATGAGAGAAAGCTAGCTAGAAATGTAAAAACGGATAACAAGAGTTTCTAAAGGTATTAAAAAAGGAAAAGAGTAAGTAAAGTGAGTGTTGGTCCTCCAGAGAGTGAAAATGGGGAGTTAATAGCAGATAATAAGGAAATGGTGGAAGGAATTAACAAATATTTTGCTTCTGTGTTCACTACAGAGGATGCAAAAAATATTCCAGTAATAGCTGCAAACCAGGAGGTGATGGGAGAAAGGAACTTGGTGAAATTGAAATCACTAGGGAAATGATACTGAGCAAATTGATGGGGCTGCAGGCTGGCAAGTCTCCAGATCTTGATGGACTACATCCTAAGGTCTTAAAAGAGATGGCTAATGAGGTAGTCGATGTGCTGGTATTAATTTTCCAAAATTCGCTAGATTTTGGAAAGGTTCCATCAGATTGGAAAGTAGCAAATATAACCCCTCTATTCAAGAAGGGAGGGAGACAGAAAACAGGAAACTATAGGCCAGTTAGCTTGATGTCTGTCGTGGGGAAGTTATTAGAATCGATCATTAAGGAGGTTATAGCTGGGCACTTAGAAGAACTCATGGCAATCGGGAAGAGTCAGCATGGTTTTGTGAAAGGAAAATCATGTTTAATCGATTTATTGGAGTATTTTTTGAAGGAGTAACATATGCAGTGGATAAAGGGGAGCCTGTACCATACTTGGATTTCCAGAAGGCATTTGATAAGGTGCCACATCAAATTATTACAGAAAATAAAAGTGCATGGTGTAGTATTAGCATGGATAGAAGATTGGCTGACTGGCAGAAAGCAGAGAGTATGCATAAATGAGTCTTTTTCTAATTGGCAGGATGTGACGAGTGGCATCCCACAGGGGTCTGTACTGGGGCTTCAACTTTTTATGATTTACGTCAATGACTTGGATGGGGGGAGTGAAGGCATGGTAGCTAAATTTGTAGCTGACACAAAGATAGGTAGGAAAGTATGTTGTGAAGAGGACATGAGGAGGTTGCAGATGAATATAGATAGGTTGAGTGAGTGGGCAAAGATCTGGCAAATGGAGTTTAATGTGGGAAAATGTGAAGTTGTTCACTTGGTGGCAGGAAGAACAAAAAAGCAGAGTATTACTTTAATGGAGAATGGCTTCATAATTCTGAGGTGCAGATGGATCTGGGTGTTCTAGTACGTGAGTCACAAAAAGCTAGTGTGCAGGTACTGCAAGTAATTAAGAAGGCTAATAGAATGCTATCCTTTATTACGAGAGGGATTGAACATAAAATTAAGGATGTTATGCTTTAGTTATACAGGGCATTGGTGACACCGCACCTCAAATACTGTGTGCAGTTTTGGTCTCTTTATTTAAGGAAGAATGTAAATGCATTGGAGGCGGTTCAAAGGAGGTTTACTAGATTGATACCTGGAATGAGAGGGTTGTCTTATGAGGTTGGTTGGATAGGCTGAGCTTGTTTCCATTGGAGTTTAGAAGAGTGAGGGGTGATTTGATTGAAGTATACAAGATCCTGAATGGCCTTGGCAAGGTAGATGTCGAAAGGATGTTTCCTTTTGTGGGTGAGTCCAGAACTAGGGGTCACTGTTTTAAATTAGGGGTTGCCCTTTTAGGACAGAGATGAGGAGATATTTTTCTCTCTCAGAGGGTTGTGTGACTTTGGAATTCCCGGCCTCAGAAGGTGGTGGAGGCGGAGTCATTGAATATTTTTAAGGCAAAGGTAGATAGATTCTTATTAGGCAAAGGATGAAAGGTTATCGGGGTTAGATGGGAATGTGGGAATCGAAACACAAGAAGGTCAGCCATGATCTTATTGAATGGCGGAGCAGGCTCGAGGGGTCGAATGGTCTACTCCTGTTCCTATTCCTCATGTTCTCATGTTTTTAGGACAGGATCCGCAGGGCAAATGAAGATGTGTGTGTGAGAGAGTGAATGGTGACATCCCTTGACTGGCAGTGAGTGAGATCCCTTTGGATGTGTGATGGGTTTGTGAGTGTGTGAGTTGAGAGTGATGAGAAGAGTAACTTACCCTGGCGGAGCAGAGGAGATGATCATTCATCCTCTTCCGGCACTGGAAGACTGTCCTCTTTTGCAGGGTGCTGGCGTTGACCACCCCTGCCACCGCCTCCCATGCTGGATTGGTGACCTTGCTTGCTGGTCTTCACCAAGAGCAGGGGTAGAGGACTTGGTGGTGGGCCTCCGCTGCATCAGTGGGCACTGGAAAGGGGCGTCACTAAATTTGGGGGCTGCATGTTTCATCCCTTTGACAGCCATCAGCAACTTCCTGTTGCTTGAAGAGTGTCAGCCCTGTGCAGGGGGTGCCCTTTAAATATGGTGCCCTGTTTACTGAAGGCATGAGGTGATGCCAAGGTGGACAAATCAGAGGCTGCCCTGCCAGCGACCTGGCGTGTTTCCCGGGAATGCATAATGAATGAGGTGCGAATGGGGCGATATGGCGTGAAAAGCCGCCACTGTGGCTGTGGGGGGGGTGGGGGGGAGTAAAACATCCTTTTCCTGCCAGCTACCACACAGTGCAAATCTGGGGCGATTCTGCCCTGGATTTATGCTGAGCTTCCACCAGTTACAGTGTGGGACAATCCCAAGGGAAATCCTTCTGCCCAGAAGCTGTGGTAGGGATTCTATGGATTAGTTAGAACAAGCCTGAATGGGCTTCCTCACCTGTATCTGGTCTTGTGAATACATTGAATTCTAGCTCAAATATCATTAAAATAAGGTACATCTACTCACAATGTTAGATGAAGCTGGAAGTTTAATCCTTACTTAGCAGATCACAGCTTACTTCATCCATGATAGTCTGTGATGCGTGAAAGTTTCCCATAGATACAAGAAATTTTATTATAGTCTAAGCTGGGCCAGCTGATCACAAACCATGTCTCTGATGATATTCTGTCAACAAGCATCACTACTGAGTTTCTCCATGTGTGGTACCAATCAGTGGGCTAGGTCATTCAGCTATTCTAATGTGGGCTACTTGCATATTCGTACCATCATAAACCATAAACTATACATTGTATTGTCAGATAAATGTAATTTAATGGTTCCATAGCGGCCCAGCAATATTTGTTTGCCCATTTGTGATATCGGGGATTGAAGAACAAGACTGAAGGCCCAGTTTCTCCATTGACAAGCCTGACCTCAATTCTGTACTTTCATGCAGTGCAAATAAAAAATCACCTCTCTCAACATAGAACTGCTTTGGTGAAGAACTTGCCTACATTTTTGTGCTGAAATGAATAGAAGGAGAACCTAACAGATTTTATATGGGGTGTGTGATGTTCATTTCTTCGCTCTGTCCAGATAAGGGTTAACACCCAGGTGTTAAGCACGAAAATCTAATCCATAGGGAGCGCCTTGTTTTCAGCTGTTGTTTAATGGCAGTAACTGTGGCGTTGAATATGAATGCTGAGAGAGAATGTAGCAGTTTTCTGCACTTTTTTCTATTTTTCATCACAATAAAAAAGGGAATAAAACCTGTAATGAGGTTTAGTTGAACAATCTGCTTTAACTTGGTATGGTATTTTAATGAGCTTTTAAAGAAGAGAAATAGTAGTTTTTTTTCTGCTGAGAATAAAAATATCCAAGCAAGGGTTAGGTTGCCCACTGAATTACACTTAATTCAATAGTGAAACAACTAAATTACTGAACAAAATGTTATTGAACACGGATTGCTATATCACTGGATCAGCAACAACAATGGTGGGGATGTGACTGCTATGAGCCTCAATTTCACTGAAGACTAAGTACCAAACTACCAGTGTTCAATCTTGCAGCTCTCTGACTTAACTAAGGGCACGGCAGAGGTAATCGCACTAATAGTGAAGGTGAATTAATTGCAGATAATAAAAGCCTTTTTGGATAAACCTTGCTTTGGTGAACCAAATTCTAACAATGGATTAATTTCACGGTAATGCCAAAGCAGTCCTTGCAGGCTAATGTATGCTCTCCTGCTTTGAATGCACTCTTTCAATGGCATTTCAGCCAATTCTAAATCATACAATCTAACCTAACAGACCTTATCTTCCTTGGAAGGAAGGAACCTCTGAGACTGTGAAGTTGAATGATTTGAAATTTGTTGTTGTGTCTGATTTAAATTTTTCCGCTAGGTGGCTTCCTAAAGTGCTTCTGAGCTAACTACATTCAAAAAAAGAATGATGCTGCAGGAGCAAGGTGTAAGGAGTCCTTTACAATTCTGGTGGCCTACATCCAAAACACCCTGGGTGGAGTTTGCCGTGCCTGCTGGCACCGGGCGTGTTTGACGGAGTGAGCAGACAATATCACAACGTTGTGAAACCAATTTGTAATTGTTCGCTCTGCCCCTCAATGGCGGGCTGCATTTCCCACCATCAGGCGTTGGGAACCTCATTGTAATACATCTGCATCTGATCATAAGCCCAGCTCACTGGAATCATACCCCCCACTCTGGATCATCTGAGCATGTATTCATGATTGCACACCAACGTACTTCACAACTGAACATAAGCGATGTGCACCTGGTGAGCTGCACTTCACTTGGGACTTGTTTGCCTACCTTGCTTCAGGCAGCACTCGTGGTCATCAGTGCCAGGCTTCGCAGGCATCACCACATCACCTTTAGGGGGCCTCATGGGCAGGCACCTACTTACGAGACCAGCCGTAAGGTGGGGGTGACTTTTCAACGGCTGCAGGGCTAGGGGAAGGGGAAGGGGGAGAAGTGGCTTCAGGCAAGGGTAGAGGCTGCAGGGCTAGGGCATTACTCTGGAAGTGGGGTATCCCAGGGTGTCTGTGGGGGCACATGTTGATATGTGCAAGTGGCCTCAAGAGGGTGAGGGCTGAGGAGGCAGTCGCCAGAGGAGATAAAGCCAGATGGAGTTGTGAGGGTGTGTAAGAGAGAGTGAGTGGTGATGTCCCTTGAGCTGGCAGTGAGTGAGGCGCCAGTGAATGTGTGATGGCCTTGTGAGTGTGTGAGTTTAGAGTGATGAGCTGGTTGCCTTACCCTGGCTGCACGGATGAGATCATTCATCCTCTTTCTGCACTGGATGACTGCCCCCTTCTGTTCTGTGTTGGCACTGACTGCCCCTGCCACTACCTCTCAAGCTGGGGTGGTGACACTGATGGGCCTCCTGCAGCCAGTGTGGGGGCAGAGGACATCATGGCAGACCCCCAATGGTGTCCAGAAGGCAACCCAGGGATGCATCACTGAATTGGGGGGGGCTGCTGTCTTCTTACCTCTCGGGGCCATGCTTTCAGTGCAGTAGTCCTGGGCTGGAAGCTCTGAGAGGTGTGCGGCCGGCTGCACTTTAAATATGGTGCCCGGCGTGAGGAAGTGGCGAGGTGGTGCCGTGGAGGGGGATTAAGAGCCCGCCCACCATCAAAAAGCCTGTTTCCCAGGAATGCATGATTAATGAGGCGGGATTGGGAGGATACAATGCGAAAACCTGTCATTGTGACCAGCAGGAAAAACATTCTTTTTCCCACCCGCTACTGCACTTAGTGCAAATCCGGGACAATTCCGCCCCCTGTCTTTTTCTCACTTCAGACGCTGTTTGTTCTAGTGTATTTCCAGAATATTTTGTCTTTTGAAATTATTTTTCATACCCATGACTTAATCAAGTCTTCTTGATTCCAGTGGATAGGGAGAGAGATGTTGGCTCCAAAAGATATGATATTGTCAAGCAGATCAAAGTGACTGAACATTACTATGTCATTTAGTTGGCTGTTGCCCTTTAACAACTCCTGGCCTCTGAGAACTCTTCCCTGTGAATTGCTACTCTCCCAGTGGGTCATTCTCTATGTTCTGGCAGCAACCTTATAAGATGTAGATTAACTGTCCTTGCACAATGGAAGAAGACCAGTTTGGAGTTCCAAGGATAGAGTCGGCACCAGATTTGTAACTGTCACAGCTCGTTGTATGGGGGCTGCTTCATTACTCCCCTCGCAATAATGTTTCAGTCATGGTTTATGTTAAGGTTGTGGAATATGGGAACATGGAGCAGTTTCACTGGGAAGACACCCAGCAGAAGATTGAGCCGTGATAACTTTGAGCAAACTGTGCTCTAGACTCTCCAACGCTCTGTGAGTTTTGCTCCTGAGTCACAATGCTATACAGCCCATAAAGGTCTACAGTCCAATCCCAGGCCTATACCAAACCAGCAGATGTCAGCAGAGCCACTACAGTTAGCACCAGAACCAGTGCTATAAGTGCATGTGTGTGGAAAGTGGGCAGACACAGGATTGCGTTTGACTATAATCCCAAAAACATCCTCCGCAACCACCCCCACCCCAGCCTCAACACCCTCCCCAGTCAAGTAGCTTACCAACACTCAGACATGGACTGACACCAGAGCTTGACTGGCAAAGAGCTAACACCTTCAGAAAGGCAGGAAGACTAAAAAAAATTTGAAAGCTTATGTTATGAAAGCAATAACAAGACAAACTCTGCCTACTGACCCAGTCTCTTTTAAGTGCTGCATTACTATTTGTTTAATGTTGCTCACCATTAAAGTTTATTCTTGTAACTTTGAATGATGTGTTTTTGATTCCTTTGTTCTTATACAGCATTAAGATCACTTGCTAAATCAATACAGATTACGCATTTGCAACGAGTTGATGTTAGACATTTAGCTGGGTCTGGGCAGACCTCATCCCTCCCAGAGAATCAAAGCAACTTCCTTTCATAAACTCATGTTGCAGCTGCCACTTGGCTCTGCAGTTACATCATATCTATCACTAGAGGGCAGTAACACATCATATTCAGATCCAATGCTGTGGTAAACCAGAGGGTGCGCTCTACAATTTGATCAATGACATTATTGTGACACTAGTGGAATATTTATATTGCCTAAGGCCCCTGGTATCATGTCATATTTCCCACTTATGTTGTCAGGTACTTTCTAACTGGCTGGAACAGGAGAGAATCTATTGCACTTGGGTTGTTGATCCAAGATCATGATTAACAAGCTGGAAAAGGGTGAAAGGAACAAAGGAGAGGTGAACCAGTGTGATTTGGCTGAGGCTAGTTGACTTAACCAATCGCTGCTTCCAGAGACATGGGTGAAAAACACCTCTTGTAGTCAGGTCTTTAATATCAACAAAGTTGGGGGGGGTGGGGGAGGGGTCACATAACAAAAAAAGTACATGGAACCAACCAGCAATGGAAACCATTTGGGGTTTTCCCATGTTGCAAACTGCTTATCTTATGTCTTTCTTAGTGAGTTGATCCATATTTCTCCATGTCCCTGTTGGATGGTACTGGGACTGGTTTAGGTAAGCTGTAGATTGCATAAAGGATTATTTTTGGACCTTCTCCTTTCTCCAACCCTGGTTTACTGCACATCTGGAATTCCTCATTCTTTCATCACTTGAGGTATCAGTCTTTCTATATTGATCAAAGGTATTTTCCCTTCCTACAGGAAGAATTTGTATATAGAATAGTGTTAAGCCCTCTGAGCTTTGTAAGATCATTAATTGTACGTAACTTGTTCTGGCCATGATAATATTGTTAAGGTGTTTGGCCTATTGTGTAAAAAACAGGCAAGCAAGCCAGCCTTTTTTGATGTGATTTGAATTGAAGCAATATTATTATTATAAAATTTTATGGCCCAGAATTTGTGGTTGAAATATTGGTGAAATTGTCAGCACAATCATTCCTGCACAAAACTGACAGCAATTTCTGGCATCTATACATGCACAGTTAAACATAGAAATTTGGAGGTTGCTGTCAGTGATATCCTGTTCCTGCACAGAGTATGCTGCTGCAACCTTCACAGATGTAATGAACACAGAATTAATGGTATGATGTGCACTGCAACTTTTTATGTATTATTCTCATTGCAAAGAACATTTGAAATGTTAAACCTGTGAATGAGGCACAATTGATTTTTTTAATGCCATACTTATGAACAATTACTTATGAACAACCTCTCTGGCCCTGAAAAACTATTTTTACAGGTATAGAGTCTCAATTTGTCACTCAGAATAACATTTAAAAATTCCATAATGTTTAAAGTAATAAAATATAATCTTTTGTAAAAAAGTTTGTTTCTGATATTTCAGCTTCTACCTTAATGCTATGTAGAGTGAGTGCAGAAAAGATTCAAGAAAATGGTTCCAGCTAAGGGGAGCTTCAGTTGTGTAGATAGAGTGGAGAAGGTTAGACTGTTTTCCTTGGTGAAGAGAAGGTTGAGAGGGGATTTGATAGAGATATTCAAAATCATGAGGGGTCTGGACAGAGTAGATAGGGAAAAACTGTTCCCACTGGTGGGAGGATCGAGAACAAGAGGGCACAGATTTAAAGTAATTGGCAAGAGAAGCAATGGAGACATGAGGAGAACTTTTTTCATGCAACGAGTGGTTAAGATCTGGAATGTACTGCCTGAACATGTGTTGGAGGCAGGTTCAACTGAGGCATTAAAGAGGGATTTGGATTGTTTTTTTAAAAAACAAGAATGTGCAGAGTTACAGGGAAAAGGTGGGGGAATTGCACTAGGTGAATTGCTCATTCAGAGAGCTGGCACAGACATGACGGGCTGAATGGCCTCCTCATGTGCTGCAACAATTTTGTGATTCTCTATGTTCCAATTTTTATTTCTCTTTTTGGAGGATACTTAAAAACTGCATTTCAGTCTGTGCTTTTTACTTTCTGGTTTGCTGTCTTTTAGAACTCTTCAGTCTGATTGGCTGATCAGTCTGCTTGATGACTTCACTCTTGTTGGACATCACAGAGCCCTATGGAGAGTGCCAGATTTAAAGTCACATCAGAAATGGGGAAAATTGATGCTCCAGTGCCTGCCAATTCTTTGCGTACAGATTTTTGAGGTCCATGATGAGTGCCATCCCTTAACCACTGGCTGCAAAATATGGGCAATTAAGGTAATTGATCTCGAATAAGCCAATAGAAGTTGGAATTCTCCCTGGGGTTCCATATGAATGTAGTTATGAATCTTTAATCTGAAGCAGGATTACTGAATTGGAGTTGTTGCAGGCTGGAATTAGATTTGGGAAACCTGAGACTTTCCCAGTAATGGCCCAGGGTGGAGTTAACAAGTTCTCCCTGTGCACCTAGCAGTCACCAGATTCAGCTTAATGGAAGATCCACATCATAGTTCTCTTCAACTATTGTTCTACCACTAAATATACAAAAACTAAAATTGTGCAATATTAACACTTCAGCTTGATAACCAGCAATTTCAAGTATCTTTCAATCCATCATGGCAATGGGGTTGAAGATTATTTGGCCCCCTAAACAACATGATTATAGCATTTGAAAATCAAAGGGAAACAGAGAGCACCTTCTATCTAAAGGTCCTTTGACATGGTGATGCTATCTTCTGTCTCCTGATTGACTGGAATGTAAGTGGGAAAATGGTCAAATGAAGATGTCAGGATCAGTATTGTGAAATGAGACACAACATGTGGCTTTATAGATGATTTAGATAGACTTCCTGTTGCCGGTAACATCAATCTTCCAATTCAATAGATTTTCATGTTAATTTCAGCGTTATGATGGTTTAATTCAGAATATCATCACAAGTGACAGTGTGAACGTGTTTAAGGGAATTACTGAATGTTTAATTCATGGACTTACCTACAATGTGATTCAGTAGAATAATAATATCTTAAATTAAACATGACCTACCATGTGATTCAGTAGAATAATAATATCTTAAATTAAACATGAAAGTATTTCCTAAATGTATTTGGATTTTCATTTGTAAATAAGAAAGAAATAAAATAGCATGGTTATTATTATAAATGTAAATTTATATTCAATCATTTGGAGGTCTGGGTATAAATACCAAAGTTTGGCATTGATAACAACACTGGCTAAAATGATTTAATGTAAATTTGCTCAGAATATGTTCTGCCCTCTGCCTTGGGTCTTTACAACTGACAGTTTTTTTGTTTAGATTGAGCTGTAATTGTTCTGAGCATGGAGAAAATATCTTTCCACAACTTGTACCAATATCAGAGTAAAATGTTTCCAAGCAGATGCTGCATGGATTAATAGCAGGGAAAATCTCTCCTTACATTGTGCCATTAACCACTCCCAGTTCAGGTATAGTCTAAAAGGTCTGACAGTTTGGACCCATATGAAGCAGTGGAAGTAAATCCAGGGGCTGGATTTTCCAGGCCCCGATCAGGCTGGAATGGAGGTGGGCAATTAAAAAAAAAAAATGGCCTCGACACTGCGTGGCTCTAAGACCCATCTCCGTTTCCATCCTGCTGGACCTTCCTGAGATCCGGGGAGAGATCTGGCCTCCGAGCAGGTCCACAGCTATTCAAACAGCATTGAGGGCCTATTAAGCCTTATTAATTGTGTCCTTAAAAAAATTTCCCATATTCCCACTAGAAGGCTATTGGTTATCAGCTACATGGAGATGAGGACTATGTATGGGCTACTCATGGAGGCAGCAAGAGTTTAAGAAGGTAAGTGAAAATGCTTTTCAAAGGTTAAAGGGCTTAACTCTCTGAAGTTAAAGTTGCAGCAGCCCATTACAGATCAGGGGAGGAGTCAGCATTAAGAACTTTGCCAGTTTGGGGGGGTTGTCACCCTCCTGGCATCATGTAGACATTGGAGCAGTGGGTAAGAGTGTTTGGACTCCCCCTGAGCACTAGGACAGCCAGCAGTCTCAGACGATGGCTGCCTTTGGTGTCAGGAAATCCACCTACATTCCTGCCCCCATTGGACAGGAAACCCATTTCCATATCAATTAAGGGTTCAATGTCAGGAAAATCTGAAACTCTGTCACTTTCTCACAGAAGGTGGGTTCCTGACACAAAAGCACACCCAGCTCCTGTTTCTCATCTCCAAGGTAAAAACCTGCCCCAGGTGTCGAGATGCCCCAGGCACCTACCCCACTGCCAGCCCATGGCTGGGAGATCTCGAACCAGGGAGCACAGGATCAGAACAAGGGACAAGCCATTTAAGACTGAGATGAGGAGAAATTCCTTCACTCAGGGGGTGATGAATCTTTGAAATTCTCTACCACAGGGGTCCATGGAAGCCCAGTCATTGAGCATGTTCAAGACAGAGACCAATAGCTTTCTAGATACTAATGACATCATGGGAAATGGGGATAGTGCAGGGAAATTATGTTTAGGTAGACGTCTAGTTGAATGGCACAGAGCAGGCTTCAGGGCCTGAATGGCCTATTCCTGCTCCTACGTTCCTATGTTCCTAGCACAATGGGGAAAAAAAATGAAAACAGAAAAGGATGGAAATACTCAGCCAGTCAGGCAGCACTGGTGGAGAGAAACAGAGTCAATGGGCCAGGTTTTGTGGTCCCAACTTGGGCTCGCACAGGGTTGGGCGGGAGTAAAGGATGGTGACCAGAGCATGGATACGGAAGTCCCGCTCCATTTCCACCTCCAGCTATTTTCAGCAGAGTGGAAAAGGGAGCGGGATGGAAACCCCGCAAGCTGCTGCTTAGAAGTTGCCAGCACTATTCTAGAAGTGGGCATTTCAGAACTTCTGCAATTTTCATGAAAGCAGTCGCATTTTGGAAGCCTTTTTTAAATCACACCCGCTGAGTAGAGATGTGAAGCGTCGATTGGACGAGGGAGGAGTATAAAAGGTGAGTAAAAATGGTGTTGTCTCCTTTACAGTTCAGCATGAAATGTAGCCTGACCTATATCTATGTTTTCTGAAGTGAGTGATGACATTTCTATGATTGAGAAATGACCATTGAATAATGTGGTTACCACATTGTTCCTTTTGACAACTGGCAAGCTGTCAAGTGAAAGTACAGCATTGTAAAAGTGGAAAGGTCTTTAGATGCACTAGAATAGATCATCCACTGGATTAAGTGTTATTCTGCATTGCACAATGTGGAAAGTGTAGTCCAGTGTGAATTCAAACATTAATTGTTGAAAACTTTCCCATGGCTTTCATTCATTCTTGAAAGAACAGTTCAGCCAACTATTTGTTTGTTTGAAAGCTTTGACAGCCATCTGAGCTTTTGCTTGTCTCCAAGGATTTGTTCACGCAGCTGTGCTGGGAAATGTAATTTTAATGGTTTGGTTGCCTTCGAAACCACAAATAGATTTTGCAGTGCAGCTTTTGTTTACACAGCTGTCCTTGGCACCATGAGGTTGTTTATTTTGACAGATTTATGAGCTTATAAGAGAATATTTTTCCAAGTGCCTATCTAAATGATTTTTGTTTAGTTTGACAGATCTATGAGCTTCTAAGAGGATAATGGTGTTCAAGTGCATATTCAAGTGATATTTGATTATTTTGACAGATTTATGAGGTTTCAAAAGACTTCCAAATAGGGCTCATGAGTTCTGTTCATAAAGTGGATACTTAGTGATTGGGTTAGGGGATAAGGGGAGTGAGAGGGAGTGAGGAGGGTGTGAAGGGGTGAAGGGGTTGAAAGGGTGACGGATAGGGGATGAGGAGGGAAGAGGGGGTGTGGGGGGTGAAGATGGTTGAAGGGGGTGAAGATTACAGCTGCAAAAAAACTCAAGATGCTCAACAACATGCAGGATGGGCCAGTCCACTTTATTAGCACCCTTGCCACCTGGAATTGATATCCAAATTCTCCAAATTCAACACAAAAAACTGTGCTGGTTCAAGGAGTAGGCCAACCAACCAACACTTTCTAAGAGCATCTAGGGGTTAAATGTGGAGCTTCATCAGCATTTCCCATATCCTGAAAACAAAAGAAAAATCATTTCACATTGACTTTTAACCTTGATGGAGAAAAAACTTTTACTCCATCCATATGGCTTGAGTTCCAATTCAGTTCCAGGGCTGAAAGACTGCACGCAGTTTTAGGTTCCACATTACAGGAAGAATATTGAGGCACTAGCGAGGGTTCAGAACTAATTCACAAGGATGCTACCTTATATGAGGAAATATAAATATGAGGAAAGGCTTAAAAATCTTGGATTAAAAACAAAAAATATTGGAAATATTCAGCAGGCCATACAGCATCTGTGGAGAGAGAAACAGAATATTAACAGCCCTGATATGTTCTGGGGTGGGGTTTCAGGCCTTTAGGGCAGAATTTTTAGCTCAGCGGGCGGGCATGTGCCCAACCCACTTGAGCGTTAAATAAAGTGCGCTGACGTTGGCTGAGCGATGGAGACGGAGGCGCGCCCGCCATTAATTAAGTGGCCAGTTAAGGCCCTTGAGACACCAATTGTCTCTGACTTTACGCAGCCCGTGCGATTTTCAGGCCGTCGCACGGGCAAATCGGGCAGGCGGGCAGGTCACAATGGGCAGCGGCATTGCCAACCAGACTTGGGAAGTGGTGGCAGTGGTAGTCAGCGTCAATGCCCTGCAAAAAAGCACAACCACCCAGTGCCACTACAGGATGAATCGTCTCATCCATTCCACCAGGTTAAATCACTCTTCTCATCACTCTCAACTTACACACACACAAACCCATCACACATCCACAGGGATCTCAAAGCTCAAGGGACAATACCACTAACTCTCTCACACACCCTCACATCTCCATCAGGCTCATATCCTCTCGAGTTCACATCGTCATTCCTGTCCAGGGTGCCACTCACCACACAAACATTCCATGTAGTGCCATGTGTCCTGCTCACACTCTCTCCATCTGTTTTCATGCAGGAGAAGCCTTACATCACCTACCCTCCCCCAGTCACTCATTTCCTCTTACCCATCACAGTTGATTCCCCCAGCATCACCTTCCACCTCCCCTCTGTTACCTACCAGCCATAACCCTTTTCTTTCGGGGATGTCCAGGTGAATGTGCACGTTCCCTTCCTTCCTGAAAATCCCACCCTTCCCCGAACCCCTCTTTCCCACCCCCAGGGTCCGCGTCTGCCTCTGGGTCCCCGTCAACCACCATTGCCGTCCCTTCTAAACCCTCACCGTCCCACCCTACTGCCTCACTCTGCGTTCGGTCATTCTCACCCTTCATACCACGTCCACCCTCAGTTCGCTCCCCAGGAGGCAGACATGGACCCATCTGACCCCTCGCGTGCACGTTCACCTGCAAGTACCCCTCTGCGCACCCCTTCCCCTCTCCTCACCCCTTCGCCTCTCCGCACTCCTTCTACACCGGAACCCCCCCCCCCTCCCACCCCACACCAATCTCAGTCCTCCCACTCCCTCCGGAGCCCCCCCCGCTTAGTCCCTCCTCCTTCCTCACTCCTCCCTGACTGACTTTTTACTCCTTCCTCCCCGCCAGACACCCTCCCCTCTCCGCACCCCTTCATCCCCTGGCACACCCTCCCCTCTCCCCGGACACCCTCCCCTCTCTGCACCCCTTCCTCCCACTGGACACCTTCCCCTCTCTGCACTCCTTCCGTTGCACCTTCTACCCCCCTTACACCTACCTTCCCAGTTGCTGTCTTCTCCCTTGTTACCCCACTTCTCCCCTGTTCTCCCTCCTGCCCATCCCATCCTCCCCCCTCCCAACCTCATCCCATCCTGACACCTTCATTCCCTCCCTACAACATCACCCATCGACACCTCTTCCATTCCCAGCTGATACTAGCCCTTCCTCTCCCACCCCCAAGATCTTATCCGTTGTGCGCATCAATGGTGACTTTCCAACTTCCATAGGCTGCTTCACAACAGAGCCATGTCCATGAGAATCCATGTAGCGTGCCATGGGCATTCCTCCAGTGTGCCGTTGGTGTTGGGCTTCAGCATCTTCTGCTCCTCAGAGCAAAGCCCTGGCAGTAAGTCCCAACTTCTGCTTGTAACACTTCTCAAGACATGTTTTGCACCGGCGTGTTTTCCTGCCGACATGGGTGGACGATCCAGTGCGGGGAGGGGATGATTCCAGCGGGCAGGCCTAATAATGATATGCTGGTGTATTACAATGAGGTTCCTGATGTCAGATGGCGGAGAATGGGCCCGCCAACTGCCGGCTGAGCGGACAATCCCAAAGTAGTTTCACATCACCGAACACGACCGACGCTGGCGGGCAGGGAAAGTCCTGGCCAATTGAGTTCAGCAGACCATAAGACTTGGCAAGAGTAGCCAGTTCAATAGCAGCGTTCACTCTATGGCACCTGCACTGCTCCTCCTCTCCAAGGTTACGATCAGAGACAATTCATAAAAGCTGCTTCCTTTGAAGGCAGAGTAACATGGGGACACAAGAGTGCACCTGAATCAATCCAGAATCTGCACTGAATACCAGCAGTAGAGAGCTTCAATCATCACGACTTTTGATGGTGTAGCTCAGTAAGTGCCATCGATTATAAGATGATCTTTTATCCACATCACACAATGAAGCAGCATTGCTGGGTTGATGATTAGGTTGTAGGATGTCTCTAGCTTGCCCACTGGTACTGCAGCAGAGTTTCTGCAAGGCACTGGTCTGGATTTCCTCAATGTGATTTACACCTTTAAAAAGGTCTAACATTTACTAGTGGACTCTAAGTGGACATAGACAGATGTTCCCTGGGTATGCTCATGTGCTTATCCATTGATGTAGGCACTGGTGTAAAACTGGGACAAGATGAACTTCCTTGTTTAAAATTGATCCTAAACTGTTCTAGCACTGTAAGCATGCTGGAAACTCATGTTCCAAAGGCCATATATTGTGAAATGTCACTCCTTATTACATTCCTCTCCCGGTTCATACAGTGCTATGCAATGTCCTTTCTATTTGATATATGAAGTCCTGTACATGAATATCTGCTGCTGATATGGCACTTAGCGTTTTAATGGGAATTCCTATATATGCAGAGGCTAGTTAGAAATAGCTTGAGATAATAAATAGTCAATGCTAATTTGTATAATAACTCATTGAAGTTAACAAGGACAATTGTGTCTTAATGCTTTTATAAAGCCTTGATTTTTGAATGTCTTTTCAAAGAAAGAAAATCCAGAGAGACCATCAGAAACGCAGAAATCAATTTTACTCTGATTTGTTGAAAGGCACAAAACAGAAGCATTTAGCTCAGCTTTATCTAGCTCTAATTTCGTATAACTGTGCATTTTTTCTTTGACAGATGAACATGTTTGCTTAGCCCCTGATTGGTTAAACTGCGTCACCATTACAGTGAAGCATGCCCTCAATATTGAATTCTAACCAATGCTGTTATTGAGGACTTAGTTCTACCACAAAAGTAATCTCGCTGTGACTTTCTGCTATTTTAAAGAACAAATTATTAAGACAAATTATTGGCTCTGCAGTCCATTCGCTATTGGCAGCATTACATACTGAAAGATTCGACTGGTTTGTCAACCTACAATCCATAAATTTATTTTCTTGCCTGTGTTGTATAAATAGAGGTGCCTACCGGTGTGTCTGTGGTTGCTGCACAATCTACAGGGGCTTTTAATACTACTTTTCTCCCTTGCTCCTTTCCTGAAGGCATTGACACCTGCTGCAGGGTTGTTCCACAGACACAGTTCGCTGTTTCGTAATCCTTCCAGGTGGCCATCCTTCACATGTTGGCCTAGATACTGAGGGTTGGGTTTTCCCAAACCAGATGGGGCTGGAACAGAGGAAGGTGGGAGAAAAAAAGGGCCGCGGCACCACACGGTCGAAACTTCCACCTCTGTTCCCACAGTCAGCGGCTTTCATGAGGGCAGGGTCGAGTGTAGAACTTGGAGCTGACCCGCGCCTATTAAGAGCTAAATTGAAGCACTCAGTAAAGCCCATTTCTCAGGCCAGTGGGACTTTGCTTCAGACTTCAGGAGCTCTCACTGTTCAAACACAGTGAGGGCAGGTGTGCAGCAGGTTGGAGGCAAGTCAGCAAACAAGAAAACTTGTATGAAGGTTAGTGGCTTGCCATCTATTATGCGAAAGAGCTCACTCCCTGGAGTGAAAAGTTGCAGGAGCACATCAAGGGACAGGGGAGGAGGCAGAAGGCAGAACTTTGCCAACTCAGGGGGTCGTCGCCCTCCTGGCATTGCCTTGGCATTGGGTCATTGACCAAGGCTGTGTGGACCTCACCTGACCAACAGGAAGGGTGCAGCTGGAAATGGGTGCGACACCCACAAAAATAGAGGTTCCTCAAGCTGTGGAGCAGCAGCAGGCTCATGAGGAAGAAATACCTGACATCAGGAAGGCAGAGAAGAGACATAAGAGCCACCAAGAAAAAGGAGATATTACAGCACAGAATATACTGGAACAGGCAAAGCTATGTGGACATGCCAGAAAATCAGTGCCTTGAATTTCGACACTATTGGATCCTTCTAAGGCTCAGCTGCAGACCTTTGCATCATTTCACAGTTGGCTGTTCACTGCTGTATTTCTCAGGTGATGACGCCCTCTTTGCCAAGGCTAGAACTACATCAGATTTGTGACAGCTGGGGCTCTGCAGACTCAGAGGTTTCACTGCCATCGCTGGATTCCCTGAAGCGCAGGGCATTATTGGCTGCACCTGTGTTGCCATCGAGGCACCCACTGACTGGCCAGAAAGGTTCATTAACAGGAAAGCTTACCATTCCCTGAATGTGCAGCTGGAAGAAGAGCTTCCTTCATGTGTGTGCACACTTTCCCGGTAGCTACCATGTCATTTTCATTCTCCACCAGTCAAACCTTCTGCAGCCATTCCATTCCATCCCATTCCTGAAGTTCATGGATGGAACAAGGGCTATCCTTTGAGGAGATGGTTTCTCATCCTGCATTGGGCTGCTAAAGATCACTTTCACTCTATGACGGTCGGATGGTGCCCTGCAATACACACATGCCAGGGTCTCTCGAATGGTGGTGGCCTGTCGCGTTCTTCACAAAATGGACCAGCAAAGAGGAGTGACCCTTGAGGATGCAGAAACAGTGGAAGGTCTGAACTCATTGCAGCAAGATGAGAAGCTGGATGTGGGAGAGGGTGGGGGCAGGAATGAAAGGGAGCCTTCTGCTACAGGATTTGATCTGGCTGAACATGGAGGTGCCCAGGCCTGGGCTGTCAGAACGAGGTCTTTTCAGGAAGTCGTGAATATGAGGGATATTCTGATCCAGCTAATATACTTCAAGGCCTGAGGGATTTACCACACGGATGTGAATGCTTCAAAGCTGCACTTTGGCAATGAATGACAACTGTTCCTCAGGACTATGCCACCTTAACCTTACAGAGAGCTGCACTATTGCCTGAAGTCTTCACTGTCATTACTGAGGTGCTACTCATGTTTACACACTGTTATTACTGTTTTGCACCAAGTTGATATAATTATGCATCTGAAGATGACGAGAAGTGAGCTTATTTACAGTGTGCTCTTATTTGACTAACAACAGATGACATCAATGTGACACCACAGTGACCGACTTCGTGCTGTGTCTGATGCAGTGTCCTCCGCTCTTGGACACCTCAGTGCAGTGCTCTACTTGTTGTTTCGGAGGAGGTGGAGGCAGCCAGTCTCTGGCTTCACGGCTGTAATGACTGTGACAGCTGTGCTGGTCTTGGAGGGACCTATGGGAGTCTCTACTGGGCCTGCTTTGCCTGCATCTTTGCAGAAGCAGCCCTCATCACTGGGCTCTTGCTCCATAGATGCTCCCTCTGTCAGAGGGGCTGAAGAAGTCGAGGATGATGATGGTGTTGCGAGAGGTGTGGCACCGCATCCTTTTCAGACATATCCTCTGCTCTTGGTTTGTGCTCCTGCTGCCTGTGCCGCCGGACCACAGCTGGCATCCCGCCCACCCACCTCTGGGCCACCTGCGTGACTGTCCTGTCCAGCTTGCAAAGCACTTCAAGTATTCCATGGACATAGTTGCTCCTGTTCTGAATAGGTTGGTTCAGGCTGTGGCCCAGGCTACACAAACCACCTTTCATCCTTTGCAGGACATCATGCTGTTCTTGAATGCACCGCAGGTGCTATTGCACATGGCTCTCCATGAAGTTAGCCACCTTCATTGGGGGAGCTCAAGTGCTCAAAGCCCTGAGACATGGTCAAGTTCAATTGCTGCCCGGACTCCTCTATCCACTGGCTCAGGGCCCCCATAGCCTCAGTGAACTCTGACAGGTGGGAACACATCTGCTGCTCCTCCAAGTATCTACTCCCAAACTGTGACTCCCGAGGTCTTTCATCACTGCCCAGATGACCATTGCTGTGACTGTCTTCCCTGCTCTGAGGGGGCTATCCATAGAAGCATGTGCCTCAGACACCTCCTCCTGCACACTAGTTCAATGCTCTTCACTATCTCTAATAACATGGAAGGACCCACCATGGTGAAAGGATCTACATTGGTGGATTGTGCGCTAGTGAGATGTGGCGCAGTGTCCTTGGATATCTCTTCCTCCTCTGCCTGTCTGAGAGATGATTCTGGGGAAGGGGTTCTTTGGGTGTCACTAGGACCTGTGTGGAACACAAAATGAGCTCATGACAGTTAGCAGTCAAGATCCTGATGGTTCTGCAGTGCTGGGCCTTCCACACTACCCAGTGCTTGGCATGCTTTCAGATGAGATGTCACATTAACCCTCCAACAAACCCCCTAACAAACAACATGCGGACGGGTCTCTTCAGTGGCTGCAGCAATTATGGTTTTATTTAGTGGGTAATGTCCTTTTAAGAATAATACTTGTTAGGGACGATCACATGATCTGTAGTAACCAATAGGAGAGTAGCATGCTACCTCAGCAGTCAGTGTAGAGATAGGGTTCGATTTGAAAGCACACGTGTAGTTGCTGCTGAGTACGTTGTAAATAAACTTAATACTTCCACCCAAGAAGTGTCTTCCGTCAACTCTATCATTAATAGTACAACTCGGCCACCCTACAACAAACTGGTGACGAGGATAAAACAGGATTGAACAGAAGAAATCAAGTTAGAAAAGAATTGACACTGTACCTTGCCCAGTGATTGTAAGTAGCAAGCTCTGTTAGAATTGAAGAATTTATCCTCTTTCAAAATGCCACAATTTGGGAGAATTGATCCTTTTGAACTGGCCACAGATGATTGGTCTCAATACATAGAATGTCTCACATTCTTTTTTCAAGCAAATGAGATTACAGGAGAAGAGAAGAGCTGAGCAATCCTCTTGAGTACTTGTGGGAGCAAAACATACAGCCTGATTCAAAGTTTGACAGCGCCCAGTGCCCCAGATTCAAAATATTTTAATAAAATGGTTCACCTCGTGAAGGGTCATTTTCAACCCAAACCTAATGAAGAGGTTCAGGTTTAATTAGCGAAATAGAGCCCTGGGTGAGACAATTGCGTGTTACGTGGCAAGTCTGAAGCAGCTAATGGAACATTGTGAGTTTGGTACGATTCTGAATCACATGCTCAGAGTTCGTTTGGTGTGTGGTGTGAAGGAGGACACTATTCAGTAAAGATTATTGTCCAAAGTGAATCTGGATTTCAAGAAGGTGCTAGAGATAGTGCTGGCCGTGGAAAGCACAGTAACAGATTCAAAAGCAATACAGGGTGCGCAAAATGGCGCCATCCTCCACATCAAGTGGGAAACCTAGGATGAAAGTGACGCAAAAAAGTGAGACTCTGCTGAAAAGCAGAAAACAGCCCCCACTAACCAAAGAATAAAGAAAAATAACTTAGCAGCGAAATCGAAGAATAAATTTAATAGAGGTAGAAACAATCAATCTTTTAGCGATTGGCTGTTTAAAAAAATTGAATGCTACTATTGTCACAGAAATGGACATAGGATGAGGCAATGCAAGGAAAGATTCAAGTAGGCTTGTAAACAAAAGAAGCCCAATGAAATCTACAATGTAGAAGAGCCTGAAATAACAAATTCAGACATTTACTCGTTGTTTGATCTGAAAGTTGGAAAGACAGAGCAGAAATTTGTCACAGTGAAAGTAAATGGCAAGCCTGTTAAAATGGAAGTAGACACAGGAGCTTCCACTACAGTAATTGGGGAACATACTTTCAGATGTTTGAATAATGGTGAACATCAATTAAGATTGGAACGGACAGCAGCCAAGTTTAAAACTTACACAGGTGAAGACATTGAAGTAAAAGGCATAAGCAGAGTAACCGTCCACTATGGAAGCCAACTGGCACAGCTATCCATGATGGTGGTAGCAGGTGAAGGACCAAGCCTCCTGGAGCGAGACTGGTTAAAGGAGATCAAGTTAGAATGGTTCTAAATTTTTCAGCTGAGAGCAAGTGGGCTACCAGAACTACTTAAAAAGTATGCCACTGTCTTCATGGATGAACTTGGAAAAATCCAGGAACTGCAGGCCAAGATTTATGTTGTTCCAGAAGCAACCTTTGCTTCATGAAGGCGAGACTGGTCTGGCGAGAAGGCGCCCTGAGAGAAAATGTCGAAGCTGAGCTGAACAGGCTAGAGAAACTGGACGTCATACAAGCTGTTCAGTTCTCAGAATGGGCAGCACCCATAGTTCCCATCCTTAAATCTAACCAAAGCATCCGAATTTGTTGGGGCTACAAACTGACAGTTAACAAAGCAGCCAAACTGGACAGGTACCCTATTCCAAAAATTGAAAACCAGTATGCCAAGCTGGCAGGAGGGACACATACACAAAGCCTGACACGAGTCATGCTTATCAACAACTAGAGTTGGCTAATGCGTCCTGGGAATTTGTCACAATTAATACCCCACAAAGGGTTGTACCAATATACATGATTGCCTTTTGGCATCTCCTCAGCTTGTGTCATCTTTCAGGGAACAATGGAAAGTTTACTGCAGGGACTGCCCCAGGTTGTAGTCTATTTAGCCGATGTATTGGTGACAGGATTCACTGAAAAAGAGCATTTGGAAAACTTAGAAGAAGTCTTAAAACGTTTATTGCAAGCTGGAATGCGTCTAAAAAAAGAAAAGCGCACGTTCCAAGCAAGGGAGGTAATCTACTTGGGTCACTGGGTGGATTTACACCTGGTTGAGGAGAAAGTGAGAGCCATAAGAGAGGCACCTGCGCCAAAGAACGCCTCAGAGCTCAAATCATTCCTGGGAATGATCAACTATTATGGGTGATTCTTACCCAATTTGTCTACAGTGCTGGCCTCCCCTGCATTCCCTACTCAAAAAGAACCAACGTTTGTCTTGGGAGGTGCACAGGAAGAAGCTTTCATAAATTTGAAACAATTGTTGCACTCACCCAATCTATTAGTGGATTATGACCAGATGAAAGAATTGGTGCTGACATGTGATGCATCTCCTCTCGTAGTGGGAGCAGTGCTATGTCATTGGATGGATGACAGCATGGAACGGCCAATAGGTTGTGTATCAAGGACACTCACCACAGCGGAAAAGGGATACTCACAGATAGAAAAAGAAGGCCTATCCATCATATTTGGTATCAAGAAATTTCACCAGTACGTACCCGGCTGCCATTTTACAATCGTTTCAGACCACAAACCACTGTTAGGTTTATTTAGTGAGGAAAAGGCTATACCTCAGCAAGAAAACAACGATGGGCCTTAATTCTGGCAGCATACGAATACATTTAATACATAAGCCTGGCAATCAAATCACAAGCACCTTAGTGGTTTGCCTTTACGAGAAAATGATGAGCACGTCCTGGTTCCACAGGAACTTGTTTTACTGTTAAATTTCTTAGATTCCTCACTGGTATGTGCTCGACAGGTCAGAGACTGGACAAGTTGGGAGCCAGTCCTATCTCAAGTATGAGAACAAGTGCTACATGGTTGGTCACAGTAGCCCCTATCTGATGAAATGAAACTGTACTTCAACAGAAGACATGAAGTAACCAGCCAGGCTGGCATCTTATTGTGGGATGCATGAGTGATAGTTCCTCCAAAGGGAAAGAAGCTACTTTTAATTGAACTACACAATGCCCATCCAGGAATTTCCCGAATGAAGACCATAGCACGCAGCTATCTATGGTGGCCTGGGATGGATGGCAAAATAGAGAGTTTAGTAAAGCACTGTGTGCAATGTCAGCAACTGCAAAAGTTGCCAGTGACAGCTCTGTTACACCCATGGGAGCGGCTAGGTAGGCCCTGGGTGCGGTTACACATTGACTATGCTGGACCTTTCCTGGGAACAATGTTTCTGCTCATTGTCGATGCCCATTCAAAATGGTTGGATGCATATGAAGTCACCAACGTCGGGTGCTACAATTGAGAAACTACGTCAGAGTTTTGCCATTCACAGACTACCAGAAGTAGTCATTTACGATAATAGCACGGCATTTATGAATGCTGAATTTCAATGGTTTATCAGCCTCAATGGTATCATTCATGTGAAAACTGCACCATACCAACCTTTCTCAAACGGACTGGCTGGAAGCGTGGTTTAAATTTTGAGGCAGGAATGAAAAAGCTAACTGGGGCTTCCTTGGCAACCAAGCTAGCACACTTTCTTTTTCATTACAGGACTACCCCTCACACAATAATGGGTGCCACACCTGATGAGCTATTGTTGAAACGCTGCCTCAGGATGAGATTGAGCTTAATAATGCTGAATTTAGAGGGGAAGGTGGAAAGGAGTCAGGGAAGCCAGAAAACTAGACACGACTGGCATAGTCGTGAGAGGAAATTTACCGTGGGAGAGGCAGTATACGGGGAAGGACCTGGGAAGGACGTGGTTACTGGGTGAAGTAAGTGCAGTGACTGGACCTCTATATTACCACATGGAGGTGGAAGGCCAGATCATCCGTAAACATGTGGACCATTTAACGAAGAGAGAGGCAAATGATCAAAATTTGGTTCCACCAGTGGCCATGACCGGGTCTGCGTTTCCTGTTGAGGATACTCAGCCCAGGACTGACATGTCTGATGTTCCTGTAAGAGTTGAGGATACAGAACTGCAAGTGCCCACTGAAGCACCTGATGTTCAGGCAACTCTGGAAAAGAAGGTGCCTGACAAAGAATCTGAAGTTGTGGAGCTGCAACGTTCCACATGTACCAGGAAACCACCTAGAAGACTGAACTTGTAAATTCCTTACCCAGTGTAAATATTATGTTGTTTTGAAAAATATGTACTTGTTAATATATGTATAGCTGAGTTAAAGGGGGAGGAATGTAGTAATTATGGTTTATTTAGTGTATAATGTACCTTTAAGAATAATACTTGTTAGGGAAGATCACATGATTTGTAGTAACCAATAGGAGAGTAGCCTGGGCTACCTCAGCAGTCAGTGCAGAGATAGAGTTGGAATTGATCGCACACGTGTAGTTGCTGCTGAGTATATTGTAAATCAACTTAATGTTTCCACC
Organism: Cetorhinus maximus; assembly: GCF_964194155.1. Classification (NCBI taxonomy): domain Eukaryota; kingdom Metazoa; phylum Chordata; class Chondrichthyes; order Lamniformes; family Cetorhinidae; genus Cetorhinus; species Cetorhinus maximus. The sequence continues at coordinate 40,896,758 of NC_135900.1, forward strand.
CAAAAAGTGTCTGCAGTTCAACTCTATCATTAATAATACAACTCAGCCACCCTACAACCGTGGCAATTGCACCTGGAATGTCAGTCTCACCATCACCAACTTCTTCCAACTGCATCACCCATACAATGCCCAAGGCTGCCTCCTCTGTCGCCCGGAGAGGTATCATGAGGAACCTTCCTCCACTGGTTTTAGCCACCTCTCGGGTGTTATACACCTGTTTCTCCTGCAAAGATAGGACAGAGAGGAAGCTAAGGTACTGCAGTCCTGCATGGAGAATGGCACTTCCTCCAGAACATTAGAAGCGGCATGTTGCTGTAATCACATATCACCAGAAGAACTATGCATCAGAGCGTCTCCAAGGACTGAGGGAATGTATTGGGCACAAATTTCCCCAAAGTTGAGGAGCAGTGTGCACCTTCTGCCTCCTCAGCTTCTGTGAGTGTTGTAGGGTCAGTGCTCAAGACCCTGGTCCATATTTTGGAGTCTCACTCACCTTTCCTGCCCGAATACGCTTATTAAAGCACTGCATCCAAGTTCGCCGAACCGCTCTGGTGGCACTGACTAGGTTGCTTGATTTCTGGCCAAGCCTTCTTGGTTGTGGCTGGAGGCATTTTTTAACCTTCCCAGAAGAGGATATGTCCTTTGCCTCCCTTATAGCCTCCACAAGTAACTGAAGGTCAGATTCTGAAAAGCTGGGGTCAGTCCTGCCCTGCCCCTCCTGGTTACTGGTTTGCTGTGACATCCTGGCATTGAAGTGGAAGAGCTCCAGAAGTCAAATATGTTTTTGCTTTATTGAGAGCAGCTACCATGAAACATGACAGGAATGTGAGCAGCTGGTCAACTGTAGGCAATAGACGTGTGATGGGTGCCTCAAGTGTAAGAGTGGTTGCCCCACTGTTAATATGTGCAGGCTATCACGGAATGGTTTCCTGCTGTGTGACAAGGTTCATAAGTAGCTGGCCTTACTGAGCTCTTTCCGCGCCTGGGATGGTGTGCAGTTAGCTGTGCACAAGGCATCGTTCACATCTTTCAAATTTCCACATGGGCTTATTGGGGAAAATCTATTTAATTCAGAGTCATATATCCAGAGAGCCCTCTCAAATGACTGGCCCCTGCATTTCCACTGCTTTACTGTCACTTGCATTATTTGTACAACACAGTCTTCACCCAAAAGCTAGAGAAAAGAGAAAAAGCAAAGGTCTACACTTCATCATTCATGTACCATATTTGGAAGCAAACTCTGAGCAAGCAAGAACTAATGCACGTTGCACAGGCTTTTCCTTTGAATTCTTGGCCCATTATGAGAATGGACTTTCCAGAGCACGTTAGAAACCAAATGCAGAGAGGAGATGCAGCAGAATATTTATTTAATACCGTCCAATCACTTGCCAGCACTTTGAGCAGAACTCTAACTGGAAGCCATAACAATGGTTGCCAAGGTGAGCCTTTTATCCTGCCCGCTCTGGGGTCGGCCTGCCTTAGTTCCCACCTTCTGCCTACCCTGTTCAGTTAGCACACCTGTCCCTGAGTTCATTAATGCCTCGACCCAGGAAATACCATCCAGTGCTGGTATTCCGATGGAAATAGGTTCACACCTCCTGTTTCCTGTCACTAATGGGAAAATCTGGCCCCGAGTGGCAATGGGCTACTCAGCTGGAGGGGCTACTACATCTGCCTCTGATCCTGTCTTTGCTCAACATCCACACCTGCGCATATTACAGGACAGGTCACTCAGTAGCTATCAGGAGTAAGCCTCCCAGCTTATTTCCCATTCTTGTCCAAGGGATGAAGATCCCAACTGCAACTTCAGAATTAATGCCTTGATTGATATCAGCTAACAGTAAAGCTAGTGATTGAACTTATAACCTTGTCTGCATTGCTTAATTTCATATTGATTTTACCAGTTAAGCCATCAGGGGAGCTAATTAGAGGTTTTTAAAAAAATGGTTGTATAATCCACTTGAGTTTCACACTCACATCGCTTTCTGATACAGTTATTTTATTACTTTTCCTTAAGTTTTACTTTGATTTGTCATGCACCCTGCCTGAGGCTCAGAGGTGACTTGGCAGATGACTTATACCTGGCTCTTTGCTTGTGTTGTGCTGTCACAGGGCAGAAGTTTAGCCTGAGGGAAGATAGGTCGACTGGACCCCTGAATCTTCAACATCCTCTTGTACCCATGTTGTTACTGCCATAGTTGCCAAGGAGCTATTCTTGGCTGGGTTTGTGATGTCAGACTGCTTGTCTAACATGCAGTCTTGGTGAGCAGCAATTTACAGCAGCTGAGCACTGGAAGACCAAGCCATGTCTTCAGCCCCTGGTACATACCCCATACCCTTGTTCCTAATTCTGCCCTACTCCCTGGCCACTGCTTCAAATGAAACAGATTGTTCACTGCCTCAGCACCATATCTGAACCTGAGCTGAGCTTCCAACATCACATCTTGTCCATCACAAAGACCACCTTCACCTACCTCAGGGAAGCGTGCTTGCACCGCTGCTGTACAACATCTACACGAATGACCAACCTATAGACGGTGTCACACACCGTTTTATATATGCTGATGACTTATGTGTCACTGCCCAAAGCACTGATTTTAACACCGTGGAGAAAACGCTTTCTGAGGCCTTGGAGGGACTAACATCCTACTATGAAGAAAACCACCTTCGCGCAAACCCATCAAAGACGCAAGTTTGTGCTTTCCACCTCAGAAACCGTGAAGCCAAACGCCAGCTTAAAGTAACCTGGTGTGGAGCAACACTGACGCATTGCAAGCACCCTATCTACTTAGGAGTCACCTTTGACAGATGCCTCACCTTCAAGAACCACATCGAAAAGACAAAGGCAAAAGTGAGCGCACGAAACAACATCCTGAATAAGCTCACTAACACAAAATGGGGAGCAAGCTCGAAAACACTGCGAACCAGTGCACTTGCTCTTTGCTATTCCACTGCCGAATACGCCTGCCCTGCATGGGAAAGATCTACTCATGCTAAGAAGATGGATGCCATTCCGAATGCAAGCTGCCGACTTATCACAGGTTGTTTAAAACCAACAAACACCAACTGCCTATATATCCTGGCGGGTATCGCTCCCCCTGATATAAGAAGAATGGTAGCCAGAAAGAAAGAGCGACTCTGTCAAACATCAGATGAGAGGCACCCTCTGCATGGTCATACACCTACACCCAGCCGCCTAAAGTCAAGGAAGAGCTTCATGAACAGTGTTGTTCCATTACAATCAACCGCATCTGAAGCCCGCATTGCCTTGTGGAAAGACTGGCTCGCCAGTCTTGAACAACCCCCAGCGATGGAAATTCTACCGGATGAAAGCCTTCCCCCAGGAGCTAATTGCAACTGGGCAACCTGGAAGTGCCTTAACAGACTTAGGACTGGTGTAGGTCGTTCAAAGGTGTCACTAAGCAAATGGGGATATACAACCAGCCCAACAACTTGTGAATGTGGAATTGAGCCACAGACAATGCAACATCTCCTGCAATGTCTATCGCTAGTGGAACCCTGCACTGTTGCAGATCTTGCCGAATTCAACAACAAGGTGCAAAAATGTGTCCGGTTCCGGCTGAGCCATGTATAGACTGTCTGTGGACACGATAAGATGACCTACCTCCATAACTCTGGTTGTCACAGACCCTACACTTCAGCTCATCTATTGCTGAAACCCTCATTCATATCCTTGTCATTTTCAGACTCAATTATTCCAATGGTCTGCTGTTCTCCAAGCCACCTTCCATATAAATTAGCTCATACAAAATATTGCTGCCCCTACCCTATCCTGCCCTGTCTGGTTGCCCATCACCCCTGTCCTCACAGACCTAATTGGCTCTGGGCCCCCCATTTCCTCAAATTTAAACTTCACAGCCTCACCCTTCTCTACATGTATAAACTCCTCCTGTACTACAACTCTCCATCTGCCCATACCTCTGACTTTTGGCCTCTTCTGTACCCTCAGCTTTTTCTTAACTGAAAAAGTGCAGCTGGGAATTTAATAATGGGTCTTCTGCTTGCTAGCTTCAAAATATTTTTTGTCGCACTGTGTCAAGCTGAGACATGGGCCAGGATTTTCCAGCCACTCGCCGCATCTGTCTGGCTGAGGGGAGACATGCCGCAGTGGGGCTGTTAAATCCTGGCCATGGGGATTGCTCATAATATCAAAGGGCATATTTTTAAGTTTAAGTGTATATTCCATATAAATCTCTGATACAATTCAAAGCCTTATTTGATCTGATCCGTAGGATTGAGCAAATTGCACCAAATCAGAGGGGGTGACACACAGGAGGCTTGCATTGTTCTCTTTGTCCTGTTTTACAACCCAGCAAGGTTCCTGTGGATTGGTTTTACAGAATGCCAAAGGCAAGGAATAGCTTTCCATTCAGGTATTGTAGAAAACACCTGAGCTTTTATTGAACATTATGATGTTCACAATAATCTTTTATTGCTGATTTAGCATGCGAATTCTTTCAGAAGATATTTAGCTGGTGAAGAATGATAATAGTTACCGACCAGGCAGGCCTGCTGGCAACAGTATGACATTGTTCTCTCACAGGCGCGGTCATAATGCTGTAAAACAGCATTGGAAATATCCACCATATTTATGCTCATTGATACCACACCTTAAACACTTAACTACTGCCACTTTTTATTATGTTTTATAACAAGATAAAAATTAATTTCCAGCTACTTCTACAATGCTACATAGAGCAGCACAAACATCATAGTACAATACTATCTTCAGCATAACAGAAAATATGACTATATAACAAACTCTGGCAATGACAAATAGAGAGTAATGGTGGTGAATGGTTATTTTGTTATTTTTCAGACTGGAGAAAGGTGTACAGTGATGTTCTGCAGGGGTTGGTACTACGACTGCTGCTTTTCATGATATACAGTATGGCTTGGACTTGGGTTATGAGGGCACAATTTCAAAATTTGCATATGGCACAAAACTTGGAAGCATGGTGAACTGTGAGGAAGATAGGGATATTCATAAAGAGGACATCGACAGGCCGGTGGAATGAACGGAGACACGGCAGAGGAAATTTAATGCAGAGAAGTATGAAATGTGCAAAACAAGGAGAGGCAATATAAATTAAGGGGTCAATTCTAAAGGTTGGGAGGGGGAGGGGGAAGGGGTGGGGGGTGGGTGGGGTGGGGGTAGAGGAACAGAGAGACCTGGAGATATAGGTGCACAAGTTGTTAAGGGTGGCAGGCAGACTGAGAAAACAGCTTTAAAAAAGATTATACAGGATTCTGGCATTTATCAATAGAGGCAGAGAGTATAAAAGTAAGGAAGTTATGGTGAATCTTTATAAAACACTGGTTCGGCCTCAAGTTGAGAATTGTGTCCAATTCTGGGCACCACACAGCAAGAAGGATGTGAAGGCTTCAGAAGGAGTACAGAAAAGATTTATGAGGATGGCTCCAAGGATGAGGGACTTCAGCTACTTGGATAGATTGGAGCTCAAATTGTTCTCCTTAGAGAAGTGAAGGCTGAGAGGAGATTTGATCGCAGTCAAAATCATGAGGGGTCTCGACAGAGTAAATGGAGAGAAACTGTTCCTGTTGGCAAAAGGGTTGAGAACCAGGCAACATAGATTTGAAATGATTAGCAAAAGAACCAAAGGTGACATAAGGAAAAGTTTTTTTTTATGCAACGAGTGGTCATGATCTGGAATGCACTGCCTGAAAGGGTGGTGGAGGCAGATTCAATTATGGCTTTCAAAAGGCAATTGGATAAGCACTTGAAAGGAAAATAAAATTGGAAGAGTGTGGGAAAAGGACTATGGAGTGGGTCTAGCTAAATCACTTTTGCAGAAAACTGACATGGGCTAGATAGGCCAAATCGCCTCCTTCCGTGCTGTGACCATTCTAGGATGCTTAACTCTATTCTGTAATAACCTGGTGATTTCTTGAAAGTGATATGCTCTTTGTTGTTTCTTATCTCAATATAGTTCAAAATTATGAAGATTAATTGACTTGATGAGGACAGCCGACTGTACTCCAGACAGGATCCTCATGAACACCAGGTAGTTGGCTACACTGTCGATCTCTTAAGATTATGACTGGAATCAAGAGTTTACTGCACTTATACCAAACTCACATTTATACCAAAGATACAAAATCAGGAGCAATTGCATCACAATTTTCTACAACAAACCAAAACTTCTGCAAAGAATATGATCAGCAAAGATTTAGAGGACTTTTTCTGTCTCCCAGATTATGGTGCTGTCTTGTGTACAGGTGTGGTAAATCTATGTTAATATCCAAGAGCTGTAACTTGTTGCTGAAGGTTGCTTTATAATATCTTTATATATAAATCAGTAGCAATTGAAATTTAAGTTGTTTTATGTTATCTAAACTCTTTATACTCTGATTCAGATTGAGGTTGATGCTTTCTGTTACTTCACAATGGCAGGATAATATAACACAAAATATTTTGGCTGTCACTTGCACATTATTTGTTAAATTGCTTTGTTCCATAAATATTAAATCCAATGAGACATCATCATTTAATTCATGTTTACAACATAGTGCTCCATCAACAATGGTGGATGGCCCAACATCCTAATTTCAGAGCCTCTACACAGAATCTCCTCCCCATGAACACACCTAGGTATAGATCTCACTATCCATGACTTCATGCATTTTTTCACAAACATCGCAACTTAATGAGTTCCCTTTATATGGAGACTCCCAGATCTATGTTCCTCCTTCACAATTACTATCCTTGTGTATAAATTGTTTGAGATTGAAATGCAATCATGTACTAAAGGTCCTACCTGGCTTGCCATAGTCATGTGACTTCTGCCATGAGGCACAGGCTGGGGGCAGCCATGCTACATGCAGTTCTAAAAATACATTGCTCTAGAAGCATTGTACTGTTTAAGCTTGTAACATGGTGTCAGAAGTGGAACTGAGATTGAGTTTTGAAGAGCTGGAGAGACGCTACTGAAAGAGGAACTCAGAAAGTTCAAAGCTGCAGAAAGCTGCTGAAAAAGCCACTGAAAGCCACTGAAAAGGAAAGCAAACAAATTGCAAGTGAATCACTGGGTACTTCACAATGACTATTAATTGTCCTCTCCCAGCTTCTGTTGAAACGAAAGGTGATATGCGGTGGAACTGGCAGTTATCACACTTGCAATGGCCAAGCTATGAGATTGCAACAGATTTAATTAACAAGCTAGAGCCAATACGAGTAGCAACTTTTTTAACACTGCTGGGGAGGGACTGCTACAAACTGTATTCCACCCTAAATCTATCCGATGAGCAGAAAAAACAGATAGCAGAAATCTTGAAAGCCATGAAGGCACACTTTGAACCCCAAGTGAACGTAACTTATGAACGTTATGTGTTCAACATTAGGGCTCAAGGTGAGAGTCTATTGATCAGTATGGGACTGCAGTAACGCAGCTCATAGCATCCTGTAAATTCGGCCACCTAAAAGATGATCTCATTAAAGATAGGATTGTCTTAGACATAAGAGATCCTGCAGTGAGAGTACGTCTACTGAGAGAGGAGAAACTTACTCTCAAGAAAATGATCGGCCTGTGCAAAAGCTCAGAGGGTGCAAAACGTCAGATAGAGCACATATAGGGCAGAACAGACCTGGCTTTGCATTATGCTGATAGACATTCCAGGCCAAAATGGCAGAAAGATCACACACAAAGGGCAGAATACAAATACTGCGGAGGACAGCACACAAAAGAAAAGGAAACATGTCCAGCCTCGGGAAAGCAGCATTTTAACAGCAAGAAGCCAAATCATTTTGCACACAAAGTGTTTGGCTAAAAGAAGCAAAACAAGCCTCTGCAGATGACCACTGGAGAGATATCAGCTGAAGAGTCTGACAAATCACTATACACCATATAACAGGTTGTCTCCATCAAGTCTATAGGTGATAAACGGTTTGTGACTGTTAGTATGATGATCGCAGAAGGAGAGCATCAAGTGAACATGAAGTGTCAGATAGACACTGGTGCATCATGCAACATCATGACCTTCACAGACCTGTGCGAAGTGGCTCAACGTGGCAATCCAAAAAAGAAGCCCTCAAAAGTAAGGTTGAGGCTATATGATGGCACAATACTTATACCCAAGAGGACAAATTAATGTGAGAGCCCAATGCAATGGCAAGAAGGAAGATCTAGAGTTCCAGATCATAGACAGTAAGCAAAAGCCACCCATCTCAGCTGGAGAAGTCTAAAACTTGGACTGGTAATCCTTAATGTGCCAAAAGAGATTTACAATGTGTTGCAGCACACAAAACTGTTGACCGCTGAATAGATCCTAGAGGAGTACAACAATGTGTTTACAGGGTTGGGATATCTACCTGGAGAATATCACCTTGAAATGGAGGAGAGTGTAAGACCAATTCAGCATCTGCTGAGAAGAGTTCCAGCTGATCTCAAGCCCAGCCTAAAAAACAAGATAGAAGAACTGGAAAAGAAGGGAGTCACCAAGAAAGTGACAACTCCTACATACTGAATTAGCAGCATGGTAGCAGCGAAGCAACCTGGAAAGCTGAGAGTATGCTTAGACCCAAAGGATCTAAATAAAGTGCTGAAGAGATCTCACTGCCCCATGCCATCCATCAAAGGAATTTTACCGCAACTTGCCAAGGCAAAGATCTTTACTACCCTAAATGTGAAGGATGTTACCAGTAAGTGAAGCTGGATGACAGCAGCAACTTTCTAACTACATTCTGAACACCGTTTGAGAGATACTGATAGCTGCACATGCCTTTTGGCATTTCCACGGCTCCAGAAGAGTATCAATGCTGACAGCTTGAGATAGTCAGTGATCTTCCCAGAATGAAATCCATAGTGGATGATTTGCTAGTCTATGGATGTGGAGACACAATGGAAGAAGCCATAGCTGACCATGATCAGGCTCCTAGGGAGAGCTCACCAGATGAACCTGAAGCTGAACAAGAAAAAATTGCAACTGAAGATGCCTCTGTCATGTATTGACAGAGAAAGGTCTTCACCTGGATCCTGACAAGGTGAGAGCTGTAGCAGCGATACAGCAACCAACAGACATGAAAGCAGTGCAATGATTTTTTGGATTCTATTCAGCAAAATTGTTGCCTAATTTGTCGTCAGAGTGTGAACCATTATGCCAGCTCACTGCCAAGGATGTGCAGTAATATTGGGGCGCAAAACAAGAAGTACGTTCACTAAAATCAAACAACTAGTGATGACAATGCAGTGCTGAAGTGCTTTTTAAAAATTCATTCATGGGATGTGGGCTTTGCTGGCTGGGCCAGCATTTATTGCCCACCTCTAACTGCCCTTGAGAAGGTGGTGGTGAGTTGCCTTCTTGAACCGCTGCATCCAGGTGTTGTAAGTACACCCACAGTGCTGTTAGGAAGGGAGCTCCAGGATTTTGACCCAGCAACAGTGAAGGAACGGCGATATATTTCCAAGTCAGGATGGTGAGTGACTTGGAGGGGAATGGTGTTCCCATGTGTCTGCTGCCCTTGTCTTTCTAGATGGTAGTGGTTGTGGGTTTGGAAGGTGCTGTCTAAGGAGCCTTGGTGAATTCCTGCAGTGCATCTTGTAGATGGTACTGCTGCTGTTGTGTGTTGGTGGTGGAGGGAGTGAATGTTTGTGGATGTGGTGCCAATCAAGCTGGCTGTTTTGTCCTGGACGGTGTCAAGTTTCTTGAGTATTGTTGAGTGTTATGGCGTCATTGATGAAGTCACCTTGCAGTGTGATGCCAGCGAGACAGTTCTCAGAACAACCCTAATGCAGCAAGGATAATCAGTTGCATTTGCATCCAGGGCATTAACGCAAACTGAACGATGCTATGCTCAGATCGGGAAAGAGTGTCTGGCTATTGTATTTTCCTGTGAGCATTTTCATCAATACCTGGTTGGCAGCGACAAAGTGACAGTGGAGTCCAACCACAAGCCACTTCAAAGCATTTTTCTCAAACTGCTACTATCTGCCCCAAAACATCTGCAAAGCATGTTACTTCGTTTACTGGACGTGACATACAAGCAAGGGAAACAGATGCACATCGCAGACACACTGTCAAGAGCAATGGTCTCTATGAAGAAAGTTGAGGATGCTGAAACAGAACACGAAATCTTCTAGATTCATTGTGAAACAGCAGCAGCTCGACATACTCTGGAAGTCATCAACTCAACAGAGACATTGAATCTGACAGACAGGCACCTTGCTCAAAACAAGCAAACTACCCAGCAAGATGAAACTCTCCCAGCGCTACAGGAAGTAGTGATGAAAGCATGGCCCGAGAGCATCAAGGGCACACCTGTCGTCACAAGAGCAAATTGGGCATGCCAAGATGAATTGACAGCCCAGGATGGCATCTTGTGCAAAGGGAAAAGCACCATCATCCCTAAAGAGACGAGAGGAGAGATGCTGAAGCGTATCCATGCAAGCTATCAAGGAGTTGAGTCGAGTCTGCGGAAGGCAAGAGAAGTGCTCTACTGGCCAAACATGAGCACGGAAATTAAGGACCACATCAGCCAGTGCAGTGCTTGTGATGAGTACCAAGCTAAGCAAGCTAGAGAGCCGCTAATGATGTATGACATCCCAGATAGACCATAGTTGAAGCTGGGAGTAGACCTCTTCACTCTAGCAGGAACTGGTTATCTTATCATGGTAGACTACTACTCTGACTACTGGGAGTTAGACCAACTGACTTCAATGACTACTGGTGACATTGTAGAAGGAAGTGTGCTTTTAGGCAGTCGTTACTGCATTCCAGATATTGTGATGAGCAATAATGGCCCTCAGTTCATGAGTGAAGAATTCAGGCGCTTCAGAAAGGATTGGGAAATTCAACACTATGCATCATCACTGCGCTATCCCCAGTCAAATGGAAAGGCTGAGGTTGCAGTGAAAATCACGAAAGGAGCCATCAAGAAATTGAGCAAAACTAGCACAGATGTATAAAAGGCAACCCTTGAGTGGAGAAACACACCGACTGAAGGCATGGAAAGTAGTCCAGTCTAAAGACTAACGTCATGCCGCACCCAAACTACTCTTCCAATAGCAAAAAAGCTACTGAAACCAGAAGTAGTAACAGGCATGAGTGAAAAAATTCAAGGTGAAATGGCGGAAAGCCAAATGTTATTTTGAATGAACTGCCAAACCATTGCCAGAGTTGAGCATTGACGAGCTAGTCAGGGTACAAACTTTCAATACTATCAGCAGCATTCACCCCACATAGAAACTTGGGACATGCGTAGAGCAGTTATCACCTTGATCGTACGCAGTGGAGGTGAACGACAAATATATCAGCACAACCGCAAGCATATATGAACAACTATAGGAGCTGTTCTTTCACTGCAGGTGGCTGATCAGGAAGGTGGGATCTCACCAGCTGCACAGCATACCGAACAACCATCACTCCCAGAGGTCCACTGGTCCCCAACGATGGATATGGAACAACTAAAACAGTTACCAAGGCAACAACAAGTGCCATGGGAATGACACTCCCCGGAGAAGGAACATCATTCAGAAGGACATCCAATGACAACATACATGTGTACCATCAAGAGGCCTGCACGATTTATCGACTATGTGCAATGCATATGCAGAGATTGATGAAAATAATGAACAGTTTGTTAATGCATGAGAACAGTGGGTGTATAATGGGTAACTTGGGTAACTCACAGTTACACACAGTACATGCAAATATGCCTTTTCTTTGTTATGAAACAGGGGATGTTTGCAATTGAAATGCAATCATGTACTAAAGGTCATACCTGGCTTGCCATAGCCATGTGACCTCCTCCATGAGGCACAGGCTGGAGGCAGCCATGCTACATGCAGTTTTAATAAAGACATTGTACTAGAAGCAATCTACTCTTTGAGCTTGTAACATAAATCTTCCAGAATTTGATTAGTGGTACTGTTACCTCTGCATACTCCTTTGTTTTGTACTTTTTATTTATTCTCAGGTACCTTATTCCTCTGCTCACCTTGATTGTAAATACCGATTAATCAGTTGAGGCGACTTCCTTACTTCATTCCGTCTGTACAGAGGAATTGGATTTCAAAGGGTAACAAAGAACAGCTGACACTGTTTCAAAAGAATTGGAAAAAATAGCTCGAAAAATGGAAACTGGAAAGGAAACTGCCTTGAAAGCACAAATTTGACCTTGTAAATTGAGCCCAATCTAATGCTGTTTTACAAAGCTGAATAGATTGTGTCAGTCACAGTTGCAGTATTCCACAGTGGCACAGTGCCTGTGTGAGTACATGATAAGCAGCAAGGAAGAAATGGTAAAAGCTTTTTGGCTCTCCCATTGCTCAGTCTGCATCAGAGCTAAACAGGTCAGGAAAGATCCAGGTTCGATTTCTCCGCTCTCCTGAGTAACCTGATTACTCTTGTTAGTGTGAGATATTGAAGACTTAGGAGGCTGTTTAGCACCAGAAAAAGAAGCACTGCTCGCCTATATTTCTAGGCATTTGTTACCATATGTATTTTAAAAATATCAAGGTGTGAGGAAGATAAACAGGCTCTGTTTTATGTTGAGATATCTCAATGCCATATTTCGAAGGCAACCTGCCTTAGTAGACATAGTATTAGGTGATAGTGAGTTGACAGGCAATTGAGGTTAATGGAAATAAAAAAGTATGAGAGAGATCTGAAATGGGTGCCAATTTGTTATCATGCATTTTACATTATTTTATGGTTCAGCAGCACTCTGGAGACAAGACCGCTTCACTTTTTCATTTCTCTTTCTATTCACGTTATTGCATGTATCACCACAATTTTTGATTATCCTTGTATGGGATTATGCACATTGCAGTGCTGTATGTGCCCAAATGGTAACAGGGCAGCACTCAATTCAGAAAATATACGCAGAAATTCAGTATACAGTCGTCCAAGCCTTACTGGAGGAGACTGAAGGCAAGTTGTATGGATCCATGGGTGTGTTCCACCAAACCTGCCAGAACTGTCACTCCTGTCTCCTAGACCTCCATATTCTCTCCATCATAAAAAACGCCTATTTCCAGCTCAGTAACATTACCCACCTCTACTCCTACCTCAGCCCATCTGCCACTGAAAACTTCATCCATGCCTTTGTCTTCTCTAGGCTATTCTGCCCCAGTGTTCTCCTGGCCAGTCTCTTATTCTTCATCCTCTATAACTTTAAGTTCATTCCAAAACTCTGTTGCCCATAGCCATTTCCATACCAACTCCATCTCGGGAGTTGCTCAGCTATTGCTGTGACAGATGCTGGGATCACAGTATTTTGCCAGTCCCAGGTTAGTAACTACTGCACCCTGGCAGCTTATATACATAGTCAATTCTCTACACCTCTATATCTCCTTGATCTCAAGAGGCTAATTTCACTCTTTTTTGCCTTCAGTCATTTTTCGTTCAGAGCCCCCATAGCAACTGGGAGACACACCTAAAGGAATTCAATGATGAGGGGTAGGGGATGCAGAACCTACAGATTCTTTTCTCCCTCATATGACTTGAATCTCCAGAAAATGCAATATAAGTACACATCCAATTTTTCTACAATAATTGCCGAGTACAGTCACCTTACTCTGTTCTAACAGTGCTCTCCATGATGCTTACACAGGCATTTCTACCTGCTATTCAAGCATTCCTACTATGTGCCACCTAAAGGATATATCATTGGAGTGGATGGTTCCTCATGTTGTACAGAATGGTCATGATACTGAGGTGGCCATTGAGTTATGATAGCTGGTTGCATCACTACAGAGCACACTTGGGCAACCTGCTCTTCTCATCCACGTTAGATTGGCATAGATGCTGCCAGCCCTGTTGAGCATTCCGTGTTTTCTGTTTCCCGTCCACCTTTCTTCATTTGGTTCCACTATTACCTATCCAATTGCAGCTGATCATTAGTACAAATGGCTCATCTTTCCATTCCCACATTGAGCGTCCCTCTAGGGTTCATCTTAGGTCTCCTCTTCTTTTTCATCTACATGCTGCACCTTGCTGACATCATCCACAGATACTGGTTCAGCACCTACAGACATGCTGAAAATATCCAGCTGGTCCATCTTAGTCCATCCACCATCTCTCTGTTGCCAGACTGCTTGTCTCATATGTAGATCTGCATGAGTTGTTATTTTTTACCACTGAAGCCATTAGCTTTTATCTCTGTCACAATCTCTGTCACAATCCCTGTACCCTCAGCACCAGCTACAGCTCCACCCCCCTCCCTGGCCACTGTCTCAGGCTGAACCAGACTGCTTGTAACCTTGGTATCATATTTGACTCAGAGCTGAGCTTCGACCTCCATATTCTCTCCATCATAAAAAATGCCTATTTCCAGCTCAGTAACATTGCCCACCTCTACTCCTACCTCAGCCCATCTGCCACTGAAAACTTCATCCATGTCTTTGTCTTCTCTAGACTACTCTGCCCCAGTGTTCTCCTGGCCAGTCTCTTATTCTTCACCCTCTATAAGTTTCAGTTCATTCCAAAACTCTGTTGCCCATAGCCATTTTCATACCAAGCCCTGTTTACCTATTACCCTTGTCTTTACTGACCTACATTGGCAACCGGTCTTCAATTCCTCAAACTGAAAATTCTCATTGTATGTTTAAATCCCTCCTTCTTTAACCTCTCCTAGGACTACAACTACCATTGGTGGGGATGCTTTCAGATACCCAGGCCCCATACTTTAGAATTTCCACCTTAAGCATTTTTTCATCTTTTACATCCCCTTTATGGCCCTCCAAACAAAAAAACCCCTTTGACTAATCTCACTTAGTATTTCCTTCTTTGGGCTGGTGTCCACTTTTTCTGTACGAAGCCATGAAGCACTTTGCAATGTTCTTCAACATTAAATGAAAGTTGCTGTTGCCAACTTTATCTTTTCTCACACCATATAAAACCTTGGATTTTTGATTAAAGCTGGTTTGATTCCACAGCAGTTCTATAAACGATCTCCTCCATATGCAAAATGAGGCTTAATGACCAGGGAATCCTCATCTGCTGAGCACCCCTTCTTCATCTGTATATAGAAACAGTCAGTGAAATTCACTTAGTTGTTAATTCCTCTATAACAAGAAGGTGCTGCTGAGTGATATCCCAAATGAGCACTTAATTTGAGAATGACAGTGGCACTCTCCAGTAATTACAGCTAGATTCAACTAAATACTCTGCTCCTTGTGGATTCTGAGCAGACTGTATGTCGTGAGCAGCGACATCTGCAATGCAGGCATATTTGCTAGCCAGCCGCTGGTGTTGCATGAAAGTGATTTAATCATGGAGAAAAATGTGTATCAAGCCGATTATTTTTATCACTCAATAAAGTTCCATCTGTCCAGCTGCTGACTGTTGTCAGCAGAAGCAACTATGAATCTTCATTGCATCTGTTCAATGTTTCTATCTCCTCCCCTTGGAAGCAAAGCATAACTGCATTGAGTTCTGTTTCAATTGCCCTTCATAAAGATTTTTAATGATATTCTTTAATGGAGATGAAGTGAAAAATAACACTTCTAAAGTATTTGATCATACATCAACTACAGGTACTATGCAGCACATCATAGTACCAGTTCCTCTATATGTGCATCTGGGACTGGTCAACAAGAAACAGTTCACTCTGATCTGGTATTATTTGGCGTATATGTACTTCAAGTTGACTCCTGAACATGCACATGTACCAGATAAAAGGAAATGATTCACTGTCATTGTCTCATAAACGCAGAACCTCACTGCCAAATCTGTCAGGGCTTAGCCTGAACTATGTTTCATTTTACTATATTTGGATTTAGTGCTGGTCTTGAAAAATTTTATAAATCACAAAAATGGGTTAGTAATCAGAGCAGTAGATCTTGTATCTGCCTTGTATTTCCCTGAATGCATGAAAGAGGTCAAAAATGTTAGCCTTCATTTAACACACTCTATGCTCAGTAATTTCATTCTAGTGGGATATAAGGAATCTTTGAGTCCCTGCTATTCTAGGGCAGTGGCTCTCAAACTCTTCTGTCCATGGATCACTTAGATGGGCCCCGGGGACCATCTACTAGTCCTACCCTGTCACAAAAGAACTCATCAGAATTAATGGGAACAATGGCACTCATTTTGATGAGACACCAATGGGATGATATCTGGCTCCAAGCTGGAGAGTGTCAGTCCCATGTTGGGCTCCACATACAGTCCAATCCTCTTCTTTGTTTTCAGCCCCATTGCAAACCCAAATCTTACAGTTGTACGTTGTCACAGTAATATAAATTTTGCTCATAAAACTAATTTGTTGTTACTCATGCTTGTGATAACCCATGCTGTGCCCAGGGGAGCTGGCCTGGTTCACTGATGCTAAATGAGTGGTGGGGGTGAGGGCTCTGGCTTGTTTTCTCTCATATGGCCTCCGTCGTGGTGTTGCCATCAGTGGCTTGCATTTTAGACTGGTCCATGGACACCAGTGGTCCATGAATCACTGCTCTTGCGGGGGAAATTGGTGATGAATTTTCCCTTTCTTTGAGGAAGTAACTGACCTCTGTCTTAGCATCTCACAATCTAGTAGATAACTTGATTTCAACATCTGCATCTTGTCCATCCATGGTGCATGAATCATCTCCACTTCATAGCATTAAGCTGAATCTTATTGGCCTAGAATTTCCTTGAAATGGCTTACAATGGAGCTGCATTTTGAAAAAGTCCTATGTGCCTGCTGGTAGCCTGTAGAATGGGATACACACAGGTTTCCTGCACTGCTCAATAAGAAGGCCATTGATACAGGCATTGGTGTAAAACTGACGTAAAAATCTAAGCTACCAGTAAGCCTCCATACAGATTTTAAAAAGACAGTTCAGCCTGCATGGTTCAGAATCAAAGGAGAGACAAGCAGACCAGTCAGCAACTCTTCTTGGCACCCTTCGCTTTATTATTTAATAGTTGTATAGCTGAACATCATTTCTATTATACTTAGTACAGAATCATACACACTCAAGCACTATCAATGTCCAGAGAGCAACAAGGCACACCCCCAAGTTGGAGAAGACAAATACCCCAGAACTTCACTCATTCAGACCTCCAAGCCCTCCTTGGGGTGGGGAGGGGGGCATTGAAGACAGGACGACTAGACTGCTGGGTGTGGGTGCCATCAAGTCAGCCAAAGTGATCTCTCATGTTACCTGGATGAAGCTGCCATTGTCACTGATTGCCAACTTGCTCCATTCTAGAACTGCAGAATAGTCTACAAGACTTTCCACACTCTTAATGGGAGTACAAGGTAACACACTGCACATCTTCCTTGTCCACCCTCAGCATCAGTGCACTCTTCAACCTCCTAAACTAACATTTTCTCTAACTAGTACAAAAGCAAAATATTGCAGATGCTGGTAATCTGAAATTAAATCAGAAAATTCTGGAAATACGCAGCAGGTCAGACAGCATCTGTGAAGAGAGAAACTGAATTAAGCTTTCAGGTTGATGATCTTTCATGAGAACTTCTGATGAAAGGTGATTGAACATTAACTCTGATTCTCTCTCCACAGATACTGCTTGACCTCCTGAGTATTTCCAGCATTTTCTGTTTTTACTTGCTCAAACTAACCCTTCACAATGCACATATTTGAGATCCTACACTATGGCCATCCAGCTATCTTTACAACAATTACTTAAATACACAACCCTAAAACCCTTTCCTGATCTCCTGAGTATCTCCGATTTTAATCTCTCTGCCATTGACAGCCATATCTTCAACTGCTTAGGTCCAAAGTTTTGGAATTTCATTCCTAACCCTTTTCGCCTCTCTACCTCCCTGTCTCCCTCCTTAAGAGGCCCCTTAAAACTTACCTCTTTGACCAAATTTCTTTTCTCACATGGTTTGGTGTCAAATTTTATTTGATAACACTCTTGTGAAGCACATTGGAATATTTTTCCATGTTAAAGGCGCTAACATTGCTGTTCAACTGTATTTAAATTACATTCAGTGCAGCAATTATTTAAATGTAAGAAACTGAGGGAATGCTTCGCCACTGGTTGTCACTTGTATACGTTTAAATGAGGTCAGTGGGTAGATTGCAAGAGAGCTCCCGAAGTACAAAAAAGCTGAAGGAAATCCTTTAAACCTGACTTTTGTTGTGATCTGATGACATGCACCTTTAAGGGGGCATATCTTAAACAGCTGTCAATCATTACACACCTCAACAGGATGTGATGTATTAGTCCCATGACTTGCAGTTTGCAAGCAGTGGACATCAGATGTACTTTACTTAGCCTCCCAATAAACCTATCTATATGTAGTCCTATCTTCAACTAAAGAATCCACATTATTATTTCACCAATTCTTTTGTATGCTTGGTATATTTATGCTGAAGAGAAGAAGAATGTAACATTGTGGAAGCACAGTTTTTGAAGATTTCATTGAGCAGAATACAAGCCTCAGCTTCTTCACATCCAGCAGAAGAAAAGAACGGGTGTGAAAGTGAAACAGCTATCAAAACTCACCATGTGTAAGGATTCTGAAGCTTTTTAGGGATTCTACAGACCGTACCTATGTTCTGGCATCACACCTCACCCCAGCCAGTAGGCATCAGGGCAAGATTGTTCAAATCTGGGAGTTTAACTAGTAAAAGTTAAAGTTAAAAGTGCAAAGTTTAAGCAGGAACAGAAATTAAACAGCAGAATGTAGTTGGTCTCACTGTAAGTAGAACTCCAAAGACAGGAGAATTCATTATTGCTGAAGTTAAATACTGCAGACTGTTCGGGGAAGAAGAATCTATCCAGTTGCAGCTCCTAAAGCTAGAAGAAGCCTGTAAAAAGGCTTTTTTCACTGTTTGCTTCCATTTTTGAAATCTGCATTTTCCCACCCAAATCATTGCTTGATGGGCAGAGCTTAGAGCTAAAACCAGGAAAAATCAGAAGGAGTTCAACAGCATCACCATTGCAGTCAAGCAGTAACCTTTGACAAGCTAAAGCAGTGGCTACTGCAACTCAGATCTAAATGAGCTGGAAGAAACTTGCGTAGCTGGCAAAAGTTCCAGGTAGCATTAAAAATCCTGCAAAAAGCTAAAAGATGACCACAAAATTTCCAACACTCATTTGGAAGGTGATGAATCTCCTTTCTGAATTTACCTTGTTCTGACAATATGTCAAGCTGTGTTTTCTGGACCTCAATATTTCTGAACCAGATAAACAAGCCATTAAAATTATAAATGCAATAGGCAATGAAGGCCTCCACAAACAGAAGACATCAAATCTGTCAGGCATAATATGTTCAACACTTGAAAATCAATTACAAGTGAAGCTCAACTTCAGAATACACTGTGTGGAATTCATGACTTTTAGGCAACAACTGATAGAGACCATTGACCAATTCATTAGTAGATGCAGAGACAATTGGCATGATTGCAACTTCGTGGGAATAGAGCTAGCTGACAGAATAATTGAGCTTGTGATAGCATCTTGTGGTCTCTGGTCCTCACCATTGTCTTGACGTTGCCATGGATGGTGACCAAGTACAAGTCCTTGCATGTTAGTAGACCTATGATCACTGGACCCATGCTGTCCACACTACAAAATACCTCGGGTGACCAGGATGAGTTTTTGAAGTGACACTTGAGTCTAGCCAAGCTCTTCGGTCAGATGACCAGGCCATCAACACACGGGGAAGAGTTTTCTCCCTGTCGGGGGGATTGTGCTGGGGTGGGTGTGGGTGGGCACGGTGCTGATCGGCGCCCCCGAATGGCTGGACCCTGCCATTTTACGTGGGTGGGCCTATTAAGGCCTGTCCAGTGTGACGCATGACCGGAAGCACTGAGCTCTCCCTGTGCGGGCGGAGAAGGTGGTGGGGGGTGTTGCCTGAGTCGGGAGTGTGCTCTTTCATGCCTGTGCGCGAAAGAATGCAGAAATCTCCCTGAGACACAGAGGTGCCTCAGGGAGATTAGTTTTAAGTTTAAACAGCCTAATAAAGTGTTTTAAAATTTTTCATGACATGTCCCCTCATGTGAAACTGTCACATGAGCTGGGACATGTACATTAATTTTAATAAATTTTTTTCTGAAAATTTTAAATCATTCATGAAACCTCTTCCTGCCCGTGGATGAGGTTCCATGAAAAATGCAAAGACTGCCTGGGCTCTTCGCCTGCCCACCAACCTTAAGGTTGGACAGCCAGCTTTCTCAATAGGGTTAATTAGTTAATTAATGGCCTTAACAGGCCTTTGACAGTTCGGCGGGCGCGCAGCCGCCTCGGCTGCGTGCCTGCCAAGCTGAAAATCTAAATGACGCCCGGTGACTTCGGACGCATGCACGATGTCACCCCGCGTCACTTTATGCCTCGGTGAGCGGGCTGTGCCCCTGCTCGCTGAGCTGAAGATTCAGTCCACGATGTGCGCTGACATTCTGCGTGGCGAACATCAAAGCATGTATTGTCACAGTGGTACCTTTGCAACCATCCAGGTTATATGTCCACAAATGCAGGGTCAGCATAATCTATATGCAAAACTGGATACTGATGCAGGTGCAAAAACCCTGCTACTTCATACGCTGAAATATATGCGCCACAGAAATGGCAACTGATGATTCAACCAACCAACGCCATACTCACTGCATACAACAGTTTGGAGATTCCATTCCTGGGATCCATTACACTTAAGTTTCTACAAAAAACTCACCCTGGTCATGACGGATATTTTATCTTGTGGACAGCACGGGTCCAGTGATCACAGGTCTACCAGCATGCAAGGACCTGTCCATGGTCACCATCCATGGCGACATCAAGACAATGAAAAGGACCAGACACCACAAGGAGTACCATCAGAAACCCTATGCTTACACTGGGAGAGGACCACCTAACTCAGCAATGCAGACCTTTGGCCAACAGGCTACATTACACTGTTTGAACCAAGTATGCATACCCATTCTGAACATGCACACATCATCACACTGCAGAACCAATGTGGCATTACTAGCAGACGAGTGTGGACAAACCTCTCCAGTCATCACACATCAATACTCCCAGGAGTATGTGATGCACTAGTCGAAAAACAGGGGAAGGTCAGAGATGCCCTTGACTGGCATGTGGGTAACGAGTTACCCAACCTGAACATCGGACAGAAAGTTCAAGCCCAACACTGGCTGAGACCACCTGGAATCCAGCAGAGATGGGCAGCATATGTGTAGAACCAAGATCATGTCAAGTTTGGACACCAAATGGCATGACTGTGCGATAAAACACCACCATAACCAGAAACACCGAGTAACCCTATTGTGACTAGAACATGGCCTAAGATGCAACACAAACAAAGCAATCCTAATCAGCATTTTGGAAATTTCAGCAGCCTCCAGTAAAGATCACTATAGCTAAAGCTGGACAGATGAGCTAATCATCAATAAGTTTCAGACACTTGAAAATTTATAGCTCTGTGTTAAAGTACATTCAGGTACAACTCTATTTTGTTTTGCTGTCATGTAAATAGTTTGATTCTTTGAAGGTAAATCTTTAGTTAAAAAAAAAGGGGATGTTGTGTTATGATGACATGTGTACCTTAAACTACTATCAACACTTCAACAGGATGTGATGTACTGGTCCCATGACTTACAGTTTGCAAGTAGTGGAGATCAGATGTACTATACTTAGCCTCTCAGTAAATCTATCTGTACATAATGTTATGACCACAGCTGATGTAATTTGCTGAGCAAGCCAGGCCCCAGAGGGAAACCTGCCTTACTGATCATAATCTTTTTTTTGTATTTTGTAAATAAGGAGGAAAAGCTACAGACCCCAGAAGCATAGAACTCCAGTAACACCTTTAGGATTTTAAAATGTTAGAAGATTTATGAACAAGAAGAAAAAAAAACTTAAGTGCAGAAGATTAAATTTACACAGTTGACCAGTCTTATAGAACATCCCCCCAAAAAATCACTTGGTTAAAATACACAAGTAAACTACTTGGCAACAATTCCCTTATAGATTTTTAACTATTAAAATCCAGTAATATTACACCAAGGCAAAACCCATGTTACTTTAGTAAATGTATATCACATAACTCCTCAAACACTTCCATACTGCTGTGCAAATTGGAAAAAGGTTCAGAAAACAAATTGCTTTCTAAAAAAGAAACTTTTCTGGTTTGACTGGATAACTGTTCAGATTTCATTCCTAGTCTCAGCACAGAGCTGGTTTCAGGACATCTCCCACGCACAGCCACCACAACTCAGCTCAACACCTTTCCTTAAATATCCTTTTCCCCTTTTATCTTAGATTCCATTTTCCTCAGCACCTCTTTGAACTCAACTTTTCCAAAATTTAAAATTTATCATGTTTTCCTATTTCCTCCACTTTTGTGTCAAAAATATTAATAACTTTCCCTTGTTTACTTATTAAACCTTTGTAAGTGATAAAAGCCCCTTAAACTCCCTTTTGAAATTTAACAGCTGAAAAGCCAAGTACCTACCTATCACCTAATGCAAATTTTAAAAACCCAACCTATTTACTTGTAAATCTAACTTCACCATAACCTCGCATTACAAATGCATTCATCTAGCATCTTTACTCTCACAGACAAGCTGTCTCTATTAACCTTACCCCAGTTTAATTAATCATGGACACACATCCTTCTTTACAGAATACCATCATATTCCCAAAATACTAAAAAAAGAACACCCACCTTCACAATAGTCCTATCTTCAAATGAATAACCTACACTGATGTTTCACTAATCCCTCTGTATGATTGGCACATTTACATTGATGAGAAGAAGAATATAACAACTTTCCTCACAAAAAAGTTGTCAATGCTATTCCAGCACTGCACATGTGCCAGAAATGGTGAGAAGATTTACCCCGTTTTCTTTAGCTGTAGAACGAATGCTTTCCACAGTTAAACATGGAGGGTGAGTCCTCCTCCTTCATGTCCAATGCCCTAAGAGGGAGTTGGCAACCATGGACTTTTGTTGGATTGGTCCATGAATATGTTTGGGAAAGTACTGCAGTGGTTTGTCATTGCCTTCTGCAGTATGGCTGACCAGGAAACTTTCAAGCTCTTGCCATCTACCATGAGGCGTATTGGAAGGATTTACAGGCTGATAATAAACCTCTTTGGCCATGTTATAAACACACCTTACATGACCCTCAAGTCCTGAAGTGGGACTTGAACCCAGAGCTTCTGGCCTAGAGGTAGGGACACTACCTTCTGCATCCCAAGACCTCCTCGGAGGTTGAGTGGGTATGCTTAAATCATGTTCACAAAACAAACCAGAGACTATTGGTGATAAAGCTACCCTCTCTGAGCAGGTCTTTTGTAGTGAGATGTTTCTGCCTTTGCAGCCGCATTTATAAACAACACCTAAAATAATGCGTGAAAAAGCAACTAGGAATGCAAGCAAGGAAAATCTTACTAGTACCTCATCTTGAATTCCAGCTAGAAAACAAGAAGCAAGGTCACTTTTCATTGATGTAATTATTTGGTTTGCATTCAGCTGAGAAATGCAGCTGACTACAGAAATTGCCTGAAGCCTGTCTATGTGACAAGCTGAAAACAAACTAATCCACTTGCCCAAGGAAAGCAAATTGAACTGGATAGAATTTGAGTTGTTGGTTCTACCTTATTTGTAAAATTGTGAATAGCCTTGTTTTAATATGCATATCAGAAAGTAATTCGTCCACTTCAGCTCAAGTCCAAATATTATTCTTGCCAGCAATTGGTCCATAATTCTGATTTATGATTTGATCCCTTTTGCTATGTAATTAGTTCTCAGCTGAATACCTCATTGAGCATTCCAATCATTTCTTTATTGTTTGCCATCCTCCTTTTTCATGTCGCTTGCTGTTGTCTGCAAGTGGGCGCTCAGCAAAAGGGTGGAAATTACCCTCAGATTTAAAGGGAGTGGTCCACTTAAACATAAATGGAGCTAAGTATTGTTTGAGTCCTAATAAAGTGTGAGAACTGACTTTGTACATTTATCAAGTCTCTGAATGGGGACTGAAAGAGGGAAAAATTAAAACCAAAGAAAGGTAAACTCAATGTTGACACATGAAACAGTGTGTGGGCAAGTACTGTATGTAGTATGTCAATATAGCAGTCATCTCGTTAAAAACAATTGCTAGTTAAACAGCTGATGGGCATTAAAACAAAAAGCTAAAAGCTACTGCGGATGCTGGAAATCCAAAACAAAAACAGAATTACCTGGAAAAACTCAGCAGGTCTGGCAGCATCGGTGGAGAAGAAATCAGTTAACGTTTCGAGTCTTCATGACCCTTCGGCAGAACTGAGTATAGTTAGGAGAAAAGTGAAATATAAGCTGGTCTAAGGTGGGGGGGCGGGGGAAGAGAGAAGTTGAGGGTGTGGTGATTGTAGGGACAAGCAAGCAGTGATAGGAGCAGATAATCAAAAGATGTCACAGACAAAAGGATCAAAGAGGTGTTGAAGGTGGTGATATTGTCTAGGAAAAGTGCTAATTAAGAATGGAAGACAGGATACTCAAGGTACAGCTCTAGTGGGGGTGGGGTGGAAAGACTAACAAAGTTTTAGTCTTAGATTTAAAAATAATGGAAATAGGTGGGAAAAGAAGAATCTATATAAATTATTGAAAAAAAAGGGAGGGGGGAGAAATGGGGTGGGGATGGGGGGAGGGGGAGTTTAAGATCTAAAGTTGTTGAATTCAATATTCAGCCCGGAAGGCTGTAAAGTGCCTAGTCGGAAGATGAGGTGCTGTTCCTCCAGTTTGCGTTGGGCTTCACTGGAACAATGCAGCAAGCCAAGGACAGACATGTGGGCAAGAGAACAGGGTGGAGTGTTAAAATGGCAAGCGACAGGGAGGTTTGGGTCTTTCTTGCGGACAGACCACAGGTGTTCTGCAAAGCGGTCGCCCAGTTTGCGTTTGGTCTCTCCAATGTAGAGGAGACCGCATTGGGAGCAACGAATGCAGTAGACTAAGTTAGGGGAAGTGCAAGTGAAATGCTGCTTCACTTGAAAGGAGTGTTTGGGCCCTTGGACGGTGAGGAGAGAGGAAGTGAAGGGGCAGGTGTTGCATCTTCTGCGTGGGCATGGGGAGATGCCATAGGTGGGGGTTGAGGAGTAGGGGGTGATGGAGGAGTGGACCGGGTGTCCCGGAGGGAACGATCCCTACGGAATGCCGTCAGGGGGGGTGAAGCGAAGATGTGTTTGGTGGTGGCATCATGCTGGAGTTGGCGGAAATGGCGGAGGATGATCCTTTGAATGCGGAGGCTGGTGGGGTGATAAGTGAGGACAAGGGGGACCCTATCATGTTTCTGGGAAGGAGGAGAAGGCGTGAGGGAGGATGCGCGGGATATGGGCCGGACACGGTTGAGGGCCCTGTCAACGACCGTGGGTGGAAAACCTCGGTTAAGGAAGAAGGAGGACATGTCAGAGGAGCTGTTTTTGAAGGTAGCGTCATCAGAACAGATGCGACGGAGGCGAAGGAACTGAGAGAATGGGATGGAGTCCTTACAGGAAGCGGGGTGTGAGGAGCTGTAGTCGAGGTAGCTATGGGAGTCGGTAGGCTTGTAATGGATATTGGTGGACAGTCTATCATCAGAAATTGAGACAGAGAGGTCAAGGAAGGGAAGAGAAGTGTCAGAGATGGACCATGTGAAAATGATGGAGGGGTGGAGATTGGAAGCAAAATTAATAAATTTTTCCAGGTCCCGACGAGAGAATGAAGCAACACCGAAGTAATCATCGATGTACTGGAGAAAGAGTTGTGGGAGGGGGCCGGAGTAGGACTGGAACAAGGAATGTTCCACATACCCCATAAAGAGACAGGCATAGCTGGGGCCCATGCGGGTACCCATAGCCACACCTTTTATTTGGAGGAAGTGAGAGGAGTTAAAGGAGAAATTGTTCAGTGTGAGAACAAGTTGAGCCAGACGGAGGAGAGTAGTGGTGGATGGGGATTGTTCGGGCCTCTGTTCAAGGAAGAAGCTAAGGGCCCTCAGACCATCCTGGTGGGGGATGGTGGTGTAGAGGGAATGGACATCCATGGTGAAGAAGAAGCGGTTGGGGCCAGGGAACTGGAAATTGTTGATGTGACATAAGGTGTCAGAGGAATCACGGATGTAGGTGGGAAGGGACTGGACAAGGGGAGAGAGAAGGGAGTCAAGATAACGAGAAATGAGTTCCGTGGGGCAGGAACAGGCTGACACGATCGGTCTGCCAGGACAGTTCTGTTTGTGGATTTTGGGTAGGAGGTAGAAGCGGGCTGTCCGAGGTTGGGCGACTATCAAGTTGGAAGCTGTGGGAGGAAGATCTCCAGAGGAGATGAGGTCAGTGACAGTCCTGGAAACAATGGCTTGATGTTCTGTGGTGGGGTCATGGTCCAGGGAGAGGTAGGAGGAAGTGTCTGCGAGTTGACGCTCAGCCTCCGCGAGGTAGAGGTCAATGCGCCAGACAACAACAGTACCACCCTTGTCAGCGGGTTTGATGACAATGTTGGAGTTGGACCTGAGAGAAAGGAGTGCAGTGAGTTCAGAGAGAGACAGATTAGAATGGGTGAGAAGAGCAGAGAAATTGAGACGGCTAATGTCACGCCGACAGTTCTCAATGAAAAGATCAAGAGAAGGTAAGAATCCAGAGGGAGGGGTCCAGGTGGAGGGAGAATATTGGAGGTGGGTAAAAGGATCCGTTGAACGGGGAGAGGACTCCTGCCCAAAGAAGTGAGCACGGAGACGAAGACGGCGGAAGAAGAGTTCAGCATCATGCCGAGCCCGAAATTCATTGAGATGAGGGCGTAAGGGTATGAAACTAAGTCCTTTACTGAGCACTGAACGTTCAGCATCGGAGAGGGGAAGGTCAGGGGGTATAGTGAATACGCGGCTGGGGCTGGGATTGGAAGATGGGGTGGGGACGGAGGGACAAGCAGGGGTGGAGGGTCCCAGATGGGTGTTGGTGTCGATGGGTGTTGGTGCCAAAACTCTTTCTCCGGTACATCGATGATTACTTCGGTGCTGCTTCATGCTCTCGTCGGGACCTGGAAAAATTTATTAATTTTGCTTCCAATCTCCACCCCTCCATCATTTTCACATGGTCCATCTCTGACACTTCTCTTCCCTTCCTTGACCTCTCTGTCTCAATTTCTGATGATAGACTGTCCACCAATATCCATTACAAGCCTACCGACTCCCACAGCTACCTCGACTACAGCTCCTCACACCCCGCTTCCTGTAAGGACACCATCCCATTCCGTCGCATCTGTTCTGAAAACGCTACCTTCAAAAACAGCTCCTCTGACATGTCCTCCTTCTTCCTTAACCGAGGTTTTCCACCCACGGTCGTTGACAGGGCCCTCAACCGTGTCCGGCCCATATCCCGCGCATCCTCCCTCACGCCTTCTCCTCCTTCCCAGAAACATGATAGGGTCCCCCTTGTCCTCACTTATCACCCCACCAGCCTCCGCATTCAAAGGATCATCCTCCGCCATTTCCGCCAACTCCAGCATGATGCCACCACTAAACACATCTTCCCTTCACCTCCCCTGACGGCATTCCGTAGGGATCGTTCCCTCCGGGACACCCTGGTCCACTCCTCCATCACCCCCTACTCCTCAACCCCCACCTATGGCATCTCCCCATGCCCACGCAGAAGATGCAACACCTGCCCCTTCACTTCCTCTCTCCTCACCATCCAAGGGTCCAAACACTCCTTTCAAGTGAAGCAGCATTTCACTTGCACTTCCCCTAACTTAGTCTACTGCATTCGTTGCTCCCAATGCGGTCTCCTCTACATTGTAGAGACCAAACGCAAACTGGGCGACCGCTTTGCAGAACACCTGCGGTCTGTCCGCAAGAAAGACCCAAACCTCCCTGTCGCTTGCCATTTTAACACTCCACCCTGTTCTCTTGCCCACATGTCTGTCCTTGGCTTGCTGCATTGTTCCAGTGAAGCCCAACGCAAACTGGAGGAACAGCACCTCATCTTCCGACTAGGCACTTTACAGCCTTCCGGGCTGAATATTGAATTCAACAACTTTAGATCTTAAACTCCCCCTCCCCCCATCCCCACCCCATTTCTCCCCCCTCCCTTTTTTTTCAATAATTTATATAGATTCTTCTTTTCCCACCTATTTCCATTATTTTTAAATCTAAGACTAAAACTTTGTTAGTCTTTCCACCCCACCCCCACTAGAGCTGTACCTTGAGTATCCTGTCTTCCATTCTTAATTAGCACTTTTCCTAGACAATATCACCACCTTCAACACCTCTTTGATCCTTTTGTCTGTGACATCTTTTGATTATCTGCTCCTATCACTGCTTGCTTATCTCCACAATCACCACACCCTCAACTTCTCTCTCCCCCCACCCCCCCCACCTTAGACCAGCTTATATTTCACTTTTCTCCTAACTATACTCAGTTCTGCCGAAGGGTCATGAAGACTCGAAACGTTAACTGATTTCTTCTCCACCGATGCTGCCAGACCTGCTGAGTTTTTCTAGGTAATTCAGCTGATGGGCATTGATTATCCCATCTAAATAGAATACAAAGATATAGCTGGAACACTTTGCATGGAAGCTACTTGTAAGTCAGTAGCACTGAGGAGTTGTCTTGGAAATAAACCAGCTTGAACCAAAAGACCAGCCTTGATTAATTCTTCCACTACAACCTCTTATTGTGATTAACATGGTGGCAGAGGATGAACTTTAAGCTCTGCTGATTGATTGCTGTATATGAAGATTTCTGTCTCAATCCTCTGAGGGAAAAGAAACGTGCTGGTGCTGACAATTTAAGTTACGGAATGGCAGAAGGATGGTGCAAAATCACCAGCTTTGACTATCCAGCAACTTTTTCTGACTCTGAACCTTATCAGCAATGGAAGGCTGATGTTGAAATGTGGACCCGGGTTACTGCTATACCCTGGAAGAAGCAAGGTATGGCTTTGGTGTTATCATTACCAGCCAAAAGTAAGACAAGGAGTAAGGTATTTTCAGAGTGGAAAGTGGATGATTTGGATCATGAAGAGGGATTTATCCTTCTGATACAATCTTTGGATAAGTTTTACAAAAAGGATGAGTTATTGGAAGTGTGTGAAGCTTGGATGATCTTTGATAGGTTTAGGAAATCAGATGATCAGCCCATGGAAGAATAGATCATGGATTTTGATGAATGGTATGTGAGATCACAGAGATTTGAACTTGAAATTCCGGAATCGGTATTGGCATTTAAATTACTGGACTGTGCGCGCATTTCCCACTTGATAGTCTTCTAGTACTAACAGGGGTTCAGTTCCGGGGGAGAGAATCTCTCTTAGATCAAATGGTTGCTGCCCTAAAAAAATTTCTGGGGAAACAGCCGTTCCCTGCCACTTTTTTAGCAAATGCGAACAACTGTGCTGTAAAACAAAGGATAGAGGATTCAATGGTGGCTGAATTTCAAGGTCGACCACAAATTAGACAAAGATTCCAATACAAAGATGGGGTTAATGACAAGGGGTCTGAAAATGGTCGTAACCCTAGTCAATTTGAGAGTCGGGACAAAAAGCATGTCTGAAATGGTGACTGTAGGCGTTTAAACCCAAAAAATGCATGGGGAATTGTTAATCGATATTTTCGGTGTGATTCCCAGCATCATTACGCGATGAACTACCCACATCGCGTTTTTGAAGTGACCCATGAGACGGGTTCATTTGAAACTGAAAATGATGATGGTGACTGCCATGATGGAATTGTATTGATCACTGAGAGTTTGAATCCGGTGATGAATATCTTGATGGTAGATTCCTTCAACTGTGCAGTTCTGGACAGTGGTTGCACTTCTACGGTGTGTGGCATGGACTGGCTTGACTGTTATCTGGAGTGTCTCGATGAGGCAGACCAGCAGAAGATCAAGGAGTATGAAAGCTCTACCTGCTTCAGGTTCAGAGATGGCAATACATTAACATCCTCCAAACGGGCGGTCCTCCCTTGTAAGATAGCAGGGATAAATCTGTTTATCAGTACTGATGAGGTTTCTAGCAAGATACCACTATCGTTGAGTCGTTCTGCGATGAAGAAGGCTCAGATGACGCTAGATATGAAGAATGAAGAATGATAGAGCAGTCATGTTTGGAAAAAATGTGGATCTACATGTTACTCGGTCAGGCCATTACTGCTTGTCACTAAGGAAGCCAGAGATTTCTCATCAAAAAGTTCATGAAGTTTTGTTAACTGCTGAGAATAAGAATTTGGTGGACAAAAAGATCATTTGGAAATTACATAGACAGTTTGCACACCCGGCGCCACAGAAACTGAAGACTCTACTTCGAGATGTGGAGGCGGTCGATAAAGGACATGATGACCTTATTGAACAAATCACTGGTCAGTGTGAAATTTGCCTTAAATATCTCAAGGCACCACCACATCCTGTTGTGAGCTTGTCATTAGCTACGGAGTTGAACGATGCAGTGGCAATGGACTTGAAAGTTTGGGACAAGGATAGGGGTATTTTTTTACAACACTTCTTAGATATGGCAACCAGATTTAGTCTATCCACTGTGATACATAGTAAAGACAAAAGGACCATTGTCGATAAGGTCATGGAGAAATGGGCAGGAACAGGATTAGGAGCACCAACGAAGTTCCTCACAGATAATGGTGGGGAATTCGCCAAAGAGGAATTTCAGGATATGTGCGAAAATTTAAACATCATAGTTATGCGCACTGCAGCTGACAGACCATTTAGTAATGGTCTTTGTGAAAGAAACCATGCGGCAATAGATGACATGTTACATAAAATATTAGCTGATCAACCAAATTGTAAATTGTAAATTGCAAACGGTGCTAGCATGGGTGATGCATGCAAAGAACTCTCTGCAAATGGTTGGGGGGTATAGTGCCTACCAGTTGGTGTGCGGAAGAAATCTGAAGTTACCTTCGGTGTTGTCAGATGCTCCCCCTGCCCTAGAAGGGACTATCGTTAGCTCCACTTTTTCTGCTTATCTGAACACTTTGCATGCAGGCAGAAAAGCTTTCATTAAAGCTGAGGTTTCGGAGAAAATTCGGCGGGCCCTACAGCACTGCATAAGACCATCAGGAATACAGTTTAGACAAGGAGACATGGTATATTATAGAAGGGAAGGCCAGATGGAGTGGAAAGGACCTGGCAAGGTAATAGGGAGTGATGGGAAAGAAGTAATTGTGCAACACGGCAATCAAACTGTTAGGGTACATTCTTCACGGTTAATTGGTACTGACTATACCTTTACAGGTTCTGAACAGGGCATAGAACACGAGGAGGCATCATGCACTTCACATACACATACACTGGGTAGTTATGAGGAGCAGACGACGACAGATACAGGGTTGACTGACTATGAACAAAGTAACACTGAGGTACAGGATAATGCTATTCACCCAAAAGGGCAACTACTCAAAGTAGGAACAAAGGTAACATACATGCCAGAAAGGACCAGTGTGTAGAGGGATGCCACCATTATAGGGAGAGCAGGAAAGGCCACTGGCAAATATAAACATTGGCTAAATGTGCAGGATGAAGGATAGGAGACAAGACCTATCAATTGGCAAACCAAGGAAAAGATGTGGATACCCAGAAAATGTAGTATGAGTTCTGACAGTGGACCAGAAAGTGGCTGTGACCCTAGAGAAAAATCATGGACTTGCGAATGGGGTTTTGCTCGCATGGGAGAAAGGTCATATAGTAGTAGCCCAGAAAGGGAGAGGAATGTGAGTAGAGGCTGTAGTTTAATAAGAATGAGAACTAGAAAGCAAGCTACGAATCTCAATAGGAGTAGAAGTCCCTATGACCGAGAGATTCTAGTGGCTGCTAATAAGTTGGAAAATAAGCTGATAAATGAAGCCAAAAGGAAAGAGTTAGAAAGTTGGAAGGAATTTGGGGTATATTCTGAAATACCTGTCAGGGGACAGACAGCTTTATCTCACAGATGGATCTGTACAGAAAAGGTACTCCCAGACGGCAAATATAAGGCCAAAGTGAGACTAGTAGTCTGAGGCTTTGAAGAGAGACTAGGAGATCGGAATGTCAGAGTGGACTCACCTACTGCAGGGAAAGTGAGTTTGAAGATTTTTTTAGCTGTTTTGGCATCCTATTCCTGGGAATGCAAATCCATTGATATAAAGGCTGAGTTTTTGCAGGGGGAGAAGTTTCAAAGGTAAGTTTTTTTGAAACCACCCAAAGAAGCCAGGGATGTAAAAGGAAAGCTATGGAAATTGAACAAGTGTGTGTTTGGATTGAATGATGCATCAAGAGTTTGGTAATTTTCCGTGAGGTCTGTCCTGCTGAAAACAGGTTGCAGCCAATTAAAGGCAGACCCCGCGATGTTCTAATGGTACCATAAGGAGAAACTAACTGGAATCTTTATCATGCATGTCAATGATTTCCAATGGGGAGGCTCTGTAGAATTTGAACAATGGGCAATCGAGAAAATAAAGAAGGAATTCAAGGTCGGAAGTCAGGCTTCAGGTCCTTTAAATACATAGGTTTAGATATTAAGCAGAGCAAGTTAGGAGTGACACTGAATCAACAATCTTATCTAGAAAATGTTAATCATATCCCAATAACTCGGGTTAGATCCTCACAAAAAGAGGATCCTGCTACCAGGGAAGACACTGAGCAGCTGAAGAGCTTGATTGGCAGTTGAACTGGCTGTGCACTCAGACTAGGCCTGACGCTAGTTATGATGTGTTGGAGCTGAGTGCCATGATGAAACATGCTACAGTTGAGCAAGTTCTGAGAGCAAGTAAAACACTTAAAAAATTAAATTATGAGAGATGTGTGCTCAAGCTTCCAGCCTTGGGTGATCCAGAAGATATGGGGCAGGATTTTCCCCCCGTTGGGGGGGAAGTTGAAGTATGGGCACGCGGACGTGCGCCTCCGATTGGTGCCCCCGATCAGGGGCACGCTGCCATTTTATGTGGGCGGGCCAATTAAGGGCCACCCAGCGTGACGCCTGCACAGAAGAGCAATGTGCTCCCTTTGCAGGCGGGGGAGGGGGGATCCCTAAGCACACTCATCTCCCTGAGGCTAAGTGCTGCTCTAATGTACAAAGTATTAAAAATAAGGAAAGAAAATTCCCTGACATGTCCCCTCATGTGACACTGTCACATGAGTTGGGACATGTCCATAACTTTTTAAAAAACTTTAATTAAATTTTTTAAAACCTACATGAAACCTCATCCCGCCCGTGGATGAGGTTTCATTCTTTTTATAATGCCCGCCAGGGCTCTCAGCCTGCCCGCCAACCTTAAGGTTGGATGGACAGGCCCATTAAGTACTTTAATGATTCTGTCAATGGCCTCAATTGGCCATTGTCAGGTCGGCGGGCACACAGCTGATTTTGCTGAGCCCCTGCCTACCTGAAATTTTAAATGGGGCATGGTGGCGTCAGGAGTTCCGCTCGACGTCACCGTGCGTCATTTTACGCCCCATCCCCCGCTCGCCGACGGGAAAATCCTGCCCATGAGGTTGGTCATTTTTAGTGTTGCTTAACATGCCAATCTTCCAGATGGGTGCTCTAGCATAGCAGGGTTTATCATATTTGGAAAAGAACGATAAATGTTGCCCAATGGCTTGGGAGGCCAAGAAAATAAAAAGGGTAGTGAAAAGCATCTTAGCTGCTGCAATGCTAGCCTTGGTAGAAGCATTAGATATGGGGATTTACTTATCCAATATACTGACAGAAATATTATATAAGGGGCAATGTGGGAAAAGTTTACCCATAGAATGTTATGTTAATAACTGGTCTCTTTGGGACAATGTTCATTCCATGAAAAGTGTCACTGAAAAATGGCTAAGAATAGATCTAACCAGCATAAAGGAAATGTTAGAGAGAAGAGAGATCTCTAAGATACAATGGGTTGACATGAGTCACCAACTATCAGACTGTTTTAAGAAAAGAAGTGCCTGCTCTAAGAAATTATTAAATGTATTGGATGAGGGGTGTTTTATAATGATGCAATGAAAAAAAACTTTTTTTTGTTTTATAATTGTTTATATATATATTTGGTAAAAGAAATAAGGGAATTATAGATGTGGAAAAGTGTGACATTATTTCCTTCTGTTTGTTTAAAAAAAATGTTCTTTAAGTTTCATTTTCAAAGTTTTAATTTAAAAAGAAAAGAGGGGAATCTGTCAATGTGGCAATCATCTTGTTAAAGACAATTGCTAGTTAAACATGTGATGGGCATTGTCTATCCATCTAAATAAAATAAAAAGAGACGGCTGGAACACTCTGTGTAGAAGCTACTTGGAAGTCAGTAACACTGAGGAGTTGTCTTGAAAATAAACCCGCTTGAATCAAAAGACCAGCCTGGATTAATTCTTCCACCACAACCTCTTATTGTGATTAACATGGCTATCTGCTGTTCAGTGGCCGGTTAAATGGTCATACCACATGGCATAGGTATGAGAAAGGTTGCCCTGTTTGGCACTCTAGGACACTCTTCCCAGAGCACAGTGATGTGGTATGACTTGTGTGGTCAGTGCTGTACATGACATCAGTAGCATTTGGGAAAGAAGTAGAAGATGATGACACACTTAAGCTAAAACTATGGATTAGCACCATTTACCATGTAAAATGGAAGTTAGAATTTTTTATTGGGCTCTCCAGCCTTCCATAATACTGGGAGTTTGTGATTTGCCTTATAAAGAACAGACCTTCTGCATTAAAGCAAAGACTGTCAGGTCAACAGAGGTTAAGGCTATCGTCTTGAGCACATTATCTGGGTTGGTATTTCAATGCACAAGGAGCGCTGTATTATCAGAGGATGAGACATAAAACTGAGGCCTACCTGCCTATTCAGGTTCATGTAAAAGATTCTTCAGCTTTGCTCAAAGAAAACCAGGAGGATCTTCTGATGTCCTGGCCAATTCTACATCCTCAACTATGATAACAGATTATCTGGTCTGAAGAAGAGTCATATGGACTCAAAACGTTAACTCTGTTTTTCTCTCCACAGGTGCTGTTAGACCTGAGTTTTTCCAACGTTTTCTGTTTTTTTAAAATTCATTCACGGGATGTGGGCTTTCCTGGCTGGGCCAGCCTTTATTGCCCATCCCTAGTTGCCCTTGAGAAGGTGGTGGTGAGCTGCCTTCTTGAACCGCTGTACTCCATGTGGTGTAGGTACACCCATAGTGCTGTTAGGAAGGGAGCTCCAGGATTTTGACCCAGTGACAGTGAAGGAACGGTGATACATTTCCAAGTCAGGGTGGTGTGTGACTTGGAGGAGAACTTCCAGGTGGTGGTGTTTCCATCTATCTGTTGCTCTTGTCCTTATAGGTGGTAGTGGTTGTGGGTTTGGAAAGTGCTGTCTAAGGAGCCTTGGTGAATTCCTGCAGTGCATCTTGTAGATGGTACACACTGCTGCTACCGTGCGTCGGAGGTGGAGAGAGTGAATGTTTGTTGATGTGGTGTGGATCAAGTGGACTGCTTTGTCCTGGATGGTGTCCAGCTTCTTCAGTATTGTAGGAGCTGCACTCATCCAGGCAAGTGGAGAGCATTCTATCACATTCC
Organism: Cetorhinus maximus; assembly: GCF_964194155.1. NCBI lineage: Eukaryota > Metazoa > Chordata > Chondrichthyes > Lamniformes > Cetorhinidae > Cetorhinus > Cetorhinus maximus. The sequence goes on from NC_135900.1 coordinate 40,932,171, forward strand.
TGACTTGTGCCTTGTAGATGGTGGACAGGCTTCGGGGAGTCAGGAGGCGAGTTACTCGTCACACGATTCCTAGCCTCTGACCTGCTCTTGTAGCCACAGTATTTATATGGCTTGTTCAGTTCAGTTTCTGGTCAATGATAGCCCTCAGGATGTTGATGGTGGGGGTCATTCAGTGATGGTAATGCTATTGAACATCAAGGGGTGATGGTTGGATTCTCTCTTGTTGGAGGTAGCCATTGCCTGACACTTGTGTGGCACGAATGTTTCTTGCCACTTATCAGCCCAAGCCTGGGTTTTTGTTGTCTGGTCATTCGCTCACTTGTTATTTGAGGGATCTTGCAGCGGTGACTTCAAAAAAAAATCCACTGGAAATAAAGTACTTTGGGAAGTCTTGAGGATCTATTCCTTAAGTTCTTTTTTTATGTTAAAAGAACACTGTTGATTTCCTCAGTGACTCATGAAAGGTGTCTGCAGCTAAGCAACATAGATCAGAAAGTTCCCAATTTGAATCCAGATTTGGGCTTATTTCAGTTGTGTGTCATTTGAAGAACCACAGCTGGCCTCAGCATCACTATTCTAGGGGAAGGGAAAAACAACAACAGCAATTTGTAGTAAAAAGCCCCAAGTGCCTCACAGGAGCATTATAAAGCACAAATTTTCACCAATGTGATATTAAGGCAGATGACCAAAAGCTTGGTCAGAGTTAGATTTTAAGGAGCATCATAAAGGAGAAAAATAAATCAGAGATGTGAAGAGGTTTAGGAAGGGAATTCTGATTGAACTGGCATGTACTTTGATCTATTTGCTTGCCAATTTTCTTCTCTCTCCTGCTTCCCCTGAAGATCCTGCTGGGGTATGGCTGCATGACCCATGACTTCTAGTACTTAGTTGAAGATTAACATAGACAGCAACAGATATTAAGCACCATAATAATGGAAATCAGCAGGGAAATTGGAGATTTATAAAACCTAATGATGGTAGAAATGTTAGTAATAAGGGTCAAGCTGAAGAGCGCCAGTCTATTAAAGATGAAGAGGTGGAAAGTAGAGTTAGAGGGAGAAAGCTGATATGTTACCATTGTAACAAGGCTGGGCGCACTGGATCAAATTGTTGCAGGTTAAACAGGAAACTGATTGCAATAATTAGAACTCAGAAAAGTTCAGGAAATAAGAGTACTGTGGGCCCTGAGATCCAGAGGCAAGAAAAACCAATGGTTTGTGTACAGGTGGAGCAGGAAGAAACTGTGGTAGCTAGAGAAGTGGGAATGCCTTCACAACTTACCCAAGGGAGTTCTGAGGGGCAGGTTGCAGAGATGTTTAAAAATTTTATATGGGAAGGGAAAATATATCCACATGTACAAGGAAGAGCAGGGAAGGATGTCAAAATTTTAAGGGATACTGGGGCTAGCCAGTCCTTAATGTTATGGAATAGTGCTATCTGTTGTCCAGAAGGGTTATTTCAGGACAAAATATTAATTAAGGGGATCCATGGCAAAGTCAAACCTATTTCATTGTGTAAGGTAAATTTAAAAAGTGATTTGAAAACAGCGGAGGTGATTGTTGGGATAGTAGAGAAATTGCCCATTGTAGGCGTTCAATTTGTTCTAGGGAATGATATAGCGGTATCACAGATATTGACTATGCCTACTGGAGAAGAGCAGCCTGTTGAGACACAATCAGCAGATGTTTTACAGAAAGAGCATCCTGGATTGTTTCCAGATTGTGTGGTAACGAGATCACAAATGCACAAATTTAAACAGGAAGAGGAGGAATCTAAAAGACAGGGGGAGGATACTGAAATTCAGTTGGCTGGATCAATCTTTGAAAAGATTACTCAGGGGGAGAAGAGTAAAGAGGATGAGGTTGAGGTGTTTAGTTCAATGCAGTTAGTGGAATTACAGCAGAAGGATTCAGATTTGAAGACATTATATTAGACAGCTTATTCTGAAACAGAAGCAGAATGCATTCCAGAGCATTATTACATTAAGAACAATGTGTTAATGAGGTAACGGAGACTGCCTCATGTTCCAGCAAATAAGTGGGTGATAGAACATCAAGTAGTGATACCGTCTGGGTACCTGAATGAAATTTTGAAATTGGCTCATGAAATTCCAACAGCTGGACATTTGGGAATTAGGAAAACTCAAGCTAAGATACAAAAACATTTCTATTGGCCTGGACTACATAAAGATGTCGTCAAATTCTGGCAAGCATGTCAGGACTGCTCCCTAAGACTAAAAGTAGAAATCAGTACTTACTGACAATCATGGATGTGTCCACAGATTTCCAGAAGCAATACCTTTAAGGAAAATTACAACAAAGTTGATTGTAGAGGAGTTAACCAAATTCTTTACTAGGTATGTATTACCAAAAGAAATATAGTTGGATCAGGTATTGAATTTCATGTCACAGCTGTTTAAGGGAGTAATGAACAGCCTAGGAATAAAGCCATTTAGGTCATCAGCCTATCACCCTGAATCGCAAGGTGCCTTGGAAAGGTAGCATCAGATTTTAAAGACTATGATGAGGGCATATAGTCAAGACTATCCACATGATTGGGATTGAGGGATTCCATTCTTGTTATTTGCTATTAAGGATGACCCTAATGAGTAACCAGGGTTCAGTCCTTTTGAGTTAATTTATGGTCATTATGTAGGGGGACCACTCAAACTGATTCAGGAGAATTTAATGAATCAAAGTTCTGAAACAACTCTCCTTGATTATGTGACAAAATTCAGAGACATTAAGTAAGGCATGTGAACTAGCTAGAAAATATTTAAAGATATCTCAACAAGTAATGAAGGCAAAGGCAGACAAGAGGGCAAAGGCTTGTAGCTTTGAGGCTGGGGAAAAAATGTTAGTGTTGTTGCCAGTGTCAGGCGAACCGTTAAAGGCAAGGTTTAGTGGACCTTATCAGATTGAAAAGAGACTGAGTGAGGTAAACTACATAATAAATACCCCAGATAGAAGGAATAGTCAGTGAGTGTGCCATGTAAATATGCTCAAAAAATACTTTGACAGAGAGAAGTGTTGATCAGAGGTCACCGGTAACGGTTATTGGCTTAGTACAAAGAGGAGAAGAGTCAATTCTCTCTTAACTCTCAATTCGCTTTATTCACGTCGTTAGATCATATACATATAGCATACGCATCTGGTTAGATATAGATATGCAGTTTACAGCAGGTTATACAGTTTTATACCCAAACTGGAATCTAAACGCACACCCACTAGGTTTCTCTGACACTCCCTGAGTGGTCACAGAATATAAAAGCTAATGCCCGAAAAGGAGAGCTGGCGCTGGCCAGGCGTTCCGTTCTCTCTCTCTCTCTCGACATCGTCTCTACGTTGCTGACGTAGGTTCTTCTGCTTCTGCAATGGTTGTTCTCTGGAGTCTTTGCTGGCTCCACACCCAAGATTCTCCATTCTTATTCTGAATCTTATCTCTCCAAGCTGTGCTGTCTCTCTCCTGTTGGTTTAGGCCTGCTTGCCTAGTCTGTGGCATCTCCTTATTGGCTCTGTCCCAAGGACTTAGGTAGCATTACCTCATTACTCCTTTTCTAAATAAGGACTTGTGTCTTATCACATTCCCTTTGTTTCTCATGAAACTCAGCTACTTTAAACCGGTTCCAGCCAGCTCAGGCCAGTGACTGGACTCAGGTTACTTCAGGTCAAAAGTTGCTTTTGCCTGTGTCAGCAGTTCGTCTGCAGCCCCTGGCCAACAGAAGGTACTGGTAGTTGTAAGTAAGGAAACGGAGATAAGGATTAAGGGGCAGAATTTTGCCCTTGACAGGCAGGCGGGCAGTCGATTGCCGCCGCTGAAATGGGCCCCGCCGCTATTTTCCGCGGGCGGACCAATTAAGGCCCGCCCAGCGGGTTAGTGACTCTCTTGTAGAGCGGGAAAATCATCGCGGAGGCGGTGGTGCTCAGACCACCGGTTCCAATGGGGAACCGGCAGTCTGTATAAAGAGTGGCCAGGCAGCCTCGTTGAGGCAGTGCACCATGGCTGCTCGAAGAAGGAAAGAGGCTGCTGTCAGAGAGCAGAAGCAGGAGCAGGAGCAGGAGGAGGGGGGCAGGCTGCAGGAGAGGCCAGCGGGGGGCCACTGTGCCCCTCGCTTCTTTGATGCATGTCTCGCTGTCCTCCTCCAAGAGGTGTCCAGCCGGCAGGATATTTTGAATCTGGAGGATGGGAGGAGGAGGGCCCCCCATGTCACCAGCCAGGCGTGGGAGGAGGTGGGTGACGCTGTAAGCGCCCATGATGATGTGAGGTGCACAGGAACGCAGTGCAGGAAACGATTCAATGATTTGCTGCGGTCTGGAAGGGTGAGTACCATGTCGGCCTTGGCCATTTGACCCAGAAGGCAGCCTTAGCCTTTGAGCACCCCCTCTCCCACCCCACCCCCCACCCCCACATCTTGCTGTCGTTACTGCATTGGACATTTGGCGCATGCTGGGTGGACAAATGGGTACTGACCATGCTTACATCAGCCTTAGTGGTTGAGGAGAAGATGGGTTCTCCCCGCAGCATATGTTGGTGTTTGTGGCATTTGAGTAGTCTGGGGGTAACCTGCAGGGGAGGCCACTAGACACATACTCAGAACTCCAACACATGTCTTATTGATGGTGATGAGATGGTGGACGGGGAGCCTCAGGGTGTCGTGGCCAAGAGCTATCTGCTGGCCTCGGTGCTGCACCTAGTTACGCCTCCTTGCCATGAAGACCCGTGTGTTATTCAAAGTGATGGACACCGAATGTGTCCAAGGTGGCCGTTGGGGGAGGGGGTTGGGACCAGCCGTACTATCTTCTGGTGACTGATCACAGTAGTGTGGACAGGAGCCGCTGGAGGCCTCAGATGGGCCACTGTGGTTGGGGTGTGGCGTGCGCGTGCAGAGTACATGAGCGATCAGCCCCAATAAATCCTCTTCTCTGTTCTGCAGGCAAAAAGTCAACACAATCTGCGGGAGCGCCAGAGGACAGGAGGTGGGCACGCCCTGCTCCAGCGCCTCTCAACATTTGAGGAGCAGACCATGGAGCTGGGGAGGAGGCAGGAAGCCAGGGTGGCAGGTGGCGGCGAGGCTGGGGTCCAGCGGCCAGGTGTTTGAGGTCCACAGTCCCATCCACTCTGTCTGCCCACCATCCAAACCACTGATGGTTGCTGCAATCGTTAACGCTGCAACAACACTGCTCATTCACAGACTGAGACACTCTGACGTGTGGGTCATACACAAAGGTCCCTCGTCTCCTTGAGGATTCGCCTCTCCACCACCTTCCAAAGTCACCTTATCCCATTTGTGACCACTATCCCCATAGCCTAACATGCCATGGCATCGCTGCTGCACAGCCAAAGACATTTTGCATCTTAGGGGGTTTGGGACCTCCACCACCCTTTCGGCCAATGCGCCCCACATTACTCTGTCCAAAAAGTCCTCAGCACCTCAGCTTAAATAAATGCCACTACGTTATTCATCCATGCGCCAAGGGGAAATGTTGCCTTCTGCCCACCTGGTCTATGCCCCTCCTAACGGTATGAAGGTCAATAATGTGACCTCTCAATCTCCTGTGATCCACGGCAAATGTCGCAAGTGTTTGCGATGTTTCCTCAGCACTGCAACTATCCAGGCCAGCATGTATCCAGGTCAGGTACCTCTGCACTTTCCCCACTCCAATGGTACATAACATGCCATGTGGCATTCCTGAGGTCATCTGACCAGCCTGTCTGAAACACGCGTCTAATGGTTGGGGGTCCTCTTGATTCTTTTCCACCCCACCAATGTTTGTCTCCTTAGGATCTTGAAGGGTGAGCGACTTATGAGGCTGGGGGGGGGGGAAATGGATGAAAGGTTTAACTGACTGTACGCTAACTGATGCACTGTCCTTGTTGTTAAGTTCAGCATCACCACCACATGGCCGTGCCCATAGACACTGCAGCCGCCCCTCCACACCTGAGGCCCAAGATGTGCAAATTGCGGCACATCATTTCAGCCAGCCAGGCACCAGCGCAGACACAAACACCTCGGTGGGAATTTACCGTCGGCTAGTGTCCTGGGTCACAGTGGAGAGGGCACTTCACAATCGCTGGAGGAGATGGCAGGGACAGAGAGTGCCCATGGCGCCAGCAGCTGGAGGGCTGCAGGGGACCAGGCACATGCTGAGTCCGGCACTGATGATGTGCCTCTGGAGTTATCACCAATGCAGCAGCTGCAGGACAAGCGACAGGAAGCGCGTTTGCATCTGGCAGGGTTGCATGAGGGTATGCTTCAGTTGGTGTCTGCGATGTAGGAGTCCAGGCAGAGTGCACGTGAAGGCATGAACCTCAGGGCAGAGCTTCACGCCTCCTCCACTGAGAGATTGGCAACTCTCATGGAGAGGGAGTTCAATCGGATGGAAAAACTTCTGATTGGGTTACACTCTGACCTGCAAGCCCTCACAGGTGGTCATTCCCAATGTGGGAGATGTTCTGGATACCAAGTGTCGACACTTGGTGCCCATGCGGTGAGCAAGGAGGTCCAATGTGACCTCATGTCGGTGCAGCAGCTGCCTGCTGTCACTGCGAGCTCCTCTCAGGGCGCTCCGGATGAGGGCAGCAGCTCCTCCGCCCCTCTGCCAGTGACCGTTGCATCCGTTGAGGCTGTGACAACTGGGGAGGTGCCAGTTCTGGAACTGGCCACTCCATCCCAGGCGGAGCCAGCACAGGCTCCACGGGCCAGAGGACGCTTTCCAGGGCCATCAATGCCAACAGGACAGCAGAGTCAGCAGGCTGTCTCACAAGCCACTCCGAGCGATGGGGCGGCACCTAGACATAGCACCCGCAAACGTAAGCATAAGGCACGTTAGGCACTCAACGGGTATGTCACTGGTAATTTTGTGTTGGCCTTAGATTAGGGAAAATATACTTATGTTTGCCATAGAGACGTTTCTATTTTATGTTGGACAGAATAAAGTCCACTTTTCTGACCATGGCTGAGGGTGTTTCCTTTGAGCTGCATTTGTCTTTTTCACAGACACCTCATGAGTGTTTGAGTGGACATTAATGTTTCTGTACTAAGCCCTTAGTTGCAGCTGATGAGGTGGAAGATGTAGCACCTAAGTGCCACGTGTGGAAGTGCCAGGCAATGCTGGTCCTGCTGATCCATGTGTGTGGAGCTAGCTGAAGGTTCGTTGGATTAAATTGTCCCGGGTGTCCCTGCCTCCTTGGTGTAGTAGCGGGTCGGCGTGCTGCCCCTCATCATCGCCCTGTGCTTCCTCATCCTCTGAGCCACTGCTGGATTCATCATGTGCAGCCTCATCCACTGCGTCAAGGTTTTCATTATCAACTGCATCCCCCCTTTCCAGCACAAGATTGTGCAGAGCGCAGCATGCTACCACTATCAGAGAGACGCGATCTGGGGGGTACTGGAGTGCTCCCCCTGAGCGATCCAGGCAACAAAAGCGCATCTTGAGAAGACCGATGTTTCTCTCCATCACAGCCCTTGTGGAGGCGTGACTCCTATTGTAGTGCTGCTCAGCTTCTGTTCTTGGATGGCGGAGAGGCGTCATGAGCCACCTTCACAGGGGATAGCCCTTGTCTCCCAGCAGCCAACCATCCAGCCGAGCCAGAGCACTGAAGAGCCCGGGGTACCTGGGAGTGTCTGAGGATGTAGACGTCATGGGAGCTGCCTGGGTACCTTGCACAGACTTGTAAAATCTGTATCCTGTGATCACACGCTATCTGCACGTTGATGGAGTGGAAGCCCTTCCTGTTGACAAAGGCACCGGGCTCACCTGCTGGCACCTTGATGGCCACATGTGTACAGTCTATTGCACCCTCGACGCAGGGGAAGCCAGCAATGGCCGTGAAGCCTCTGGCTCACTGTGCCTGACTTGCTTGGTCACAGCGGAAGTGGATGAAGGTCAATACCTGTCTGAACAGAGCGTCTGTAACCTGCTTGATTAAAGTGTGGACAGCTGTTTGGGAGACACCACAAAGATCACCCACTGAGCCCTGGAAGGAGCCAGAGGCATAGAAGTTGAGGGCAGTTGTGACCTTTAGAGCCGCTGGCATGGGGTGTCCACCCACACAGTTAGGAGATATCTCAGGGCCAATCATCTGACAGATATGGTTGACTGTCTCCCTTGACAGTCGGAGCCTCCTTCGGCACTGCACCTCAGTCATATTGAGGTAGCTGCTTCGCTGCCTGCATACCCTGACAGCAGGATAGTGGCGTCTTCTGCGGCCCCTTCACCTTGGACAACTTTTTGGCCCTGCGCCCCTTGTGTCTGCGCCTGGCCTCCCAAAGGTGGCTCTCTTGGAGGCTGATTGTCCAGTCCTGGCCTCCTCCTTATTCTATCTCTCCCTTCCTCCTCAGAGGAGCTGCCTCCAGTGGAGATGTCAGAACCCATACCCCCAGGCTAAATGGAGGCCCGAGAAAGATTACTATCTGCAGACTGGTTTCAAAGTACACAAGAAGCTCTTGGAAATCGATGTGAACTGGTAACAATCAGACAGGCAACTTTAAAACACTTTCTGCATTAAATACTTCACGGAAAACATGAACAACCCCTCTGAATCCACATATCCCGACGGTGCATGAGTTTTTTAATAAAAAATCTCCTACCCGCCTGCCCGTTGGGTCCGTGCGCTGAGCCGAAGTTCACATGGGCCCCTCAAAATCGTCGACAATTGGCAAGTTAAGGGCCTTAATGAGGCCTTTAATTAATGGCAGGCCCGTGTCCCGCTGCATAGCGCACCCGCCCACCGAAATATCGTGATGCCGTGCGCTGACGTTGGGACGCTCGCGCGATGTCAGCGCGCGACATTTTAAGCGCTGGCGTGCGGGCTCTGCCACCTGCACGTCAGCCAGAAGATTCTGCCCAAGGATTCAGAAATTGATCTTCCTCTGATTAAATTGGACAATGAGGAAGTGCTTCAGAATCTAGATGTACTGTTGGATTACCTTCCAGAAACATTTTGGAGTGATTGAAAACAACTAATGTAGTCACACAAAGCAATTTGTGGAAATAAACTGGGGAAAGCAGATTTAACTGTACATGGTATTGATGTGGGGAATTTGGAGTCAATAAGACAACGTCCATATATATTAAATCCAGTAAAATTAGCTCAAGTGCAGAAATAAATTGAATTTATGCTTCAAAACGATGTCTTCGAGCCCAGTCACAGTAATTGGAGTTCACGCACTGCAATGGTGCTGAAGCTGTATGGATCACCAAGACTATGTACTGATTACTGAAAAGTGAATGCAGTAACGAAAGCAGATTCATATCCTCTTCAACGATTGGAGGATTGTAGCGGGAAAGTGGGCAGTCAACTGTTATCACAAAAACTTACTTGCTGCAAGGATATTAGCAAGTACCCTTACTGGAAAAGGCAAAAGAGATATCAGCTTTGGTGACGCTGGATGGTGCCTGTCAATGCAATGTAATGCCTTTTGGTATGAAAAATGCACCAGAGACTAACAAACAAAGTGATTGAGGGACTGAACAATTGTGCTGTGTATGTTGATGACTTAATAATATTCAGTCAAACGCGGGAGGATCATTTACAACACTTAAAGGAACGATTTGATTGACTGCACGAAGCCAATTTGATTGTGAATTTGGCTGAAAGTGAATTTGCAAAAGTGCAAATTATATATTTAAGCCACACTTTTGGAGTCACAGAATCATAGAATGTTATGATGCAGAAGGGGCATTGGCCCATCGTGTATGCACTGCCTCTCCTAATGAGCATGATGACTTCGTGCCATTCTCCTGCCTTTTCCCCATACCCTTGCAAAGAGTTTCTATTCAAATAATCATCTAATGCCTTCTTGAATGCTTTGGTTGAACCTGCCTCAGCCACACTTCCAGGCAGTGTATTCCAGACTCGATCCACTCGCTGTGTGAAGAAATTTTTTCTCACATCACATTTGCTTCTTTTGCAAATCACTCTAAATCTGTGCCCTCTGGTTCACGATCCTTTACGGGCAGGAACAGTTTCTCCCTATCTATTCTATCCAGCGCCCTCATGATTTTGAACTATCAAATCTCCTCTTAGCCTTCCCCTCTCCAAGGAGAACAGTCCCAAACTCTCCAATCTATCTTCGTAATTCAGGTTTCTTATCCCTGGAATCATTCTTGTACACCTCTTCTGCACTCTCTCCATTGTGTTCACATCCATCCTATAATGTGGCGCCCAGAACTGTACACAATACTCCAGCTGGGGTCCAACTAGTATCTATATAAGCTCAACATAATCTTCATGCACTTGTGCTCTCTGCCTCTATTAATAAAGCCCAGGATACTGTATGCTTTATTAACTGCTCTCTCCACCTGTCCTGCCACCTTCAATGATCTGTGCACATATACACGCAGATCCCTCTGCTCCTGCACCTCCTTAAGAATTGCACGCCTTATTTTATATTGTCTCTCCATATTCTTCCTACCAAAATGCATCACCTCACACTTCTCCGCACTGAACTTCATCTGCCACCTATCAGCCCACTCCACCAACTTTTCTATGTCCTTTTGAAGTTCTATACTGTCCTCCTCACAGTTTACAATGCTTCCAACTTTCATGTCATCCACAAATTTTGAAATTGTCCCCTGCACACCAAGGTCTAGATCATTAATATATATCAGGAACAGCAAGAGTCCCAATACAGACCCCTGGAGAACTCCACTACAAACCTTCTTCCAGCCTGAAAAATATCCATTGACCATTACCTTCTGTTTCCTATTACTCAGTCAATTTTCCATCCATTTTGCTACTGTCTGTTTTATTCCTATATATCTTATTCCTATACAACTTTCCTCACAAGTCTGTTGTGTGGCACTGTATCAAATGCCTTTTGAAAGTCCATGTATACCAAATCAACAGCATTTATACTCTCCCGCTCTGGGTTGCTTCTTCGCAGGCCTGCCGCCTCTCCAACTCTTAGGTAAGTGGTCAGGTGGCCCCACGAGATGCAAAAGTAAAAGCTATTATGGAATTCCCAGTGCCTACAGAGAAATGGGAAGTTTAGAGATTTCTAGGCATGAGTGGATTTTATCGGAAATTTGTGCCAAACTTCAGCAGTGTAGTTGCTCCACTGACTGGGTTATTAAAAAAAACAGAAAATTCCAATGGACACAGGAATGTCAGGGTGAATTTGATAGCTTGAAAGTTGTGCTAACAACTACACCTGTTCTATCAGCACCTGATTTTACAAAGCAGTTTAAGTTGGCTACTGATGCCAGTGAAGTCGGTGTTGATGCTGGATTTCTACAAGAAGATGAACTAGTAATTGAAAAGCCGGTAAGATGTTTCTCTTGGAGCTTGAATGTACATCAGAAGAAATATTCAACTCCAGAGAAAGACACTTTGAGTTTGGTATTGGCTTTGCAGCATTTTGAAGTGTATGTTGCAAACAATTTGTCAGAGACAGTTATATATACCAACCACAATCCTTTGAAGTTTCTGGAAAAGTTTTGGAACAGAAACTCAAGATTGTTCCAGTGGAGTTTATTATTGCAACTGTTCAATTGACAAATTATACATGTGGCTGGATGAGGAAATTTGAATTTGATTGCAGATGCATTGTTAAGAGCATAAAGTTGATAAGAACTCGGAATTGGAGAATGGACTGAAATGAACTCTATTTTTACAAAAGACCTGTGTACATTTTCATGGTTAATGCATGGACACCATGGTGTAATAGTTTTGTTTATATTGTTAAATGTGGAAAGGGATAAGAAATGGGTTGAAAAAGGAAACCATCTTTTTTGGAATTATGATGGTTCATTTTTTGTTAAGGAGGGAGCTGTGAGAATGGATTTTAAAAAATATTTTAGGGAATATTGTGTTATTCTGTAAAGAAGGCTGAATGTATGTGTGTGTGTGTGTGTGTGTGTGTGTAATTTAATTATGCTGGGCAGAGTTTGATAGGAGTCAGGTTGTCTAGGGGGTTTGAAACATGAAAAGTGATAGAGGTGATAATTTTGAGGTACAAGTAACTAGGTTAGATCTAACATTTGCACTTTTAGATAAGTTGAAAGTTTGTTTGAATATCAAAGGGGTCAGAAGTGATAAGGAATATGTTTGCATCTTGCAGGAGTTCCATGGTAAACAGTTGGGGACATTATAATTTATTGGCCCAAAAGCAAAGACAAGGTGGAAACATGAAAGATCTTATATTTGGAAGGGTTTGAGTTTCAAAGAGGTCTGAGAGGAATGGAACAGAGATGAAAGGGAAAAAAAGGTATACAAGATTAACTATGGATAGTTGGATATAGTTGTTGAGTTAGAAATGGCTGGAGATAGCTGGAACTGTTTGAGCTGTTGAGCTAGAGCTGGAGCTTTGGGCTGGGAGAGGATACAGTTTGATTCACCCATCCAATCAAGCCAGAAAAGTCTTGGGCTGCGACAAACAGCTTTATTCTGAAGTGGATTCCAACCGCAGAGTGGAAGGGGGTAAAGGTCATGTGGTATGCCTTTATTGAAGCTACAGCACTTTGCCTTGTGTAATATGACTGGATTTCATAATAGACATCTATGAGGGAGTGTTGCCTGAAGGTATTTACTTGTGGGTTTGACCAAGTAGAGAATTTTTGGGGGAATGTTTTGTAAGACTAGCCTTAATTGTGTAACTGTAATTTTGTGCTTAAATTTTCTTTTATTTTTGTCAAAAAAACTGTTACTTTAAATTTTTTAAATCCAAAAAGTGTTACTGGATCTCTTACTGCTGAGATCTTCTTCTTGGTTTCAGAATATAAAGAAAGGTTATGGCCTATAAGCCAAGTTTCCCTCTGGGATTTGGTTTGCACAGCAATTAGCACTGGCTGTGGTCATAACAATATTTCACATTGAACAAAGGGATCACAGTAAAATCTGTAGATATACTGTGGTGCAGGGGCGATCACAGTTTGTGGCTGGTAGTTTGGTGTCAGACAGCATAAAACAACAGCGATGGGGAGGATCTCAATCTGTTTCAGTGGTTTCACTGGCTCACATGCAATCTGGAATATAGACAGCTAAGTTAGTTCATAACATATCTTTCTTGTATCTGACTTATTAAATTGTTTTTGGAAACATTCATTACTTCTGACTTGCCCTCGAGTTAAATTGTATAAGAGCAGCTCTTCCTCGGCACTAGAGGAAGAATTCTGTCAAATCTGATTGTGTAATATCTTGCAAATGTCACCATCATTAACAGCTAAGCACAGAGTCAAACAGTAGGAGCTGGGGAATTCCTCAAGGAGCTTTATATACTTATGCACGAAGAACATTTTGCCTTTAATTTCTCTGTAAAATGAACCGTACCATGACCTGAAATCATAATACAGAAAGAGACTTGCCTAAGGGCATCACTCATTCCAACCATGCAGTTTCATACTGAACAAGAAGACTCTGGTGATTCTTAATGTTCTGTTCACCTCTTTCATATATTTGCTAAACAAAAAGCAACGATGGGTGCGATTTTAACTCGTTCAAACCCCATTAACTTATAGAGTTAAAATTGGGTCCAATGGTTTTATTAAAATAAATAAACAACTCTGGTGAGGGGCCAGCAAGTTACCTAGCGGGTAGCTGAGCCATACAGATCAGGAAAATTTGCTCTCTATCTGTGCTTGGTTATCTGATTTCAAGTGGAGCAGTGGCTGGAATAATATAATTGTCCTTGGCCCCCTAATGATTAGGGAAGAGAATATGGGTCAAGTTTCCCGCTGGTATTCCAGGGAGCTCTGCTGGAAGTGCACTTGTGTAGATGTTTGCTGAGGATACCACTGACCAGCTGCAAAAGCCTCTCCTAATTTAATAACCTGCTGATACACAATGCAAAGACTCACATAGAAAACAAAAACTCTTGACTGAAGTACCAGAGGGTGATTGACTGGTACCCACGAAAATATATATATTTTAATAATTCAAGGGATGTGGGCTTTTCTGGCTAGGCCAGCATTTATTCCCCATTCCTAATTGCCCTTGAGAAGGTGGTGGTGAGCTGCCTTCTTGAACCGCCGCAGTCCATGTGGTGTAGGTACACCTACAGTGCTGTTAGGGAGGGAGTTCCAGGATGTTGACCCAGTGACAGTGAAGGAACGGTGATATATTTCCAAGTCAGGATGGTGTGTGACTTGGAGGGGAACTTCCAGGTGGTGGTGTTCCCATGTGTCTGCTGCAACTTATCCTTTTAGCTGGTAGTGGTTGTGGGTTTGGAAGGTGCTGTCTAAGGCACCTTGGTGAATTTCTGCAGTGCATCTTGTAGATGGTACATGTGGCTGTAACTATTCATTGGTGGTGGAGGGGGTGAATGTTTGTGGATGGGGTGCGAATCAAGCAATCAAGCCTGCTTTATCTTGGATGGTGTCAAGCTTCTTGAGTGTTGTTGGAGCTGCACTCATCCAGGCAAGGGGAGAGCATTCCATCACACTCCTGACTTGTGCCTTGTAGATTGTGGACAGGCTTTGGGGAGTCAGGATGTGAGTCACTTGCTGCAGGATTCCCAGCCTCTGATGTGCTCTTGCAGCCACAGTATTTATATGGCTAGTCCAGTTCAGTTTCTGGTCAATGGTAACCCCCAGGATGTTGATAGTGCAGGATTCAGTGATGGTAAAGCCATTGAATGTCAAGGGGAGATGGTTAGGTTCTCTCTTGTTGGAGATGGTCTTTGCCTGACATTTGTGTGGCGCGAATGTTACTTGCCACTTGTCAGCCCAAGCCTGGATATTTTCCAGATCTTGCTGCATTCGGACATGGGCTGCTTCAGTATCTGAGGAGTCACAAATGGTGCTGAACATTGTGCAATCAGCAATGAACATCCTCACTTCTGACATTATGATGGAAGGAAGGTCATTGATGAAGCAGCTGAAGATGGTTGGACCTAGGACACTACCCTGAGGAACTCCTGCAGTGATGTCCTGGAGCTGAGCTGTTTGACCTCTAACAACCACAACCATCTTCCTATGTGCTAGGTATGACTCCAATCAGCAGTGAGTAATCTCCTGACGCTCATCGACTCGAGTTTTGCTCAGGCTCCTTGATGCCAAACGCGGTCAAATGCTGCCTTGATGCCAAGGGCAGTCACTTTCACCTCACCTCTGGAGTTCAGCTTATTTGTCCATGTTTGAACCAAGGCTGTAATGAGGTCAGGAGCTGAGTGGCCCTGGTGGAACCAAAACTCAGCATCAGTGAGCAGGTTATTGCTAAGCAAGTACCGCTTGATAGCACTGTTCATCCCAGGATACATTCAACACCTTCAGGAAGTGAGGGAAGAACTTTCATAAATAAAAGAAATGTGGGGCTGACTAATATGGTGGGGTGGGGGTCGGGGTGGATGACACGCTCCCGCACCCCAGAAACCATGTCGGCATGGAGCCGACACGCTCCACAACAACCTACCCAGTGCCGCGAGGCGGACAATTGAGGGCCGAGTGGGACTTGAGCCACTCATTAGGGTGGAAGTCACACCCTCTGGAACTGCCGGCCAATCCGATTGGCTGGCAGCTCCATCAGTCCAGGAAACCCTGCTGGCAGGACTGCTGGTGAAGAAAGGGCCCCAAGGCTTTGGATCTCCGGAGCAGGTAAGTCCGGGATCCTGGGCTGAGAGGGTTTGGGTAGGTTTGGGAGTGGGGCAGTTGGAGGAGATTGGTTTGGTTTAAGCAAGGGAATGGGTAGGAGGGGAGGGAGCAGGTAGGAACGAAGTGGGTGTTCAACCTAAAGGGCCCCTCATCGACAAAGGGCAGCCCTTGAAGATTGACCCCCCCCCCCCACCCCCGCCTTCCCGCCCTTAAGGTAAAAAAAGGGCTTCTCACTCCATCCCTGCTGCCCACACCAAGGGCAGAATTTTACGACCTGACCGGGTGTTAAATAGCGCGCGATGACATCGGGTGAGCGTCCAGACATCATCACGCACTCGCGCAACAATTAAGAGGCCATTAAAGTTTGAATTAGTGGTGACAATGTTCCAGCTGGCAGACGGGCGAAATGGCCAGGCGGCCTTCGGATGTTGGAGGGAACCTCATCCAAAGGCAGGATGAGGTTTATGATATCAATTTTTAAAAAAATGTTTGGGCAGAATTTTTATTTTCTATATGTTTCGGTGAGTGAGTGCAATGTGCGGACATTTTTTTCAATTTTACATCCCTATTTCTCGGTTTTAAATTCTTCAGCTCCCTGAGGCAGCTCTTCCAGGGAGCTTTCATTGCGCGCCCCACTGCACTGGGGTCAGCGTTCACCCTCCTTCCGGCCCCGCCCTGGTAGCACTGAGCCTTTCAGTGCGCCTTTCACGCTGGCCGGCTGTTAATTGGTCAGCCAGGGTGGAATCGCGGTCGGGGGCTGAATGTAGGTGGCGGGCTGTTTCCCGGCTGCTGGTGGACCTGTCCCACAGCACCTGCCCAACGACCTGAAAATCCCGCCCCAAATGTTTTAGGGCATAGGTGGCGTATTATGAGAGTCAATTGGCTTGATAACAAGCCTAATTGACACTCAATTGTTCATTTACATAAGGCTAGCGGGCTGCTGATTTTGAGGCCTGCCCACCTCCCCCGTATTATGGGGGGGAGCTCAGGAGTGGGCAGGAAGGTGGTGGCTGGGCGCCCATCTCATTTTATGCCCCTGCCATCTTACGTTTCCACCACGCCCCACGCCGGGGGAAACACGTCCCCACTGCGGGCATGTAGAATTCAACCTGAGGTTCCTCTCAGTTTGTAACAGGTAAAAGCATTGCTCGGTGAAGTACTGCACAAGTACCATGGAGCAGCAAATCCCAGGTTCAGTTCCTGGTCTGTTCTGATTTAGATGAGTAGAGTTGGGCAGTACAATTGCCTTCAGTGTTCAGGGAGAAAAGAATCAACCATTCCTGATCACTAGTCTGTGGTTGCTTTGGAACGTATGTATGTACTGATGTTAGGTGGTGGCAGCATTAAGCTAATGTGCAATGCCCTTCACAGTTGAATAGGCTAATGAATGTCTAGGCTCATCAGTGTGGAATAAGCTTAAATGATTTTGTACAACCATAAGGATTGCCAGGAATTAAGTAGTGGAATTAGAGATATATGCAACAAAGAAGAATATTGATATGGACATCTCACAAACATAGCTGGTAGCAAAACATGGCCAAGAGCTTGAATGGAAAGGGTTTAAAATATTTTGTAAAGTTAGACCTACAAGTTAGCGTGCAGAAGCTGGATTATTGCAAAGACAGGTAGCATAATGAATTGTGTATACAGGGGCATAAAATTACAAAGAATGGACAAACTATGACAGATAGATTTCAAAGCAGGTAAATGTGAGGTCATCCATTTTTGTCCATAAAAGGATAGATCTGAGTATTTTTAAATTATGAAAATCGGGGACTGGTGGAGGCCCAAAGAGATTTATGGATAAAAGCAAAATACTGCGGATGCTGGAAATCTAGAACAAAAACAAAAATACCTGGAAAAACTCAGCAGGTCTGACAGCATCTGCGGAGAGGGATACAATTAACGTTTCAAGTCCGAATGACTCTTCATCAGAACTAAGGAAAAATAGAAAAGATGTGAAATATAAGCTGGTTTAAGGGGGGATGGGACAGGTAGAGCTGGATAGAGGGCCAGTGATAGGTGGAGATTGCCAAAAGACGCCATAGACAAAAGGACAAAGATGGTGATTTATGGATCCATGTATACAACTCACTTAAATGTAGTCAGGTACAAAAGATAAATAAAAAGGCTAGTGGAATGTCGTCCTTTATAATTAGAATACAAAGAGAAGGAAGTTTCCCATTTCTCATTTACATGCTGCCTCTTACTGACATCATCCAATGCACCACCACTTCTCCTTAAAATATCAGGCTGCTTGTCGACATCCAGTTCTGGATGAGCAGAAATATCCTCCAATTGAATATTGGGAAGATTGAAGCCATTGTTCGATCCCCAACACAAGCACTGCCCCCTCGCTACTGATTCCATCCCACTTCCTGGGAACTGTCTAAGGTTGAACAAAACTGTTCATAAACTTGGGGCAGAATTTTTCCGTCGGCGAGGTGGGGGTGGGGCCCGCTTGCCGACGTGAAAATGACACAGGATGATGTCGGGAGGAACCCCCGATGTCATCCTGCCCCATTTAAATATTCAGGAAGGCGGGCGGACAGCGTGATCAGCTGTCCGCCCGCCGACCTGTCAATGGCCAATTGAGGAGCCCCAGCGGGAATTAGAAAAAGCATGAAACCTCGTCCACTTGCGGGATGAGGTTTCATGTCATTTTTAAAAAACTTTAATAACGTTTCTGTGATATTTATCAACATGTCCCATCTCGCATGACATTGTCACATGAGGGGAAAGTGTTAATAATTTTTTTATTTTTCTATTTTTAAACACTTTCAAACACTTTCAGCGCTCTCCCTGAGACAGCACTTAGTCTCAGGGAGATGTGTGCTCTTTCGTGCGCATGCGCAAAAGAGCGCACTCTGGCAGTTGGGAAATCCCCCCCTGCCCGCACAGGAAGTGCATAGCGCTTCCCGTCGGGTGGGCCAATGGGCATGCCTTAATTGTCCCGCCCACTTAAAATGGTGGGCGGGCACCTCTAATTCTGGTGTCTTAGTATCCTTGATTTTAATCGCTCTACCATTGCTGACTGTGCAATCACGCCTAGACCCTAAGATCTGGAATTTCCACCCTAAACCACCTCTCTACTACCCTTCCCTCCTTTAAGACACTCCTTAAAACCTATCTCTTTGATCAATCTTTCGATCATCTGCCTTCATGTCTCCTTATGTATCTCACTGTCATACTTTGTGTTATTTTGCCTCTGTGAAGCACCTTAGAATGTTTTATTACATTAAAGATGCTATTTAAATACAAGTTGTTATTATGGATTCAAAATTCCTAAAAGAAAACTTTGGAAGCATTGGGAGAAATTGAAGAATCATAACAATAGCTATCCAGTGAGGCAAGAACTGGTCTGGTGTTTCAGTTCATTCATTTACAATTTTACTGAGTATCATAAATGTGTTGCTCTATGTTTTACTGTTTAGCAAGTGCAGATCATGACATTTGAACTAAAAGTTACAGTAGTGTGTGTTTAGTGCTGATAAAACTCATGTTTTCTCTTTCAATATGTTCCTACAACTGGTTTTTACGTGTTATTTTTCACCTAGCCATTAATCCATTTATTTTGAATGGTATAATGACTCCGTTAAAATGGCAAACAGAGGAATGTTGTATTGAACTACACGGTTCACAAACAGTAATTTCTAGCCTCTCCCCACTGAGGGGGATGCAATGGACAATGTCACGTAAGCCTAGGTATCTCCATCCCATCAACATTCTATGCCTGCCTCGCTTTGCTCCTTCAAGTTGTTCCTTATTATTGCAACACGTGGTAAATTACCATTAAGTTTTACATGTTAAAATGTTCACAATTTCAGTTTAAAGATTGCAGTTAAATAGAATACTGTTGAAGTGGGATCATTTTAAATGGAAGATAATTCAACTCATCCTGCTGCCTGTGAATCATTTAACACTTGCATTTCTCACAAGTTGCAAGGTCAGTTCACAGGAGAATATACTTTTACAAGTATTACCCCCTCAAACCTACGTATTATCTTCTTTGTGCTCTGCTTCCATTGTGTTTAGAATATTTCTAGTAGGGGTCACATTTTGGGAATAAAAATATTCTCCTCCTTGAAACGTGCATTTAATACACCTCCAGAAATATAGTGGATGGAATACTAATTTTCCCACAATCGATGCTGGTGCACTTAACTCAGAATCAGCCATTTATGTGGAGATTTTTTCACAGCTTCTTTCAATTCGTCTTCAAAGAACAAAGCTGCTGCAGGATTTTAGGTACTGACCTTTCACCCCTGGAAATTGTGTTCAATGCATCCCAAACAAATGGCATGGAATTATCTCTCTGCTGGAGGGTGGACCCAATGGATTGCAAATTATGTCTTTTCACTCTGGGATCTAAATGAAAGCTAATCCAAAGGGAGGAGATGAGGTTCAGCACTTTCTGATGGGCAGACCTCTTAACTATCCTGATTTAAACTGAGATATCTTTTGCACAATTTAAATCCTGTCCTGTTGTCCCTGCAGTTTTGAAATTATTTAAGCTGTGGGGTGGGGGTGCAAGCAGTGGATGTGGAAAGAAAGTATAATATGTACTTAATTCTTTTTTTACAATTCACGCATAATCATGTTTCTGATAATTTGATTTAAAACTTAGATCACATACAAATACAATCAGGGATATTAGTTCATCTGTATAAGAAACATGAAAGGAAGAATGAAAGAAATGAAACTCATTCCTGACTGAAATTCCCTTAATTTGAATGTTTATTTATGAAAATTAAAATGTTGCACCAGACTTACTGAAAATTCGTAATTACGCAGTGTAACACAAAGTCACTGTATGGTCCTCAGCGAAATGAGTTTGTACCTTTCAATCTATTTCCTATGACTGGCATCCACTGAATTAAATTGTTCAAAATTTGGTGCTGTCAATCAGAGAGCCACCTAAATGAATCCTTGTAGGACATGGAAAATGGCTATCTGGGTCAATCAGGAACTAGGCGTGAGATTAAGGGCAGAGCTTTCCGAGCCTGTTGGTGGTGGATATGATAGGTGGTATGCGTGGAAAATATGGCGCAACCTGCTTCACGACGGTATGATGGCAGGTTGCGATTGTCCACTCAGCTCGCCGATGGCAGGCCGCTTTTTCCACCATCGGTTGGTGGGGAGCTAATTGTAATACATCAGCATATAATTAAAAGGCCATCCCGCCAGGCTCTTGGAACCCCACCGTATTGTCTGTCCACATCGGCGGGAAAGCACAATGACGTGTTTCACAACAGCACACAGGCAACGTGCACATGGCGGCCTCACTTTGGGGGAACTGAGGTGAGGGAGCAACAGCGTTCTCCACAGCTCCCCTATTGTTTACAGGCCTCAGGAGCGCCGGGGGGTGGAGGCAACAGATGCCTGGCCCTGGAGGTGACTGCTGAGGGCGGGGGGGGGCTGGGGCAAGTGCTGGCCAGCCTTGGAGGTGACCGTTGTCGGTGGGGGAGGGGCAGTGCTGCCCTGGTGCTGCATCCCGCGCACAGGCAATCGAGGTGGGGGTCAGGGTAAGCGAGGCAAGTCGCCACGCATTAGGGACACCTGTATAAACTGGCCATGCCTCTGCAACTGAGACAGATCAGGTGCAGCCACAGTGATATGATTGGGGTTGGGCTCCTAGGCTGCCCGCCCATGCAAGCAACGCGGAGGCACCAAAGGGCCGCCCAAGTGCTCCAGACCTTATCTTACCGCCTCCCCCCCCCCACCCTCCGGCACTGACTTCGAGTCCGCCACCACTTTATTGGACCGCGGAGCAGTTGGACTGCACACGTTGTCCAATCTCCTCGCTAACGCTGGCCATGTAGCAGTCACTGCTGGAGGTGCTCACAGCCCCTTGCAATCTCAGCATCCTGGTTTGGACCAGTGTCCCCCATGTCGCAGGCTGACAGGGCAGTCATGCAGTGCACTCATCTCTGGCCATCCAAGAGGTGACCAGCTCTCTCTGGGAAGTGTTAAAGGGCGGTCACACAGGGCCAGGAATGGTGCTAAGTACAGCCATGATAACCACGTCTCTCTCTCTTTCATGCTGCAGGAGGACCATGTCAGGATCATGGATCCTGGTGACCTAGCTGTATGCCCGATGACCTATAGAGACCGTAAAAGACGGAGGAGAGAGCGACTGAGGCTACAGGCTCTGCAAAGGCAGGAGCAGCAACCTCATGAGGAAGGGGCAGCAGGGGCTCCCGCACACACTGCCCAGGAGAACAGTGAGTGTGGCTGGTCAGCGCCTAGTGACAACCAGGGTTTATAGACACCAGCTGCCATTCTTGTTGATGACTGAGAACCAGTGTCGCTGGCGAATGTGTATGTCTAGGAACCTGGTGGCTCACATCTGCCACTTACTGCAGGACTTGGTGCCATGGGGACAGGGTGGGCATCCACTGCCAGTGGCTGTGAAAGTGACCGTGGCGCTCAATTTCTATGCCAGTGGCTCCTTTCAGGGCTCCACAGGTGACATCTGTGGGATTTCACAATCCGCCACCCACAAATACATCCATGAGGTCACGGATGCCAACTTCTCCATGGCACACAACTTTGTGCATTTTGCCCAGGACTTGGACGGCCAGGATGCAAAGGCCATTGGATTCGCCCTGATCTCGGGATTCCCACAGGTGCAGGGTGTAATTGACTGCACTCATGTGGCGCTCATATCTCCATCGCTACACTCACTGGACTTCATCAACCGCAAAGGCTTCCACTCACTGAACATACAGCTGGTACGCGACCACCAGAAACGCATCCTTCAGGTATGCGCAAGGTTCCCAGGGATTGTGCACTACGCCTACATCCTGAGTCATTCGCAGTCTTCCAGGGTCCACAGAGGCTGTAGGGTTGTCTCCTTGGGGACAAGGGCTACCCACAGAGGCCGTGGCTGATGACACCCATGCGGCGACCTCAGACTGCAGCAGAGTGACGCTACAATGAGGCTCATGCTGCAACTCGCAACTTGGTGGAGCAGACCATCGGGATGCAGAAGATGCAGCTCTGGTGCCTGGACCAGTCTGGTGGAACCCTGCAATACAGTCCGCAGAGGGTGTCATGCATTGTTGTCGTCTGCTGCGCCCTTTACAACCTGGCACTGAAATGGGGAGGGGAGTTGGCTGAGGAGGAGATGGAGGAGCTGCACATCTCCTCCGATGAGGGGGACGCTGACAGGGATGAGGGTGAGCGGGTCCTCAGTGGTGACGATGACGGGGATGAGGCCCTCGCACTGGCTAGACGAGACAGGCGTGCTCGGGAGGCCCTCATAGCTGCCAGATTCGTGGAGGATGATGACAACATGCAGTGAGGTGCCCCATGGATCCTTACATCGCAGTTGTGAACATTTGACTCCAGTGTGGCTTATGGCAGTGCCAATACCCTCTGTGAGAATGCTCCTGTCATAGAGATGCAGAGGAGGCCCTAATAGTTGCTCGATTGCAGGAGGATGATGACAACATGCAGTGAGGACACTCCATAGATCTTCACATAGCCTCTGAGAATGTCTGACTGCTGTCTGCCGAGGGCAGCTCGCTTGCGCTCTGTGATCAGGGCCATCGCAGAGACTCAGCCATAAAACTTTAGATGCATCTGATGCTGTCTCTGCCTTCAGTACCTCAGCCCTTCAGGAGCTGGTGCACAGCATCACTGGTCACCAATGTTGGTGTGATGGGGGCCAGCCCCACCTTAAAGGTGCTGAGAGCACATGGCGAGAATGAGAGAACTCTGTGGCGCCTGCCCACTAAATTCTGGCAGCAATTACCAGCACTGCTGAGGTGCAGGCTTCAGTAATGTTTTCAGGGAGTGTGAGGCCGGACCATCACTTTGGTGTGAAGGCTGCACAAAGCACAGGGAAGATGCCCTGGACTGAGACACCTGCCTTTTATCTTGTGCAGAAAGGTTTCACATCCGAGTGACACGAACATTGCTCAAGAGCAAGGGGGCCACAGGCAGGGAGACATTCTTAGGAGTTCATTGACAATAGTGAATATTATTTAAAAGTGATCAACACACAGGCTGTGCAACTACTTTTACCTAACTTTCCTAACCCTGCCTTGGTGCTCCCCAGACATCCACAGCAGAGGTGGAGGCAGCCTGCTGACTGTGACACCCTGTCTGTGGTGACTTTGGCGGGCATCCTCTGGGCGGCTGAGACTTGGAGGGCCCCGGCCTGCTTTTGGGGTCCTGCTGTGAGGCAGTGGCCCCCTCCGCGGCCTGTGAAGCTGGAGCTGTGGAGGTCACAGGAAGATGGATTCGGATGGGCCGGTCACGCTCAGAGTCACCTGGGTGGATGGCCCCAGAGTGTGCACCTGCTGATCCTCCTCCATATGGGTGCCTGAGGGCCCCTGGCTGACTCCGTGAGTGGAAAGGGTAGCTGGAGTGAGATCGAGCTGCCCAGCACCCCTCTTGCTGGAGGCCAACAATGGCATCAGTTGTGGAGTTAAGCCCGCGCAGCTGTGCAGGAATGATGTCCTGGACCAAGGTTTCCATGGCAGCCACCATCCTACCAGTGTTGACCTTGGTGCATTGGCATGCCGGTGCTATCACCTCAGCCTGAAGACGGACGGACTCCTTTATCGTGCCTTGCAATCTGAGGAGTGTAGTGGACATCCCTTCCTGATGTTCCTGAGCTTGCCTTTGCAGCTCCAGCAACTGTGACATAACTGAGTCCAGAGGCTCGTCATCTGACTTGGACTCAGCAACGTTCTGGTCTCCAGCAGTCCTCCGAGTGCCAGGGACCTGGGAAGTCCCTGCCTCTGCCTGCTGTGGATCAGAAAGTATGATGTTCTCACCAGATTGTGATCCCGAGGCTACTCTAAAGCTAGGTCCCACTGAGGTGTGTGTCTCTGCACTGGTGGAGGGTGTGGGTGAGCGCTGTGACGGGACTTCAAGGAGGGTGCCTTCAGATTCCTCTTCAGAGGTTTCTTCGAGGCTTGATTGGAGGCCCTGGATCATGGACTCTGTTGGCTGTTTGGCAGATGTGCCTGTGAAAGCAAGGAGAGATAATTAGTGCATGGCAGTGACTGTGAAACAGGACATATCACTCACAGCATGGTTGTCTGATGGATGTTGCACTGCTGGATCCTCACTTGGTAGAACAGCGCCGACCTCACTGTCAGCATAGGACCAATCCCGGTCATCACTGGCCAGCTGGATGGCTTTGTTCTCGAATTCTGTCAGAACTTTGATCTCTGGCAGCCCTCCACCTGTCTGCAACTTTTCCCTCCTGTTGTGAGCCAGTTTGTACTGCATGGATGGAGATGGGGAGAGTGTATCAGGATGCCTGCTGGGCCAGATGATAAGTATACCTGGCCTGTATGGGTAGTTAGTGGTCTAATGGACGGGATGAGGACAATGACGGTGCGTGTGAAAGAGTGAATGATGAGGGTCCTGTGGATGTGTGATGGGTTTGTGAGTGTGTGAGTTGAGAGTGATGAAAAGAGTGACTTACCCTGGTGGAACAGAGATCATTCATCCTTTTGTGGCACTGGGTGGCTGTCCTCCTCTGCAGGGCATCTGCACTGACCACCACTGCCACCGCCTCCCAAGCCGGCTTGGTGACTTTGCTGCCCATCCTGCGGCCAGAGCGGGGGTAGAGCAAATCCCTTTGGGACTCCACCGCATCCAGCAGTCGCTTGAGGGACCCATCGTTGAAGTGGAGGGTGCAGTCTTTTTTCCTTTGCTGGCCATGTCTCCCGGGCAGCAGTGGTGAGCTGGTGGCAATGAGTGCTTTGCTGGTGGCTGCCTTTTAAAGATGGCAGCCAGCGTGATGCAACAGCGGGGCGATGGCGGGCGAATGAGAGCCCGCTAGCCATGGAAATGATGTGTTTTCCGGGCGTGAATAAATAATGAGGCAGGCTCAGGAAGATACAGCATGAAAACCCGCCATTGTTGTCGGCGAGCAGGACTCCATTTTACCCACCCGCTACTGCACCTAGTGCTTTCTAGGAAAATTCCTCCCTAAGGGTAAGGCACATTGCAGGAAAAATAAAGAGGAAACTTCACACTGCATCTGACTCTAGATTGTAATTAACCTAGAAATGCTCAATGGGCTCAGCAGATGATTGTAAAAAAAGTGTTTTTGCAAAAATTTCCCCCCCCCGGCTCCCCACTCCTTTTCACTCTTACTAATCTTAGCTGGAACTTGATTCGATGGGTGTTAGCTGGATTCCAGTGCAATGCTCAAGGTGTCATTCATGATATATAAGATTGCACACTGAGATCCCCAAAATCTGACGGCTAGGGAATTTCAGCACAAAGATGTACCCATCCTTGACCTCTACTGCTGACCCTGGCAGAGTTCATGGAGTAGGAAGAGGTTTCTACAACCTTGATGCCTACAGTGGGCTCGAAACATCTCCGAGGCATACCTCCATCTGAAAAGTCCTCTCGGGAACATATGGGAGTTGCCTGCATAGTCTCCTTGCCTAATATATCAATAAACTTGCGAGAGGTGGGTGGAAGGTGCTCCCTAGAAACTTGAGTGTTAGCTGAGAGTATTTGGATCTTTGTCTAGGTTCCAGCCATTTCATTAAATTGGCAATGGGAGTCTGCAAGGAGGGCTGCAAAATCGGCGGGCCAGCCATTCATTTTTACCCTTACATCTCTGTGAAAAACAGGGTGGTATTTCATCATGTTAAAAGTCTGTACAAATACAAGTTATTATTCAACTGTGATGGCATCACAACCAAATCCAAACTTATGTTCACACATGCACATTACCCAACATCGGGTTGCTCTGCTCTTGATATCAGTTGTAGAATTCAATATCTACATACTCTGGTTAAAGCTTTTGTCTTGTTCATTGTTGGGATGTAGTAGTAATATTGCACCCTAAATGCAACGTGGTTATGTCAAGTTTCCCATTAATTCCGGAGTGAGAATAGCAAGCATTAAGTTTTAAGATCTAAATCCAGTTCAATTGACTTTTGTCCATGTGAGATGCTTGAAGTAGAATCCTAAAGGAACTGAATGAATGATTTAAATAGTTTGGCCACAATTAATTTTCACTCACAGTTTGATAAATATGCATAGTAAGCAAAAATAAAAGGATAATATCGTGAATGATTAATGATTGGAGCATTCATTGAGACTCAGTTGTTCTTCACCTAATTATTCCTAGCCACCTTGACATTCCTCCATTGCTCAAAGCACATTCCTATTGTTCCATCTTTAAGTAGGTTGCTCTCTGAAATGTTCAAATATCAGTTTCTGAGAGCACATTTGATCACCAGTGAGTGAGGAGATGAACCTGAGGCATTTTTCCAGCTATTTAAATGAACTGGAGAGTGTGGAGCACAAAACTGTCAAGAGAAATGTTACTGCAGCTTGTGACTTCAAATAGTAGAAAACACAGTTTTGTCTAGTTAAAAAATTTTCAGCGTATGGAAATCCAGTGGAACTTTTCTCTAAATAAAATTAAGAGAAGTAGGAACACTGTTTTAGTACTTGCCCAAATGAAAATTAATACACCCATCACCCAGATAACATTATTTTTTTCTGCCACACAGCACAAGTGCAGAATCAGAATGATTAGAAATGACAAACAGAGAGCCCATACAGTCTTCACTGTGATGTTGTAGTGAAGCAAAAAATGCTAGGTTCATCCTATGGAGAGGAGGGAAATCAAAGTTAAACATCCAGGGGGCATTCTCACCCATCTCTTCAACAACAGCTTACATTTATATAGCATAGAAAAACATTCCAACATGCTTTATGGTAGGGGAGAAAATAGTGAAAGCGTTATAAATTTTGGTTTGGCTGTAGATATTCTCTCATGTACAATTTTGCTGGTCATTCCCATAAGAGTATGAGTGTCTTCCAATCAGGCATGTGTTGTGCTGCCCAATTTCTAGTTATCTAATAGCGTAACCTGGGTTGTAACAATAGGAGCTCTTTGTGATTTGAACTGAATATTGTGTTTTTCGCCTGTGCTGTCAATGCACTTCTGCAATATTTGCAAACACAGACTGAGTAACACTTGGTGAGATGAGACCAAATATGAATTATTGAGTTGATTTATTTTACAGACAGCAAGTGAATATACAAATCAAATTCCACCTACTTCAATCACTCGCGTTCCTCTACATGAAAAATCAGATAAGTCCCTATTGTGGGCTGACTTACTTATTTTTGGCATTACCTTCCTTTGTAAACGCCTGTTGACTGCAAAACCTGATCTCCATTTTAGCTATCAACTTGTAGTATACTCTGCTAAAGATACCCCCCCAGCTTCTTTTCTCCATGGCAAACCATCTTTTAAGTCCCTCCCCCATCTCCTCTACCCATAGGAATGTGGGCTATAGCATCTATTGACCTCAGCCTTGAATATACTCAGTAGTTGAACACCCGCAGCCCTCCGGGGTAGAAAATTTTAAAGGTTCACAACATCTGACTGAAGAAATTTCTCTATCATCTTATTCCAAAATGGCCATCCCCATACCCTGAGATTGGCCTATAGTTCTAGCCTGAGGTGGGTAAGTTATGGTGGCCCAACCTGCTCAATGTTTCCTCATAAGTGTTAGGATAAGGCAGGTGGTATTCGCCAGGCTGACCAAATCCCAAAGGGAAACTTGGTCAAGCTATCACAACAATTTTGCAATTTGCATCTATTATGCTAAGTTTTGTGCACTGAAGTCAGAACTAATGGGTGGAATTTTCCATGCCCACTGGCAGCGGGTATGAAAGGTGGCGTGCATGGACAATACTGTGTGATCGATTTCACAATGGCAGGAAGGCAGGTCGTGATCTTCTGCGCTGCCCACCGATGGCGGGCCACGTTTCCTGCCAATGCTCATCAGGGAGCTCATTGTAATACATCAGCAAATCATTAAAAGGCCATCCTGCCAGGCTCTTGGGCCCCCGCTGGATCGTCCTTCCATGTCAGCTGGAAGCACGTTGACGTGTTTCACAACAGCACACAGGCGACGTGCACTTGGCGGCCTGCACTTTGGGGGAACTGAGGGGAGTGAACAGCATCTTTTTCCACAGCTCACCAGGGCCACCTGTTGCTTTTCAGGCTTCAGGGGCGCCAGGAGGCGTGGGTGAAGTGCTGCCCTGCCTCGGAGGCGACTGTTGCTGTTGTCGGGGTTGAGGGGGGGAATACTGCTGCCCTGGCCTTGGATCTGCACACAAGAAATCGAGGTGGGGGCAGGGTAGGTGAGGGAAGTGGCCATGCAGTGGGGACACCTGTATAAACTGACCATTCATCTGCAACTGAGACAGTTCAGGCGCAGCCACAGTGATATGATTGGGATCGGTTTCCTAGCCTGCCTACCCTTGCAAGCAACATGGAGGCACCAAAGTGCCACCAAGCGTTCCAGACCTTACCCCCCACCCCATCCCCCTACTGCCCTCCCCAACACAGACTGCGAGTCTGCAGCCACTGTATTGGACTGCGGAGCAGTTGGACTGCACACGTTGTACAATCTCCTCACCAACGCTGGCCATGTAGCAGGTCACTGCTGGGGGTGCTCACAGCCCCTTGCAATCTCAGCATCCTGGTTTGGACCAGTGTCCCCCATGTCGCAGGCTGACAGGGCAGCCATGCAGCGCGCTCATCTCTGGCCATCCGAGGGGTGACCAGCTCTCTCCGGGAAGCGTTAAGGGGCTCCTTTCAGGGATCCACAGGTGACCTCTGTGGGATTTCAAAAGCCACCGCCCACAAATGCATCCATGAGGTCACGGATGCCAACTTCTCGAGGGCACACAACTTTGTGCATTTTACCCAGGACCGGGACAGCCAGGATGCAAGGGCCATTAGATTTGCCCGGACCTTGGGATTCCAACAGGTGCAGAGTGCGATTGGCTGCATCCATGTGGCGCTCAGGCCTCCGTCGCCGCACATGATGGACTACATCGACCGCAAGGGATTCCACTCACTGAACGTGCAGCTGGTGTGTGACTACCAGAAATGCTCCTGCAGGTGTGTGCACAGTTTCCAGGGAGTGTGCACGACGCCTACATTCTCAGTCAGTCACAGATCCCTGGAGTCTTCCAGGGTCTGCAGAAGCTGCAGGGATGGCTCCTCGGGGACAAGTGCTACCCGCAGAAGCCGTGGCTGATGACACCCGTGCGGCGGCCTCAGACTGCAGCAGAGCAACGCGATAATGAGGCTCGTGCTGCAACTCACAACTTGGTGGAGCAGACCATCGGGATGCTGAAGATGAGGTTTTGGTGCCTGGACTGGTCTGGTGGAGCCTAGAGGGTGTCATGCATTGTCGTCGTCTGCTGCGCCCTTTATAACCTGGCGCTCCAACGGGGAGAGGAGCTGGCTGAGGAGGAAATGTAGGAGCTGCACGTCTCCTCCGGTGAGGAGGATGCCGACGAGGATGAGGGTAAGGAGGTCTTCGGGGGCGATGATGTTGGTCATGAGGCCCATGCACTGGTTAGACAAGGCAGGCATGTTTGGGAGGCCCTCATAGCTGCCAGATTTGTGGAGGATGATGACGAGATGCAGTGAGGTGACCCCACAGGTTCTCAAAGTGCATTTGTAAATGTTTGACTCCAGTCTGGCTTATGGCAGTACGTATACCCTCTGTAATAATGCTCCTGCCATGGAGATACAGTGAAGGCCCTGATAGTTGCTCGATTGCAGGAGAATGATGACGACATGCAGTGAGGACACTCTATAAATCTTCACATAACCTCTGAGAATGTTTAACTCCTGTCTGGCTGAGGGCAGCCTACTCGGACTCTGTGATCAGGGTCATATCATAAAGATTCAGCCAAGAAACCTTCGAAGCACCTGATGCTTTGTCTGCTTTCAGCAACTGAGCCCTTCAGGAGCTGGTGCACAGCATCACTGGTTGCAGATGTTGGTGTGATGGGGGCCAGCCTCTCCTTAAAGGTGCTGAGAGCACATCAGGAGAATGAGAGAACTCTGTGGCACCTGCCCACTACATTCTGGCAGCAATGACCAGCACCGCCGAGGTGCAGGCATCAGTAATGTTTCCAGGGAGTGTGAGGCTGGACCATCACTGTGGTCTGAAGGCTGCACAGAGCACAGGGAAGAGGCCCTGGACTGAGACACCTGCCTTTTATCTTGTGCAGAAAGGTTTCACATCTGAGTGACAAGAACACTGCTCATCAGGACAAAGAGCCATAGGAGGGAGACATTCTTGTGAGTTTATTGACAATAGTGAACAGTATGTACAAGTGATTAACACCCATGCACAGGCTGTGCAACTAATTCTCCTGAACATTATTTTGTCCCTCATTTTGTTAATTTAGTTTATTTGGTTGACTCCAAAAGAGTTAATTCTCCTGAGCCTTCCTAATACTGCCGCAAGTCTTGGTGCTCCCCGAACATCTACAACAGAGCTGGAGGCAGCCTGCTGACTGCGACACCCTGTCTGTGATGACTTTGGTGGGCGTCCTCTGGAGGGCCGAGACTTGTAGGGCCCCGGCCTGGTTTTGGGGTCCTGCTGTGTGGCAGTGGTCCCCTCCTCGGCCTGTGAAGCTGGAGCTGCTAAGGTCACAGGAAGAGGGGATTCGGATGGGCCGGTCACTCATGGAGTCACCTGAGTGGATGGGCCAGGAATGTGCACCTGCTGATCCTCCTCCCTATGGGTACCCACTGGCCCCTGGCTGACCTCTTGACGGGAAGGGGTAGCTGCAGTGAGACCGAGCCGCCCCGCACCTCTTTCACATCGACACTGTCAGCGATGGAGTTGAGCCCATGCAGCAGTGCCGGAGTGACATCCTGGACCAAGGTCTCCATGGCGGCTGCCATCCTGCCAGTGTTGACCTCGGTGCATTGGCATTGCCGACGCTATCACCTCAGCCTGAAGGCGGATGGATTCCTCCATCGTGCCTTGCAATCTGAGGAATGCAGCGGACATCTTTACCTGATGTTCCCGAGCTTGCCTTTGCAGCTCCAGCATCTGGGACATGATCGAGTCCAGAGGCTCCTCATCTGAGTCAGACTCAGCAATGTTCTAGCCTCTAGCAGTCCTCTGAGTATTGGGGACCTGGGAAGCCCCTACCGCAGCCTGCAGTGGATCAGACAGTGTGATGTA
The DNA here is from genome assembly GCF_964194155.1 of Cetorhinus maximus. NCBI lineage: Eukaryota > Metazoa > Chordata > Chondrichthyes > Lamniformes > Cetorhinidae > Cetorhinus > Cetorhinus maximus. Next base: position 40,963,717 of record NC_135900.1, read on the forward strand.
CTCACCAGATTGTGATCTCATGTCTATTCTAAAGCTAGGTCCCACCGAGGTGTGTGTCTCTGTACTGGTGGAAGGTTTGGGTGAGCGCCATGACAGAACTTCGAGGAGGGTGCCTTCAGATTCCCCTTTGGAGTTTTCTTTGGGGCTTGACTGGAGGCCCTGGGTCATGGACTCTGTCGGCTATTTGGCAGGTGTGCCTGCGAAAGCAAGGAGAGATAATTAGTGCATTGCAGTGGCCTGTGAAAGAGGACACATCACTCACAGCATACTTGTCAGTTGGGTGTTGCACTGCTCAATCCTTGCTTGGTAGAGCAGCACCAGCCTCACCGTCAGCACAGGATCAGCCCAGATCCTTGCCGGCCAGCTGGATGGCTCTGTATGGATCTTGATTTTGGGCACTCCGCCAATGATCTGCGATCTCTCTCTTGTTGTGTGCTAGCTTGTCCTGCATGGATAGAGATGGAGAAAGTGGATGTAGGACAACTGCCGGGCCAGATGTAATATGTGCCTGGCCTGTGCGGGTGGTGAGTGGTCCCATGGATGGGCCGAGGACAATGAAGGTGCGTGTGAGAGAGTGAATGGTGATGTCCCTTGAGTGAGTGTGCTGGGTTTGTGAATGTGTGAGTTGAGAGTGATGAGAGGAGTGACTTACCCTGGCAGAACGGAGGAGATCATTCATCCTCTTGCGGCACTGGATGGCTGTCCTCTTCTGAAGGGCGTTGGCGCTGACCACCGCTGCCACCATCTCCCAAGCCAGATTGCTGCCCATCCTGTGGCCAGAGCAGGGGTGCACGACATCCCAACCAGCCTCCACGGCATCCAGCAGTCCCTTGAGGGACCCGTGATTAAACCGGGGTGCTGCGGTCTTTTTTTCCTTTGCTGGCCATGTCTCTTGGCAAGCGGTGGTGAGCTGGTAGCGATGAGTGGTGTGCTGGCGACTGCCTTTTAAACATGGTGACCTGCGTGATGCAACGGTGGATTGATGGCGGGAGGGTGAATGAGAGCTCACCCGCCATGGAAATAGTGTGTTTCCCAGTGGTGCATAAATAATGAGGTGGGTTTGGGGCAATACGGCATGAAAACCTGCCATCGCCGTCGGTGGTAGGACGCCATTTTGCCCGCCCGCTACTGCACTTTGTGAAAATTTGGGAAAATTCTGCCCAATGAGTCTACTACCGCCTTTAGAGATTTTAAAGGTTAAATTAAAACATTTATTAACAGAAGAAAACTTAAATACACAAGACTACAGTTATACAGTTATATTTAGTTTTATAACAGTTCTCACAAGATTTCTACTTAACAAGATTCTCAACTAAACACCTCTTTCAGGCAACATCCCAAGTAGAATCTTAATCTATAAAACATCCAGCAATATTACCACAAGTGCCCACTGTTGCTATAAGAGAGCTATTTCACAGCTTCTCTCTCCCTCTCACTCAACAATGGGACTCCAAAGGCTTTTAACAAAACCTTGGTTATTGGAACAGCCAATTTCTCCAGGGTGGTTAGAGGCTTTTCCCCACAAGTCTGTTTCACACAGTGCACCTTGCAAGATCTCATATGGCCACACCTCATACAGCTTTCCATCTTTCTTTAAATATATTTTCTCTCTTTTGATCTGTAAATCCCATTGTTTCACTCTTGCTTTAGAAGTTACTTTTCCTAGAATATAATTTTTTAAAAAATTCTTGTTCCCTAACACCCATCCAAGTTTGATAAAAATGTTCCTATTGAAATATCTTCACTGTTTCCTTCTCTCAGCCTCTGCACCAGCTGACTTTTTATCATCAGTGATTTCAACTACTATCTCAACTCATCATACTCTCTCTCCTGAATTTATTGCCCTTGTTTCCTCCTTTAATCTCTCCACTCACGAAAACTCCCCAGCCCATATTCATGATTACCCTTAGCCTTGTCATCTCATGTGACCTTGCTACCTGCTTGGTATCGATCTCTGATAAGGCCATCCCTGGTCACTTCCCTGTAACACTCTCCATCCATATCCTCCTTCCCCCTCCAAACCATACTTGCTTCTGTGTCATAGCCTAACAAAAGAACCTCTCCGGTTCACTTCCAACTGCACTCTCAAAATCCCAACTGTTAAGCCTGATCTACCCACCACACCCTCACCTCCTCCTTTGGTGCCACAGTCCCATATAAAACCAATACTCTCTCTCACCATCCTTGCCCCCGCCCCCCCCATCCCAGTTCTCACCCCCACTTCCATAAAACCAAGAGGTGCAGACTTGAATGGATATGGCACACAACTAGTTTCACCATTCACTGCTACATCTGGCTGAACCATTTAAAACACCATCATGCCCTGCATGCATCTGCCCAAACCTGTCACTATTGCAGGATCATCTGGGATTATTAAAGATAACCCCTAGCTTCTTTTCTATAATGCAATATGAACCCCTCGGCCTCTCTCTTCCATCTTCACCTTCAACAACAAGTACGATGAGCTCATGGACTTCTGTGCCAATAAGATTGAGACCATCCAATAAGCAGCCTCTGCCACTTCCCTTCCTTTCTCTAGCCCACTGGACCGAACTTCCTCTAAGGCTACACACCCTACCCTAGCCCTGAATCACATCATTCTCTAGTTTCTTGCCTATCTCCCCTGGTGCCCTCTCTGAGCTCATCTTGTCCATTAATTATTAGACTGCCTATCTGACATCTAGTGCAGGATGAACATAAATTGTCTCCAATTAAATATTTTTTGAGGATCAAAGTCCTTGCCTTTGGCCTTTGTGACAAACCCTGTGTTACGGCAGGCCGATGATAAATGCTGTGCTGCTCAAATCCCAGAGGGAAACTTGAAACACCTGCCACAACTAGTTTTGCAGTTTGTATAAATTTTAAGATGCATTCCTTGAATTCAGTAGCAATAAGACCTCCAAGTCTTATAGGTTTCTTACAAAACTGAATTAAATCTTTTTTAATGGAAGAAATGATTCTAAATACACACACGTAGATCTACAAATTACTACTATGATAACTTCTAAACCCCGTAGTTAATCTAACTCCCAGTTACACTTTCATTAAGGCAACAATAAGGCACATAGATTATAAAGACCCAGGCAAAGACACATGTTACCCTGAACAATCCAATTCAAAGCGAGTTTTCTTCATTTCAGTAATTTTCGGACAACAGCTTGAGGGGTAGATGCAGAAGGCTTTTCATACTTGTTAGATCTTAAAATGCCTACCCTTACACACAGCCTTCGCTCCTTTATACATATTTTCCCATTTGAATGCAAATTCCTATTGTTTTCTATGTCTTTGGACTTTACCTTTCTAATAATAAAAATCTCTCATAGTACCAAGTTTACCAGTAATCATTTGGAAAAATAAACACAGCTTTTCCTGGCTAGGTGTAATATTTCACTCCCTCTCTTTGAGTGCAAGCTAGTTTGGTTTATTTAAAATGCAAATGTTTCCTTTACCTCTTACATTCTACAACTTCCCCGATGTTTACTTACTTAACATTTCAAACCTAACTTATCTTCTGACACATCAAGACCTTCAGACCAGCTGCCTTTAATTCAATTAAGTCACACACAGATATAGACCCTTAGGCACAGACTCCACTTTTACTCTACTTTACAATAAATTCCAGTAACCTTATGAGAATTATTACATCTTCCTGATATCCCCCTTCTTATAAAAAAATGGACTGTCATAATTTAAAAAGACGGTTTCATTTTCTTAGCTCACCTTACATTACCTCCTATACTTATTACACTATTGTATTACCATGTGCATGCATTAATGTAACAATATATACACAAATCCTTGGCATCAACAGAAATCATTCTAGCCCAGTGTCCAGGCTTTTAATTTTCCCTTTAAGCTTTGAATTCTTGACAATACATCTGCAATCATATTTTCTTGTCCCGCTACATTTATAATCTGTAGATTAAATAGTTGCAGCAATAAACTCCATCTGAATAGCCTTGAATTTCTGCCTCAAAATTTGTCCAGAAACTTTAAAGGATTGTGGTCTGTATAAACAACTGTTTCTGATGAATTGTTTGCAACATAAGTCTCAAAATGCTGCAATACTAACACCAAACCCAAAGTCTCCGTTTTGATCAATGAATATCTTCTCTGTTGTGCATTCAACTTCTGTGAAAAACACCCTATCGGTTTTTTAATCCCAGTGTCATCTTCTTGTAACAGTATGGCACCAGTGCCTATAACATTTGCAACAATGGCCAACTCAAATTGCTTGGTGTAATTGGGTACGGCCAAAACTGGTATCGTAGCTAATAAATTTTTCAAACTATCAAATGCCTCTGACACTCCTGTGTCCATTGAAACAACTTTTTTAAAATAGTTCAGTAAATGGAGCAACCACGCTGCTAAAATTGGGAACAAATTTCCAATAAAATCCCCTCATGCCCAGAAAGCTTAAAACTTCTCATTTTGTTGTAAGCATGGGAAATCCATGAGAGCCTTGACTTTCACATCTCTCAGAGCCACCTTACCATGTCCAATGGTATGGCCTAGATACGTAACTTATGCTTTTGCTAATTCACTTTTAGTCAAGTTCAACAGCAAATTGTAATCCAGAAAATAATTCTTCCAGATGTTGTAAATGCTCCTCCCATGTCTGCCTGAAAACTATCAAGTCGTCAATATACACCGCACAATTGCTCAGACCTGCAATTACTTTGCTTGTCAGTTTTTGAAATGTTGCAGGTGCATTTTTCATACCAAATGGCATGACTTTAAACTGATATAGTCCATCTGGCATCACCAAAACCAATATCTGTTTGCTCTCTCCTATAATGGCACTTGCCAATATCCTTTTAGCAGGTCAATCTTTGTGATCATTTTTGATTGTCCCACTTTCTCAATACAATCTTCAACCATGGCATAGGATATGAATCCACTTTTGTCACCACACTCACCTTTCGATAGTCCACACACAGTCTTTGTGTTCCATCCAGTCTCAGTGCCAGCACAATAGGTGAACTCCAGTTACTGCAACTAGACTCAATGATATCATTTTGAAGCATCAATTTGATTCCTTTCTGTACTTGTGATAACTTTGCCAGATTTAATCTATAAGGATGTTGCCTTTGCAAAGATGAAACTCCTACACATACATCATGTATAGCTAAATCTGTCCTCCCCAACTTATTTCCACTAGTAGATTTGTGTGACTGCAATAGCTTTTCCAAATCACTTTGACACTTGTCTGGACGGTAACTCAATATTACATTTAAATTTTCAAGTACCCCCTCATTATCCAGTTTGATTAGAGGAAAATTAATTTTGGAAACCTGCATTTCTACTTCATTCTCATTATCTACCATCACTAACACCTCCTTTTGGTCCTTTTCCCTGTCAAAGTACTTTTAAAACATATTTACATGACGCACCCTCTGCTTCTTTCTTCTATCTGAAGTATTTACTAAATAATTTACTTCACTCAGTTTCTTTTCAATCCTGTAAGGCCCACTAAACCTTGCCTTTAATGAGTCACCCAGTACTGGTAACAGAACCAGCACTTTCTCCCCAGGAACAAAACTACGAGCTGTGGCTTTCCTGTCTGCCTTCATTTTCATCACTTGCTGTGATATCTTTAAATGTTCCCTAGTCAACTCATATGCTCTATCCAATCTCTCTCTGAAATTTGATACATAATCCAGGAGGGCAGTTTCTGTATTTTGACCCACCAATTTCTCATGAACCAATTTCAGTGGTCCTCTCACCTCATGACCATAAACTAGTTCAAAAGGACTAAAACCAGTCGATGCATTAGGAGCGTCCCTAATAGCAAATAACAAGAATGGTGTTCCCCATCCCAATCCTGTGGATAATCCTGACTATAGGCCTTCATTATAGTTTTTAGAGTTTGATGCCATCTTTCGAAAGCCCATTGTGATTCAGGATGGTAAGCTGTTAACTTAAATTGCTTTATCTCCAGACTGTACATTACTTCCTTAAACAGCTGTGACATGAAATTTGAACCCTGATCTGATTGTATTTCTTTAGGTAAACCATATTCTGTAAAAACTTTAGTTAACTCTTCCACAAATTTTCTTTGTTGTAATATTTCTCAAAGGTATTGCTTCAGGAAACCTGGTAGACACATCCATTATTGTCAGTAAGTACTGATTTCCACTTTTAGTCTTAGGGAGGGGTCCTACGCAATCAATCATGACCCGAGTAAAAGGTTCTTCAAATGCTGGAATGGGAATTAAAAGTGCTGTCTTAATCACTGCTTGTGTTTTTCCTATCACCTGACATGTGCGACATGTTTTACAGAATTTGACTACAGCTTTATGCAATCCAGGCCAATAAAAATATTTTTGCATCTTTGCCTGCATCTTTCTAATTCCTAAATGTCCCCCATTGGAATTTCATGAGCTATCTTCAGAATCTCATTTCTATATGCGAATGACCCAATCTGATTCACCTCCCTCCAACTTTCATTTTCTGAAGCACGATAAGGCCTCCATTTTCTCATTAAAAGTTTACCTGTAAGGTACATTCTGGAATACATTTTGCCTCTGTTTCTGAGTAATATGCTTGATATAAATGTTTTATTTGTGAATCTTTTTGCTGTTAATCTACCAACTGCCTTGAGTTAAACATTTCAGCTGAATTGTCGTCTGTTCTTCCCTCATGAACAATGTTATCAAACACAGTGTCAGCTAATTGAATTTCTGTACCTCCTCCCTGCCTTTGAACTTCCTGTTCTTTTTGTTTCAACCTATGAGCCTATGATCTCGTTATCACACAACCTGGAAACAATCCAGGATTCTCCCCCTGCAATACCTCTGTTGAAAACACTTGTACAGGCTGCTCAACTACCATAGGCATCACCCACATCTGTGATCCAGCTATATCATTACCCAAAATACATGGAACCCCTGCAATGGACAATTTTGCCACTACTCCGATAATCGCCTCACCTGTTTTCCACTTACTCTTTAAATTTACCTTCCATAATAGAATAGGTTTAGCATCTCCATGAACCACACTTATTATCACTTGTTCCTGCAATACTCCCTCTGAACAACAAATGTCACTATCCCACAACATTAAGGATTGACTAGCCCCTGTGTCTCTTAAAATTTTAACATCTTTTGCCTACTCCACCCTGTACACATGGAAAGACTTTCCCTTCACACACAAAATCTTTAAATATTTCTGCAACCTGCTCCTCAGAATTCTCTTGGGTAAATTGTGAACACATTCCCACTCCTTTACCTATCACTGATTCTCCTTATTTTACCTGTACACAAACCATTGGTTTTGCCTGTGTCTGAACCTCAGAACACACAGTACTTTTACTTCCAGAACCTTTCTGCACTCCTATAATTCCACCAGCTTTTCCATACAATTTCCAACACACAGGTTTTGTATGTCCAACTTTATTACAATGAAAACACCTCAATTTTCAAATGTCGTTTCCACCCTTAGCACGTTCTTTTTTATTCTGAGAAAAAACTTCCTGAGAACTTCCAGCTACTACTTCTCTTCCCTGATTACCCACCTTCCTTTCACCTTCCCACTTTCTATCCTTTTCAGATTTAAAAAGTTGATGAAGAAAAAGTTTAGCTTTATGAACTAACTCATAACTAACTCATATATCAGCTATCTTTGCTGCTTGTCTTACCATTTCAACTCTCTAACCCTCCACATGAGTTCTCACTACCAAAGGAATTGAATCTTTAAATTATTCCAAAAGAATTACCTCTTTAAGAGCTGCATATGTTGTCTCTATCTTTAATGCCCATATCCACCCATCAAAATTACTTTGTTTTACTCTTTCAAATTCAGTACAAGTTTTCCCAGGCTGTTCTCTCATATTCCTAAATTTCTGCCTGTATACCTCAGGAACCAACTCATATGCACTCAAAATAGCCTTTCTTACCACATCATAGTTCACTGACATTTCTTCTGACAGTGAAGCATAAACTTCATGTGCTCTACCTACCAATCTGGATTGTAACAACAATGTCCAGTTTTCCTGTGGCCATTTCATCTGTTTAGCTATCTCCTCAAATGAAATAAAGAATGCTTCCACATCTCTTTCCTCAAACATTGAAGAGTTTGTACAAATTGAAACATCTTCCCACTGGGTTCTGGCCTGGAAATAAATTCATCCTCACCCATTCGCGTCGCATTTTTAACTGCCTGCATTTTAAGCTGGAATTCTCTGTGTCTCTTTTTCTCTGCCCTCCTTTTCTAACCTCACCATTTTAAATTCCCTTTCTTGTTTTCTTTCTCTATCCTGCCTTTCTGCCTGCTCCCTTTGAAATGCTCATTTTCTTTTTCTGCTGCCTGTAGTTCCAATTTTCTCATTTCCTTTGCTTGTTCAAGTTCAAACTTCCTCATTTCTAACTGAAGTCTCACTACCTCCAGCTGTGACTCACTCGTGTCAGGTATCACTTCCAACGTTAAATGCTGTGTTATACCTTCAGTTATGTCTGCTTTCTTTGCCTCTGCAGGTAAACCCCAATTGTAACTTCCCCACAAATCCCATTAACTTAACTTTATTTACCTTTTGTAAACTAGCCAAAGTTACTTCAATCCCCAGACAAGTCTTAGCAACTGCCAAAGCCATATTGCAGTCTCATCACTTCGTAAAAACCTCATACCAACTCCTGAATTCAAAGTGCTTCTCATACTCTAACCTTAAGATTCACCAACTCCAGCCCAATCAAAGAATCTCAAATATATCCCGCAAAGAACCACCAACTTTGGTATGGCACAGCCGATGGTAAATACTGAGCTGCTCAAATTCCAGAGGGAAACTTGAAACAACTGCCACAACTTGTTTTGCAACTTGTATAAATTTTGAGATGCATGCCTTGAATTCAATAGGAATAAGACCACCAAATCCTATAGGCTTCCTACAAAACTAAATTAAACCTTTATTAATAGAAGAAATGATTTTAAATACATACATAGATCTACAAATTACTACTATGATAACTTCTAAATTCCCTAATTAATCTAACTCCCAGTTACACTTTCATTAAGGCAACAATATGACACATAGATTTTAAAAGACCCAGGCAAAGAAACATGTTACCCTGAACAATCCAATTCAAAGTGAGTTTTCTTAACTTCAGTGATTTTTAGACAACAACTTGAGGGGTAGATGCAGAAAGCCTTCACAATTGTTAGATCTTAAAATGCCCACCCTTACACACAGCCTTCACTCCTTTATACTGATTTCCCCCTTTGAATGCAAATTCCTATTGTTTCCTATGTCTTTGGACTTTACCTTTCTAACAATAAAAGTCTCTCATGGTACCAAGTTTACCAGTAATCTTTTGCAAAAATAAACATACTGTTTCTTAGCTTCCCCTGGCTAGGTGTAATATTTCACTCTCTCTTTGAATGCAAGCTAGTTTGGTTTATTTAAAATGCAAATGTTCCCTTTACCTCTTACATTCTACAACTTCCCCCATGTTTACCTACTTAACATTTCAAACCTAACTTATCTTCTGGCACATCAAAGCCTTCAGACCAGCTGCCTTTAATTCAATTTAAGTCACACACAGACATTGACCCATAGACACAGAACCCACTTTTACTCTATGATAAATTCCAGTAACATTCTGAGAATTATTACATCTTCCTGATGCCCTGTTCCCTAGCTACCAACGCTACCCCACTCCCTGGCAACTGTATGAGCCTGAACCAGACTGTTTGCAACCTTGGGGCAAAATTTTGCCCTTCGCTGGTGGGCTCGGAGGGAGTGCCCAGGGGCTGTTGGGAAGCTGATCTCTGCCCGTGATCAGCACCGCATCACGATTTCACGCTGGTGGGCCAATTAAGGCCTCCTCAGCGTGAAGGGCGAGTGGCAGTGCTGAGCACTGCAAATGTGGGGAGGGGGGAAGTGCGAGCTGGCTGAGTGCAAACTTCGCGCATGCGTGCAAGTGAGCGCTGCATAATCTCCCTGAGGCATGGTGCTGCCTCAGGGGGATAAAGAAATATGTTAAAAATGGAATAAAATGCATCCCCTCATGTGACAGAGTTACAGGGACATGTTATTAATGAAAAATTAAAGTTTTTATTTCATTTTTATTTGCATTGGGAAACCTCATCCCGCCCATGGATGAAGTTTCCAAAAAAATGCAAAGGCCACTTTTTTTGGCTGCCCGCCAACCGTTAGGCTGGATGGGCAGCGAAAACTTTGTTAATTGATAACTTAATGGCCTTAACAGGCCTTCTAATTGTCGGCGGGTGTACTGCTGGTTCAGGCGCGCACCCACCGACCGAACAATTGCTCAACTGCGCGTTGATGTCGGCACGCTCGGCCGTCAACATGCGTCATTTCACGCTCGAGCAGGTCGGGCGCGCGCCTGCCCACCAAGCGAAAATTTCTGCCCTTGGTGTCGTATTAAACCCTGAGATGAGCTTTTGATCACATACCCCTGCCGTTGCCAAAACTGCCTATTTCCACCTCCACACCATTGCTGACTTGATCCCTGCCTCAATTCATCTGCCTCTGAAACACTCTTCCATGCATTTATTACTTCTGGATCTGACTATTCCAATGCACTCCTGGCTGGCCTCCCATGTTCCATCCTATGTAAACTTGAGGTCATCCAAAATTCTGTTGCCCGTAACCTAACAACATATCAAGTCTCATTCACACATCACTCCTGTGCTTGCTTACATACATTGGCTCCTGTTTAAACAATGCCACAATTTTAAAATTCTCATTCTTGTTTTCAAACCCCTATCTCAGAAATCTCCTCCAGCCCTCCCCCCATAACCCTCCAAGATACCTGTAGTCCTTTTATTCTGGCCTCTTGAGCATCCCTGACTTTAATTTCTCCACTAGCACTGGCTAGGCTCTAAGCTCTGAATTCCCTCCCTAAATCTCTCCACCTCTCTATCTATCTATCTTTCCTTCTTTAAGTTGTCCCTTAAAACCTACCTCGTTAACAAAGCTTTTGCTCATTTGCCCTATCGCATTATGTGGTTCAGTGTCTAATTTTGCTTTCTAACCCTCTTGTGAAGCACCTTGGGACATTTTATTATGTTTAAGGTGCAGTATTTTTAAATATGTTGATTTGCACTTTCATAAGAATTGGTAGGGAGAAAGGGAGAAAGATTATTGCTTTTAGGGTGATGCACCTCTGCATATGTTTCCACAGATACTACTGAAAGCAAGTAATAATGTTTTTATAAATGCAGACCTTTGCCTTTAAGCTAATTGAAAAAATAATAAAAGTTAACAGTAATACACTCCAGTGTTAGACTAATCGCAACATTAATTTTCTGTCCAGAAGAATACTGGTTATTTTGTGCTCTTGGCATCATAAGGCCAAGAATGAGAAAGTCCTTTGGAATTTGATTCAATTCAAACCGTTTGCTCAGTGATCATCTGTAATGCACCACTCTCCATCAGAAAGATTCTGGCTGTCATTTTTGTTACATTGGAGAAACCCATTACAGGATGTGTAATGTCATTTGAAGCTCACTCACTATTTGATAGAACGTTTCCTATGTCTACTGTAGATTAACGTTCCTCTCCTCACTGCATAATTATGATTTATTTTTCTTTCACCTGGGCAGATTCTTTCTTTTAGATCAATTTAAAGCTGCCCATCTGATGATTCAGTGAGGATTTTTCAACTCAGCTGTGAATGTGACATAGGCAACATTGTGTCATTGGAAACCTTTAATCTTGCTATGTGATAGCATTTTATGGCACTCCATTTGGTCTGTTCAGTCATGTCATTGTACTGTTAAAAATGTTTTATGCTTTTTGTTCTCCCAATTTTCTCTCCATAATGTTTGTGGTAAGGGCACAGTTTGACATGAGTCAGGCAATTCTTCACGTGTAAGACAGATGCTATTCTCACCTGAGATCCAGTACACACACTCCTCAGCAGAGCCCATTGATAGTGAACAGGAGTGTGAATCTGGACTGACAATTACCACTCCCTGGCCCAGGGTTTACTGTGTCTCACTGTGCTCTCCAGTTGAATTCAACAAGGTCAACGTGGACCTGCGATTGAAAGTAAAACTTTTGTGAGGAACCAGCCCAAGACTCATCGCAGATATCCAAGCCAGCTTTTCCCAAGATCTAATGTCACTTGCTTAATGTCTCACAACTACCAGCTTGGATACATCCATCCTGAGAGATTCAGATAGTTAGAAGGGGACATAATGGGTGAGGGACAGAATATGAGCAAGTAGGAGCTTTTGGTGATATCAGAGGTGGAAGTACCTGTTGTCTTAGGGGGCCTATTTACATCCTGCCTGTAGGAACCTAAGGATATGGATGTCATGGGGACTGTATGTAAAAGAAAGATAATTTCTCAGCATCAAAAGTTGTTATCTTCATTGGAGATCATAGAAAAAAGAGAGGCAGATAACCACCTGGAGTGAAGGTGCACATCGTTGCACACGTACAACCTTACATTATGGGGGGTGAATTTTATGCTGTTTTTGCAGGTGAGGGCTAATAAAATGGGATGTGTGGCTAGCCCACTGCCTTCCCACCCAACCTGAGCTGTCCCCCTTAATATGGTGGGTGGGTAAGGCGTTAGCTAGCCTGCCTGCCCTGAGGCCTGTTGCGATCCTTAACAGGCCAATCAATGGGCTGTTAAGGGCCTCATTCCACCCCTGCCATCAACTCAGGTGAAAAGGTGGAAGGAAGGCGGGGTACCTCCTTTGGGGGGAGTGCCTGTGCCCAACAGGGGTAGCCCTCATTCCAAGATGTGCCCCCCATTTGTGACTCCCCTAACCTCCACACCCCCGTTCTCCCCAGTTCCTAGGGTCACAGAACCCTCCCTGACTAAAAACCCCAGACTTACCTCTAAGTCTGGTCACCATGATCTTCTTCTTGGGACTGCTTGTAGTTCCAGCCATGGCCACTAATGAGTTCTGGCGCTGCTGGAACTACTCAGCTTTGCCGGCAAATCAGATTGACCAGCAGTTCTCGAGAGCAGGGATTTCTGTCCCTAAGGGACAGAAGTCCCACAATTACTTTGTTAAGGCCGCCTCCAGCGTATTATTGCTGTGGGCAGTCTTTTTTAAAGTTGGTAAGCTTACGACCAACTTTTCTATCGGGTGGGGCGAGCAATATGCCCCCATAAAATTCAGCCCATGGTTTTGTGATCCAGCAGTCTATCACTGATCTTGTGGCAACTCTAGGGTTAGCTGCTCCACACCCTCCGCTACCTCCACTCCAGATGCCCTAAGGACAGTGAGTGCTTCTCCCATGGATTGCTGTTATTGAGGCCTTGGATTTTAGAGTTGAGTGGGTTGTTTCTCCTGTTTTTGATAAAGCTTGAGGATTAGATTGAGGCAGAGCTTTGCAAATCACATTGGTGCCATTCGTTCTGTCGTCACCATGAGTGGCCATGCTGAAGGGGTACCCAGCAGCAGGCATTACCAGGCTGATCATGTAGCTGTAGAAATGGTGGAGCATGCAGTAGTGTCTTTCAGGACCCAACCTAGATGCAGGGAATTGTGAATAATCTCAGGGGTTGTGCCATGAATGGACAGCTTCTTTGAGGATATCAGAATGATATGAAGGCATTGCAAAGATTCTCAGAAAATGAGCCGTAAATGACAGTAATGACTGCAGAGTCCAATGAATCATCTGCAACACTTCCAGGGAAGCATTCTTTACATTGCAGAGCATCGTGGAATGAGTGATAGCTCCAGAATCATCAACAAAATACAAAGACCTCCTGATACATAACTCCATGGATTATTTGAGGAATATTCTAAGGCAATACAATCTTGGAACTGGGTATCTATCAGAAGGTAGCTCCTCTTGTACTGCCTTGTGAACTTGGCTTCCAAGATTACTTGCTGTTCCTTTATCTGTTTCTCTCCCAAAAAATAACTCATGAAGAGCAAAATCCCATGGGGAGAAACATTTTGCAGTTTTCCTCTTCAGTTCAGGACCAATTACCAGACAAGAAGTCTCCAAATCAAGCCTAGTCCTTCAAAAATAAAATGGAAAAAAAAAATCCCCATAAGACCACTTTAAAGTAAAGTAATGGTTCTGTATATAACACCACAAGGAAACACAGAAATCTACCCTAAAGGTTCCAGCATTTGCATTTCCTCAACTGACATTCTCAGATGCCCTTTCACAATGACAGATCCTAGGGGAAAAATGATGGGATTTAGAGCTTAATTGCATTGAACCTCTGTGAGGTGTTTTCTGATCTACTGCCATAGCTTCAAAAGCAGATTGACTGAGTCCTTGAAGCAATGCTATAAACAGCCATTTATGACATTTCTCTAGGGATTCTGCTGATCTTCCACTAGCATTACATCAGTAGATTGAGAAAACTCACAGAAAATCACAGAATTGTGCAGCCATTATGCCACCCTGGTCTAAATGCTTCATTTGCACGGCTGCACTCTGGGCGTATTTTGCACCCTTGCTTAATTGTGACAGTATTAAGGCAGAACTTAAATGGGAATAAAACTCCAAAATCCACCATCCACCCTAAATTCGGTCCTGTGCATCCCTAGATACATTAGCTGTGGCTGTACCATCCCAATCCATTGGAATTTCGGAGCCGAATAGTTGTCAGAAAATTATGCGGTTGTTAGCTGGGTAATCTGCTCCCCGACCTTTTCCAGTAGGAGTAGTGATTTGTCCACTTTCAGTCTCATTAATTTTTCTAGTACAGTTTTTTTCAATAGTCAGGTCAAATACTGAGTCTTCCATATTCCCCTGAAGTACTCCTACAAATGGACTTATACACATCTTCTTAAGGTCTGAAACAAAATACTTATTAAGTATTCCTAATATTTCTTCAAACTGAAGTACAAGATAGCCCATTTGTCTTAAGTGCACTCACCATTTATTTGGCTGTTATTTTACTGTTGAAATGCTTACTTTTAATTCCCTTCTATTGTTTTTATACTTCTCATACTTTTCCTCTGTACTATATTCCTTATATTCATCATCTGGCTTTTTAAAAATCTTATTTTTGTTTTAATCCCTATTTATCCATGGAAACCTAACTATTTAACTGGTACCATATGCAAACTTAAGTACCAACCACTGCTGGCTCATTTTTTGATCTGCCATTTGTTTCAACTAATTAATATGAATTATATTCCTTTTAAACTCATGTAAATTGATTAACTTCTGATGCAACATCTTTAAATTTGGCTCAAATGTTCCTTTATCGATTATCAATGTGAACCTAATTAGTTTATGGACATTATTTCCCAAGTGATCTCCTTCCTTCACTTACTGCTTTGATCTAGCACTGCATCTTCCTTCATTAGAAATGTAACATGCTGATTAAGGAAACACTCCAGAATGTGTTTAAGGTGACTCACTATTTTTACTACAAACTATTGTTTTAGCCTTGTCAACTTAAGCACAATTAAAGTCTATCATTACTACAACTCTGCTACTGCTGCAAGCCCTGTTAAATTGTCAATAAAATTAATTCTGAACATCTTTTCCATTATTTCATGTTCCAAAATGTATGTCCAATATGGTGACAGACACCTTGGGCAGGATTTTCCATCCATGTTAGTGTTGGGTGTCATGGTGGGCATAAGCGGACAATATGGTGGGAAGGCCAAAAATCTTCGCGATTTCGCGATCGTTCACTCCGCCTGCCAATGGCGGGCCAGCTTTCTTGCCGCCAGACGTTGTGAATGTCATTTTAATATATTGGGTATCATTATAAGTCCTGCTCGCCGGAATCATACCCCCACGTCAAATTTGGTGCAGAACATGCCTTGACAAGTGTCTTGGTCATGGGCTGCTACAGATGGTCGTTGAGTGATTGGAGATGAAGATCGAACTGTAAGTGGGAGAGGAAGGTCTAGGTTTGACTGGGAGAGGAAAGTGTGCCGGGGGAGGGGGCGGTGAGTTTGAGTTTGGGAAAGGGGAACGATGGTGTTGTGAGGGGGATTATGCTGGGAGGGGGAGAAACAATGGTGTTTGGGGGGTTGGGTGAGGTTGGGAGAAGGGATGGATTACGGGGGGAGGAGGATGTAACGGAGTAGAATGTGGCAACTGAGGAGGTAGGTGTAAGGGGAGAGGAAGGCATGAGGGAAGGAGTTCGGAGGGGGGAAAGAGTTCAGGGGGCAGGACTCTGTGGGGAGGAAGGAGTTCAGAGCGTGGAAGGCATCCAAGGGGAGAAAGGAGTCCAGGGGGAGGAAGGAGTGGAGGGGGAGGAAGGAGTAAGGGGGAAGGATGGAGTAAGGGAGGAGGAAGGAGTAAGTGATGTCCAGGTTAACGTGCAAATGAGGGGTCTGTGGAGTTGATGACTGGCTCCTGGGGAGCGAAATGAGGTTCGGCATGGTAGGAGGGAATGGTGAGATTGAGAGAAGGCAGAGTGAGCCGTTGGGGTGAAAGGGTGAAGGTGCGATGTTAGCAGTAGAAGGGAGAGCAAGGGTGGTCGGTGGGGACTCAGAGGCAGGCATGGACCCTGGGTGTGGGAAGGAGGTGGTCCAGGAGGTCAGTGTGGATGGGGGTGGGATCCTTAGGAAGATAGGGAATGTTCCCGTTCACTTGGACATCCTGGAAAGAAAGGGTTCTAGTTGGTAGGTGACGGTGGAGAAGTGGAAGGTGATGCCAGGGGGGTCAGCAGCGATGGGTGACTGGTGGAGAGGACAGGATGGGGAAGCTAAAGACATACTTCACTTCTTGCAACTTTCTTGCAAAATCGAAAGTGAAAGTAGCCTCGTGTTGGGCAGGAACAGGTGCTGCATGGGAGTGTGATCAGTGGTTGAATGGAGACGCAGGTCAGCTCAGATGGACACTGAAAGAGAACCCCAGCAGGCAGCATTGAAAATGCTCAGGACGGTGAGATGAGTGTGAGGGAGGAAGGATCGGTGTGCATGGGAGAGTTCTTGCACGAGGATTTGAAAGGCTCTGCCACACACACACTTCTCCCTCCAGAATCACTCCGGGTCTGGCTGAGTGCAGCTGAACTGCTAGTGGGGGGGATGCAGTGGGAGGACTTGTGAAGCCTGTAAATGAAGCTGAAAGACACCATTGCACATTACTCAGTGAAAGTGAATATATTTTCTAATTATAAAGTGACAAAATGTGTTCACCTGTGCAGCCACTTGTGATCAGAACTTCTTAACTTTTCTAGGCCTACCACTTTTTCTATGTGCTGCCCTGACATCTGCAGCAGGTTTGGAGACAGCCTGTGCAACGGTTGGCCCTGCTGCCTCTGTTGAATTCAGCATGTGTCCTCTGGAGAACCAAGGCCTTGGAGGGCCCGGTTTGCTTTGGCTGTCCTCCAGTAGGCCAGCTGCTCTCTCTGCAGTGACAGAGAATGAGGTCTAGGGGATCTCAGGCAAAGGGGACTTGGAGTGAAAGGACACCCTCTGAGATTCCTGAGTAGATGGCCCAGGGGTGTCCAGCTGCCGCTCCTCCTCCCTTCAGGTGCCTGAGGGCCCCGGCTGACTCCTTGAGGGGAAGGAGCACCTGGAATGACATCGAGGTGCCCTGTTTCCCTCTCTCATTGCCACTGCTCACCCATGGCTACTACGATGGAGTGCAGGTCCGTGCACATCTCCGTGTTCTGCTGGACCAGGATTGCGCCTGCCAACCTTCCCATGGAGGCCTCCATAAATGAACATGTGGGCACCACTTCATCAGAGAGCAGGCGGATGCACTCCTCTGACTCACGTGCCACTCTGTTGAGGGCTTCCAACAGCTCTGTGAGATGTTCCGTTGCCTTCTGCTGACTCTCCAGGATGAGTTGGAAGGCCAAATCCTACATTGCAGTGATTTGACCCTTTAGCGTCCTGGCAAGAGTCAGGTTGGAGACCCAGTCTATAGCTCTACAACACAAAAAAAAATCAAAATCTGACCACAAATAAAGGATTTCCGGACACAAATTTGTAATACACTGTTTGTTCCTCTAAAAAGCTGTTTTGTCTGAATGACCTGGTTCGACCAAGTATCCCTGCTTTGTACAGATGTACATGACCAGAACCCTTGAAATGAGAACAAAGGCCTTCACCACGTGCTACATCACTCCATGTAAACTTTTAGACTTTACCATCCTTAATTAGCAAAGAAACATTCAAATGCTCCTACTATCTCAGCAACATCCAGCAGAAATCAATCAACAACTGATCTGCAAGTGGTTGGTGATGCCTTAAACAGTGCTATGGAAAGGAGCTGCTTTGAATTCTGAATAAAAGACTTACTGCTGCTGAATGCATGTTCCGCTGGGTGAGGTTTAAGAGGGGGCATTGGCTAGAGCATTGAGGTCGAAAATAGCACTCCTAGGTCAAATCAGTGTTACTTGCTGACTGTCATCACAATCTGCCTACACTGTATACTTTGAGTGTACACTCTCAGTGCCTGTGCTAACAATCTACCCAAAATGGTATCTGGCACAACCCCTACCAGAATTTTGTGCGTGTGGCTCAAACAGTGGCCTGAATTTTTCCTGCGTCGGGAGGGCTCGGCGGGAGCGGGCAGGAGGGGGTCGGGAAGCCGGCCGCTGCCCGCGATCGGTTCCGCGCCGCGATTTCGTGCGGGTGGGCCTTAACGTGGATTGTGAGCGGTAGCGCTGAGAGCGCTACCTGTGCAGGCGGGGGGGAGGAGGGAGAGCCAGGCCCCGCTTGCAGCTCACGCATGTGTGCGAAAGAGCACTTCAATCTCCCTGTATCTCTCATGAGATGGGACATGTTTTTAGTGGCAAAAGAAAGTTTTTATTTCATTTGTATTAGCGTTAGGTAATCTCATCCCGCTTGTGGATGAGGTTTCCTAAAAAATGTAAAAGGTGCTTGGCCTTTTCGCCTGCCCGCCAACCTTAAGGTTGGATGGGCAGCGTAAAATTTAACTTAATTACCTTGTTAATGGCCTTAATAGGCCTTTCAATTATCGGCGGGTGCGCAGCCGACTGGGGCACGCGCTCTTCAAACAAAACATTGCGTGAGTTTGTGATGACGTTGGGGCGCATGCCCGACGTCATCGCTCATCATTTTACATTCTGGCATGCCCGGCGTGCGGCCACACGCTGAAGGTAAAACTCTGGCCATTATTGTGGACCTGAAACAGCATCCACAGTGTAGAAAATATGGGCGCTACGCAGCTAAATTTTGTGGCAATAATGTCCTTTGCTAGTAAATGTTAATGAGCAACAAATTTTCTCATTGAATGAAAAATGTATCCTGTGTATTTCGCATGGTAATTAACCATTCAAAGTACTAGAAGCCATTCAGAGGAAAACTGGAGAAAATATGGTATGTTTGCCACTTCAAGAATTGGAAATAAAATTCCTGAATTTTGTTAAATGGCATAAACTTTAGTAAATGGTGCACAAGCTCATACTTTGCTTCAGAGAAAATAAAACTCTAGTGAAAAAAAGTGCACAGCAAGAAGAGATTGGATTGTTCAAAAATGCCTGTTTCATATGGGTATTGAAACATTTGAGTTAGAGGGCTAAAATTCATTCAGTGTCTTATATATCACAGGGTGATAATGAGTAGAAAAGGGGGGTGACACCATACACATAGAGGCATACATTGACTAAAGCCTGAAAATGGACGAAGGGATAGCAATGTGTGATTAACCTGAACTTGTTCATTGCAATGCAGTGTGCCAAATTTGTGCTGCCTGTTGTTTTCTATGATTGCTGAACACACCAAAAAGGGATTGCTGTCATGGGTACCTAGCACTACTTAAAGTCGGCCTACACCTTTAAAGGGACGTAGCATTGTGGCTGCTAGAGGTGGTAAGAGTATTTTTAAAAGTATGCTATGGAAGATGAAACAATGGCTGACCATGATAGAGCAAGTGCATCAGTGATTGCATTGGGGGTCTTGGTGGAAGAAGTACTCAGTCCAAAGGGGCCGGGGGCCCTTCCAGACACATGCTCAAGAGGTAGTCAGAAGAGAGTGGTGGAGGTCAATGACTGAATAAAACCTAGATACAACCCAGGAAGAAGTTTAATAATTTCACACAAGTTGGCAAAATCAATGAATTTCTCTTCAAATGACATATCCTACCAATTGCACAACTAGCCTCACCCACTGCTCACTTCTCTACACTCTCAGCATCCATCTAACAATAATCTCCATCAGTCAGGATTCAACCTTATCATTCAGATGCGTTAGTGCAGCCTCATGCATTTAGCACTGTTGTAAGCCTCACACCCACAACTCACAGCTCTCATACACTGGCGGCTATCCAACCATGGCAGCAATATCACTCAAATCTATTGAACAACACTAACTGATACCCTTCCCTCTTTCTTGCAACAGAAGGTGGCACATAACAGGAGGCCATAGGAAAGAGCTGGAGGAGGATGGGTGTGCCTGCGTGTTTTAACCTCCATGGAAGAGACAGTGAGAATGTGGATCATTAATGTGACCACTGGCGGGCCTGGAAGGATCAATGATATGGGATCTGCATACCTAATCATCTTTCTCTCACTCAATTTCTCCCTCAATCCTCAGTCTCTTCTGACTTAGAAGCTGCAGAGGGTGTAAGCATATACTTCTTACTTTCTCCTCTCCCCTCAGCCTAGCCCAACCCAACCCTTGCCCTTTTCTCATTTCAGATGCTCAAGAACTGGAATCTATCCACGCAGTGGAGAAAAGGCAGTGGAGGAAGAAGACAGTGAAGATGAAGAGACATTGTCACTTGATCTTACAGTCACAGGCACCAGTTCAGATACTGAGACTACACATATTTTAGAGAATAGGACAGAGAAGGAATCTGCATACACTGAGACATGGGGCACAAGTATACAGGAGCCAGGGCAGGGAAAAAGAGCACAGATTCCAGCTCGCACGATGATGAGGTTGCATAGCAGCCTGTTGCAGATAACTCAGAGGAGGAGTTTGTTGGACCAGGCTACAGAAGAAGGCTGATGCGTGTATATAACTAAATTCTAGGTGCATTGGGAAGCCTGGCAGAAAGCCTGCAGTCAAGGAGCATGGAGATGTCCAGCACCAACTTGACACAGTGCATTGCAGAGATCTTATAGCCCATCCATTCCAACATGGCTACCTGGAGGGAGGCGGTGGCATAGTGGTATTGTTGCTGGACTAGTATTCAAGAGATCCAAGGTAATTCTCTGGGGACCTAGGTTCAAATCCTACCACAGCAGATGGTGAAATTTGAATTCAATAAAAATTTGGAATTACAAGTCTGATGATGACCATTGCTGATTGTCAGTTGCCCCTTTAGGGAAGGAAATCTGCTGTCCTTACTGGCCTGGTCTACATGTGACTCCAGACCCACAGCAATGTGGTTGACTCTGTGCCTTCTGAACAAGGGCAATTAGAGTAATAGATGTCTACAGCACAGAAAAAGGCCCTTCAGCCCATTGAGTCTGTGCTGGTCAGACAAGTAACTAACTATTCTAATCCCATTGTCCAGCACTAGGCCCATAGCCTTGCATGCCATGACATCACAAGTGCACATCCAAATACTTCTTAAATGTTATGAGGGTTTCTGCCTCTACCACCCTTTCAGGCAGTGAGTTCCAGATTCCCACCACCCTCTGGGTGAAAAAATTCTTCCTCACATCCGCTCTAAACCTCCTGCCCCTTACCTTAAATCTATGCCCCCTGGTTATTGATCCCTCCACCAAGGGGAAAAGTTCCTTCTTGTCTACCCTATCTATGCCCATCATAATTTTATACACCTCAATCATGTCCCCCCTCAATCTCCTCTGCTCCAGGGAAAATAACCCCAGTCTATCCAATCTCTCCTCATTACTAAAACTCTCCAGCCCAGGCAACATCCTGGTAAATCTCCTCTGCACTCTCTCCAGTGCAATCACATCCTTCCTATAATGCAGATTACAGAACTGCACGCAATACTCTAGCTGTAGCCTAACCAGCGTTTCATACAGTTCCAGCATAACATCTCTGCTCTTATATTCTATGCCTTGGCTAATAAAGGCAAGTATCCCATATGCCTTCTTAACCACCTTATCTACCTGTCCCGCTACCTTAAGGGACCGGTGGACATGTACACCAAGGTCCCTCTGACCCTTGGAACTTCCCAGGGTCCTACCATTCATCGTGTATTCCATGCCTTGTTTGTCCTGCCCAAGTGCATAACCTGACACTTATCCGGATTAAATTTCATTTGCCGCTGATCAGCCCATCTGACCAGTCCGTCTATATCCTCCTGTAATCCAAGGCTATCCTCCTCACTATTTACCACCCCACCAATTTTTGTGTCATCCGCAAACTTACTGATCAACCCTCCTACATTCAAGTCTAAATCGTTTATATATACCACAAACAGCAAGGGACCCAACACCGATCCCTGTGGAGTCTCACTGGACACAGGCATCCAGTCACAAAAACAACCCTCAAACATCACCCTCTGCTTCCTGCCACTCAGCCAATTCTGGATCCAATTTGTCAAATTGCATTGGATCCCATGGGCTCTTACCTTTGTTATCAGTCTCCTATGCAGGACCTTATCAAAAGCCTTGCTGAAGTCCAAGTAGACTACATCAAATTCATTACCATCATCTACACACCTGGTCACCTCTTCGAAAAATTCAATCAAATTGGTCAGACATGACCTCCCTTCAACAAAACCATGCTGACTGTCCTTGATTAATCCCTGCCTCTCCAAGTGTAGATTAATTCTGTCCCTCAGAATTGCTTCCAATAGTTTCCCCACCACTGAGGTTAGACTGACTGGCCTGTAGTTCCCCAGTTTATCCCTTCCTCCCTTCTTGAATAACGGTACCACATTGAATTAGGGATTGGGTAATTGGGCATTAGGGATGGACAATAAATGCTGGCCTAGCCAGTGGCTCCCACATTCCATGAACAAATGAAAAAGATGGATCAGTACACCCATGGAACCTACATTGATAATGGGAGTCTGGTGCCTGCACAAACAGCTTCTACCAAACATTCGAGTGTTGCAGTGGAAGCTCAGACTGCTGCCCTTGAGATACAGAACAGCATGTCATAAGAAGGGAAAAAGGACAGATGAAGGAGAAACTTAGGAAACTTGCTCCTGAAAAAACAATCTCCTTTTAAGTGAGGTAATTGAGGGAGAAGTTGGCTCTGGAAGTACTCTCCTAAGCATTCCTTCTCCTTTAACAAGAACCAATGGTAACAGCTGTTCAAATTCATTCCGATTAAATATTTACTAATCAATCTCAGAATAAGACACAGGCAGAATCAAAGACATTAACTGGCACATTGTCTCAGACAGAGTTCACACTCAGAAGCTGTGCTATATTCAGACCGTGGATTCCAGTTTTATAAAGCAAAGTATTAAATTATCAAACTGAATCTTAACTTCTTAATTCCAGTGCTCATAGGCTCATTGCGGTGTGTGAAAATTATCCTGTATATAAATCCATGCCAACTGGGGGGCTGTTACTGTTGAGCATTGTGTGGATTGCAGCTGTGGATACCAGAGTTCAAAAAGGCTTCCAGGGTATCACAGCAGTCCAGCAATCTATTCTTCATAAAATTACTAGGGTTGTTGCAGTACTGTCCTGGAAGAGTGGCTCTCTCTGGAACATGCTGTCCTCTCTCAGGATGACGGCACTTATGCTCACAGCCCTACCACTTCCTCAGTCTGCTGCAGCCCGTATTGAAATGGTGTAGTCTGAAGCCAGGCATTCGAGTGTGGGCTCAAGAATGGCAGCACTAGTATCAAATAAGTATTGCACATTGATTAATGTAATGACCTACCTGCTCTGCATAGTTCTGGCAGTCATTAGGTGTCTGCACAAACCCCTTTACAAATACGGTGTCAGAAGTGCACATGTGCATCACAGGCACCACTTTCAAACTTTAGGAATCTGGACCCAAAAACAAGAGTTATAGCCCCAGTTTCTCCCTCTAGACTCCTTAAAAGTTAATTTTGAAAACCTTGTAAGTGTAATTCATTTATCACGTTCTGGGTGCAAATAGAAGACCTTTAAAGAATGATCAGCCCAGCTAACCTATAATCCCCAGCCCTACTTCAAATTGTAATTTTTTACTCAGTCACATGCAATTATTACAGCTCAGCAGTAACAGCCCCCCAGTTGGCATGGATTTATATACAGAATAATTTTCACACACCGCAATGAGCCTATGAGCACTGGAATGAAGAAGTTAAGATTCAGTTTGATAATTTAATACTTTGCTTTATAAAACTGGAATCCACAGTCTGAATATAGCACAGCTTCTGAGTGTGAACTCTGTCTGAGACAATGTGCCAGTTAATGTCTTTGATTCTGCCTGTGTCTTATTCTGAGATTGATTAGTAAATATTTAATCGGAATGAATTTGAACAACAGCTGTTACCATTGATTCTTGTTAAAGGAGAAGGAATGCCTAGGAGAGTACTTCCAGAGCCAACTTCTCCCTCAATTACCTCACTTAAAAAGTGATTGTTTTTCAGGAGCAAGTTTCCTAAATTTCTCCTTTGTCTGTCCTCTTTCTCTTCTTGTGACATGCTGTTCTGTATCTCCTTTCACAGCTAGATTGTTTTGTTGATATTGATGGTTATGAGTAGACCAGCTCCAGTGATTTTGTAAGTAAGTCAGGACTTAACAGTGCCTGAATGCTGAATCAGAGCTGTTAGACGAGGAGAATTTATTAACAATGCTGTGTGCACTGCAAAAGCAGGCCCAAAATGGCAAATCTCAATATGGGATTAAAAAGATTAATATGTAAATTTCTTAAATAAGGGTTAATTCTGAAAGCACTCCAAAAGCTTTCCCTCTGTTTGATATTTTTATTTTATAGAGTAGTGACATTCTTTGTTTTATTAACAGAAAGACAGAGCTATCTGATGCCCTTTCAGGGGAATTACAAATATTTTGTAAGCAAATAGACTATCCCTGTCACAGTTGACACCAATGATCCAGAATAAGTCACAGAAAAATTTGAATATATTTATTATGCAAAGATTTTTGTGCTTATATAAACAGTATAAATTTTGCATTAAAATCCTACCACAGTTGGGAAGGTAAGTGGTGAGGATGATACAAAGAGTCTACAGAGGGATGTAGACATGTTAAGTGAGTGGGCAAAAACTTGGCAGACAGAATATAACGTGGGAAAATGTGAGGTTATGCACTTTGGCAGGAAGAATAGAGGAGCTGAATATTATTTAAATGGAGAAAGACTGCAGAAAGGTGCAGCACAGAGGGATTTGGGGATCCTTGTGCATGAATCACAAAAAACTAGCATACAAGTTCAGCAGGTAACAGGGAATGGCAAATGGAATGTTGGCCTTTATTTCAAAGGGAATGGAGTATAAAAATAAGGAAGTCTTGCTGAAACTATACAAGACATTAGTTAGACCACACCTAGAATACTGTGAACAGTTTTTGTCCCCTTAACTAAGTAAAGATATACTGGCATTGGAGGCAGTCCAGAGAAGGATCACTAGTTTGATCCTGGGTATGGAGGGATTTTCTAATGAGAGGTTGAGTAGGTTGGGCCTGCACTCATTGGAGTTTAGAAGAATGATAGGTGACCTTATTGAAATATATAAGATTCTTAGGGGGCTTGACAGGGTAGGTGCCAAGAGGTTGTTTCCCCTTGTGAGACAGTCTAGGACTGTGGTAATTATGGTTTTATCTAATGTGTAATATAACTTTAAGAAGAGTGCTGTTAAGGAAGATATCATGATCTTGAGTAACCAATATAAGAGTAGTGTGGGCTACCTCTGTAGTTAGTAGTCAGTAGTATGGAGATAGGGTTTGAAGTGAGAGCACACATGTAGTTGCTGCTGAATACCTTTGTGAATAAACATAATGTTTTCCGCCTAAAAAGTGTCTGCTGATCAACTCTATCTATAGTGCCAACTTGGCCATCACTCACAACAAGCATGTGACGAGGATCCACAAGATCCAACAAATTGGCGATGAGGATAAAGCGAGGATAAAGCAAGGATAAGGCGAAGATAAAACAAGTTAATGGAAGAAATCAAGATAAATTAAATTGGGCTGTACCTTGCACAGTAATTGTAAATAGAGGTTCCATTCAAACCGCCAAAATAACTCCTTCTCAAAGTGCTGCATTTCAGAAGAATTGATCCTTTCGATCCAGCCACGGATGATTGATCTCATTACATTGAATGCCTGGCGCTCTTTTTCCAAGTGAATGAGATTACGGAGGAAGAGAAGAGGCGAGCAATCCTCTTAACTATATGTGGGAATAAAGCCTACGGCTTGATTCAAAGTTTGACAGCACCCAGTGCCCCAGATTCAAAACATTTTGATGAATTGGTGGTGCTCATGAAGGGTCATTACCAGCCAAAGTCCTCAGTAATGATGCAACGGTTCAAGTTTAACTCAAGAAATAGAGCCCTGGGGGAGACAGTTGCTTGTTATGTGGCAAGTTTGAAGCAGTTAACGGAACATTGTGAGTTTGGTACATCTCTAAATGACATTCTCAGAGACCGTTTAGTGTGCAATGTGAATGAGGACACATTTCAGAAAAGATTATTGTCCAAAACAAATTTGGATTTTAAGAAGGCGCTAGAGATAGCACTGGCCATGGAAAGCACAGCAAGGGATTCAAAAGCCATACAGGGAGCTCAAAATGGTGCCACCCTCCACATCAGGTGGGAAGCCCCAGCCAAAAAGGGCATGAAAATGCTAGACTCTGCCGAGAAGCGGGAAACAGCCGGAAAATGAGAACAAATGACTTAGAAGCGAAAACAAGGAATAATTTCTATGGAGGTGGAAACAAGCAGTCTTATAATGATTGGCAGTTAAAAAAAATAGAATGCTTTTCTTGTCATAGAAATGGACACATAATGAGACAGTGCAAGGAAAGAACCAGGCAGACTTTCAAACAAAAGAAAAAAATCCAGTGGGATCTACAATGTAGAAGAGCCTGAAGCAACAGATTCAGATATTTATTAATTGTTTAACTTGAAGGTTGGAAAGACAGAACCAATAAATGTAACAGTGGAAGTAAATGGCAGACCTGTTAGAATGGAAGTGGGCACAGGAGCTTCCACTACAGTAATCGGGGAACATGCCTTCAGATATCTGAATAATGGGGAACATCAATTAAATTTAGAAGAAACTGATGCCAAACTAAAAACATACATGGGTGAAGACATTCAAGTCAAAGGCATAAGCAGCGTAACTGTCCATTATGGAAGCCAATTGGTAAAGCTGCCCTTGATGGTGGTAGTAGGCGAGGGGCCAAGCCTCCTGGGGCGAAATTGGGAAAAGGAGATTAAGTTAGAATGGGCTGAAATTTTCCAGTTGAGAGCAAGTGGGCTACCAGAGCTACTTCCAAAGTATGCCACAGACTTCAACGACAAACTTGGGAAGATCCAGTGGTCGCAAGCAAACATTCATGTGGATCCAGAGGCAACCCCTTGATTCATGAATGCAAGACCAGTACCTTATGCACTGCGAGAAAATGTTGACACTGAACTGGACAGATTAGAAAAAACCTGTGCAGTTCTCAGAATGAATAGCGCCCATAGTCCCTCTTCTTAAACCCGACCAAAGTCTGAAATTGTGGAGACTACAAATTGATGGTTAATAAAGTAGCTAAGCTAGACAGACACCCCATACCAAAAATTGAAGACCTGTATGTCAAGGTGGCAGGTGGAACCACTTACACGAAGCTTGATATGAGTCATACCTATCAACAACTAGAGTTAGATAATGCCTCCCGGGAATATGTCACAATTAATACCCACAAAGGGCTGTACTAATATACATGTTTGCCTTTCGGCGTCTCCTCAGCTTGTGCCATCTTTCAGGGAACAATGGAATGTTTACTGCAGGGGCTGCCCCAAGTTGTAGTCTATTTAGATGATGTTTTGGTGACAGGATTCACTGAAAAAGAGCATTTGGTGAACTTAGAAGAAGTTCTAAAAGGTTTATTGCAGGCTAGAGTGCGTTTAAAAATAGAAAAATGCACATTCCAGGTGAGGGAGGTAATCTATTTGGGTCACCGGGTAGATTCACAGGGCCTCCACCCGGTTGAGGAGAAAGTGAGATCCACAAGAGAGGCACCTGCGCCAAAGAACACCTCAGAGCTCAAATCATTCCTAGGAATGATCAACTATTATGGGCGATTCTTACCCAATTTGACTAGAAAACTGGCACCCCTACATTATCTACTCAAAAAGAACCAACGTTGGTCTTGGGGGATGCCCCAGAAAGAAGCTTTCATAAAGATGAAACAATTATTGCACTCGTCCAACCTATTAGAACATTATGACCAGAGGAAAGAATTGATGCTAACATGTGACACATCCCCCTTTGGAGTGGGAGCAGTGCTTTCTCACCAGATGGGTGATGGCACAGAATGGCCTATAGGATACGTATCAAGCATGCTCACCACAGCAGAAAAGGGATACTCGCAGATCGAAAAAGAAAGCCTGTCAAACATCTTTGGTGTCAAGAAATTTCACCAGTACGTATATGGCTGTCATTTTACTAGTGTTTCACACCACAAGCCATTACTAGGATTGTTCAGCGAGGACAAGGCTATACCACTCATAGGCTTTGCAAGAATACAATGAAGAGCTTTAATCCTGGCAGCATATGAATATACTTTTATACATAGGCCTGGAAATCAAATTGCAAACACTGATGCACTTAGCTGTTTGCCTTCACAAGAAAATGATGAGGACGTCCCAGTTCCACAAGAATTAGTTTTATTGTTAAATTAGATTCCTCGCCAGTATGTGCTCGACAGATCAGGGACTGGACAAGTAGGGACCTAGTACTATCTCAAGTACAAGAACAAATGCTTCATGGTTGTTCACAAGAGCCCGTTTCTGATTAAATGAAACCGTATTTCAATAGAAGACATGAAATAACCAGCCAGGATGGCATCTTATTGTGGGGAGCATGAGTGTTCGTACCTCCACAGGGAAGAGGGCCACTGTTAATTGAACTACACAGTGCCCATCTGGGAATTTCCCAAATGAAGACCATAGCATGCAGCTATCTGTGATGGCCTGGGATGGATGGAGAAATAGAGAGTTTAGTGAAGAATTGTGTGCAATGTCAGCAACTGCAAAAGTTCCCTTCAACAGCTCAGTTACACACTTGGGAGTGACCAGGAAGGCCATGAATATGATTACACATTGACTATGTGGAACCTTTCATGGGAACAATGTTTCTGCTCATTGTTGATGCCCACTCAAAATGGATGGACATATATGAGGTGAAGTTACCAATGTCCCTGCTACAATTGAGAAGCTACGTCAAAGTTTTGTCGTTAGTGGACTACCAGGAGTAGTCATTTCTGATAATGGCACAACATTTATGAGTGCTGAGTTTCAACGATTTATCAGCCTCAAAGGTATCACTCATGTTAAAACTGGACTGTACCACCCTTCCTCAAATGGACAGCCCGAAAGGGTGGTTCAAATGTGCAAGGTAGGCATGAAGAAATTAACTGGAGATTCCTTAGCATCCAAGCTAGCACGCTTTCTTTTCATTATAGGACCACCCCTCATGCAACAACGGGTGTCACACCTGCAGAGTTATTGATGAAACACCATCTCAGGATGAGATTGAGCTTAATAATGCCGAATTTAGGGGGGAAGCTGGAGAGGAGTCAGGGAAGTCAGAAAACTAGACACGACTGGCATAGTCGTGAGAGTAAATTTACCTTGGGAGAGATGGTATACGTGAAGAACTTTGGAGAAGAATCAAAGTGGTTACCAGGTGAAATAAGTTCAGTGACTGGACCTCTATCTTACCACGTGAAGGTGGAAGGCCGAGTCATATGGAGACATGTGGATCATCTAAGGAGGAGAGAAACGAATCACCAAGAAATGATTCCACCAGTGTCCACGATCGGGTCAACCATTTCCTGCTGAGAGAACTCAACCAGGTACAGACGTGCCTGATGTACCTGCAAGAGAGGAGGATACAGATCTGCAGACACCCACCGAAGCACCTGATGTTCAGACAACTCCAGATAAGGAGGTTCCCGACAAGGCATCTGAAGTTGTAGAGCTGAGACACTCTGCATGCCTAAGGAAACCCCCAGAAAGACTGAATTTGTAAATTACTTACCAGTGTAAATAATAATCTTGAGAAAATTGTACTTGTAAATATAGAATGTATTTCCGAGTAAAGAGGGAGGGTTATGGTAATTATAGATTTATCTAATGTGTAATATACCTTTAAGAAGAATGTTGTTAAGGAAGATCACATGATCTTGAATAACCAATAGAAGAGTAGCGTGGGCTACCTCTGTAGTTAGTAGTCAGTAGTATGGAGATAGGGTTTGAAGCGAAAGCACACATGTAGTTGCTGCTGAATACCTTTGTAAATAAACATAATGTTTTCCACCTAAGAAGTGTCTGCTGATCAACTCTATCTGTAGTACCAACTCGGCCACCAATTATAACAAGCATGTGATGAGGATCCACAAGATCCAACAAGGACCTGAGGGCATAACCTCAGAGTAAGGGATCGCCCATTTAAGACAGAGATGAGGAGGAATTTCTTCTCTCAGAAGGTAGTAAATTTGTGGAATTCTTTACCTCAGAGGGCTGTAGAGGCTGGGTCGTTAAGTACATACAAGGCTGAGATAGACAGATTTTTAATCAGTAAGGGAACCAAGGGTTATGGGGAAAAGGCAGGAAAGTGGAGTTGATGATTATCGGATCAGCCATGATCTCATTGAATGGTGGAGCAGACTTGATGAGCCGAATGGCCTACTTCTGCTCCTACGTCTTATAGTCTTATGGTCTTACAGAGCAGCTGAGTCACATTCTGAGTTAGTTGTGTTGCTTCTGCTGAAACCAGTGGTTGCTTGAGACTGTGGTCCAATGGTATGTGTTGAAGTCATTCAATGCACTTAGCAACATGAGTCTGTACCTATCCTTGCCTTGGGGTCAGAAAACTCCAGTCTAATTAATAGATTAGAGCTGAATGATACTTTCTTCTCAGAGAAACCAGGATAAAAGTGGATGGCTTCTGCTTCTTAAATGTGCACTTCTAGGTGATTCCCCAGTGGTGGGAAGAAAGAGCAGCTGCTGAGTGACACTGTCTGCATGTAGGGACGAAGATGAGCCAATAGCCTCTTGGAAGCAGTACATGGGCCTTCAGCCACAGCTGCCACAGAAAATTATGATGGCCACCTGGGCTATTAAGCTACCTAACACACTTGTAGTCTTTTGAGTAAACTACTGTGAGTCATAGCTGTAGGGCTGCTGAGGGACCTCTTCATCTTCCATTCCATTCCTGTCATCAGTTCTCAGAGAAGTGCTGGTAAGATGTACTGCAAGGCCAGTAAAATAAATTCTGACCTGCTCTCAAGTCCTGTGGGCAGCTGCCACAACATTGACTCTCTCTGTCACAACATTGACTCCACACAACTGACAGGTGACCTGCTGGTCTGGAAGGACCACTCTTAGCCAGACCTCCTAAAGCAATGTCTTTAAAGCAGCTTCATTAAATGGAGTTGTTCTGCCTCCTTATTTCATTCCAGCTTCTACTAAGAGTGAACAACATGTGCCATGTGTTAGAACTGTCATGCATATTTAAATTAGCTAACCTTGAATAATCTGGTGAACACATTATAAGCACATTAATATGCACTTAACTGCACGCACAATGCCTGGAGGAGCAGTTTCCTGATGCTATGGCACCAGTTTCACATTAACAGAATCTAAACAAGAAGGCAAGTAAATCAGAAAGTACTGATTAGGCGACATGAATCTTGGATCTTAACCGTCTGAAAACTTAAGGGAAGACTATCACAGGTAACGAGCACCAGAGTGTTAAGGTACCAGGAAAGAATAAGACCCAATATGGGTTGGTGCAATGATTTTTGAAATGGGCATACTAAAGATATAAGGAAGAGGGGGTGCAGAGCCGTGTTAAGAGGCTTGATTCAATCAGAAATTCAGTACACACAACATTTAAAGAAAATATACTCACACTCAGAAATAATAGTAGACTCAAAAGGCAAATGAATGGGTCAAAAATCAATCAAAGCTCCACGCATGGATAAGTTCATGGGCAGCATTTTCCCCCCGTCTGGGGGGTTGTGCGGGAGCGGGCGTGAGCGGATGGGTTCCTGATCGGCGCCCCCAGTCAGGGGCGGGCCGCCATTTTGTGTAGGCGGGCCAATTAAGGCCCACCCAGTATGATGTCCACTCGGAAGCGCTGTGCGCTCCCTGGGGGGTGGGGGGGGGGAATTCCCTGAGAAGGTCTGTGCGCTCTTTCACGGGAAGAGCGCACAAATCTCCATGAGGCAAAGTGCTGCCTCAGGGAGATCGGTTGAACTTTAAAAAATTTATTAAAGGTAATAAAAAATTTTCCTGACATGTCCCCTCACGTGACACTGTCACATGAGCTGGGACATGTCCATTACTTTTATTTAAACATTTTCTGAATTTTAAATCTCTCATGCAATTTCGGAAGGCTGTCTGGGCTCTTCGCTTGCCCGTCAACCTTAAGGTTGGATGGGCAGGTCCATTAATCATTTTAATTACTTTTTTAATGGTCTTAATAGGCCATTGACAGGTCAGTGGGTGCACAGCCGACTTGGCTGCGTGCCTGCCGAACTGAAAATCCAAATGATGTGGAGTGTCGTTGGGACGCACGCCCGAAGTCACCCCGCGTCATTTTACATGTCGGCGAGCGGGCCCCACCCCCATACGCTGACTGGGAAATGCTGTCATTAACAATGCTTATGTAATATTCACTTACGTTCCCTTCAGTAATTTAGAAAGTCCCACTGCTTTTAACTGTACATTAGTGTATTGCATTAACACTGATGGAAGGATGGGTAGATCTGCAGGAGAGGTTATGCCTGGCTGTGTCTCACAGCACTTTCAGTTTAATTCCTTATATTCATGATATGCATTAGTATTCAAAGCTGTTTTTGGGTTGCTTGCACAATTTGTTTTGAAGCTATTCAGCTTTTGCTAGCTTTCTAGATTGGATTTATACAATAGTAGGCTGCTGCAGCAGATGTTTGCCTTTGCTTGCTGATAGTATTTTCCTTCTGGAGACAATTTCAGCAATTTCTTCTGAGGAGCATTTTAATGCATCCAATGGCACTGTCTCCATATTGTTCACACTACAGGGGTGTGCACGATGCACTTGAAAGATATGTTTCATATCAGAGCACCACTGTGCACTCATAAATCTACAGGTGTGATGCATAGTATAATGACGTGGTAAGCGAGTCTCTAAACATGTAACATGGATTCTGCATTTTGGGTGAAACTATCAGACCAACCTGACCCAGTGAGAGATAGATAGATTCAATTAAGGCATCTCATTTACAGCAGCTAGCATGATGTCTTCAATATTTTAAGCCCAGAATCAACCTTACATTTGAAATGAGTTCCTTACTGTTAGGATTTTTAAATTCATTTACAGGATGTGGGCATCACTGGCTAGGCCAGCATTTCTTGCCCATCCCTAAATACCAATGATAAAGTGGTGGTGAGCTGTTTTCTTGAACTGCTGCAGTCCCTATGGTGTAGGTACATCCACAGTGCTGTTAGGGAGTTCCAGGATTTTGACCCAACGACAATGATGGAACAATGATACATTTCTAAGTCAGGATTATTATGACACAGCTGATGGTAAAGGCTGAGTTGCTTAAATCCCAGAGGGAAACTTGAAATAACTGTCATAACCTATTTTTGCAATTTGTATACTTCGACATGCAGGCTTTGAATTCAGTAGTAATAAGACCACTGAGTCTCAAGGAGGTTTTTTTATAAAGCTAAATTAAACATTTATTAATACAAAAAAGACTGTAAGCACATACATATGTCTACAAAATTACTACTATAATAACTACAAAAATCCCCTAGTTAATCTGACTCTCAGTTAGACCCCCGGTTAGGCAACTGTAAAACACAGTTTTAAACAGACTCCTGGCAAAGCATGCCCTGGACAGCTGCATTCAAAATGAGTTTCTTTCAGCTCTGGGCCCTTGCAGACAGACTTGAGGCTGACAGGCTGGGCCTTTAGATCTTAGAATTCTTCCTCCTTTTGCCAACAACCTTCTCTTCCTTTATACATATTTTCTTCTTTGAATGCAAATTATAATTGTCAATAGGTTTTTTTAAAACTTTAAATCTTCTAACAATACCCACCTTACTAGTAAGCTTTGAAAAAAACAAATGTGTTGTTTCTGAGATTCATCAGGTTAGTGGTAACATTTCACCCGCTCTTTTGAATGGTCTATTTAAAAATGCAAATTTCCCCCTTTACACCTCACCTTCTATTTCCCTATGTTTATCTAATTACCATTTCAAACCTACTTCTCTTCTATACATCAAAGTCTCTAGACCAGCTGGCTTTAATCCAGTTAAGACACACACACTTATACACACATAGACACAGACACCACTAAATTCCATTTTAAAATAATTTCCAATAACATTATAGACATTAATATCTCTTCATGACAGGATGGTGAGTGGTTTGGAAGGGGACTTCCAGGTGGTGGTGTTCTCATGTATCTGCTGCTCTTGTTCTTCTAGATAGTAATGGTAATGGGTGTGGAAGGTGCTGCCTAAGGGGACTTGGTGAGTTCCTGCAATTCATCTTGTAGATGGTGCACATTGTTTTGAGTGAATGTTTGTAGATGGGGTGCCAGTCAAGTGGGCTGCTTTGTCCTGGATGGTGTCAAGCTTCTTGAGAGTTGTTGGAGCTGCACTCATCCAGACAAGTAAAGAGTATTCCACCACACTCCTACTTGTGCCTTGTAGAAGGTGGACAGGCATTGGGGAGTCAGGAGGTGAGTTGCTCGCTGCAGGATTTCTAGCCTCAGACCTGCTCTTGTAGCCATAGTATTTATATGGCTAATCCAATTCAGTATCTGATCAATGGTAACCCCCCAGGATGTTGATAGTGGGGGATTCAGTGATGGTAATGCCATTGAGTGTCAAGAGGCAATGGTTAGATTCTCTCTTGTTGGAGATGGTCATTGCCTGACACTTTTGTGGCGCGATTGTTACTTGCCACTTGTCAAACCAATCCTGGATACTGTCCAGGTCTTGCTTCATTTGAACATGGACTCTTTCAGTATCTGAGGAGTTGTGAATGGTGCTGAACATTGTGCAATCATCAGTGAACATCCCCATTTCTGACCTTATGATGGAAGGAAGATCATTGATGAAGCAGCTGAAGATGGATGGGCTGAGGACACTACCCTGAGAAACTCCTGCAGTGATTCCCTGGAAATGAGATGATTGATCTCCAGCAACCACAACCATCTTCCTTTGTGCTAGGTATGAATCCAACCAGCGGAGTGTTTTCCCCTGATACCCATTGTCTCCAGTTTTGCTAGGGCTCCTTGATGCCACTCTTGGTAAAACGCAGCCTTGATGTCAAGGGCAGTCTCTCTCATCTCACCTCTGGAGTTCAGCTCTTTTGTCCATGTTTGAACCAAGGCTGTAATGAGGTCAGAAGCTGAGTCACCCTGGCGGAATCCAAACTGAGCATCAGTGAGCAGGTTATTGTGAAGCAAATGCCGCTTGATAGCAC
Source organism: Cetorhinus maximus (assembly GCF_964194155.1). Classification (NCBI taxonomy): domain Eukaryota; kingdom Metazoa; phylum Chordata; class Chondrichthyes; order Lamniformes; family Cetorhinidae; genus Cetorhinus; species Cetorhinus maximus. The sequence goes on from NC_135900.1 coordinate 40,999,128, forward strand.
TGTTGATAACCCCATCACTTTATTGATGAACGAGAGTAGACTGATGGGGCGGTAATTGGTTGGGTTGGATCTGCCCTGATTTTTGTGTACAGGACATACCTGGGCAATTTTTACATTGCTGGGTAGACGCCAGTGTTGTTGCTGTACAGGAACAGCTTAGCTAGGGGCGCAGTAAGCTCTGGAGCACAAGTCTTCAGTACTATTGCTGGAATATTGTTAGGGTCCATAGCCTTTGCAGTATCCAGTGCCTTCAGCCGTTTCTTGCCATCATGTGGAGTGAATCAATTTGGCTGAAGACTGGCATCTGTGATGCTGGGGACCTCAAGGGAGGCCACGATGGATCATCCACTCCGCATTTCTGGCTGAAGATTGTTGTGAATGCTTCAGCCTTATCTTTTGCACTGACATACTGGGCTCCCCCATCATTGAGGATGGGGACATTTGTGGAGCCTCCTCCTCCAGTGAGTTTTTTAATTGTCCACCACCATTCAGATGGATTATTAAGATAAATTATTCTATAACTCTACTGTTGATTGATGCCAGCAGCAGTGGCTGCACTATAGCTGCAGCACCGTTGTCCGCTTGCTGTTTTGTACCAATAGTATTGTGTGAGTGAGGATCCTAAAGTATGCAGCTGCACTCTGAAGACAGCTTCAGTGTCTGAGAGAGATTTGGAGCCATCAGACTCCATCAAGGTAACTGAAAAACCATTGTGCATTTTAATTCAACTAAGACTAGTTACCATAGCAACTTTTATATCTGTAATCAAACGGATGTGTAAATAAACACCAAGGGTGTGTTGTTTATGCAAAGTAAAGCTCTGAGCAGCACTAACTTGTAATTGCCAAAGGCCATGAATGTGTAAGGTTCCTATTTTTTTTAGGTTTGACAGTGCCGCAGAATACAATCCTCAAAGTGCCAATTACAATCTTGTAAGAATAAGAGAATTTGATTGAATAAAGTCACAATAAGTTTTTGTCACTGTGAATGAGCAATGACAATCTTAAGATGTTGAAATCAGACAAAACGAGGATTAAAAATTTGAATGTAATAAATAAATGTAGCATAAAGATGCAGAAATAACCAAAAACATGCTTTTATATGTTGCCTTTATAACAGAAAGCTATCTTATGGTGTTTCCCAGAGGCATAATCATTAAGAATAAATATTGAGAATGAATGAATACATGATTTATGGAAAGTAGAAATGTTGCTGTCCCAGTGATTTAAAAACAATTATGAGGTGACTCAGTAGATAGTATAACCAAAACAACCAGCCTAAAGCAAGTAATACAGCTCATATCTGTAGGTGAAGGTCAGAGAAATCCCAGTTGAAGAAATTCTAATCTGGGGAATAGTCTGTCACATTAATATCATCGAAATGCTTCTTAAATGAAGGTCAAAAAGCTGAGCTGTCGCATGGGCTGTGTCTCACAGTAACCAGTAACGAATAAAACAGAAGTTCATAAAAACTTGTTAAAATGTCAAAGACGAATTGCACCAAAAAAGCACCAAATCTATGGCAGTTGCTTTGGCTGCCCAAGTAATATTATAGCAGGAACAACTGAATGTGCAAGAAGCATCCTTTAATGAGGACAACCTTTGTCAGATGTGATCAAACCCTCAATGGCAATTAATGATATGAAAGCTCGATTACTGTATTAGAGCTGGTGATTGGTTCAACTCTTATGCATGAGTTATACAGAGGACACAAACATCAGATTGTTAAAAATGGATATACATTTTATTGCAACAATACAGTGATCACTCAGGGAAATATGCTTTGTGTAGTCTTGCTCCTCATCTTCAACAATGAGCTGTTGGATGTTGTCAAAGGCAATATTGTTCTCTTTCATATTTACATCATTTTCTACAGCTGATCATCTCCCCATCTGAAAGACAAGTGGACCAAATCATTACAAGCCAATATTGACAGCATAATATAGTGGGTAAAGAAATGTGTCATCTGCTGGTTATTGAACTCTCTTCAGTAACAGGCTTCTCAGCTTGGAACAAACAAGTGAACAGATGAATGAAAATCCTTAAGGTTTTGGCCTACTAGTCCCCATTGTCAATTACAGAACTTTTAAAATTCAGTATCTATACATTGATTGGACACTTTAGTCCTGTTTATCAAATGCTAGAGAATTTTAAGTCTTGTTTTCAGACTGTTAGGTATAATAGTATTTTAAATAGATTCCTGGTGGTAACTAAGTTCCCTCCGCCAAATGTAAAATAACAATTTGTCCTAAATTAAGGCAAATAAGTGTGCTAAAATTATTTAATTAGCCACTATAAAAAGTGAAAATGAGCTACAAATAATATAACTGGAAGATGAAAAGGGGAGAAAATTAAAGGCAGACTTGGAAGATTATGGGCAGAATCAGGGGAGAGGCCTGGCGAGGTGGAGGGGTGGGGGAAGAAGAGGGAGGTCCAGAGGCCACCGGGCCTTGAGGAGGCGGGGTGCCCCCAAGTCAGGAGGGAGTTTCTGGTGGAGGCACCCTCTGCACCCCATACCCACCCGAGATCCAGGCCCATTGAATTTTGGCCTTGCCCACCCCAGAGTAAAATCGCCGCGTGGGCGGGGTGGGCAGGAACCTGGGAAGAATCCTGTTCCTTCAATTTCACGCACCCCTCACACCTAAAAACCTGCTGGTGGGGGAGCATAGAATTCCGGCCATAGTCTCCAGAATTGAAAATTCCACCCTATTTGTTTCAATGAGGTGGAATTCTAGGTATTGGTTAATACCAAAGAAGAGAAAAGAACATAGGCCGAGAAATTCAGTGTGATTTTCAGGCGCAAGGCAGATGCCTAAACATCTAATGTGTCGGGTAGGGTGTATATTCATTACGCCCAGAAGTACACCACCTGCCATACTGTTGAAGGCAGATGAGGTGTCCAGGGCTCATGCCATGCAAGGTGTTAAGCTCTTTCCATATGCAAAGAGGAATGCAGATAACACCTGTTACCTATACAAAATTGGGTCCTGGGCACAGGCTATGTCAAGCCTGCTGTGTTCAGGAAAATTGTGATTTACCTGCTGCCTAACCATTCCTTTTTTCAAGGGATCATTGCAGCTAAGCATCAAAAGAGTGTGTTTTAAAAAAAAAGTGCTTCTCTGAATGTGAAGCCAGGAGCTGCAGGTATCCGCTCCCCAGATCCACTGCAGTGCTTAAGAGAATTGTAGGCTCCCACACAATACTTCAGTTCACTCCCTCTCCTCTTCCAATTGCACCTTCCCTTCTGACCACTTTCTGAGCTCTCCCAGGACCTACCTGAGGTCACTAGTGGAAGTGCAGCAGCTCGAGATTGAAATCCTCTTTGCTGGTGAGGCCTTGAGGCCTAATATTGGGTGTGCCTCTCACCTACACATTCTGTAGGGAGCTTTCCCAGTTCATGAAACAATTTCTAGGCCATGGAGCAGGATTTTACATTCCGTGGGCAGGCGTGCGCCTGGCCCGAACGGGTGTAAAATCACACAAGATGATGTCGGGCAACCGTCCCAATGTCATCGCGCATTCACGTGACATTTTGCTTGGCGGGCACATGCAGCAGTCAGAAGAGGACCTGCTGACAATTAAGTGAGTAATTAAGCTCATTAATGACACAATTGTAAGTGATTTCTCGAGGCCTGTCCAACCTTACGGTTGGCGGGCGTGCCAATCGGCCAGGCGGCCTTTACATTTTTGATGAAACCTCATCCAAGGGAGGGGTGAAGTCTCCATTAGGATATAGGATAAAAAGAAATATCTGGGGGCAGCATTTTTATGAGGTATGCTTTCAGGTGCGTGATTGTGCTATGTGGCCATTTTTTGTCGCTTTTTTGTGCTTTCTTTTATTATTTGGAGGTCTGCAGCTCCCTGAAGCAGTTGCCTGTCTTCAGGGAGCTCAGTGGAAGTGCTCACCAGCACCCGCGGTGACATCAGCGCCACACCCTCTTCCCGCCACCACCAGCAGTGCTAAGCCTTTCTCAGGGTGCGTTTCATGCTGGCTGGCCGGTAATTGGCCAGCCAGTGTGAAATCGTGGTTGGGGGGCCCATTTCCCATCTACTCCTGGACCTGCCGATTGCGCGCGCCCGACGAGTGCAAAATTCAGGCCTTTAATTCTTTGCTACCGCAACATTATGACAGGTATTTTGGTTAAAAGGTGAAAACAGGCTCTAAGCAAGTGAAAAGGACATTCAGTAGAGTGAATACCTCTGCCATATGGTGTTAGCTCAACATTATAATTATGCAGCATTTTTGAGAGGCTTTTCCCTACCTGTTTGATGCTGTGTAACCACAAAGCTGAAGAAAAATCTTGTTATTAAGACCCTCCACCTCATTAAGAAGGCTTCAGGCCATTGCACATCTAATAACCTGCTCTAAAAAATCTGCTCAAATTGACAAATTCCACCACAGAAGCTGAGACAATCCAAAGCATTTTAAAACAATCAATGCCATTCTAAATAAAACAACCCACAACATTCTAAAAAAAAGTAAATTCACCCTATCTCCCAGTGTTAATGGATCCTTTAAAAATAGCAGGATCCAGATCTGCATCTTCATCAAGAACTAATCAGTTCTTCCTTGGACCAAACCTTGTCTGAGCATCAAGTTTTGTTGAAGTCTGTCCATTAGTTTACAGGCAAACAAGGTGAAAACATTAGCTCCACCCACTTTCAGCAGTGGAGGTAATGAGTGCAACACAAACATCACTAGCCTGTTTGAAAGTCTGAATTTTGGTCCTAATTGATGATTACTATAATTGCCTGGAGGTGATAAACCAGAAACCTGCAGGTTTAGCATTCAAGTGCTGATTTGATGCAATTTTTGTGGAACAATCACTTCCACAAAGTGTGGAGTGCTGTAGGTGGTACACAGTGGGACATTGCAGGATGTCTCAGGGAATGATGGATGGGGCATACAGGTTCATGGTTACAGCACTGCAGGTCCCAGTAGAGGAGGTCCAGAGGAGTAGGTACCTGTGAGTGTATGTGTGTGGTGCATGTGCGGTGGGATGTGGGGCAAGGGTGCAGGGCATGGATACCCTCTCACCCTCCTGTCCCTCTGTCCTGCAGCAGCTAGTGCTGCTCTGTTCCAGCTAGGCCTCATGTCATCCTCCCATTCCTCATCCAGATCAAACGAAACCCCCTAACAAGGATAACAGTATGATTAGATTTAAACCACCTCTCACATCCAACTTGACCATCATCCCACAGTCTCTTTCGATCTACTAGCTGCAGGTGATGTAAGCATACACATTTTGCTCTCTGTCCCATTCCCTTACAACAACACGGCTGTTGTGTATCTATCCATTCAGAAACCCAAGAACTTCCGCCATGGGAGCCTGAGGGGCAAGAGGAACAAGAAACTGATGAAGTAGTAACACAAGGTAAGGGAATACACACTAAATGGTAGGGTACTGTGAAGTGTAGAGGAACACAGGGGTCTTTGGAGTGGATGTCCACAGATCACCGAAGGTGGCTGGACAGGAGATAAGGTGGTCAAGAAGGCACACAGGATAATTGCCTTTATTAAACAAGGCACAGAATATAAGAGTGGGGAGGTAATGCTGGAACTGTATAAAACACGAATTAAACCACAGCTGGAGTAACTGTATGCAGTTCTAATCACTACATTATAGGAAAGTGATTGCGCCTAAGTGGGTACAGAAAATATTTACAAGGATGTTGCCTGGGCTGGAGAATTTTAGTTCTCCGCAAGGATTGTTTTCTTTGGAATTGGAGGGATTGAAGGGAGATCTAATTGAAGTGTATAAAATTACAAACGGGCCTAGATAGAGGAGATTGGTAGGCCCTATCCCCTTGATTGTGGGGTCCATAACCAGGGGGGGTTTATTAATTTAGGTAAAGAGGTGGGAAATTTAGAGGGAATTTGAGGAGAATGTTTTCTACCCAGAGGGTGGTGGGGATCTGGAACTCACTGCCTGAAAGGTGGTAGGGGCAGAAACCCACATAAGATTGAAAAAGTGCCTGGATGTGCAACAGAAGTGCTGTAATCTACAAGGCTACAGACCAAGAGCTGGAAAGTGGGATTAGGCTGGATGGCTACTTGTCGACCAGTGTGGACATGATGGGCTGAATAACTTCTTTCCGTGCTGTTAATTTCTAAAATTCGCATGATCAAGCATTTGCTTCTTCCTAGTAACTACTAGAAGGTGCCCAATAAGGATTAGCACAGCACTTACTCTTTTTAGGTGAAGTGCTCAAGTGAATTTCCATAATAAATACTCTTGCGTGTTGAGGAAATCTTGCAAAGTGCTCCAGAAAGTTTTGTGATGTGTTCCAGTCGTCCTCTTCACAGTTCCAGCAACAACGAACATGAGATGGTGAGCATCCCTTTAAGATAAAAGCAAAAAACTGCGGATGCTGGAAATCCAAAACAAAAATAAAAATACCTGGAAAAACTCAGCAGGTCTGGCAGCATCTGCGGAGAGGAACACAGTTAACGTTTCGAGTCCGTATGACTCTTCAACAGATCTAAGTAAAAATAGAAGAGAGGTGAAATATAAGCTGGTCTAAGGGGGATGGGACAAGTAGAGCTGGATAGAGGGCCAGTGATAGGTGGAGATAGCCAAAAGATGTCATAGACAAAAGAACAAAGAGGTGTTGGAGGTGGTGATATTATCTAAGGAATGTGCTAATTAAGGGTAGAAAGCAGGACAAGCAAGGTACAGATAGTGGGGGTGGGGTGGGGTGAAGGAATCGAAAAAGGCTAAAAGGTAGAGATAAAACAACGGATGGAAATACATTTAAAATTAATGGAAATAGTCGGGAAAAGAAAAATCTGTATAAATTATTGGGAAAAAAAGGGGGGCGGGGTTGGAAAGGGGGTGGGGATGGAGGAGAGAGCTCATTATCTAAAATTGTTGAACTCAATATTCAGTCCGGAAGGCTGTAAAGTGCCTAGTCGGAAGATGACGTGCTGTTCCTCCAGTTTGCGTTGAGCTTCACTGGAACAATGCAGCAGGCCAAGGACAGACATGTGGGCAAGAGAGCAGGGTGGAGTGCTGAAATGGCAAGCGACAGGGAGGTCTGGGTAATGCTTGCAGACAGACTGAAGGTGTTCTGCAAAGCGGTCACCCAGTCTGTGTTTGGTCTCTCCAATGTAGAGGAAACCGCATTGGGAGCAGCGAATGCAGTAGACTAAATTGAGGGAAGTGCAAGTGAAATGCTGCTTCACTTGAAAAAAGTGTTTGGGCCCTTGGACGGTGAGGAGAGGGGAAGTAAAGGGGCAGGTGTTGCACCTTCTGTGGTTGCATGGGAGGGTGCCGTGGGAGGGGGTTGAGGGGTAGGGGGTGATGGAGGAGTGGACCAGGGTGTCTCGGAGGGAATGATCCCTGCGGAATGCCGCCAGGAGGGGTGAAGGGAAGATGTGTTTGGTGGTGGCATCATGCTGGAGTTGGTGGAAATGGCGGAGGATGATCCTTTGAATGTGGAGGCTGGTAGAATGATAAGTGAGGACAAGGGGGATCCTATCATGTTTCTGGGAGGGAGAGGAAGGCGTGAGGGCGGATGGGCAGGAGATGGGCCGGACATGGTTGAGGGCCGTGTCAACCACCGTGGGTGGAAAACCTCGGATAAGGAAGAAGGAGGACATGTCAGAGGAACTGTTTTTGAAGGTAGAATCATCAGAACAGATGCGACAGAGGCGAAGGAACTGAGAGAATGGGATGGAGTCCTTACAGGAAGCGGGGTGTGAGGAGCTGTAGTCAAGGTAGCTGTGGGAGTCGGTAGGCTTGTAATGGATATTGGTGGACAGTCTATCACCAGAAATTGAGACAGAGAGGTCAAGGAAGGGAAGGGAAGTGTCAGAGATGAACCATGTGAAAATGATGGAGGGATGGAAATTGGAAGCAAATTTAATAAATTTTACCAGGTCCAGACAAGAGCATGAAGCAGCACCGAAGTAATCATCGATGTACTGGAGAAAGAGTTGTGGGAGGGGGCCAGAGTAGGACTGGAACAAGGAATGTTCCACATACCCCATAAAGAGACAGGCATAGCTGGGGCCCATGCGGGTACCCATAGCCACACCTTTTATTTGGAGGAAGTGAGAGGAGTTTAAGGAGAAATTGTTCAGTGTGAGAACAAGTTCAGCCAGACGGAGGAGAGTAGTGGTGGATGGGGATTGTTCGGGCCTCTGTTCGAGGAAGAAGCGGAGAGCCATCAGACCATCCCAGTGGGGGATGGAGGTGTAGAGGGATTGGACGTCCATGGTAAAGAGGAGGCGGTTGGGGCCAGGGAACTGGAAATTGTTGATATGACGTAGGGTGTCAGAGGAATCACGGATGTAGGTGGGAAGGGACTGGACAAGGGGAGAGAGAATGGAGTCAAGATAGCAAGAAATGAGTTCCGTGGGGCAGGAAGAGGCTGACACGATTGGTCTGCCGGGACAGTCCTGTTTGTGGATTTTGGGTAGGAGGTAGAAGCAGGCCGTCCGAGGTTGGGAGACTATCAGGTTGGAAGCTATGGAAGGAAGGAAGCTATGGCTTGTTGTTCAGTGGTGGGGTCATGGTCCAGGGGGAGGAAGGAGGAAGTGTCTGTGAGTTGACGCTCAGCCTCTGCGAGGTAGAGGTCAGTGTGCCCTATCACTGGCCCTCTATCCAGCTTTACTTGTCCCACCCCCTCTTAAACCAGCTTATATTTCACCTCTCTTCTATTTTTACTTAGTTTTGTTGAAGAGTCATACAGATTCGAAACGTTAACTGTGTTCCTCTCTGCAGATGCTGCCAGACCTGCTGAGTTTTTCCAGGTATTTTTATTTTTGTTTAGCATCCCTTTAAGTATTGCTGAAAATCAACACCAATGCCATGCTTACTCTGAAACAGGGCACTAGTTGAAGCGCTAGCCACGAAAATGCTGCAAAATCTCTGTAATGAGTGTTTGCAGACATTTTAAGTGACAATCAGCTGTTTAACAGACTCCAGGTAACTTCAACTCCTTCACCAAGATGGCACCTTGGACTAAATTGGCATTTCAGCTTAAGATCCCACCCTGGTCACCACAGCAGCTTTTTAATGCCTAAAGTATCGGGAAAAAATCACCCCTTTAAACTTCCAAGGGCCATCGAAAAGCATGAGATATAATTTTAAAAGTAAATATATATCCAAAAGCATTAAGAACTGCAGAAGACTAGAAAACAATTGATCTGAAAAGAAGTGAAAGAGCTAAACTACTTTATAATCGGAAACATAAATCAACAGGACAACTCAACACCAAGGGCATACCTTACTGAATCTCAGAAGCTGATAAAGTCATAAGAAGTAAGAGCAGGGGTAGGCCATTCAGCTCTCTGAGCCTGCTTTGCCATTCATTAAGATCAAGGCTGATCTTCTACATTACCTTCACCTTCTTGCAATGTTCCCATATTCCTTGGTTCACTAAGTATCCAAAAATCTATCGATATCTGTCCTGAATACAGTCAATTACTGAATATCCATAGTTCCTTGTGGTAGAAACCCCCCACTGTTCTTGCTAAGGGCAAGAATAACAGCACCCCAGTATCGAAGTCTGCTCTTGAGCATGTTAATATCAAAAGCAATTGCTGACTGTCAGAAATAAATATCAGTATAATCATACATATAAAGTCTTTTCTAATATGCATGAGAGTAATATCAAATAATATTTTTAATAATCCCAGCAGTAGATATAAATATGCAAGAATTGCCTACTGTGTGATTTTCTATTGTATTCTGTCAATTAAGTGGTTCTACTTTCATCTCTCTCCTTTCTAATATTGTCAACATATCAAATAATTCAGAATAATTTCAATATAATATAATAATATAATAAACAATAATCTCAATATAAAAATTGTCAGGTAGAGAATATTCTCCTCTTTGTAAGTTTAACCTATCATCTATGACATGTACATCTTTCTTTTGTAATACATAACTTGTTTGGATTTTGTAGCTGAATTCAAAATAAGGATCTTCCAACATGTGACTTGTCAGCCTATTTTATGTCCCATTTTATTTTATTTGCATTGACTCTAATGGAAGTAAAAATCAGGAGAGATGTAAAGTCAGCTGTTGATTTGCTATTTCTTGTTTTACATTATCTCACAAAGTCAAAAACTACCCATTAATTTGATATTAAATATATGGGTGTTATAACTAAAGAGAAAGGTACCAAAACTATAGCAAATCCACACAGTGGTCTGACAGCATTGCACTCCACTTAATAGAAAATTCCTTTACCACCAGCTTCTGACCACAGCCCTCTAAGTTTTTGTCTTCAATTGCTGATCAATGGAGAGAGGCTAAGGCTGCTACTTTGCTGAATGACTGAGCGTGTATAGCCCTTTAAATCCCCAGTGAATCTTCCAGAGAATCAGGTCACTCAATTTACCCCTGCAGTCAAAAATCAAATAGAGAAATAACACTTTTGTAATCTTTTAAAAAAAACTTCTGCCAGTAAAACAGTTTATGAAAATTCATGATGAACATTGCAATACATTATCTGAAATCATATGGAGCAAAATAGTACATAGTATACAGTATAAACAGAGCAACAATCAATTCCAGATCAATTAACTACAAGGAAAGCTGGCATATTACAATTAACCCACTGTAAATTGATCATACACCAACATGCTTAGAGCTCAAAAACTGCTATTCTTCTATACACAACCTTGAAACTGGATTCTGACAGGATTGCCTATTGGGTGTATCAATACCTTTTGCATGTTTTTATTGAAAGGGTGGTCAGCCTTTCAAAGTCAAGAGCTAACAAAGTAAAAACAAAAATACCTGGGAAAAACTCAGCAGGTCTGACAACATCTGCGGATAGGAGCACAGTTAACGTTTCGAGTCCGAATGACTCTTCATCAGAACTAAGGAAAAATAGAAAAGAGGTGAAATATAAACTGGTTTAAGGAGGGGTGGGACAGCTAGAGCTGGATAGAGGGCCAGTGATAGGTGGAGATAGCCAAAAGATGTCATAGACAAAAGGACAAAGAGGTGTTGACGGTGGTGATATTAGCTAAGAAATGTGCTAATGGGGACATTAAGGATAGAAAGCAGGACGAGTAAGGTACAGATAGCCCTAGTGGGGTGGGGTGGGGGGAAGGGATCGAAATAGGCTAAAAGGTAGAGATAAAACAATGGATGGAAATACATTTAAAAATAATGAAAATAGGTGGGAAAAGAAAAATATATATAAATTATTGGAAAAAAGGGGGATCGGAAAGCGGGGCCCCACCCCCATCCAGCAGTCACTCGAGGGTCCCGTCGTTGAAGCGGGGAGGGGGGCTGCAGTCTTTTTTCCTTTACTGGCCATGTCTCCCAGGCAGCAGTGGTGAGCTGGTGGTGATGAGTGCTTTGCTGGTGGCTGCCTTTTAAAGATGGCGGCCGGTGTGATGCTACAGTGGGATGATGGCGGGAAGGTGAATGAGAGCCCGTCCGCCATGGATACTGCGTATTTCCTGGGAATGAATAAATAATGAGGTGGGCTCGGGAAGATACGGCCTGAAAACCCGTCATTTTCGTCGGTGGGTGGGACTCCATTTTACCTGCCCACGACTGCACTTGGTGCAATTCTGGGAAAACTCTGCCTCGTGTGTCAGCAGATGTGGCAGCCTATTAACCCACAGACAGGATGGTTTAGAAGAAGTACTGGAAAGTACTGGAAACATTGACAGCACTGTGCCATCTAATGAGTTGAAGGTGGGGCAGATACTATGGCCGGTCGTACAAAAGCCTATTTTACAATTATCAAAGAAACAGCATAGAAAACAAAGCTGCAGCAAACAGAATTCATGACTGAAACTGCAGCATCTTCTCCCGAACCCGATCAAAGAAGGGTCATTTTTCAACAATGGAGGGTTTTTTATTTACTATTTCACAGCATATGGGCGTCACTAGCTGGGCCAGCATTTATTGACCAACTCTGCAACTGCCCTTGAGAAGGTGGTGGTGAACTGCCTTCTTGAACTGTTGCAGTCCATGTGAGTGTAGGTACATCCAGAGTGCTGTTAGGGAGGGGGTCCCAGGACCCAGCAACACTGAAGGAATGGTGATGCAGTTCCAAATCAAGATGGTGTGTGGCTTCGAGGGGAACTTCCAGGTGGTGATGTTCCCCTGCATCAGCTGCCCTTGTTCTTTTAGATGGTAGAGGTCATGGAGTTGGAAGGTGTGGTCTAAGGAGCATTGCATTTCGTAGATGGTACATGCTGCTGCCACTGTGCGTTGGTGGCGGAGGGATTGAATGTTGAAGGTGGTGAATAGGGTGCCAATCAAGTGGACTGCTTTGTCTTGGATGATGTCAAGCTTCTGAGTGTTGTTGGAGCTGCACTCATCCAGGCAAGTTGAGAGTAATCCATCACTCTCCTGACTTGTGCCTTGTAGGTGGTGGGCAGGCTTTGGGGAGTCAGGAGGTGAGTCACTTGCTGCAGAATTCCCAGCCTCCAACCTGCTCTTGTAGCCACAGTATTTATATGGCTTTTTCAGTTCAGTTTTTGGTCAAGGGGTAATGGTTAGATTCTCTCTTGTAGGAGACAATTATTGCCTGGCACTTGTGTGGTATTCATGTTACTTGCCACTTGCCAGCCCAATCCTGAATGTTGTCCATGTCTTGCTGCATATGGACACAGACTGCTTCAGTATCTGAGGAGTCGCGAATAGTGCTGAACATTGTGTAATCCTCAGTGAATATCGCCACTTCTGACCTTATGATGGAGGGAAGGTCATTGATGAAGCAGCTGAAGGTGGTTGGGCCTAGAATAAAAGTAATACTCATTGAGAACAAGATGGGTTAATTAGGGACAGTTAGCACAGTTTGTTCACAAATTTAATCATGTTCTTTGAGGATACAATGGAGTGCATTGATAAAGGAAATGCAGTCAATGTTGTATATTATAGATTTTCACGGTTCTCCTCAGGAACTCCTGCAGCGATGTCCTGCAACTGAGCTGTTTGACCTCCAACAACCACAGCCATCTTCCTTGGTGCTAGGTATGACTCCAAGCAGCAGAGAGTTTTCCTGATTCCCATTGACTCCAGTTTTGCTAGGGCTCCTTGATGCCACTTGGCCAAATGCTGCCTTGATGTCAAGGGCAGTTACTCTAAACCTCACCTTTGGAGTTTAGCTCTTTTGTCCATGTTTGAACCGAAGTTAGTTACATAATATAACTTGTGTGTGTAAAATCAATCCCAGTCACTTACAGCAGTGTTTAATAGGGGAAATTATCCAATTATTTCCATTTTGACCAGAAATAGCTATGTTTACTCATTTTTAATCAGCAAGCCTCCTTTACAGAAAATCTATAATAAACAACATTGACTGCATGTCCTTTATCAATGCACTCCATTATATCCTCAAAGAACATGATTAAATTTGTGAATACAACTTTTTTTTTTACAAAACTGTGCTAACTGTCCCTAATTAACCCATCTTGTTCTCAATAGGTATTACTTTTATTCTGTATTCTAACCTCTAGAAGCTTACAAACTACCAATCCTTATTCTGTTTTATTTTAAATTTTATTCCCTTTGTCATCTGGGGTGCACTAGCTTTGGATGCTCTACCTTTTCCCTTCAAATTAATATGCCTCGTCTGTACCTGAACTACCTCTTCGCTGAATGCCTTCCATCGCTCCTTCACTGTTTTCCTCTGAAATCACCTTTTCCAATCTACCTGCACTAGGTCCCTTCTTAAATCACTGAAATGAACTTTTCCACAGTTGAGCATTTTTACCTTCAATATTTTTTGGTCTCTTTGTATAATTGTTCTAAACTGAATTATGTTGTGATCACTGTTAACTAGTTGATCTCCAACCGCAACTTACTCTACATCATTTCCCAGAATCAGATCCAACACTGCTTCCTTCCTTGTAGGACTGGAGACAAACTGGCCAGGATTTTCTGACCCGATGTGGCGGGTGCCGCCGTGGCTGACACAGCCAGAAGTCCATCAACTTCTGCAGGACTGGAAGATCCTCCTGGCGGGTGGGGCTAGGAAATCTCACCCATTGATTGAGAAATTTCTCCTGTACATATATCAGAAGTTTCTCTTCTTCCCTAGCCTTTGCATTTTGTTTTCTTTCCCCCAGTCTTATGTTAAGGTAATTAAAGCTTTCTAATATTACTACTCGATTTTTGTTATCTACCTTTGAAATTTGCCAACAAATTTTCTCACCTATCTCCTGCCCACTGTTTGGAACTCTATAAACAACTCCCAATAGCACACAGCTTCTTTTCTCTCTTTTTGAATGGAGGTGTTACATTGGAAATCATACAATCCTCGAATGCAAATTCCACCCAGGCATGCTTACAAGGTTTGAAATGGACACAAGAAATAGGACATTAGAATGTCCTTAGATACAAAGACATGGAAAACCTAAACAATTGCAGCTGGCTGGAGGAATGGAGGTTTGGCATCCGAAATGTTGAGAGGTGAAGATCCCATAGTATCTATTTCGGTATTTTTCCTATTACAAAGATATTTAGAATCACAGGATCAAGCAAAACAGAAGCAGGATATTCATTGTATTATGCCTGTGCCAGCTCTTTAGTAAACTTATTGAGCTAATCCCACTCCTCTGCTCTTTCTAAATATCCATGCATATTTTTGCTTTATAAGTGTATATCCACTTCCCTCTTGAAAGTTACTATTGAATCTGTTTCACTACCCTTCAACATAAGCATCTGAATAAAAAATATTTCTCCTCATCTCCCTACTGGTTCTTTTGCTAATTACTTAAACATTTCTCCTCTGGTTACCAAACCGCCTGCTAATGGAAACAGTTGGTGCTTATTTACTCTTTCAAACATCATAACTTTGAAGTTAACACTTCTATTAAATATCCTCTTAACCTTCTCAGTTTTCAGAAGAACAATCCAAGCTTCTCCAGTCTCTCCACTCAGTCATTTGGTGGTACAGAATCTGAGTATTGCTGAAAAAAGAGACACGTCTAAGCTTTTCATCTTGCACTCATCAGAACGCCTGAGTAAGGCACTACGCTTGGTCTGAGGCGCTCGAATTTCTTTCATTTTTCGATTTGATCCGTTTATGCCACTATATTGCTTCAATAGATGACCACTCCATAAATGGTTTGAAACACGTCCACACCATAAACTCACTTCGGCGGAAGTGGTTTGGCAGTGCAATTAATGACGCCACTAAACACGTAACAAATATCTCTGACCATGTACTCTCAGAAAGCAAGGAGTTTGTTCTTGCGCATGGTTTCAATTTTGGTGTGCCAAATCAAATGGGAAGGGGTATTTGCTGAGTTCGAGCTCCTCTACCCTCCATGAACCAATGTCCACTGAAGACGCTGAATCCTTGAAAGTGCTCGTAGCTGATTTAGTGCAAATGTATTGCGGGGTTCCGAGCGATCTGTCTGACTTTCACATGCAACGCGAATGTCTTACAGTGTTGCGAGGCCTTCAGACCAACCCAGACATAAACATCAGTAAACCTGACAAAGGGACGGGAATAGTCATCCTTAACAATCGTGACTATATCAACAAAATGCGCACCATTCTTAATGAAAGGTCCAAATTGGTATCCATTGAACCTGCTGCTCAATATGGCCAGACAGTCTTGCTTGAAAGTAAGCTAAAAAAACACTTGTTGTGATGAACTACCATGTGATATATATAATTGGGTTCATCCTCACGGTTCACTACATCCGTGTATGAATGGGCTGCCCAAGACACACAACGGTGATGTGCCTCCACGATCCATCTTACCTATGACCTGCACAACATGAATTGGCCAAATGGTTGGGCGAATTGTTACAACCAGTTTTGACCAAGTTTTCCACATACACCGTGAAGGATTCCTTCATATTTGCAAAGGTCATACAGGACTTGCATATTGATAGCAATACTGTGCCAGTGTGCTCATTTGACATTGCTAGTCTATTCACCAGTGTTTGACTTAAGTAAGCCATGGATATTTGCACTGCAGCACTTTATCATGGAGATCTAGACCCGTCACCATTGCGTGAATCAATATTCATTGAACTTATGAATTCGGCAACTTGCGTAGTTGAGTTCTGTTTTAATGACACCATGTATGCCCAAATAGATGGTATTGCCATGGGATCACCTCTAGGCTCAGCTCTTGCAAGCATCTTTATTGGGTTCCATGAGAAACGTGTGTTCGATGGAACGACACCTAACCTCCTACCCCTCATATATTTCTGATACATGGATGATACGTTTGCTATATTTAAATCCGCAGCTGCATGTAACAATTTCCTTACATGCCTTGATGGGCTCCATCCTGTGCTCAAATTCACCTTTGAAATGGAGCAGTTAAATGAACTCCCCTTTCTTGACATACTAGTTGAGAAATCTGCCAGGGGATTCTCTACCACAGTTCTACCACAAGCCTAACTTCACTGTTCAGTATATGCATTGGAATTCTTACAGTTCCACACGCTATAAGATAGGACTTATTGGCGACCTTGTAAACAGGGCCTAAACCATCTGCTCACCATGCAAGCTTGATGCTGAAATAGGCCACATCAAAGGCATCCTGCAGGATAATGGCTACCTTGATCAGATCATTTCACGCTGTATATCACGCAAACTCATGAACGGGCCTAAGGATGTCACTTTCGGCCTTGAAAAGTGCCCAGTCTACCTCAGATTACCCTGGAAGGGCAAGGTATCTCAAAAATCTGAGCAACAGATGAAGCTAGCTGTTTTACGCAGCTACTATGCAGTAGCAACATGAGTGGTATTCACCCCTAAGAGGATGCTGCCGTCAAGTCAAAAAGATGTTCTGCCTATCCCACATACGAGGAATGCCATATATGAATTTCAGTGCCAGTGTGATGCTAGGTATGTAGGCCGTACGTCCCAAAGACTAACAGATTGTATCAAACAGCATGTCCCAGCCTCTGTTTGCAATGGGCAGGATACAGGCTGTACCCAACCAACCTGTGCCTGCAAAACTCAAAACACAGTGTCCAACATCAGATGTGATTCTGCGATTGGACAACATTTGCTAAATAGCCCTCAATGTGCTAAGAATTACGCTGACAACCAATTTAAGTTTGTCAGTTGAGCTCGCAGTGTGGCACATTTGCATGTACTGGAAGCTACATATATTAATACACAGGGTCCTGTTCTTTGCAGACAGAAAGAACATGTACACACATTGCGCCTGTTTCAGCTAAACAAAATAAGTGATAGCCATTCGCTGACTCATTCCTCAGGGCAATGCATTGACCAATCAGAGTCCAGCTGTTTGGTTTAAATTTCAAACAATGCTTAGCGGTTAACTGTCAGTCACCATCACTGGTGCATTCTCCATGGCAATGCCACTTGCCTACCAATCAGCACTCATACAGTATAAATTGTTGTTTTCCCCTGGTATTGGAATTCTTGCAAGTGTCCTGATGAGTGCAAGACGAAAAGCTTAGACACGTCTCTTTTTTCTCTCCACTTAACTGAAATGCCTCATCTCTGGTATAATCAATCTCCTCTGCACTTCTCCAAAGCCTTGACACCCTTCCTAAAGTGGGGTACCAACATTGGGCACAAAACCTTGGCTGAGGCCTAAGCAGTGGCTTCTAAAAAACACTATATAGCTTTCTTGCTTTAGTATTCTATACGTGTTTTTATAAAGTCAAGGATCCCATATACTTTTTAAAGAACAAAACAGCCTCATCAGCCTTGTTCTGTCACCTTCAAGATTCGTGTATAGCTGTCTCTATTCCTGCACACTATTTAAAATTGTACCATTTAGTTTATATTGCTTCTCATTTTTCTTTCCAAAATGCATCACTTCACACTTCTCTGTATTAAATTTCATGTCATATCCTGTCCATTCTGTTATCTATATGCTGCTAAAGTGTGCTACTAACCTCCTCACTGGTTGCTACGCTTTTGCATCATGTGCAGCCAAGTCTAGGTCATTAATATATATCAAAAAGAGTATTTCTATTTCTATTATAAAACTACGGAAATTTACTTTGTGATAAAAAGCCAGGCTATTAACTGCTGGAGAGTGGCACACATAAACTGATTAACGTTCCCAATCACCTGTATTTTAAGTACATTTAATCTCCAGTAATGGCTAATAGCAATTATTGCTGCAATGAGTCATTTAATACCCGGCATTATAATGAACTCTACGAATGTCATTTACTACTGAAGATGCTCAAAGTCCCTTTCACATGATTGCAAATGAATCAAGAGAGAACAGTCAGCTTATCACTTGCCCAAGCATTTTAAAAAGAATCTTCTTCCCAAACTATTTTAAAAGAATCCTTTTTAAAGAAAATTCCTTCTCCACACTCTGCTTAAAATCGCTCTGCGGAGCTCTTAATAAGAGTTACTGTCCTCCTTTTTTTAATGTTTTGCTGTCTCTCAAAGTGTTTTTTGTAAACCATTCACTGGATGATTAAGACACCTCTGGCTCTCATATCTTCCCCATTCTGCTTCTCGCTCGGAAGCTGCAATATTACCTGAAGTAGACTGAAAATAAAAGAGCAGAAAAAGAGAAAGAAAAGGAAGAGAAATAGACAAATTGCAAAAAAAAAAAGGATGAGAGACGGAGACACTGAAGGAGGAGATAGAGAAACAGTACTGAAGAAGGATGAGAGGAAAGATGTTAATGAGGAGAGGTATAGAAGTAAAAGAGAAGACAGAACCATAATAACAGAGAGAGAAAGGCTATTTTTAATGAAGAGTTCCCACTGTTTGCATCCTTAGCTAGCGGATGTATAAGAGAGACTGAGAGCTCAAAAGAAAATTGGGAAGTGTTGAATTATGTTGTTTTGTGCCAAATTTATTGCCAAAGGATTTATTTTGAATCTGTGCCCTCTGGTTCCTGGTGTACTCTTGAGTGGGAACAGTTTCTTACTATTTACCCTGTCCATACCCCTCAGGTTATTGAATATCTCTATCAAGTCTCCTCTCAGCTTTCTTTTCTCCAAGGAAAACAGACCCAACTTCTCCAATCTACTCTCATAGCTACAGTTGTTTATCCCTGGAACCATTCTTGTGAATCTCCTCTGTACACTCTCCAATGCTTTCACATCCTTCCTTAAGTATGGCACCCAGAACTGGATGCAGTACTCTAGATAAGGCCTAACATGTTAGGGGGGGCATGGGGGGAGGGAAGCTGTATAAAGTGACCATTCCTCTGCAGCTGAGACAGTTCAGGTGCAGCCACATTGACATTCTTGGAGTCAGGCCTCTAGCTTTTCTGCCCACTCAATCAATGCAGAAGCCTGAAAGTGCCACCAAGTGCTCCAGAGTTCTACATCGCTTGGACACAGACTGCAAACTAATGAGCATTTTAGTGGACTGTAGGACAATTTGATGATGGCAAGTTGTACAATCTCCTTGCGAAAGCTGGCCATGGAGCAGTCACTGGTGGAGGGGCTCACAGCCCCTTGCAATGTCATCATCCCGGTTTGGACCAGAGTCCCCCATGGTTCAAGCTAACAGTGCAGCCTTGCAGTGCAGGTTAGGAGAATGCCTATACCTGTGCCTGAGCTGAGCGGACTGCACGCAGGCCAGTTGGCGAAGCTGCTGCCAATTGGTCAGGTTTAGTGGGGCAGGGGTGGGTGGGGTTTCAGGCAGCCATGCAGTGCACTAAACTCTGGCCATCCAAGTGGTGGCCAGTACTCTCTGGGATGTGGTAAGGAGCCTTCAGGCTTAACCAAGAGAGGCTTTTAGTACACCCAAGCTAACCCAAGTGTCTCTCTCTTTCATCTTGCAGGAGTACAACATCAGGAATGTGGAGCCTGGTGACCTAGCTGTATGTCTCATGGCTTACAGAGAACGAAGACAGAGGAAAAGAGAGTGACAGAGGTGCCTGGCTGGGCAGAGGGAGAAGCAGCACCCTCAGGAAGAAGGGGCGGCTGGGGCTCGTGCACACACTGCTGAAGAGCCACAACGAGCCATCGCTGGTTGGCACTAGCTAGACCCAGGGTCTAAAGATACAGACAATCGAGAACCTGAAGAACCTGATCAAGTGTCCTGAAGATTGTGCATATCTAGGGAACTGGTCAGTCACATCTGCCACCTGCTGCAGGATTTGGTGCCACGGGGACATGGAAATCATCCATTATCAGTGGCCATAGTGCTCAATTTTTATGTCGTGGCTCCTTGCAGGGCTTCACAGGTAGCCTCTGTGGGATATCACAAGCCTCCACACACAAATGCATCCATAAGGTCACAGACACCATCTTTGTGAAGGCACACAACTTTGTGCATTTTGCCAGGAAAGCCGAGATGCAAGAGCGCTGGGATTTGCCCAGATCTCAGGTTTCCCACAGGTGCAGGATGCCATTGGCTGCCCTCACAGGGTGCTCAGATCTCCATGGCAGCAAGTGGTCAACTGAGTCAACCGTGAGGGTTTCCACTCGCTGAATGTGCAGCTGGTCTGCGACCACCACAAACCCATCCTGCAGGTGTGCACACGGTTCCCAGGGAGTGTCTATGACTCCTACATCCTTAGCAGGTCTCAGATCCTTGATGCTTTCCAGGGTTCACTGAGCCTGCAGGGATGGCTCCTCAGGGTCAAGGGCTACCCGCAGAGAGCGTGGTTGATAACACCCGTGCGGCGGACTCAGACTGCAGTTCAACCTGCAACTTGTAACTTGGTGGAGCAGACCATCGGGATGTTGAAAATGAGGTTCCGGTGCCTGGATTGGTCTGGTGGAGCCCGGCAATACAGTCCACAGAGGGTGTCACGCATCGTCATCTGCTACGTCCTTTACAGCCTGGCACTCCAACGGAGAGAGGAGCTGGCTGAGGAGGAGATGGAGGAGCTGCATGTCTCCTCCAATGAGGAAGACGCCGACAGGGATGAGGGTGAGGAGGATATTGAAGGCAAGGATACCAGCAAAGAAGGCCCTCGCACTGGCCGGACGAGGCAGGCACACTCGGGAGGCCCTCGTAGCTGATAGATTTATGGAGGATGATGATGACATGCAGTGAGGAGGCACCACAGGTCCTCACGTTACATCTGTGAATGTTTGACTCTAGTCTGGCTTATGGCAGCACGAATACCCTCTGTGATAATGCTCCTGTCAGGGAGATGCAGTGAAAGCTCTAATAGTTGCTTGATCACAGGAGGATGATGATGACATGCAGCGAGGACACTCCATAGATCATCACATAGCCTCTGTGAATGACTGACTCCTGTCTGGCTGAGAGCAGTTCGCTTGCGCTCTGTGATCAGGGTCATATCATGGAGATGCAGCCATAAAACTCTAAATGCACCTGATCCTTTGTCAGCCTTCAGCACCTGACCCCTTCAGGAGCACAACATCACTGGTCACAGATGCTGAAGAGATGGGGGCCAGCCCCACCTTAAAGGCGCTGAGAGCACACAGAGAGAATGATGGAACTCTGGTGATGTCTGCTCACTACATTCTGGCAGCAATGACAAGCACCATTGAGCTGCAGGCATCAGTCATGTGTCCAATGAGTGTGAGGCTGGACAATCATTTTGGTCAGAAGGCTGCACACTGCACAGGGAAGAGGCCCTGGACTGCAGGAACCAAGGTTTCACATCTGAGTGACATGAACATTGCTCTTCATAATAAGGAGCCATAGGCAAGGAAACATTCCTGGGAGTTTATTTACAATAGTGAACATTATGTACAAGTGATTAACACCTCTGCCCAGGTTGTGCAACTACATCTTCTTAACCTTCCTAACCCTGCTACTACATCTTGGTGCTCCCCCAACATCCACAGCAGAGGTGGAGGCAGCCTGCTGACTGTGACGCCCTGTCTGTGATGACCTTGGTGGGTGTCCTCTGGAGGGCCAAGACCTGGAGGGCTCTGGCCTGCTTTCAGGGTCCTGCTATGTGGCAGTGGCACCCTCCTTGGCCTGTGGAGCTGGAGCTTCTGGGGTCACAGGGAGAGGGGATTTGGGTGGGCTGGATGCTCCTGGAGTCACCTGGGTGGATGGCCCCAGGGTGAGCACCTGCTGATCCTCCTCCCAATGGGTGCCCGAGGGCCCCTGGATGACTCCTTGTGGGGAAGGAGAAGCTTGAGTGAGATTGAGCTGCCCTGCACTCCTCTCACGTTGACACTGTTGGAGGCCAACTATGGCGTCAGCGATGGAGTTCAGCCTGCATGCAGTGCAGGACCGATGTCCTGGACCAAGGTCTCTAATGCGGCCGCCATCATACCAGTGTTGACCTTGGTGCATTGCAATGCCGGTGCTATCACTTCAGAGTGAAGGCAGACGGACTCCTCCATCATGCTTTGGAATCTGAGCAGTGCAGCAAACATCCCTTCCTGATGTTCCCTAACTTGCCTTTGCAGCTCCAGCAACTGTGACATGACTGAGTCCAGAGGTTCTGACTCACACTCAGCAGATTTCTGCTCTCCAGCAGTCCTCCAAGTGCTGGGGACCTGGGAAGTCCCTGCCACTGCCTGCTGTGGATCAGACAGTGTGATGTGCTCACCAGATTGTGACCAAGAAGCTGCTCTAGAACAAGATCCCACTGAGGTGTATGTCTCTGCGCTGGTGGAGGGTGTGTGTGAACGCTGTGATGGGACTTCAATTGGGGTTTCAGCAGATTCCTCTTCCGAGGTGTCTCTGGAGCTTGAGTCGAGGACCTGGGTCGTGGACCCCCTCGGCTGTTTCCCAGATGTGCCTGCGAAAACAAGGAGAGAAAATTAGTGCATGGCAGTGGCCTGTGAGACAGGACACATCACTCACAGCATGGTTGTCTGATGGATGTTGCACTGCTGGACCCTCACTTGGCAGAACAGCGCCAACCTCACGGTCAGCACAGGAATGGTCCAGACCTTCTCCAGCCAGCTGGATGGCTCTGTTTTCAAAGCCTGTAAGGACTTTGATGTCGGGCATTCCTCCACCAGTCTGCAACCTCTCCCTTTGGTTGTGTGTCAGCTTGTCCTGCATGAATACAGATGGAGAGAGTGTAAGCAGGATGTTGGCCACACCAGATGATAAGGATGCCTGGCAAGTGTGGGTGGTGAGCGGTCCCATGGATGGGATGAGGACAATGGTGGTGAATGTGAGAGAGTGAATGGTGATGTCCCTTGAACTGGCAGTGAGTGAGTTCCCTGTGAACGTGTGATGGGTTTGTGAGTGTGTGAGTTGAGAGTGATGAGAAGAGTGACTTACCCTGGCGGAGCAGGGGAGATCTTTCATCCTCTTTTGGCACGGGGTGGCTGTCCTCTTTTGCAGGGCCTTGGCACTGACCACTGTTGTCACTGCCTTCCAAGCCAGATTGGTGATGTTGCTGCCCCTCCTGTGGCCAGAGCGTGGGTAGAGGACATCACGGCAGGCCTCCACAACATCCAAAATGCATTACAGGAATGCATCACTTAATCGGGGGATTGCAGTCTTCTTGTCTTTAGGGGCCATGTCTTCTGTGCAGCAGTCCTGGGCTGGAAGCACTGAGAGGTGTGTGTGTGTGGCTACACTTTAAATATGGTGCCCAGCATGAGGAAGCAGCGAGGTGATGGTGTGGCGGGCGAATCGGAGGCTGCCCACCAGTGAAACGCGTGTTTCCCGGGAATGCATGATTAATGAGGCAGGTTTGTGATGATACAGCGTGAAAAGCTTGTGTAAGAGGAGGACTTTAGGCCCAATCAGGGATGAAGTCCTGCCCTAGCGACCTACCAGCGATCAGATTGGCTGGTAACCGTGTAGTCTCAACAATGTCAGAATTGTGGCTGCTGCTGGGACTACAAGTGGTCCTGAAGAAGAATAGAAAATGTCTCCTGGACTTGAGGTAAGTGCGGGGATTTTAAGTGGGCCCAGCAGGGAGACCCCAGCGAGGGGCGTGTGGGAGGGGGCTGGGAGGTCAGGTTAGGAAGGCCAGGGAATAGTGATGGGGATGGTGTGACCTTGGGCGGGGCAGGGGTGGTAACCCCTAATGGGCACTGGGGACCCCTCAAAGGAGGACCCTCTTCCTGCCTGACAGCAGCCTGCATGGTCAAAGCTGCCAAACTGTTCACCTTGCCCTCGCCTTCCCCCTGCGGACCGATAAATTGCAGTGGAAGCAGATTGAGGCCTTGAAGTGGCAATTAATTGGCCTTAAGGGCAGGCGGGTGGTCTGCCTAACGCCTAACCCACTCCTTGTAATATGGGGTGCAGTTTTGGGGTGGGTGGGAAGATGGCGGGCTGGCCACCTGCTTTATTTTGCGAGCCCCCCCCCAACCTTTAAATACGCCAGTGGGGGGCAGTAAAATTCACCCCACAGTGTACACAATCATCATTGTCTCATTAGTATCTTTTAGAGCAACAGTATCTTTTTTTTTGGGTTCAGTGACATTCTAATATTTGACTGGTCAATTAACACAATATTTTTCCTGATTCACTTAATGTAACAAAAAGGCTTTCACTTTTAATCTAATGGTTACTTACAGCTTGCTATCGTCAACTTACATTTCTCAATGTTAGGTCCCATTTGTGATTCTTATGCTCAGTTGCTAAGTCGATATCCTTGAATTTGATTTTTATCTGACTATCCTGCTTTAACACACAATCTTGTATCATCTGGAAAATATATTAAATAACTTCTGACTTACGAAGAACATTACTAATTATCAAAAAGCTATTGGAAAAAATAAAATCAAACACTGAACCTCTGATGGTTTGAGCTGGATAATTAGAATCACCGCGAATTTTGTTTCCTATTGTTTATCGACTTTGCAGATGTCTCCTGGGCTTCAGGTAAGTCCAAATTGATATTTCCCATCAACTGTTACTTTTGCCACAAATAAGCATGTTTTCGGACATATCTTCTGAAAGTCATGATACAGAAACATCCAAAGTATTTCCACAATCCAGCAATTCTTGTCTGTCCTCAAGAAATTTCAATTTGTTAGTTAGGCACCAGCAACTTTTATATATCTCCATTGATTTGGAATTAGCAACATTTTTGTTAATGTTCTCAAATTGCTTCTTGATCATAAATTCCATTTTTCCTTGTCCTCAGTTCCATTCTCCTTGTGATCTCTGTCTGACTCGGAGTCAGGCTGTTGTAATGATAAATATTATGTTCGAATCTGAGGTACGTTTTAGATTCCTAACTTCATCACCACAAAAATAAAATAACTTCCACATCAATGATATTGCCTATCTCTGCCCCAGCCTTTCAGCTGCTGAAACTCTTAGTCATGCCTTTATCACCCCCAGAGTTGACAATTTCAAATGTCAACATTCTCCTTTCTGGCCTCCCATGTTCCAGAAACTTCAACTTGTCCAAAACTCTGCTGCAAATATCCTGTTCCATACTGATATACTTCGTCATCGCATTTGGCCTCACTGGCATAGGTTGGCACTCTAGCATCTCCAATTTAAAATCCTTGTGCTTGTGTTTCAATCCCTACATAGCCCTTTGCCATTCCACAGTGAGAGCTGTGCAAAGGAACAGCTTGCACTTAATTTAGAAATGTCCCAAGAGACCTTGGAAAGAGAGAGAGAGAGAGAGAGAGAAAAATATTTAGATAACATTAAGAAAGGACCAGATGCTAAGCCATAGCCTGAGTGCAAGAACCAAAAACTTGGTTGACAAGATAGGCTTTGAGAAGGTTTTCAACAGTGGAGAGAGAAGAGGGGAGGCAGAAAGAGAGGCAAAGTGTTCCGGAGAGTAGAGCTGTGTCAGTTGAAAGCCCTGGCACCTATGGTGGGATGACGAGAAGGAGAGAGCACAAAAGTCCTCAGTTGGAGAGCTGAAGGCTATGGGAGGCCATGCAAAGTCGGAGGAGATGAGAGCAAGGATATGTAAGTATAAGATTATGCTAACTTCCCCATTACATACAGAAAATATTTTCTGAATTTCCAATATTCAGTCTAAATACATTAATGTTAACTTGCATCATATAATGGCTTTAATGTAGGAAAATGCCCCAAGATGCTTCACAGGAATGTTATCAAATAAAATTTTACACCAAGGAAATACATAAGGAGATATTAGGGCCGATGGCCAAAAGGTTGGTCAAAAGAAGTAGGATTTAAGGAGCACCCTAAGACAGATAAACAAACAGGTTTAGGGGGAGGGTTCCAGGAGCAGGTTTTTCCACCCCGGCCACTAAAAAGGTCAGTGGGGAACAGATCTCCACTGATGTTGGCAGCCCCACATCCATTTAACACTCCATAGTGTTAATTGGCTGGAGGAGGGACTTCTGCCTCTTTTTCAAGAGTAAGTCCCTCCTCAGAGAGCTTTTGGCCAATCTGATTGGCTGGCAGCTCTGTAGTCCCAGCAAAGTAAGGAGTGGTGGCCACTGCTGTTATTATAGATAGTCCTCAGAGTCTAAGTGCCAGGAACCAGGATGGAGTTAAGTATGGGAGTCCAAAAGTGGGATGTGTGTGTGTATGGCTGGGGGAGGGGGGAGGGGCGTATCTGATTGAGGAAGGGGTCCCAAAAAGGAGGCACCCACCCCACCTTTCCCACATGAGGCCAGAGCAAGCTAACTACTTGGCTTCCCCAACACTGCCCTTGGCCCCTGACCACCTCCTGCTAGTTTCAACTGCGGCTGGACAGGAAGTGGCCCTGTGGGCAAGGATTGTTGTAAAAACCCATTTGGTTCACTCATGTACTTTAGGGAAGGAAATCTGCCGACCTTACCCGGTCTGGCCTTGATGTGACTCCAGACCCACAACAATGTGGTTGACTCTTAAATGCCCTCTGAATGGCCTAGCAAGCTGAAGGGCAATTAGGGATGGGCAACAAATGCTGGCTTTGCCAGCGATGTCCACATCCTATGAAAGAATAAAGAAAGGCTGCCCGAGACTTCGCCCACCCCATTGCAGACAGGTTGGGGGCGGGCAGTCTAGCAGCAGGAGGGCCAACTGGGGAATTAAATAGGCTCCCCACTGGTAATCCTGCTAAAAGTCAGAACAGAAGTTAGGGCCTTGTCAGTTAAAGACATGACTGCCAAAGGTGGAGCAATTAAAATAGGGGACACTCAAGAGGCAAGAATTGTAAAGTGTTATGATCTTGGAATAGAACCCCAAAAGTTTGGTATGATCTGGTTAGGGACCAGTTTAAAGTAGACAAAGTTGGAGATTGAGGTTGAGATCAAGACACTTGCTAAGAAAATAAAGCCACAAAAGCCAAAAATTCCACGGGGTTTGAACAAACAAAAATAAACTTTAATGTATAATGTCAACGATAACAATTTACAATATCTATCTTATACTCTAACATTCAGGGTTAATATGAGGTACATGTGAGTTAACAGGCAAATTGTGGTTGAACACACCACACTGCACAATAAATGGCAGATGCAACCATGATAGATTCCACTAATTTCTCAAGAACCCTCCCAGACGTCAGTAAACATTGAGAGTCAACCAATCTTATTGAAATTGTCTCTCTCACCAGCGATTTCAGACATCATCTTTGAAGGTCTCACCTTGGAATTCTCCACAGGTGACTCCAACTTGGACTGCCACAACAACATCCATACTTGCAGGGTTTCAGTCTCGTCTCCTGAGACCCTATTCCCATAGATTTTTGAGTCTGCACTCAAGCACCAACTCACAAACACAACCTCAACTCTTTGGCCGCACTGAGCAGATTACCAATGCTCCAAATGGTTTCCTTCAACCACCCCAACGGCCCGCAGCACAGAGTCACCAACATTTTGCTGCCTTTTTAGACTGTTAGGGATTCTCCCAGGCCCCTATTACTTAAAGGCTGCCGACCACAGCCCTGTTTCTGCTTGGAGCCTCTTTCTCTGCTCCTGTCTCTTTCTTCTGGGATCTCTCCCTGTCCCTTGTCTGGGATTCCTCGTTGGAACTGTTTCCTGTCTCCTTCCTGGGATTCTTCTTTGGGACCTCTCCCTGCCCCTCTGATAGTTCCTCTGGTGGTTCCTCTCCACTGCCTTGGGACTCGCTCCTTTCATGGCACCGTACTGGGTCTCATGATTGAATTTCTCGTGCCACTTTTCCACTCATGTGTCCTGCTGTCAGGATGGACGAGTCCTTTAACTGCAGGAGGAGGACCCCAGAACAGAGCATGTGCAGCTGACACACTGCCACACACTGTGCATGTGCCAAAACTCGCAGCCTGCTGGGCATCGTAATCCTCGGCCTCCACCTAGAACATCGGCCCCCGAGACAAGGGAAACTCAGTTTTATAAAAAGAGGCACGGATATCTTGAGGGTTGTAGGGATGCAGGAGATCACAGTGATAGGGAGGGATGAGAATTTTGAAATCTAGATGTCGCTTGACCGGGAGCCAATACAGGTCAGCGAGCATAGGGTTGATGGGTGAATAGGACTTGGTGCAAGTTAAGACAGGGGCAGTAACGTTTTGGTTGACTTCAAGTTTCTGGATGGTAGAATGTTGGAGGCACTGAAATAGTCGAGGTCTCAAAGGCATGAATGCAAGTTACCAGCAGCAGCTACGCTGAGGCAGCAATGGAGTTGGGTGATGTCATGGAGGTCTACATAGATGTTTTTAGTGATGGCACCATAGATATAGATATATATGTTATCTGACCAGTCTTTGTCCTAAAAGGTATATATAGGAACTGAACTTGGTTTCTCAAACACACATGTAAAGTCTATTAGATGCTCAATTTAACTTGTCTCTGAATCATTTTGCATCTCCAGATTAAGCATCTTAATACTTACAAATTAAATCAATTACCACAGCATTAGTGTATCAGAGTGGAATGAGTTATTTTTCATCTGTCAGAGCCAATGATGAAATGAGACAGAGATGCATGAACTAATAGTAATTTATTCATAAAAAGTTAATATAACTAATTGCATTCAAAGTTTAAGCATTAAGAATTACAGGAAAATTGCAGTATCTTAGCTTTCTTGATTAGAACATAGTTAACTCCAAAGCCGAGTTTAGCAAGTTCACATATACTGTTACAAAACTCAAATTACTTACCCTAATTGCCAGTCATAGGTTGGGAACTCCAGTTTCCAGTGGGCCTTGGGTCTTCTGCACGTGAGCTGGATGGGAAATGGCCGCACATGCACAATTGGTGTCTTTTCATAAATTCAGGTGTGAACCGGCCCTGTGCCCCTGGGCAGAGGCAAAAGTGAAATGGCATGAAACAGGTCAGGTGACCTGAACCAGAATGTCATTGTGCTGAAGGTGTCCCAGGAAGTAGGACATGGGGAGGGGGACAGGGAGAAGTCGGAGAAGAAAGTCCCAGGCCGGGACAAAGACAGCGATTGAAAGGGGCCCCAGAAGTCAAGTTAAAAGAAAGGAGCAGAGCAATAGGCTCCGAGTTAGAGAGAGAGATCTGAGGAACAGACTTGAAGTGAAGTGAATTGGGCTTGAGAGGAGCCCTGAGCATCAGAGGAGGCGGCCAAAGATTGGTGACTCCTTACTACAGGCTTTTTGGAGCAGTGGTATTCTGCTTGGCATGGCCAAAGATCAGAAATTGTGCTTGGAAGGTGAAGCGTGAGATTACTTGGAGGTCCAGAGGAAAGGGATGTCAGAAGGTGAGATTGAAATCCTGGAGATGGTTCGTTGTTGAAGCTGTCCGAGTGGGAACGACATTTGGACAGAATTCCAAGGTGAGTTCTTCAAATGTGGAGATCTGAAACTCTTATGAGAAAGACAGAGTTTCAGCGAGACCAGTTAGCTCACAACATGACAGAGGTCTGGGTGGGTTGTTACTTTTGGAGTGTGGTGCATCTGACCACAGTTTGCCTGTTAATTCACATGGACTTCATACTTACCCTGAATGTTAGAGTATAAGATAGTTGCAAATTGTTTATTTGTCTGAATTTTTATGTGCTTGTAAAAATATTGCTGGGGTAAAAGACTGGTGTGATTTGAATTATTTTCTTATGTTGATATCGAGATCTTTCCAACCTTTTTGTCGGATGTTATATGGTTCATTTTTATTGTTTAACAAATATTTTAGTCTTTGTGTTAAAAGTTCATCAGCAGACTTCTGTGAATTTGTTCAGTAACTTTCCCCCTCAGTTTCCAAAAAAAAGTTAGGATCTATCAAGCCAGGTTTCACTCTGGGATCTGACTTGTCCAGTATTAATATCAGCTGGGATAGTAACAGCGTATTCCTGGTAAATTAATTAAATATTCAGGTTATTCCTGACGCAAGCTAGAACAAACATACTGTGGGATAGGATATGGGTCTTGAGTTTTAAAGAAATTGGAGTTTATGAGGAGGCAGGGGAACGATGGATCGAAAGCTGGCAAGGAGGATATTGGAGTGTAAAGATGGCAAAAGTTCAGATGATTTCAGCACCAGTTGGATTGAGGTAGGGGTTAAAGCAGATGATATTGTTCAGATGGAGGTAAACAGTTTTGGTGATGGATATGACTTTGGGTTTTAAGCTCAGCACTGGGTCAAACAGGATGCTAAGGATTTTCACTGTCTGGATCAATCCAAGCAGGTGGCCAGTAGGATGGGTAAAGTCAATGGCATTGGACTAAAATTTTATGATGGGTGGTGGTGGTGGGGGGTGCGGGGAACAAAAATGACAGCGTTGATCTGCTTAATGTTCAGTTGAAAGTAAATTTGTTGTCATTGAACTCTGGAGTGACGGTGTGGGGCAAGAAAGGAGCCATTGCTAAAGCTGTGCTGATTACAATCCGGGAGGCAGGAGTGGAAATACGCAACGGAATTCTGATGGAGTTTGATGGAGGTGATGGCGGAGAATGGCTTGATCAACCATGCTGAATGATGCAGAGATTCGAGGAGGGGCACAGTCACAGAGGATATCATTTTGGTCAGGGCAGTCTTGGGTTGTGCATAGGGCAACAGCTGGGCTGAAGGGATTCGATTAGGGAGCTTTGACGAAATGGTTACAGTTGGGAAACAATGGCATATTTGAACACCTTAGAAATGAAAGGGAGATTAGAAAAGTGTGAATATTTCCTCTTTTTGTTGGCTTTGAGTATCCAAGATGAAGTAAATTGCTAATGGATGTACACCTAAAGCACATTTAGGGCAGAGCGTTTAGCTTGGCGTGTGGGTGCATGCCCGACCCGCTCAAGTGTAAAATAGCGCGTGAAGATGTCGGGCGAGCATCCCGACATCATCCTGCGCTCGCGTATTCTTTCAGTCGGCGGGCACGCGCGAAAGTCAGAAGCGCTCCTGCCCACAGTTAAGAGGGCTATTAAGCCCATTAAAGTTCCAATTGACCCTGATTTTCCATGGTCTGTCCAACATTACAGCTGGTGGATGGGCAAATCTGCCAGGCAGACTTTGCATCTTTGATGAAACCTCACCCAAGGGTGGGATGGAAGTTTCCGTTATTAAATAAAAAAATCCATGGACAGAACTTTCATTATGTATATGTTCGGGTGACTGATTCTTATGTGTGGACATTTTTTCTGGATTTTAAAATCTTTCTTTATTGCTTTTAAATCCTTCAGGGAGCTTTCATTCCGCGCTCAGGTCAGCGCCGGCCCTCCTCCTGTCCCCAACCCTGGCAATGCTGAGCATTTCAGCGCATGTTCCACGCTGGCTGGCCGTCAACTGGCCAGCTGGTGTCAAACTGCGGTAGCAGGCTGATAGTGGGCGGTGGTCTGTTCCCTGGCCGCTCCCGGTCCTGCCAACCTAAAAATCCTGCCCTTAAGTGGGCACTAGATTGACACTCACTCAAAAAAGAAAGGATGTATATCAGACAGAAAATAGAAAAATTGCACCTATGCAGTCGACTCTGGTCCGTTGAGGTTCAGATTAAGACCCGCTATTAGAGAGCAATATCGGTCTAGACTTTCCAAAAAGCATTTTAATGCCAGTTTTAACCCATTTAACATAAATAGATTAACAGTGGCAAAAAAGCAAACGCCAATCAGAAAATACAGGTGCTTGGATCTGAAAGTAACCCACATTAATTAAACCCAGGAGTACTCACTGATATCTGTGCTGGAAAATGAATTTTCAGCAATCACTTAAAAGCCACTTAACTTTGCACCATCCACTGTTTACAGCAAACCTCCTTTCTTCTGTCTTTATAGACCAAGCAGCAATTATGCCATTAGACACATTTAGCAGCCGTTACATAAATTGTTTATTTTAACATCTTTTCTTAAACTGTTTTTATAAAAGCCTTAGTTCTTAAAAGTTTGTCACTGAAAACTTTGAATTCCGTATTCTCTGAGCGTTTACAATTTAACATTTACTTCTGAAACGTTTGCCTGGCCATTTTTTTAAATGAGGACGCTGATTTCTATTTCTATTATATTCTGCCTTATTTCAGATTTTCCACATTTTAAATACTTTCTTTTATTTGCAATTAAATCTAGCTTCTCCACCCAGCTCCCGCACCCCCACCACCCCCCGACTCTCCCACCAGCCACAGATTACTGCTCTGAACTCCCATATTCATTAGGACATCCTTTCCAAAGCTGACTACTCCTTCAAACTTGCTTTTGCAAAGTCCATTACTATAGCAACAAGAGTATTAGAACCCAATGACTCTTTAAACACACTAATACCAAGAACAATAGTTCCAAATGATCTTCTCCCCTCACCCCTTCTGTCCTAATGTA
The DNA here is from genome assembly GCF_964194155.1 of Cetorhinus maximus. NCBI lineage: Eukaryota > Metazoa > Chordata > Chondrichthyes > Lamniformes > Cetorhinidae > Cetorhinus > Cetorhinus maximus. The sequence goes on from NC_135900.1 coordinate 41,031,542, forward strand.
AACTTCTTCTCATTTGTCTTTATACAATAGATTAATCATTTAATCTATTTCACAATCCCTTGGGGGTGGGGGTGGGGGAGGGGAGGGGGATGTCTATTACAAAAGAGAATACTAAAATTTTGCTGATTTGAAATAATCCATTTAATGAAATTATAAAGTCTTAAGTGACTAAAAGAGCTCCAGGGAACAGTTCTGAATCCCTTATGCCTTTTATGGACTATATAAATAAGAGACTGGGGAGATTTATAGCATTAAAGAGAGATCTGGACTGATTAAAGATGATGGGCTGAATAATGAGAGAAGATATTTATGCAAAAATATAAAGTAGTGTATAGCAATGTAAAAGATGAAAGCGAATTCTGGGATAGATGAACAGTTGCTTCCACTTACAGGGAAAACAACATTAAAAATGTTTTCCTACTCAAAGATTTCCCCTTTAAAATGGTAGACACCAAAAACATTGGCCCATACAAACTGGTATTTTTAGCAATATGTAAAACACCAATTAAATTATAATCATCAAGATGAATAATACCAAAATTTATCACTTAGTGCTCAGTCATCAAAGCAATCCAGGGAGATGCGAGACACCACAAACCAACATTCAAAAGGTTACTTGTAAATGAACCAGGACTCAAGGCATAGATAAGCAGGTAGAGAAATCCTGCCCAATGATTTTATGCATTCTGTACCTATGGATTCAGCAGACTAAGCAGCAACTCCACCAAGAGTTCCTCAATATACTTACCCCATGATTGAAAATACATTTGGAGAACTGTGCAAACAAAACTTTAAAAACAGCCTCTGAAATCTTTGATATTTCCAGATTTATATAAATGTCAGGCTAATTTTTTGGCGCGAGGTAACAGCTACCCACATCCATCCAGATTGGAGTTAGGCAGCATGTACTTTTTCACACTTTAAATAGCATGTCCTGTGTTACTACCCGGCTGTAGACATAACAGGGGGCCTAACAGCTTGTGAGGTTAGCACATGGTGCAGCTAGACTCCCACACTTAAAGGCATTCTGCCCCTCTTAAAGGGAAGCTGCACTGGATAACTGAAAACGTGCAACTGACTGATATTGCTACAGTTAAAGAAAAGGGACATGGAACATCAAATCAGGGAGAGGGTGCACAGATGCCATGCATTAAAGACAGAAGTGTACTCAAAGATAGAGGCCTTGTTTCCACATGGGAGCCAGGAAGCCCTCAAGGCAGACCCTCCGAAGGGAGAGGGAGCAGATGGCAAGGGAGGTCAATGCTTGAGCCTGGCCTCGAGGACCTGCAGCAGTGCCAAAATAAGTTTAATGACTTAAAACGTGTGGTCAAGGTCAGCGAATCACCTTCACATCACATCACATCACAGACCCATGCTCTTTGATGCACCATAACATCGTCACTCACCCAGTAGCGCACAAGACTTGAACCTAACATTCACCTATTATCCCCACTCTCACACACCTTTCAGTGATGGTAGCCTTACCCACATCTCTTGTCCTTCTGCATATCTCCAGCTATGGCAGTCACATGACCCATACACAGTGCAAAACAATCACGTATATCCTGTCCTCTCTCTTGCAGGACAAAGAGGTCCATAACAGGAGGGAGAACCAAAGAGGGGGCGGTCACAATTGCATCCACTCAGCTTGACTGAACAGGTGGTAATCAGAATAATGGGGTTGGCTGCAACAGAGCCCATGGCATACGGTATCATCAAGACCATCAAGTATGATGGTAAATTGCTTCCTTAACCCCCTTCTCACCCTCATCCTGAGATCTGACATGAAGCGAAAGCTGCAGATGGTGTGATCATGGACCTTCTGCTTTCCTCCTTAACTCTGCCCCTTACTCTAATTCTCCCCTTCCACTTTTATGTTTTCAGGTACCCAAGAACTACTGCTTGATCAACTGCACCACACGCACACCCAGGAGACAGAGGGACAGAGGGAGAGAGAGAGAGAGAGACAGAGAGAGACAGGGAGAGACAGAGAGAGACACGGAGAAACACAGAGATACATACACAGAGTGGCAGAGAGACACAGAGACACAGAGAGAGAGAGAAATGGAGAAAGATAGAGAGACAGAGAGACAGAGAGAGAGAGAGAGAGAGAGAGACACACACACAAAGTAAGAGACACAGCAAGAGAGAGACACAGAGAGAGTGAGAGAAAGAGAGACACACAAAGTGAGAAACGGAGACAGAGAGAGAGACAGAGAGAGACAGAGAGAGACAGAGAGAGAGAGAGAGAGAATCTTTTTGTGATGAACTACCAAGCATGCGTGGGCTGCAGTTAGTCCAGGGGACAGAATAACTCGTGTGCTGGCTCATTGGAGGGCAAGGTTGCAGACGAGTTCTGCTGCAGAGATCTTCGATGAGGATTTTGATGGAGCAGCATATATAGGCTGATGAGCATTTACACAGATGCTTGGTGCATTGAAAGGCCTGCCAGAGATCTTCCTGTCACTGTCTAGGAACATGGAGGAGGACGTCCTTTTCACCGTGGAAGTGGTGGGCAACTCCATGGCAGCAATAGTATACTGCACTGTGATGCAGCATCTGGGGGTCGCTGTCTCAGCTTCCATTGGAGCACAGGTGGAAGCCACCCAATGTCTCAGTGCTGCAGTGAAAGCTCACATTGAGGTCAGAAGATCCAAACTTGTTGCCATGCAAGCTCCGGCTACTGCCATCATAGCTGCAAACCTCAGTGCTGTAAAGGGGCGTGGAAGTTCTGACAGCAGTCCAGCAATCTGCCCATCAACAGATTCCCCGCCTTGCTGAGGTACTGTTTGTGGTAATGGCGGGTGACTCTGTAGAGCATGAACCTGTTGTCCTCTCAAGACGACAGCATTTGTGCTCCCATTACTCTCACCTGCCAGTGTTCTTGCTGTTGCCTCTTAGCCAGCGATCCCTGACTGCGGCCGCCCAAGCCAAGGCGGTACAGTTTGAAGCTGGGCCTTCAAGGCCCAGGGCTGCTTGTAATAGTCCTGATAGGTCATCTGCAGTTTTGCCCAGTGAGTGAATGTCAGTAGCCTTTTACCAGCCATACCGTAATCATTGGGGTAGCACTGAATAGGAGCACTAGGGCACTAAGGCACCTGCAAGACAGCAGTAAGGGCGAGTAGGTCATTTCTGTTGGTATAATTGAATGCTTTGCTGGATAAAGTTGTTATGCATAGATTTTAGCTCTTGGTTTTTATTGTTGGATGGGGGCCAAGGGGATGCTGCATTGGGGCATCTCAGATGTTATGTTAATGTAAGGAAATGGTAGATCCACGTTGATCAGGAGATCACTGAAAACAGATCCATTCTCTAACAGCCTGCCTGGTTACAAGGGTTCCAGATTGCCTGCTTCCTCCTTCTCCCAAGGTGACCTCTTGCAGCACTTGCCCAAGCAGTCAAGGCAGGGGTAACATTGTTTTAGCAGGCTGATCGCCTGCTTGTTGATTTTCTGAGTGTCTGGGTGGTTCTTGTTGTAGGCCCATGTGACGGTATGGTGCTGTGGGGAACATCAGTCATGTACAGAGAGGGTACCCTTGTCCCCTAGCAGCCAGACTCTGGTTCCTGTGGTGGGTATGGTTGACTGGTGTAGGATGAGTGCATCGTGGCTGCTACCAGGACAGTGGGCATTCACTGACATGATGGTCCTGCACCAATTGAATGTTTATAAAAGCTCTGATGGTTCCTGTACCTCCCCTCATTGACACGAGGTTGGCAGAACCATGTGTATGCAGGTGGTGGCATCTTGCACCATCAGGAATCTGGTTGTCCTGGCAAAGACCTTTCATCCTGCTTATCCTTTGTGAGCAAGAATATGATGAGCTGTCGCATCTGGAGTAGATGGTCTTCCTGACCTCCTGGATGCTGCAATGGACAGCATACTGGAAAATGTTGCAGGTATCTCCTGCTTGGAAGGACCCAGAGAAATAAAAATTAAGGCCATTGATGATCTTCACAGCCATTGGCAGAGCCATTCTCACCCTAGTAAGATACTCAAGGCCGTGTTGAAGATGGTAGCAGAGTGAGTGACCACCTCCTTGGTGAACCCCAGTTGCCTCAGGCACTGCTTCTGGGTCAGGTGCTTGCAATAAACCCCTAGTGGGTAGGCTGTCGAGGATCTTCTTCTTCCTTCCTCCTCATAGAGCTTGCCCTCTCTGCATTCTCTGCTCCATTTCATGGTCATATTGTTGACAAAGAGGCACTGTCACCGCAGCCCCCGTCCCTTTCCTCCCAACTCTCAAAAACCAACTCCAAAAACATAGCACAAAGTGCTTGACCCACTGAAGGCCATGGTCCATAGACAAAAACAAAATACAGCAGGTGCTGGAATTCTGAGTTAAAAACAGAAGTTGCTGAAAATATTCAGCAGATTAGGCAGCATCTGTGGAGGGAGAAATAGAGTTTGCATTTCAGGTCAATGACATTTCTCGCCACAGATGCTGCTTAACCTGCTGAGTATTTCCGGCTGGACAGAAAGGAGGTTGTCTGTGGGTCCATACTCCAAGGCCCCCTGCTGTTTTCATGAGGTTGGCTGGGAAGAGTGGCCAATTTTGGTCCTGGCAGGTGGGGCTGAAGAGAGGGAAAATCCAATCAGGGTGATGATGCAGCAGCAGGTGAAACTTGCCAAGTTTTCATAGAAACATAGAAAATAGGAGCAGGAGTGGGTCATTCGGCCCTTCGAGCCTGCTCCGCCATTCAATATGACCATGGCTGATCCTCTATCTCAACACCATACCCCTGCTCTCTCCCCAAACCCCTTGATGCCTTTAAAATCTAGAAATCTATCTATTTTCTTCTTAAGTGACATGGCCTCCACAGTTTTTTTGGTTGGGAATTCCAGGGGCTCACCACCCTCCGAGTGAAGAAGTTTCTCCTCATCTCAGTCCTAAATGGCCTATCCCATATCCTGAGACTGTAACCCCTTGTTCTAGACCCCCCCCAGCCAGAGGAAATATGATCTCTGCATCCAGTCTGTCCAGCCCTGTCAGAACTTTGGACTTTTCAATGAGATTGCCTCTCATTCTTCTAAACTCCAGTGAATACAGGTCTAGTCGGACAAATCTCTCCTGCCATCCCAGGAATCAGTCTGGTGAACCTTCACTGCACTCCCTCTATGGCAAGTCTATAATTTCTTGGGTAAGGAGACCAAAACTGCATACAAAAACTCCAGGTGTGGTCTCACCAAGGCCCTGTACAGCCGCAGTCCTTGCTCCTGTACTCAATTCCTCTTGCAATGAAGGCCAACATACCATTCGTCTTCTTAACTGCTTGTTGTACCTGCATGCTTGCTTTCAGTGACTGGTGTACAAGGACACCCTTTGTACATGAATATTTCCCAACCTATCACCATTTAAATAATGCTCTGCCATTCTGTTTTTCTTCTCAAAGTGAATAACTTCACACTTATCCACATAATACTGCATTTGCTGCGTATTTGCCCATTCACTCAACTTGTCTAAATTGCCTTGAAGCCTCTTAATATCCTCCAATCACTCACATTTCCACCTAGCTTTGTGTCATCAGCAAATTATCTGCTGTGATCCAGCCTGACATTGGTGGGTGGGATTGGGAGCGGTTTGGATCTTGAGTGTACGACCTGAAAGGCTGCTGGAGGAAGATTCAATCGTGGCTTTCAAAAAGGAATTGGATGAGCACCTGAAGGGGAAAAAAAATGCCAGGTTATGGGAAAGATCAGGACAATAGGACTAGTTAACTTGCTCTTGCATAGAGCCAGCCTGGGTTTGACAAGCCGGAGAGCCCCTTCTGTGCTATAACATTCCTATAATTCAGCATGTGTTAGTTATACATGTAGGTGGAAAATATAAAAAAGGAGCTCATTGAAAATCATGGTCCTTAGTTGGAGAAAGAAATTGTGTTGGAATATAACAAACTCCAGGCTTGCTATTGGTCTCGGTCAAGGACAGACTTCTCAGATGGATATGCTCCATAGATCTGTATAAAAACATAGTCAGCCAGCCCCTTGACTGAACACCAAGGCATAAGAATATCATTAGTTCACACCACTGCAGAACTGTCAGGAAAAAGAGACCCCTGCAGGGTCTGGACATGAAACACCATTAGCTGATTGCAAGAACATACTAGGAACTGATCCAATGGGGCTTTCCACAAAAATTCAAGCTGGGAGTGAGAACTGCTCGTCAATTTAGTACTTTCTTCCTGACAAGGCTGGTAGGAATAACTACAATTTATTTTTAAACTTCCAATGTATCAGCAGGATTTTAAGAGTAAGCATTTTTCTGAAATAGTGCTCAATTACCTGTGGCTCCAGATTGAGTGTAGGAGCTGAATAAGTATAGCCCATTGGAACAAATATTGTCTCAGGCTCACAAAGGGTGAGCCCGAGGGGCTTAGTGCTCCTGCCATCTACTAGCAATCATAAACCAAGGGACTCTCAGCAGCCCATCCTCAGACTACAGCAGCATGATCTTTTGGATGCCTTAACATGCTGTTGTTGCTTCTTAGTGTCCATAGTTTCAGAGATAAAGAGAGAGATGTAAAATCAGAGGGCGAGGAAGGGAAAAGGCAAGAGGAAAAGAAAATGAAAAACACAAAGAGAAAGTAGGGAAAGCAAGAAGGGGAAGAAAGACAGACATGAATGAGGACAAAGTAAAGAGAGAAAGGAATAAACAGAATTGAAGAAATGAGAGACTGCAGTGAAGGGGAGGGAGATAAACAAAATGAAGCTGGAGGGAGAGAGACTAAAGTGACAGAATAGTGAGTTACTGAAGTAAACAAGGAATGAGATTAATTTAGGGTGCATATGTAGTACAGCATTAATATTGGGACTAAGTGGTTTCTGTTTTGCAACCAAAATTAGTGCGGCTCAGTCATGAATTACTACATTAATAAGAATGGTAGTGGAGTAGGAAAATTGCTGGGCTAGTAACCCAAAGGGCCAGACTAGTGTTCTGGAGACATGAGGTCAAATCCCACCAGCTGGGGGAATTTAAATTCAATTAATTAACAAATTAGGAGAAAATGCTAGTCTCATTAATAATGGCCATGAAACTACCAGATTGTCGTTAACAGCCCATCTGCCTCACTAAAGTCCTTAAGTGGATAATATCTGCAATATAATAGACAGCAATATTGTTGACTCTTAACTGCTTTCTAAAATAGCAAGCCACTCAGTTATATCAAATTGCTACAGAAAAGTCAAATAAGAATAAAATTGGATAAACCACCCAGCATCAACTTGGGCACTGGAAAGATCAATGGGACAAGCTGCCGAGTCAACCCTAGAAAATCCTCCTCAGTAACATGTGGGGACTTGTGCCAAAATTGGGAGACCTGTTCCATGGTCAAGCAACAACCTGAAATTGTCCGCAAGGTATGATTCTCTAAGATTATGTTCCAGACTCCTCAATCAGCAATCCTGGGTATATCCTGTCTCTGCGGCATAGTGTATTTAGTCTGAAGGAAGTAGTGCTGATAGTCCTCAACATTGACTCTAGACTGCATGAAGTCTCTTGATTTCAGTTAAATATGGGCAAGGAAACCTCCTGCTGATTACCACCTACCACCCTCCCTCAGCTGATGAATCAATGCTCCTGCATATTGAACACCACTTGGAAGAAGCACTCAGGCTAGCGAGGTCATAGAATAAACCCTGGATAGGGGACTTCTGTGTTCATCACGAAGAGTGGCTCGGTAGCATCACTACTAACTGAGTTAGCTGTGATCTGAAGCAAATTTGTGCCAGACTGGGCCTGCAGCAGGTGGTGACAGAACCAGCAAGAGGGAAAACCTTACTTGGCCTCATCCTCACCAATACACCAATGACAGATTCATCTGTCCATGACGGTATTGGTAGGAGTGACCACTGCACACAGTCTTTGTGGAGACAAAGTCCTGTCTTCACATTGAGGGCACACTCCACCATGTCGTGTGGCACTACCATGGTGCTAAATAGGATAGACTGAGAATATATCCAGCAGCTCAGAACTAGCATCTATGAGGTGCTGTGGGCTACCAGCAGCAGAATTGTACTCAACCACAATCTGTAATCTAATGGCCAAGCATATCCCCCACTCTACCATTACTATCAAGCCAGGGGACCAACCCTGGTTCAATGGGGAATGTAGGAGAGCATGCCAGGGGCAGAACCAGGAACACCAACAAAATAGATGTCAGCCTGGTGGAACTACAACATGGGACTACATGCATGCTAACAATCAGAAGCAGCATGTTACAGACAGGGCTAAGTGGTCCCAGAACAAAGAGATCAAACCAAAGATAAAAACAAAAAACTGCGGATGCTGGAAATCCAAAACAAAAACAGAAATACCTGGAAAAACTCAGCAGGTCTGGCAGCATCGGCGAAGAAAAGCAAAGTTGACGTTTCGAGTCCTCATGACCCTTCAACAGAACTAAGTAGAAATAGGAAAGGGGTGAAATATAAGCTGGTTTAAGAGGGGGGGGTGGGGGGGAGAAATGGGGGGGTGGGGGTGGGGGTTTGTTGGGACGAGCAAGCAGTGATAGGAGGAGATAACCAAAAGATGTCACAGACAAAAGAACAAAGAGGTGTTGAAGGTGGTGATATTATCTAAAAGAATGTGCTAATTAAGAATGGAGAGCAGAACAAGCAAGGTAGCTCTAGTGGGGGTGGGGTGAAATGGGTGGGCCTTTACCTTCACTGGTCAATACACGTGTTGGGATTCATACAGTTCCACACGCTATAAGGTTGGTCTTAACAGCAACATATAGGGCCTGATTCATTTGCTCACCATGCAAGCTTGATGATGATATAGGGCGCATCAAAGGCATCCTGCAGGACAATGGCTACCTTGATCATTTCATTTCATGCTGTATATCACGCAAACTCATGAACGGGCCTAAGGCCATCACTTTCAGCCCTGAAAAGTGCCCAGCCTACCTCAGATTAACCTGGAAGGGCAAATTATCTCAAACATTTGACCAATAGGTGAAGCTAGCTGTTTCATGCTGCTACTATGCAATAGCAACACGAGTGGTATTTGCCACTAACAGGATGCTGCCATCAAGCCAAAAAGATGTTCTGACTATCACACAAATGAGTAATGTGGTTTATGAATTTCAGTGCCAGTTTGATGCTAGGTATGTAGGCTGTATGTCTCAAAGACTGGTGGATCATATCAAACAGCATGTCCCAGCCGCTGTTTGCAATGTGCCAAGGTACAGACCGTAACCAACCAGCCCGTGCTTGCAAAACTCAAAACACAGTGTCCAACATTAGATGTGATTCCGCGATTGGACAATATTTGTTAAATAATCCTCAGTGTATTAAGAATTATGCTCACCACCAATTTAAGATTGTCAGTCATGCTCACAATGTGGCACATTTGCGTGTACTGGAAGCTACATATATTGATACACAGGGCCCTGTTCTTGCAGACAGAAAGAACATGTACACACATTGTGCCTGTTTCAGCTAAACCAAATAAGTGACAGCCATTCACTGATTCATTCCTCAGGGCAATGCCTTGACCAATCAGGGTCAAGCTGCCTGGTTTAAATTTGAAACAATGCTTGGCAGTTAACTGTCAGTCACCATTACTGGCGCATTCTCCATGGCAACACCTCTACCAATCAAAGTCCACTTGCCAACCAATCAGCACTGTCTTCACATACAGTGTAAATTGTTGTTTTCCCCTGATATTGGTATTCTTGTGAAGTGTCCTGAGGAGTGCAAGACCAAACACTTCGAAATGTCTCCTTTTTCAGCAATACTCAATGTTCAACCTGTACAAGGTGCATTGCAGCAACTTGCCATGGCTCCTTTGACAGCACCTTCCAAACGTGCAACCCCTACCACTTAAAATAACAAGGGCAGCAGATACATGGGAACATCACCACCTGCAAGTTCCCTGCAACTCACACTATCCTGACTTGGAACTACATTGTATTTCCTTCACTGTTGGTGGGTCAAAAACTTGAAACTCCCATTCTAACAGCATATGGATGTACCTACATCAAATGGCAGCTCATCACCCCCTTCTCAAGGGCAATTAGGGATGGGCAACAAATCCTGACTTTGCCAATGACACTTACCTCCCAGAAATGAATAAAAAAAAACATTGGATCACGTCCACTGCTCCAAATAGGTGTGCACCTCTGACTTGGGCTGTACATTGCCAAAAAGATTATACAAACAATAAATGAACGATAGCAAAATCACACTATAGCTTTCCTCCTTGGAATTAGAAAATAGCCACCAATTGCATCTGCTGCACAAACCTGGCCCTAATTATTAATCTGATACAGTGATTCACTGCTGACCGTCTGTAGAGCTATTCTGGCCTTTCCAATTCTCCCTGGTGGCTTCAGATAGACTACTCAAGTAAGGCAAGCTATGGGCTTTCAACAGTTGACAGAGAAAAGAAATAGAACTATAATCTCTTAAAATCAAGTAGATCTGCCAATCAAAATTATATTCAAACAATGGAAGCTATTTATCTTATCTTAGAGATTGTTACACAAATCCAAAATACTAATTGTTGAGTCATGTTATTTTGAGCCATTATGCCAAAAACTATACATTTTTGTCAATGAGGTACCATGTTATTGATCTCTTTCTTCCTGTCATGGCATACGTGGTTAGAAATCAGGTTCACTTAAAGAAAATGGTAGGGCTCATTTTCCTACCTGATTGTCCAGAACAAATGTTATATTTGTGACAGATATTCAAGGGAGGGAAGGTTAAGCCTTTCAGTTCAAATACAAGAATCCTTTTGCGGATCAAAACAAGGTGGGCCATTTTCTTATGAGTTAAATTCAATTTTAACCTCTATGTAACAAGAAGAAGCAACCAGTGACATGCAAGTTATAGCACAGGATTCTGTTCAGGAATGAGAATGGTGGCTTAAGAATGGGTATAAACTGAGATGATCAAATATTCCATGGGAACAATGGTTCCTTGGCTGATGAGGTGCAAATACCACCCATCCATGGTTGAATTTGGAAATTTGAAGATGAATGCACAATCTGGATGTTTACCTTTCTGCATCAGCGAGTATTTACACAGGAGTTCCATTTGGGAGGAAGAGCAGGTTGTATACACAGTCTATGGAAGGAGCAGAATTGAATGGTTAATTAATTTTCTCTCATTCCAAGCTTTTCTAACATTCTTAATGTTCTCTCTACTAGTCTTACTGACACACCAATTCTTTCCACCCTGCTCTGCCTTTCTGTGCATCTTTGCTCTCTAGTTTTGTCTGTTTTCTGATTCTTTTTTATTCTGTCTCCATTTTTGATTTCTCTATTGCTATCACTGTTTGTCTTTTTACTGTTACTATGTCTGTCTTTGTGTTTCGTTTTGATTCCTTAGTCTCTCTTTACATTGTCTCTTTCTATTACTCATCTTTATTTTTCCTTCCTACTGCAGATTTTCTCTCTACGGTATGTCACTTTGTCTCTCTGTATGTTCCTCCTTCTTGTTCTCTATTTCTCACAGTTTTCATTAATCTATTTATATACTTAATATATATTTTCCTCTCCACTGGCTTTCCTGTCTTTTATCTCATATTGTTCCATCTGACACCGAGGAGCAGCATGGGTTAAATTTTGGCTAAAGTTCCTTCAACACGATCTCATTAAGTGTTATTATGACAATTCCATCACTTGCATTATTCAGAATGTAAAGAGAATGCATCACATGGTGTGCATTGTGAAGTACATTTCAAATCATCTTAAATTGGGGATTGCATTAGAGACAAAGGAAACCAACAGAGATAAAAGAAAGTAATTAGCATAACACAAGGCAAGAATAGAAAGCCATTGCTATTCACTATTATAAAAGGATTTACTCCATTTAAAGAATTCATCATTTAATGAGGCTGCTGAGAGAACAGGAAAAACAAAAAGACCAATATTTTGGAATCTCAGATAACTGAAACAATAAAATTCAAGTAGCACATGGGCCTAAAATATTTCTTAAAAAATTAAATTCTAGTTCCTCAGGGAAGAAGAATAGAAAAAAAAACAGTTGGCAATAAATATACTGAGAGCAACTGAGCTGGTAAGTAATTTACTGTAGAAATTGTTATTAATATATTGTATTTAATACAGCTTAATGCTGCACATTAAGTATCGAGTTCAGGAATGGAAGTGCCTGGGGCAAAATTAATCTAGAATATTAAATTGATTTTACAGGTGTGAGACTGATCTAGACCATTAGCGCAAAACGGGTAAATAATCCAGTTGGGCAAAAAAAATCCTTATTAGCTATATTTCACTACTGCCTAGAACCAATTTCACTCTCTCCACCTTTCCAAAGCTTTATTAATTTATCACTTTTTCAGATATTCAAATAGCCACCAAGTTTTTATTAAAAGCATACTTTGGTGAAGTGCCATGCCCATTAGTACAAAATCATGCACTGGGAAATGAAGTCGAATACCAGGACTGAGCTCTGCCATATCAGATTCAATCTGGTTTAGATGCAAGATAAAACTCTCTTTCCACTGTTCCATGAAGTGCACTCAAGACATGAACAGCATGAAGATGCAGGATGAATCTACCTATGATTGAGAATAGTTGCTGAAAAGCTGACAAAGAAGCTTTATTCACCGTTGAACTCGTGCTGTACTTGACCCGGGAGTGTTGATGAGACAACGTTGAGGAATATATCGCTACCTTCAAAAACCTCTTGAAAACTCATCTGTTCAATAAATCTCAAAAGCACTCCCAGATCAAGTGCAGCATGGGTTCAATGTTGAATAAAGCTTCATTGACAACTATCCATCAAGCACTCTCAACTTAGGTTGGCAAATCAAGCTATGTTATTCCCTATGCTAATTTCTCCAATAGCCAGAAATACCATACTAGCAGACTATGTATTTTAAGCACAACTAATTGTTTATTGCATGAAAGACAGAGAAACAAGTTGAAATCAGAATAGTGTCATCCTTAATGTTCTCCCTTTGCTTTTTTAAACTGCTTTTTAGGCCAAAGATGATTAAGTTTCAAGAATGTTGGTCTCCTTTTCCAGAGGCCTTATAACCGCACCTTAGAAATTTGTAAGAAAGCACACAGAGGCATAACTTGTTTCAGTGGCTTGTTTGTCTAGTACAAAGAATTGCAGGAGTGAGTTAGACTGACATCTGATTTAAGTGTTTATATGTTTTATACACAGCACAACAAATAGTTCACAGGCTGCAATTTTAAATGTTCAAAAGGTCAAAATGTAAAATAGTGAATACCTAGTAGTGAGTTATATAAATTAATGATTGTTCATCTGGCTAAAATTAGTACTAGGGTTAAACGGAGTTGAAGCAGTAATGGAAACACTTGAATTCTTTATTGGCTAAGTTTAACACAAAGTATAAGTTTGCAACAGCAGATCCACCCTGCACTACGACTAGATTACTAACTACTATACTCCTGACTGGTTACTTCTCCCAGACATCTAACCCGTACTTGTATAGCTGATCATGGAGAAAGCACCAAGAGCAAAGAAGCAGGCTTACCATTATTCTAAAAACAAAAAGCTAAAAGCTACTGCGGATGCTGGAAATCCAAAACAAAATAAAAACAGAATTACCTGGAAAAACTCAGCAAGTCTGGCAGCATCGGCGGAGAAGAAATCAGTCAACGTTTCGAGCCCTCATGGCCCTTCAGCAGAACTGAAGCATAGTTTCAACAAGGGAGAAATATAAATTGGTTTAAGGTGGGAAGGGGGGAAGAGACACATTGAGGGTGTGGTGTGAGCAGATAATCAAAAGATGTCAGAGACAAAAGGGTCAAAGAGGTGTTGAAGGTGGCGGTCTTTGTCTGAGAAAAGTGCTAATTAAGAATGCAAGACAGGATATTCAAAGTACAGCTCTAGTGGGGGTGGGGTGGAAAGACTAAAGGTTTTAGTTTTAGATTTAAAAATAATGGAAATAGGTGGGGAAAGAAGAATCTATATAAATTATTGAAAAAAAAGGCGGGTGGGGGGGGGAAGAAAAGAAACGGGGTGGGGATGGGGGGAGGGGGAGTTTAAGATCTAAAGTTGTTGAATTCAATATTCAGCCCAGAAGGCTGTAAAGTGCCTAGTCGGAAGATGAGGTGCTGTTCCTCCAGTTTGCGTTGGGCTTCACTGGAACAATGCAGCAAGCCAAGGACAGACATGTGGGCAAGAGAACAGGGTGGAGTGTTAAAATGGCAAGCGACAGGGAGGTTTGGGTCTTTCTTGCGGACAGACCGCAGGTGTTCCGCAAAACGGTCGCCCAGTTTGCGTTTGGTCTCTCCAATGTAGAGGAGACCGCATTGGGAGCAACGAATGCAGTAGACTAAGTTAGGGGAAATGCAAGTGAAATGCTGCTTCACTTGAAAGGAGTGTTTGGGCCCTTGGACGGTGAGGAGAGAGGAAGTGAAGGGGCAGGTGTTGCATCTTCTGCGTGGGCATGGGGAGGTGCCATAAGTGGGGGTTGAGGAGTAGGGGGTGATGGAGGAGTGGACCAGGGTGTCCCGGAGGGAACGATCCCTACGGAATGCCGTCAAGGGGGGTGAAGGGAAGATGTGTTTGGTGGTGGCATCATGCTGGAGTTGGCGGAAATGGCGGAGGATGATCCTTTGAATGCGGAGGCTGGTGGGGTGATAAGTGAGGACAAGGGGGACCCTATCATGTTTCTGGGAAGGAGGAGAAGGCGTGAGGGAGGATGCTATGCCTGTCTCTTTATGGGGTATGTGGAACATTCCTTGTTCCAGTCCTACTCCGGCCCCCTCCCACAACTCTTTCTCCGGTACATCGATGATTACTTCGGTGCTGCTTCATGCTCTCGTCGGGACCTGGAAAAATTTATTAATTTTGCTTCCAATCTCCACCCCTCCATCATCTTCACATGGTCCATCTCTGACACTTCTCTTCCCTTCCTTGACCTCTCTGTCTCAATTTCTGATGATAGACTGTCCACCAATATCCATTACAAGCCTACCGACTCCCACAGCTACCTCGACTACAGCTCCTCACACCCCGCTTCCTGTAAAGACTCCATCCCATTCTCTCAGTTCCTTCGCCTCCGTCGCATCTGTTCTGATGACGCTACCTTCAAAAACAGCTCCTCTGACATGTCCTCCTTCTTCCTTAACCGAGGTTTTCCATCCACGGTCGTTGACAGGGCCCTCAACCGTGTCCGGCCCATATCCCGCGCATCCTCCCTCACGCCTTCTCCTCCTTCCCAGAAACATGATAGGGTCCCCCTTGTCCTCACTTATCACCCCACCAGCCTCCGCATTCAAAGGATCATCCTCCGCCATTTCCGCCAACTCCAGCATGATGCCACCACCAAACACATCTTCCCTTCACCCCCCTTGACGGCATTCCGTAGGGATCGTTCCCTCCGGGACACCCTGGTCCACTCCTCCATCACCCCCTACTCCTCAACCCCCACTTATGGCACCTCCCCATGCCCACGCAGAAGATGCAACACCTGCCCCTTCACTTCCTCTCTCCTCACCGTCCAAGGGCCCAAACACTCCTTTCAAGTGAAGCAGCATTTCACTTGCATTTCCCCTAACTTAGTCTACTGCATTCGTTGCTCCCAATGCGGTCTCCTCTACATTGGAGAGACCAAACGCAAACTGGGCGACCGTTTTTGCGGAACACCTGCGGTCTGTCCGCAAGAAAGACCCCAAACCTCCCTGTCGCTTGCCATTTTAACACTCCACCCTGTTCTCTTGCCCACATGTCTGTCCTTGGCTTGCTGCATTGTTCCAGTGAAGCCCAACGCAAACTGGAGGAACAGCACCTCATCTTCCGACTAGGCACTTTACAGCCTTCTGGGCTGAATATTGAATTCAACAACTTTAGATCTTAAACTCCCCCTCCCCCCCATCCCCACCCCGTTTCTTTTCTTCCCCCCCCACCCGCCTTTTTTTTCAATAATTTATATAGATTCTTCTTTCCCCACCTATTTCCATTATTTTTAAATCTAAAACTAAAACCTTTAGTCTTTCCACCCCACCCCCACTAGAGCTGTACTTTGAATATAAAAACAAAAAGCTAAAAGCTACTGCGGATGCTGGAAATCCAAAACAAAATAAAAACAGAATTACCTGGAAAAACTCAGCAAGTCTGGCAGCATCGGCGGAGAAGAAATCAGTCAACGTTTCGAGCCCTCATGGCCCTTCAGCAGAACTGAAGCATAGTTTCAACAAGGGAGAAATATAAATTGGTTTAAGGTGGGTGGGGGGGAAGAGACACATTGAGGGTGTGGTGTGAGCAGATAATCAAAAGATGTCAGAGACAAAAGGGTCAAAGAGGTGTTGAAGGTGGTGGTCTTTGTCTGAGAAAAGTGCTAATTAAGAATGCAAGACAGGATATTCAAAGTACAGCTCTAGTGGGGGTGGGGTGGAAAGACTAAAGGTTTTAGTTTTAGATTTAAAAATAATGGAAATAGGTGGGGAAAGAAGAATCTATATAAATTATTGAAAAAAAAAGGCGGGTGGGGGGGGGGAAAGAAACGGGGTGGGGATGGGGGGAGGGGGAGTTTAAGATCTAAAGTTGTTGAATTCAATATTCAGCCCAGAAGGCTGTAAAGTGCCTAGTCGGAAGATGAGGTGCTGTTCCTCCAGTTTGCGTTGGGCTTCACTGGAACAATGCAGCAAGCCAAGGACAGACATGTGGGCAAGAGAACAGGGTGGAGTGTTAAAATGGCAAGCGACAGGGAGGTTTGGGTCTTTCTTGCGGACAGACCGCAGGTGTTCCGCAAAACGGTCGCCCAGTTTGCGTTTGGTCTCTCCAATGTAGAGGAGACCGCATTGGGAGCAACGAATGCAGTAGACTAAGTTAGGGGAAATGCAAGTGAAATGCTGCTTCACTTGAAAGGAGTGTTTGGGCCCTTGGACGGTGAGGAGAGAGGAAGTGAAGGGGCAGGTGTTGCATCTTCTGCGTGGGCATGGGGAGGTGCCATAAGTGGGGGTTGAGGAGTAGGGGGTGATGGAGGAGTGGACCAGGGTGTCCCGGAGGGAACGATCCCTACGGAATGCTGTCAAGGGGGGTGAAGGGAAGATGTGTTTGGTGGTGGCATCGTGCTGGAGTTGGCGGAAATGGCGGAGGATGATCCTTTGAATGCGGAGGCTGGTGGGGTGATAAGTGAGGACAAGGGGGACCCTATCATGTTTCTGGGAAGGAGGAGAAGGCGTGAGGGAGGATGCGCGGGATATGGGCCGGACACGGTTGAGGGCCCTGTCAACGACCGTGGATGGAAAACCTCGGTTAAGGAAGAAGGAGGACATGTCAGAGGAGCTGTTTTTGAAGGTAGCGTCATCAGAACAGATGCGACGGAGGCGAAGGAACTGAGAGAATGGGATGGAGTCTTTACAGGAAGCGGGGTGTGAGGAGCTGTAGTCGAGGTAGCTGTGGGAGTCGGTAGGCTTGTAATGGATATTGGTGGACAGTCTATCATCAGAAATTGAGACAGAGAGGTCAAGGAAGGGAAGAGAAGTGTCAGAGATGGACCATGTGAAGATGATGGAGGGGTGGAGATTGGAAGCAAAATTAATAAATTTTTCCAGGTCCCGACGAGAGCATGAAGCAGCACCGAAGTAATCATCGATGTAGCGGAGAAAGAGTTGTGGGAGGGGGCCGGAGTAGGACTGGAACAAGGAATGTTCCACATACCCCATAAAGAGACAGGCATAGCTTGAATATCCTGTCTTGCATTCTTAATTAGCACTTTTCTCAGACAAAGACCGCCACCTTCAACACCTCTTTGACCCTTTTGTCTCTGACATCTTTTGATTATCTGCTCACACCACACCCTCAATGTGTCTCTTCCCCCCCTCCCACCTTAAACCAATTTATATTTCTCCCTTGTTGAAACTATGCTTCAGTTCTGCTGAAGGGCCATGAGGGCTCGAAACGTTGACTGATTTCTTCTCCGCCGATGCTGCCAGACTTGCTGAGTTTTTCCAGGTAATTCTGTTTTTATTTTGTTACCATTATTCTAATCTGTTGCATCGTCCATTTTGGAGAAGCTGTCGCCTTTCCTGCTTTACTAGTGCTTTATCAGGCTATCATACATATTGGTGGATGCTGCTTGCGCGATGTTGCGTCCCATCCGGAGACTTACTGCTCTGGTCCAAGTGGGCAGAGAGACGGCTGCAACTGTGAGCCCAATAGCAGGTTTGGAAAATAGCTCATAGTCCTAATTGTTTATTGGATCCCATTGCCGGTCTCTTGGGGCCCAGTACAATAATGTTCATATGTAGACTCCTAGATACCTCAGTGAGTTACAAGTTGGTACCTAATCAAAACGCCTGACCTTTTTTTTTTATTAAATAAACTAATAACGGCCCAGTGTGAAATACAAACTAGGATTCAGCCGTTTTAAAGTTAGAAACCAAAGTTAAAGACCATTGCTCCGTGAACCTACAGGGAGCGCGTGTCAGACAAGTTAAAAACGAAGCACTTGTGACGGTAATATTATTAAAATGGCGAGTGAGAGACAAAGAGTAGGTTGTGTCAGAGAAAGTTCAAGGTTAGGACAGGGATTGTCTTAAAGAGGAAGTCATTTTTTAAAAGCAGCATATGGCGTACACTGAGTTCAAAATATTGTATAGAATGCTCACAGGTGAAGATAGAACCAGTAAAGGCTGCTGTCCTTTAACACTTTTTTGAAACATAATTTTCTCTTCAGTCTCTTCTGAACTGGAATGAGTGAAATCTTAATTGCTTCAGGATTCATAGGGAATATTAATGGTTGAATCCGATGTTGGTTCCAATGGTTTAATATCATCCGAGGCAATTCCAATGTTCAGCCAGACAGATACTAAGTCATGTCATATATCAAGCAGCCCTAATTTAAAAGGGTCAGAATGATTTGAAGTGCTTTTCTTTTTTTTTAAATAAAGAAAAAAACAGAACTGAAGAGGATCAGGCGACTAACGCAAGATATGCTCAAATGCTGAACCTGAAGGTTAGACCCGTTTGAGAAAGTTGGAGCAGCGGGCGAGAGAGTGGCAGCAGAGGGTGAGGGTGCCCCAGAAGCGGGAGAGTGAGCCGCAGCAGCTGCCCAGCGAGGAGAAGCCGCGGCTCAGGGACCCCCAGCCGCCGGCCAGGAAGCCCCCGAGCCAAGTGGCCGCGCCCCAGCACAGCGCCAGGACGCGCCAGCCGTGCAGACAGGACTGGCAGCCGCCTCTGACCGAGTGGCAGCAGCGCGCCAGAGGCTGCAGACACAGTCCGCCGGGGTTCCAGCTCAGCTTGCTGGGGCTGCTGCAGGAAGCAATGGACTTGCAGATGCCTGAGCACGGATTCCGGAATCCCCATGTCAGGGAGCCCCAGGCGTGGCGGACTGCTTTGCAGCAGCGCCTGAGCACCTGGTAGGCGCTGGTCAGGGGGGTTTGTTCGCCCGTCAGGGCTTTCCAGTCCTGCAGGAAGCTTTTCAAACAGCGTTGGAGACATTGGTAAAACATGACGTGGGGGGGATCTCGGTCTCCTACGTAGGAGCTCCAAACGCGTCGAAGGGAATCCCACTCGCTCGCGGCGAATCCCTTGTGACCTGTGAAGTTGCAACTAAATAGCAGGAAGTACCAGGCCCGTGTCAAGAGTTCCAACAAGCTCCTCCAGCCGCTTTTGAGGTAATCCCAGAACCACTCCAGGCTGTCCTGGGCTTGACTAGAAGAGCTGCTGGCTGTTTCTGACGGAGAGGCTGGACATTGGGATTCTTCTGCCGTGGCGATGAATGTTATTTGTGACTCCTCCATGCTGCTGTGCCGGAGTTGCTCCGACTCATTTGGAATCGAAGGGCGATTTGGAATAATGTATTCACTTCCCAGCATTGTCTTCATAAAGTCACTCTGGTGGTCCTCAATGCCAGACTGATCCTCAGTTTTCTCTGCCTCACACTGGTGTCACTGCTCAGTTTTAAACTGTGGGGCAATTTCATGATTTGAGCGCTCAGTTTCAAGGCAGGTTATTCCAATATTGAAACAGTACAATAATGCCGTTAACATTTTTTTTGTAAGATCACAATCTATAGGGATGAATTTTCAGCAACAACCTGCTCTCTATCGCATTGGAATAATGGAAATTGTAAGGAATTCTGCCACCGCTGAAGCCTGCGAACAGCGGATAACATTGTAGAACATTCTATTGCTATGACTACATTTGTTGCATAGGTGATTCACTTAGAATGCCATAACTACAGTTCTGACACCAATAAGGCAATGCAGTTTGCTGGACAAGGCCTATAGAAAACTCCGAGAGAGACCAACATTAGGAGAGACGTTCTCCCAACAGAATAGAGATTTGTAAATAACATGCATTGATTAACCGTCGAGAAAGAACTGGGTAAATATCCAGTTGGGCATGGGACTGAAAGTTATGGAATATATGTAAATATATAGACAGTAAGGTAAGACAGGGTAAGGTGTGGCTGGAGAAATGGTGCAGGAGGGAGGCTTTCAGTTTCCTGAGACATTGGGACCAGTTCTGGAACAGGAGGGGCCTGTACAAGGTCCTCAACAGGGCTGGAACTAGTGCCCTTCCAGAAAGTTTAATTCTTGTTGTGAGGGGACATTTATTGGCAAGGGAAGGGGGCGCCAGGATGGAGCACGAGAGAGGAAATGCAAGGTGCACAGAGAACTGGGGGAGGGAGACAATATTAGGACAAATATTTTAGAAATACGAGGTTTAGGCGGGGGAGAAATAGCAGTAAGAAAATGCGGCCATGGAGAATACAATGTCAATGGCTAGAGATGTTCGGAAACATTCACTTTTCTTGAGAATCACAACTTCTCACTAAATGAAGAATCCTATAAATGGTGCCCCCTGCTCACTGTTTCCATCATAAACAGAATTTTCTACCTCCATGACAAACTGCACAGTTCAAGATACTACTCCATTGCTGCTTCTGAGCACTGTTGTCAACTGCATGAATTTCACTGAGACTTAATTGAAATTTTGACTACGATTGCAAATAATTAACTCTCCCCATCATTTTCTTTTAGTACCAGTGTGTGATGTTCTTGTGCTGCTTCTAAGTGCTATCTAAGTTCTTGGAGTGCATGAGGTGGTAGATTGCTGATTGTCCATATGAACTTCTTGGAATCATTATATCATGGTGCTAACTTCAGCTTGTGTACACAGCATCTGTAAAAACTGTGGGTAGCTGCTCTTGCCTTGCTAACATTTGTTGTGTCCCTAAGCTTCTGGTGGCATTGTACAGCCAATATATTTCATTCCATTTGGCATCAGTCAATTTAAACAGCTTCTTCTTCTAGACCCCAAACATAATGCAGCTTCTCTGCCTCATCTCCTACAGGAGGACCTCCAGGATCAGTTCCAATAAATTGACCAAGTGACACCACTGAGGAAGTCGATGTGCACTCAAGAGTTGTTTTCTGTTGCTGCAAAACCTCCTGCGAATTTGCCTGGCCCTTTAAGCTTCTGCAGAATGTTAAATACTTCAGGGACACTAGTGTTAACACTCCCCTCAACCATCCCTGGGAACACTGAATCCCTGGAAGGAGGTGGTCAGCTGAATATTATTTAAATTCGCTGACTCCTGAAAAATCTGCTCTGGTCATCAGTAAATATAAAGGCTGGGCAGAATTCCCATTCCCCTGCACCGCTCCGTTTCCTCTGGCACTACAACCATGCTAAACATTCCAGCTAAATTCTAAGTTAAAACTTTGAAGATTTCACAGTTGGATTGAACAATGGAGGAAGCAGTAAGAATTTTTCAATAGCCCATTCCTGTGTGTACTGCTAATGTAAGGACATATTGATTTAAAAGGCAACAGAAACAGTAAAATCAGGTGAATTTCTTATGGTGCTTTTCAATTTATATATAGAGATTAGTTTCCAAGCAACATGTTGAAGACGGATACATCGCTTGCAACAAAATGCCAGATAGCCTCTGCCCTTGTTGAAAAATAATTAGAAATATCAAAGAAACACAGATTAAATCTAACTTCCTACTACAGGTGCTAATTTAGTTGCAAACTGGAGTATCATTGTGTTCTGCCTTTTATTCTTCAAAAAATCCAGAAAAGATATATCAAAATATTTTGAGTGTTAGGTGAGAAGGAAATTGCAAGGACCTCCAGGACCCATCAAAGACAAAAGTTGTTCATTTTTAATTAATTTATGTGATAAGTTTGATATTTTAGGATAGTTCAGATCTTGAGTAATTTCATATATCGTATAAGTTTTTCTGTCGAATGAAAATTAAATAATTGATTTTATATGAATGTACTCATAAAAATTCAAAAGGCATTCCTGTGAGATTTGTTTCTTGTGGGGGCTGGGGTGGGGTAGGGGCATGTCATTTGACAAGTTGGAAAATCCCAGGTAGCGTGTGTCTGAGCTTTCACTATATGCTTGTGGCTGGAAAAACTTGTTGGAAACACACACTTGTATAGTTACTCTATATGATCATAATGATTGATGACATTGTAGCAGAAGTGAACTGCAAGCTAGGAATCTTTCATTTAAGTCTTATTAGATTGTAGATACAAAAAGGGAAGATTTTAAGGTCAGAGAAACTGTTTTCCTTGGTTGGCTGTTATCCAGTATGTTACCACAAGGCTCAGTTCAGATTTGGATGAAACTATGTTAATCCTTGAACCATTGAGCTTTCCATTGCAGGCACCGTGCTGATTGCTATTCTGTCCATGGTGAATTGCAGTGCAGTCATTCATTGTTCCAGCACATTGTGTGTGCCTGAAAGGATTGCTCCAACCTATGTGGGTGCATCATGTTGTGTGCATGATTGCCACAGCATTCTAAATATGTTTCTTATGCTCCAACATACTCAACTTGTACTAAATTCCTATTGTTATTCGTACCTTCCTCTTTTTTAAAAGCAAAATACTGCTGATGCTGAAAATCTGAAACAAAAACATACAGACTCGAAACGTTAACTGTATTCCTCTCCACAGATGCTGTCAAGACCTGCTGAGTTTTTCCAGCTGTTTTTGTTTTTGTTCCTCTTTTTTAACTTGGATTTTAGGTTTAGGCAATGTCGCTGTGCTCTCTAATACTCCCTGGAACAATGAAAGGAAATTCTCATTGAATGCCTAAATGAAAGCAAGTTATTAAATTGTGGAAGTACAGAGATTCTGTATCTATGTTAATGGCTGCAGTAGTAGTACTGCATTTGTGTGTCATTTTGTATGTAATACACAGGAAAGCTGCAAACAAGGAAATCCAATTTTGTCCAAAAAACTGACTGCTTCCACAGCCCATGAATTACCTCCTTAGTGATGGACTCTCTCTACTAATCCATACAAGATTCTCCTAGCCCTCCCAAACCCCTTTCTTGTCCCCTTAATTATCAGTGCCTTTTTCAGTCCATCAGCTGGCCCAGAATTAATACATTTTTCCATAGTCTGTCCCACACATCCGTTCTGTGTGAAGGATGTCCTTTCATTTTCTATTGTTCTGGCCATTTTTTGAAAAGTACCTCTCAGCCTGCTGTGTTCAAATTGGATAGTCTGTCTGAAGTCATCAGGGTAATATAGATAGGTCACAGAGACTCTTGCTCTTATCAGCAACAATGCCAGTTTAATATTTAGGGACCAGTTTATAATGCAGACATGACTGTTATTTTTCTATCTTTTCTGGAAGGAACAGTAAAATCTGTAAATATTATAAACATAAAATGTATCATTGCTTTTGTTTGCTTATTCATTTTTCATTTTGTTAATCTGGATGGAAATTTATAAGATTTACTTTGAGTATTTTATAGGTCTCCTAATGGTAGCTACATGACAGGACAGAGTATACATCAAGAAATAATGTGGTCTTGAAAGAAAGGAACTGCAATAATCGGTAATTTTATTCTTCATATAGATTGCGTCATGAAAATCAGATTACAGCCACAAATTACTTATTGGCATATCAAACTTTTTAAGGAGGACCTGTGTTTTTCTAAAAGAAATACAAATGAAGACACTGAGCAAAAGATGGCTGATAATATAAAATTACTACATCTTGGAAAATACCTATGTGAATTACAGTTGTCTGACTGGTCCTGAGAAAACATGGAATGTTGCACCTGAAAAGGTGTCATGGCCTTCGGCAAGCAGGGACACTTGAAAGGGAGATAGGAAAGATGCAAAAGACTGCACTTTAATGTCCTGTGGTTGTGGAGACTAAAGACTGATTTGCATGTCTCAGCAGAGACCCAAAAATCCATCTCCTGTTGATTTATCTCAGAATGTGTTAATAGTTCTGAGATGAATGCAAGACATGACTATTTCCTCTCCTAGAAAACACAGAAAAAATGGGTTAAAAAGCCAGTTGTAGAGCAGTGCATGTGTGCTGATGTGCTGTGAGTGACAGAAACAAGAAGAAACACCAACCAGTCACCCCTGCAGTTTGCAGGCAAAGTCGCGCTCTCTCGTGCTCTCTCGCGCGCTCTCTCTCTGTTGCTGGAGGCAAGGCTCAGCAGAAGCCACACGAAAAAGGAAACAGGACAGCCTCTTCAGCTATCCTGCAGAACCAAGTGTCTCCAACTAACTGTAAATCTGCCAAGGTCGGCTGTACTGGAATCACCCACCTTAACGGCTGCAACACACTGCCACGGACAAGCAAACGAATGATTTGTATATATTTTTTAAAATTTATTTGGACTTTGACTTCTCATTTCTGACCTGTGTGTTATGTGTGTTGTATTTATATTATTTTTCTCGGGTTTTAGTAACTAATAAATTTACTCTCTCTTTGGCTCAAGAAAGCCTGGTTAAATTGACTCCTTATAAAAAGTACATATATTTGGACTGGGAAAGGATATCCACAGGGAAAGGATATTTTTAAACTAACTTTGTTGTGACCAACCGAAAGGGTTGAGCAAAGAGGGGAGCCAGCTCATTGCTCCTCACCTGGGATCATAGCAAATTGTGGTCCCATCCCGGTCGTAATAAATTGGGAATCTCATCCGATAATTAACAAATTGGGGATCTTGTCCGGGGGCCGGTTGTAATAATTGGACAAATCAAATTGGCAAAAATAGCCTTGAGGCTGAGCTATATAGAGTGTACTCGGGACAGTTCCTTAGACCAATATGTTCTGGAGCCAACCAAAGAGCAGGCTATATTAGCATAAAAGCAAAATACTGTGGATGCTGGAAATCTGAAACAAAAACAAAAATAGCTGGAAAAACTCAGTAGGTCTGACAGCATCTGTGGAGAGGGAGACAGAGTTAATGTTTCGAGTCCATATGACTCTTCATCAGTGCAGGCTATATTAGACCTGATAATGTGTAATGAGATAGGAATAATTAATGACCTCATTGTAAAGGATCCTCCTCTAGGCAAGAGTGATCATAATGTAATAGGATTTCACATTTAGTTTGAGGATGAGACATTTGGGTCTGAAACAAGCGCCTTAAATTTAAAGGCAATTATAAAGCTATTTAGCTGGAGTTGGCTGCAGTGGAATGGGAAATAGATTGAAAGGCAAGAACATGTAAGGAGATATTTCATAACTCTCAATAAAGATATATTCCATTAAGAGAGAAATACTCTATAAAAAGGATACACCATCTGTGATTAATTAAGGAAGCTAAGCAAGGTATCAGACTGAAAGAAAAGGCATACAATGCTGCAAAAATTAGTAATAGGCCAGAAGGTTTGGAAAATTTTTAGGAACTAGCAAAGGATGACTAAGAGAAAGAGGGAGAATTTGGAGTATGAGAGAAACTGGCAAGAAATATAAGAACAGATGTTAAGAGCTTCTACAAGTAAATAAAAAGGAAGAGAGTAGCTAAAGGAAACATTGGTCCCTTAGAGGATGAGACTGAGGATTAATAATGGGAAACAAGAAAATGGCAAAGACTTTGAAAAATATTTTGTATCTGTCTTCACATTAGAGGACACAAAAAGCATCCTTCAGAATAGTACAAAACCAAGGGGCAAAACAATAATTATCAATGTGGTTGACCCTTAAATGCCCTCTGAACAAGGGCAATTAGGGATGGGCAATAAATGCTGGCCTAGCCAGCGACATCCACATTCCATGAACAAATAAAACCGACTAGAGAGAAATTACTAAGTAAACCAACGGGACTTAAGCGATAATGTGATATCAAGAAACGGCTGAAGATGCTGGATTGCTGCAAAGGCTATGGGCCCTGACAATATTCCAGCAATAGACTTGTGCTCCAGAACTTGCCGCTCCCCTAGTTAAACTGTTCCAATACAACTACAACACTGGCATCTACCCGGCTATGTGGAAAATTACCCAGGTGTGTCCTGTACACAAAAAGCAGGACAAATTCAACCTGGCCAATTACCGGCAATAATCAGTCTACGCTCAATCATCAGTAAAGTAATGGAAGGGGTCATCAACAGTGCTATCAAACATTACTTGCTTAGCAATAAGCTGCTTACTGACACCCAGTTTGGGTTCCGCCAGGGCCACTCAGCTCCTGGCCTCATTACAGCCTTGGTTCAAACATGGACAAAAGAGCTGAACTCCTGAGGCGAGGTGACAGTAACGGCCTTTGACACCAAGGCTGCATTTGACTGAGTGTGGCATCAAGGAGCCCTAGCAAAACTGGAGTCAATAGCAATCAGGGGGAAAACTCCCCGCTGGTTGGAGTCATACCTAACACAAAGGAAGATGGTTGTGGTTGTTGGAGGTCAGTCATCTCTGCAGGAGACCCTCAGGGCAGTGTCCTAGGCCCTTCCATCTTCAGTTGCTTCATCAATGAACTTCTTTCCATCATAAGGTCAGAAGTGGGGATGTTTGCTGATGATTGTACAATGTTCAGCACCACTTGTGACTCCTCAGATATTGAAGCAGTCCATGTCCAAATGCAGCAGGACCTGGACAATATCCAGGCTTGGGCTGACAAGTGGCAAGTAACATTCGCGCCACACAAGTGTCAGGCAATGACTATCTCCAACAAGAGAGAATCCAACCATCGCCCCTTGATGTTCAATGGCATTAGCATCACTGAATCCCCCACTATCAACATCCTGGGGTTACCATTGACCAGAAACTGAACTGGACTAGCCATATAAATACTGTGGCTACAAGAGCAAGTCAGAGGCTAGGAATCGTGCGATGAGTAACTCACCTCCTGACTCCCCATAGCCTGTCCACCATCTACAAGGCACAAGTCAGGAGTGTGATGGAATTGCCTGGATGAGTGCAGCGCCCACAACACTCAAGAAACTTGACACTGTCCAGGACAAAGCAGCCCGCTTGACTGGCACCACATCTACAAACATTCACTCCCTCCTCCAACATCCCCCCTGCCCCCTAACCCAGGCAGCGCTGAGTGTTCCTGCGCATGATTCACTCTGGCTGGCCGTTAATTGGCTAGCCAGTGTGAAATCCCATTTGGGATTGTGGGCGGTGTTTGGTTTCGCGGCCGATCTCAGGCCCACCCACCATGCCCTCCTGACGAGGTAAAAATCCTGCCCCTTAGATTATGGGAAGATTTCAGGAGATTGGAAAACCATAAATATCGCATCCTATTCAAGAAAAGAAAGGCACAGGAAACTATAGACCAGTTTCCCTAACATCTGTCATTGGGAAAATGCTGGAATCCATTAAGGAAGTAGTAGCAGGGTATTTAGAAAATCGTAATAAGGTCAAACAGAGTCAACATGGTTTTTGAAAGGGAAATTGTATTTGACAAATTTATTAGAGTTCTTTGAGGATGTAACAAGCAGGGTCAACCAGTGGATGTAGCATATTTGGGTTTTCAGGAGGCAGTTGATAAGGTGCCACATAAAAGATTACTACACAAGATAAGAGCTCATGGTGCACTGTTGCAGGTAATATATCATCATGGAATGAGGATTGGCTAACTAACAGGAAACTGGGAGTCAGGATAAATAGGTCATTTTCAGGTTGGCAAACTGTAACTGGTAGACTCTCAAAGGGATCAGTGCTGGGGCCTCAACTATTTACAATCATATTCGTGACTTGGATGAAGGAATTAAATGTATTGTAGCCAAATTTGCTGACAATACAAAATAGGAAAACAAATTGTGAGGAGCATACAAAGAGTCTGCAAAATGATATAGATAGGTTAATTCAGTGGGCAAAAATTTGGCAGATGAGTATAATGTGGGAAAATGTGAGGTTCTCCACTTTGGTTGGAAGAATAGAAAAGCAGAATATTATTTAAATGGAAAAAATTGAAGAATGTTGTGGTTCAAAGGGATCTGGGTATCCTCATACATGAAACATAAAAAGTTAACATGCAGGTACAGCAAGTAATTAGGAAGGCAAATGGAATGTTGCCCTTTATTGCAAGGGGGTGGAGTATAAAAGTAGGGAAGTCTTGCTACAACTGTACACAGCATTGGAGTATGGCTTACAGTTTTGTCCTCTTTACTTAAGGAGGGATATTCTTGTATCAGAGGCAGTTCAGAGAAGGTTCACTAGGTTGATTCCTGGGATGAAGGGTTTATCTTCTGAGGAAAAATTGAGCAGGTTGCCTCAATACACATTGGGGTTTAGAAGAATGAGAGAGATGATCTTATTGAAACATACGAGATTCTGAGGGAGTACCCTTTAATGGACAATCCAGAACTAGGGGGAAACTTCAGAATCAATAATCTGAGGCAAAAATTAATTGCCACTTGGAAAAACAGGCTAAAAATGAAAGTCAGCATGGATTTGTTAAAGGCAAGTCACGTATAACTTGATTGAATTTGTTACAGTCGGGAGGGGTCAATTTGAACAGCACTAATTTCTCCTCTCACCACCCTTCTGAAAACAGAACAGTGTTTTGATTTGTTTTCCTAATAAGCGGTGGCATATTTCCCAACCCCTCGGTTTTGGTGTTATCCAATTTTCTATCAATAACCCCACAGGAAACTCGCAATAGAATGAACTCAAAGGGTTAGTTTATTTGCACACACTCAAAACGTGAAAAGAGGCCTTGCAACA
Source organism: Cetorhinus maximus (assembly GCF_964194155.1). Taxonomy (NCBI): domain Eukaryota; kingdom Metazoa; phylum Chordata; class Chondrichthyes; order Lamniformes; family Cetorhinidae; genus Cetorhinus; species Cetorhinus maximus. The sequence goes on from NC_135900.1 coordinate 41,060,382, forward strand.
TCACCTTCACCTTCAGATAGTAAAAAGAGGAATAGAGAAAAAGAAGATTTACAGTACAGAGACCACAGAGGAAAGAAATATTGTTTCATGTGAGTTCCAGAGTCCAGAATCAAAGTCCAATGAGGTATTCCTTTACGCAGGTCGATGGGCTGAAAACCAACGTTGTGTAATTCACTTTTTTGGTGGTGTTGACTTCATATGATGAGATATGGAACAGAGATGAATCAGTCTTGCAGGCGATGGCACAGAACGTCCAACAGAAGCAGTGTAGATGGGGCCAGGCGTTCAGCCTGGGTAGAGCTCCTTTCCTGTGAGGCTGCTAGTCAGCTGGTAAACAGCAGACTGAGACTATGCAGTTCAGCAATGTGAGATGGTGGCATAGTGGTAAAGTCACGGAACCAGTAATCCAGAGGTCCAGGGTACATGGATTTGAATCCCATTATGGCAGCTGGTGGAATTTAAATTTATTTAATAAAAATCTGGAACATAAAGCTAATCTCAGTAATGATGGCCTTGGGACTATCATCGATCGTTATAAAAACCCATCTGGTTCACTAATGTCCTTTAGGGAGGGAAATCTGCCATCCTTATCCAGTCAGGCCTACATGTGACTTAAGACTCAAAACAATGTGGTTGACTCTTAACTACCCTCTGAAATGGCCTAGCAAGCCACTCAGTTCATGGGCAATTAGGGATGGGTAACAAATGCTGGTCTTGCCAGCGACACCCACATTGTATGAAAGAATTTTTAAAAATTACTTGTTCCACAAGCCAGAGACCCATGTCACATGACTCCCACCTCTCCACCATCTTTGACGAAGGATGTGTATCCATCATCTGGATTCCAACGACAGGCAAATGTCTCAGCCATTAGGAATTGAAAGGAAGATTGCGGGGCCTTTGTTTTAGCAGACTATCCATCTTTGGCCAGCCTGGGTTATTACATGCAGATGACCTTTGTATAGCTCTCTTTGAAGTTGAGCTGTACAGCCCATAGGGGTTGTTAGTGGCACCTCTGAGGTTTTGAGATGTGAGTATTCCTAAGAATGCCAAGTGGCTTCTTTTGTTCAGGGATCCTACACGGAGTTTCAGCCATTGTAAAGGTCTTTGTTCAATTTTTTTAAAATTAGAAATAGCGATGAGCATATCTATATATATTTTATAAAAATATGCAGTGTGAGATCTTAATCCCTGACAAGTTATCTGAATTAATGGGGATATTTAGGGTAATGTGGTTGATGACATATAGGGGAGAATCTTCTCCCCATCGGGGGGGTTAGGTGGGAGCAGGCACGGGCGGGCGTGCAGCCGATTGCTGCCTGCGATTGGCTGCATGCCGCCATTTTATGTGGGCGAGCCAATTAAGGCCCGCCCAGTGTGACGCACACCTGGAAGCGCTGAGCGCTCCCTTTGCAGTACGGAGGAATGGGCTGAGTCGGGGCCTGTGCTCTTTCATGCATGTGCGCGGAAGAGCGCAGAAATCTCCCTGAGGCACAGAGCTGCCTCAGGGAGATTACTTTGATTTTTTAAAATTTAAATAAAGAAAAAAAAGATTTTTGAGCGTCTCATGAGCTGGGATATGTCTATGAATTTTATTTCAAATTTTTATTAAAGTTTAAAAACCTTCATGAAACCTCATCCTGCCTGTGGACGAGGTTTCATGATAAATGTGAAGGCCGCCTGGGCTCTTCGCCTGCCCGCCAACCTTAAGGTTGGACGGGCAGCTCCGCTAAGTGTTTTAGTTTTTAAATGGCCTTAACAGGCCTTTGACAGTTCGGCGGGCATGCAGCTGTCTCAGGTGCATGCCCGCTGAACTGAAAATCAGAATGACGCGCGGTGACGTCGGGTCACATGTCACTTTATGCGTCGGCGAGCGGGTCCCGCCCCCACACGCCAACCCAAAGATTCTGGCCATAGACTTTCAAAAGATGTTTGATAAATTACTGATTGATAGACTTGTTAGCAAAATTGAAGCCACTTGGAAACAAAGGAAATATTATGGATATGCAATTGGCTCAGGCAGAGAGTACTGGTGAATGCATGTTTTTTGGACTGGAGGGAAGTAGATAGGCGTTTTCCCCAGGGATATTAGGATCCCTGTTCTTTTTGGTATATATTAATAACCCAGACTTGGGTATACAGGGCATAATTTCAAAGTTTGCATATAACACAAAATTCAGAAATGCAGTAAACAGTGATGAGGAGACTAACAAATTTCAGGAAAACATGGGCAGATTTGTGAACAAGGAAGACACATGGCAGGTGAAATTTAATGTGCAGAAGTGCAAAATGATACGTTTCAGTAGGAAGAATGAGAAGAGGCAATATAAACGAAGGAAGTACAGAAACAGGGAGACCTGGGTGTGCATGTATACAAATCTAAATGTGGTAGGACAAGATCAGAAAAGTGCTTTTTTTTTTAAAAAAAAACATACCTGGGCATTATGACCCCTATGGAGACCAACAAACCAAAAGAACCAATTTTAACAAATGACCCCAACAGGAAAACCAAAGGACAAGATTTCACTTTTTATAACTTTTACTTTAATAGTCAAACCAAAATCAACATTTATTAAATATAAATTAACAGGGAAATTGTGGTCAATATAAACTCCAATTACACATTAAGTAGCAGATACAACAAAGATAGATCTCATGGATTTACTAGGCAGTCCACTTTCAGCCAAAAACCCTTCAAAGTTTTGAACTTTTTCCAGTAAAATTCCAGCTACTTTTCTTCGAGGATTTAGCCTGATTCTCAGCAGACAGTAGTACCCAAGCAACCTGAGTTCCATAGGGACGATCTCCACCAAAATGGCATATGTTTGCAGAACCTTCTAAACTCTGTTCACGACAGTCTTCATGGCATGACTCCACCAATTTTATCTTCAAGTAATAGACACAGTTGCAGCAACCATGTATTTGTCTATTCCTGACTCCTCGACCCAGCCTCCATCTTCTTCAGCCTGCCTGTACTGCACCACTGGGATCCAATTTCAAATGGTTGTCTGTCTTTTTATCTGGTTTCAATCAGTGTCAGTTTCCCCAGAAACCTGAAGTTTCCATTTCAGTTTTAGTTTTCCTAGAAACTCGAAGGTTCAGTTTCCATTTTAGTTAGCTGAAGTTCTGTTTCTGTTCCAATTAGAGGCCAGAATTTTCTAACTCCTCACGCCAGAGGGATCTTCCAGTTCTTCCGCTGTGAACGGAGATTTCAATGGCTCACTGGCCCCACTGTGGGAGGGCTGGAAAATTCCGGCCAGAGTCTCTCTGAAAAAATACAAGCTTTGAAACTACAGATTCCATCACACTTCCCCTCTTTCCCTTGGAAAATAGCAAGCTTTACCATAGTGTTATGGACTGGAGAGGGGTGTGGGTGTGGTTAGAGTTCTGAAATTTTCTCTGTCAGGGATCAGGCGTAAGCAAAGTCATTGTTTTCAGAACTCAGTGCCTGTCCAAATCCTGAGTCTGTATCTTCTAAAGGGTCTGGGGGTTTTACCTGGTGGTTAGCATCTAGGTAGTTAGTAATAGTCAAGTTGCTCTGGAATATTTATAGGGCAATTCTGTGTTTCTCACTCAGTGATTGCAAGGTCTTTTGATCATTGAGTTGAGCGCCTCTTGCCCAGCTTAACTCTTCCCTGTCCACCTTGGTAACTTGTGGATTCAATTGCTCAAACCCAGGCAATGTGGTCAAGCTGATGGCCAGGATATTGGGGTTTTTTAATGGGTGGTGGGCAGGGGTTGGCGGGGGAATAGGTTTAAGTTTCCCTCCAACATTAAGGACTGAGTGTTCCTGGTGTCCTAGATCAGTACAAGGACTTGCTCATATCTTGGTACGGGCCTGGGGACATGGTTCCTGAAAGGACAAAACTCCGAAAGATCTTTGGGAGTTTGTCTGGCTTAGACACACATAGTGCCCTCCAAGGGCTAAGTTTCTGTAGCGTGGGTCTCCGCCTGCTCTGCCACACTATCCATTGGGGCATCCTTCTGGGAACTACTCTTATGGAGCCCTATTAGACCCATGGGATTTCTTTGCAACCTCCAGCACTTGAGTCTGGAGTGGCCTATTTTATTACAATGGGAACACACCAGTCTCTGGGTGTTCTCCTTTCGGGCTGCAGGAGGACTTCTCACACCCTTATTTATATTGTCCCTTCTGGATGGAGGGCCTTTCCGATCTATGTCACCCTGCTTATCTTTCCAATAATCATGAGGGTGGTTTGGATAGGGTCTGCCTGAATGTCCAGGCCTATGGGTGAGATTGTAGCTGCCTGTTGTGATGGCTGCAACCCTGGCTGTGAGGATTCTCTGCTCCTCTAAGTGCATCTGTAGGTTGGAGGGTGAGCAATTTTTGAATTCCTCCAACAATAACAAGCCACGCAAACCCTCGTAGGTACACAGAATTTTTAAAGAACAGGTCCATCGGTCGAACGCAATTTGCTTCAGCTGTTCAAACTCAATGTAGGTCTGTGTGGTTTTCTTACCAGCATTCTGGAATTGCTGGCGATCTGCCTCTGGGACTAACTCGTAGGCACTGAGGATGCCAGCCTTGGTCTGTTCATAATTAGTGGACACATCAGGGCCGGAATTTTCCAGACCCTCCGTGGCGAGTTCCCCTCACGGGGCTGGCGATCTATTGAAATCTCCGGGAAAACTGACCGGTGTGAGGGGCTGGAAAATTCTGGCCCAGGAGTCAAGGGTAGAGCTCTCCTTGAGCTCTCCCTGACAGCTGCCATAAAAAATGTCCAGATATCTGATGGCCATTTTAGCTGCCCTGCTACTTTCTCAAAAGTGTTGAAAAATGATTCCACTTCACCCTCCTCGAATTTGGGGAATGGATCTAGCGTAAGTGAGGGCCTCAGAGATTGGTTCTGGGGTAGGTATATTGTGGGAGCCAGCAGCTAGAAAGAGGCTGCCCCTCACAGCTTTCAGCTGCCTGGTCTTTCTCTCCCTTTGAGCTGGTAGAATGATTTCCAATTTACAGAACTGAATTCTCTCTTCCTTTCCTGTTCCTTTGCTCTCTCTCTCCTTCTTTCCCTCTCTCTTTCCTTCTCCTGTTCCCTTTTCTGAGCTTACCTTTCTCTCTTTTGAAATTCTAGCTACATCCTGAGCTTTTCCAGCTCAAATTTGGTTAGGGGAAGGGATTCGGAGTTAGGGTTGAGCTTCTCATCTACCAGCAACTGGACCCATTCATTTCTTTTCACCTTACTGGGTAATTTCAACAGGACCTCCCTAGCTACAGTTTCAGCTGCTCTGTGCTTAGGGATGCTAATGTCTCACCATTTGGGTTGCCTTGTTTTACCTACATCTGTGCATTGGATGTTGCCATTTTCTTAGTATTAGAGAAAGGGAACGTGCTGTGGTAATTCCCTATGGAATATAATGTGGGAAAATGTGCAATTGTCCATTTTGGCAGGATGAATAAAAAAGAAGTTTATTATCTAATGGTGAGAGATTGCAGAGCTCTGAGATTCAGAGGGATCTGGGTATCTTAGTGCATGAATCGCAAAAGGCTAGTATGTAGGTACAGCAGGTAATTAGGAAAGCTAACATAATGTTACTGTTTATTTTGAGGGGAATTGATTTCAAAAGTAGGGAGGTTATGCTTCAGTTGTCCAGGGTACTGGTGAGACCTCATCTGGAGTATTGTGTACAGTACCGGTCTCCTTATTTAAGAGAAGATGTAAATGCATTAGAAGCAGTTCAGAGAAGGTTTACTAGACTAATACCAGGGATGGGCAGGTTCTCTTATAAGGAAAGGTTAGACAGTTTAGGCTTGTATCCACTGAAGTTTAGAAGAGTAAGAGGTGACTTGATTGAAACCTTTAAGATCCTGAGGGGTCTTGACAAGGCGGATGTGGAAAGGATGTTTTCTCATATGGGAGAATGTAGAACTAGGGGTCACTGTTTAAAAATAAGGGGTCACTCATTTAAGACAGAGATGAGAATTTTTTTTTCTCTCAGAGGGTCATGAATCTTTGGAACTCTCATCCTCAAAAGGCGGTGGGAGCAGAGTCTTTGAATATTTTTAAGGTAGAGCTAGATAGATTCTTGGGGCAGAATTTTCCCAATGGCGTGCGGGGACGTGCCCTGCATGCCAATGCGAACAATGACGCACTGTGACATCGGGCGAGCATTCCGACATCACCACGCACCATCGCGATATTTCAGTGGGTGGGCACGCGATGATCTCCGATGCGCGCCCGCCATTAATTAACAGGCTACTTAAGGCCCTTGAGGCACCAATTGACGGTGATTTTTCAGGGCCCGTGCAATCTTCAGGTCGTCGCATGGGCGCAACGGGCAGGCAGGTAGGAGACATTTGTATAAACCTCATCCACGGGCGGGATAAGAGGGGTCAGTGGGGTCGCGAATGTGCTCAGTCAGATATTTATTTTTGAAAGTTACTGATACTTGCCTGTGTGAGCAGAAATACTTCAAAACTCATACTTGGACAGGACTCACAACCTTCAGGTCAGCGCTCTACGAGGTGAAGACCCTTTTTGGGGCCTGAAGATTTCAGGAAGCCATCCCTTAGCCTGGGAATGGGAGTTGTGGTCTCCACTGGAGGCACGTCCTCCTCTGAGGAAGGGAGGGCCAGAAGGGGGAGGAGGCCAAGAGTGCACATTCAGCCTCCAGGGGAGCTACCTTTGGGAGGAGAGGTGCAGGCACAAGGGGTGCAGGGCCAACAGGAAGTCCAAGGCAGAAGGGGCCGCAGAAGATGCCACTATCCTGCTGCCAGGGTACACAGGCAGCGAAGCAGTTACCTCAATATGACTGAGGTGCAGTGCCGAAGGAGGCTCCGTCTCTCAAGGGAGACAGTCAACTCTATCTGTCAGATGATAGGCCCTGAGATCTCTACCAACATGCCAGTGGCTCCACAGCTGCCCTTAACTTCAATGCCTCTGGCTCTTTCCAGGGATCAGTGGGTGACCTTTGTGGTGTCTCCCAATCAGCTGTCCACATTTCTGTCAAGCAGGTTACAGATGCTCTGTTCAGGCTTGCATTGACCTTCATCCACTACCGTTGGAACCAGACCAGCCAGACACAGTGAGCCAGAGGCTTCGCGGCCATTGCTGGCTTCCCCTGCGTCCAGGGTACAATAGATTGTACACATGTGGCCATCAAGGCGCCAGCAGGTGAGCCCGTTGCCTTAGTCAACAGGAAGGGCTTCCACTCCATGAACGTGCAGAAAGTGTGTGATCACAGGATGCAGATTCTACAAGTCTGTGCAAGGTACCCAGGCAGCTCCCACAATGCTTACTTCCTCAGACACTCCCAGGTGCTGGGACTCTTCAGTGCTCTGGCTCGGCTGGATGGCTGGCTGCTGGGTGACAAGGGCTATCCCCTCAGAAGGTGGCTCATGACGCCTCTCCGCCATCCAAGAACACAGGCTGAGCAGCGGTACAATAGGAGCCAAGCCTCCACAAGGGCTGTGGTGGAGAGAACCATCGGTCTTCTCAAGATGCGCTTCCGATGCCTGGACCGCTCCGGGGGCGCACTCCAGTACCCCCCAGATTGTGTGTCACTGATAGTGGCTGCATGTTGTGCTCTCCACAACCTGCTGCTTAGGAAAGGGGCAATGCTGTGGATGAAGAAAATGTAGACGCAGTGGCTGCGGCTGCACACGATGAGTCCAGCAGTAAGTTCGAGGATGAGCACACACAGGGAAATGCTGAGGGGGTAGACACTGACCCGGGACTACTCCAGGGAGGCAGGGGCACCTGGGAGGCTTTAATCCAATGAACCTTCAGCTAGAATGCCACAGATGGACCTCCAACAAATGCCTCTGCTGCAGTGTCCATACTCAATACCTGAGTGCTACATCTGCCTGGATAGGAACATTAACTAAGGGCCTTGTCAATAAAGCTCAATGTGACACAACCCACTCATAACGTCGTGGGTAACCATCCACCCATAGAGGAATAGAGTCACCCTCAGCCATGGTCACATGTCTAAATTTAATGATATAACAAAATGAACTTAAGGAAACAAAATGACAAAGGTGTTAAACAGCACACCAACGAATCATGACCTCATTACAGGGCAACACAAAAGCACCAGTGAGAAACCCATGGTGTGCCTAAGGTGCCTTAAATTTACATTTTCGGGTGCTACATCTTGGTGCTGTCCCCTCGCTGGTACTGGCATCTGAGACAGCCTGCAGGCTCTGCTGTCCTCTTGGCCTCGATGACCTTGGCTGTCGTCCTCTGGCACGTGGAGCCTGTGCTGGCCCCGCCTGTAAGGAAGCGGCCAGTTCCGCTGGCATCTCTCCAGTCGTTGCAGCCTGGCCGGATGCAACGGTCACTGGCAGAGGGGCTGAGGAGCTGCTGTCCTCAACCAGAGTGCCCTGACAGGAGCCCGCAGAAACGACAGGCAGCTGCTGCGCCGATGTGAGGTCGCTTCAGACCTCCCCGCTCACCGTAGATGGATGGGTACTGAGCTGGGAAACTTGGTGCCCAGACCATCTCCCACACTGCCACTGACCAGCTGAGATCAATTCTGATGTGAGGAATTTCTGCTCCTAGTGCATCTCCAGGAAGCCCTGATTGGTCTCCTGGAGGAGCCTCTCCACGAGAGTCGCCACTGTCTCCATGGGAGAAGCATGGCGCTCGGACATGAGGCTCATTGCATTGGCGATGGTCCACGTGGACTCCTCCACCACAGAGACCAAGCCAAGCATAACCTCATGTATCTCCGCCAGATCCTCCCTCACACCCTGTTGCACTTCCAGCATTTGCTGCCTCATGGACGACTCCAGAGGCACATCATCAGCCACCGACCGAGCATGTGCCTGGTCCCCTTCAGTCCTCCAACTGCTGGCGCCATGGGCACTCTCTGTCTCCGCCAGCTCCTCCAGCGACTGTGAAGTGCCCTCACTGCTGTGTCCCGGGACACTAGCTGATGATCTAATTCCACCGAGGTGCTAGTATCTGCGCTGGTGCCTGCCTGAAGAGATGGTGTGACACTGGTGGGTCAGAGACTTCAGGACCCTCAGTTGTGAGAGGGGACCCCTGTGTCTCCTCCTCCCGGCCCTGCTCCACTGATGCTGAAAGGAAGAACAAGGACATTTGATCAGTTAACGTGGAGACAATGTCAATGTGCATCCCTATCCCCCGGACCATTATGTGCTCATCCTTCCATAAGCAATGGTCAACGGTCATATTGCAAACTGCAATCACTGAACATTCAGCACTGCCATTGCTGTTGGGACACTAATGGTGACCTCGCTGCTGGGTTAACATACCTGCCTGTGGCACCCTAGCCTCACCAGCACCAGTGGACCTGGGCGCATGGCACCTCTCCAGATCAAGGGCCTCCTGCTCGAACCTGGAAATGATGGCCAACTGGGCCAGCCCTCCGCTAGTCCTCAATGGCTCAGCGGTATTATGAGCATTCTTCTCCTGAAAAGGGGAGAAAAGCATTGATTAGTGCTGCTTGTACCTGGAATCTCTTCGCTGTCATCCCACCCCAACCAGAGTGGGACATTGCAGGGCTCCAGTGCCTCCTCACCCTGCTGCTGCTGAGCACTCATACAAAGATGCCAGGCCTGTACCCCCACCTTGGCCAAACGCAGCCTACATCACATTCGGCACCATACGATCCAACCTCACAAAGCAAGGAGGCGCAAGCACGTGGAGTGTAAAGGACAGCAGATGGATGGGTGCTTTGCCACCTGAAAGCTCCCCTCCCAGCATGTCAGCACCCTGACTTTGACATGTCTTGGAGTTCCAGCACTGCGCCTAGGTGCAGATCCTCCATGTTGACCCCAAAACAATAATGTGGGTGTCACCATACCACATGCAGCGGGTGCAGAACCCATCTCTTCACCGCCCTCTCAGGGTGATCTTGGCATGGCCAATATCTGCTGGCCCACCCAGCGAAGGACACATGCCGTCAATGATTCACTGCAGTAACTGTACTCAGAGTTTGGGGGGGCAGCCAGGGGGGAAAGTCTACCTGCTGGGTTAAGTGACCAATGCCAGCATGGTACTCACCCTTCCAGAGTGCAAAAGGTCATTGAAATGCTTGTGGCACTGGATCCAGGTGCGTTGTACCACATCGCGGGAGCTCGCCACCTCCGCCACCTCCTCCCAGGCACGTTTGGTCATGTGGGGGTTGGGGGGGTGGGGGGTGGGGGGGCTACTCCTCCTGCTGTGCTGCCACCTCCTCGAGGAGGGCAGCAAGGCAATCGTCTGAGAAACGAGAGGCACAGTGGCCCCCCTGCCCTACCCTCCTGCCTGGCCTGCTCACCAGCAGTGCTCTGGGGAGCCCTTCTGCTGGCCGTGTTTGACAGCCTTTGTAAGGCTGCAGGAGCACTTTTAAACAGGCCACCCAGTCACCATTGGACCTGGTGGTCATAGCAGTCCTGCTGCTGCCTGCCCACTCCCGCTGTCCTCGGGAGCTGCATTTCATGCTGGGCGGGCCTTAATTGGCCCATCTGCATAGCATGGCGGTGCGGACCCGATCGCGGGCGGTGATTGGGTCTGCGCCTGCCCGCGCCCGCTCCAGCACAGGCAGAATTCTGCCCTTGATTAACAAGGGGGTGAAAGGTTATCAGGGGCAGGTGGGAATGTGGGTTTGAGGTTACAATCAGAGCAGCCATGGTCTTTTTGAATGACGGAGCAGGCTCGATGGGCTGAGTGGCCTAGTCCTACTCTTAATTCGTATGTTTGTATGTTAATGTGACAATTAGGATTTAGCAGGATTCAAACACCATTGAATTATCATCATAACTCAGAACTTTCCTTCTCTCTTACACACCTTCTTTAAACCCTTGATAGAACATCAGCAATCACATTGTGGATGTGGCAGGAATAAGCAATCTTTTGTGTGAATGATTGTAATATCAAACTCCAGTGAAACGCTGCACAATAGACTTAAGGGCAAAGTTATAGCTCATGGAATAAAAAGGACTGTAGCAATATGGATACAAAATTGGCTGAGTGACAAGAAACAGAGAGCAGTGGCTAATGGATGTTTCTTGGACTGGAGAAAGATTTTTAATGGAATTCCCCAGGGGTCAGTGTTAGGACCCTTGCTCTTCCTGTTATATATTAATGACAGACCTTGGGGTACAGGACACAATTTCCAAATTTGTAGATAATATGAAACTTGGGAGTATTGTGAACTGTGAGCCTCTTTCTCAATGGTTGAGTAATTTCTTTGATGCTTATTAAGCTTCCTAGAGAACAAATGGCAAAAAAACAGCTGTTACAATGTGCCAGGATTGTTTGAGCTTACCTCTAAACTACAGGTCTTAATGGAAGAGTACCAAACCAGAAAACCACAGAAAGAGGACAAAAGGTTATAGAGAATTAATGAGAAAACAAATGAGGAATGGGAAACAACAGTGAGAGAAAGAGGAGCAGGGAAGTGAGATACAAAATGGCATTTTAAAAGAGCAAAACAGAAAAGAAAATTTAAGCTGCAGTATGGACTGCTACAAAATTTTACTGATAATCCTTTACAATTTAACTTTCTTCATATAGTACCTTTCCTGACCACAGGACATCATAAAGTGTTTCACAGTTAAATAAGTACTTTTTGAACAGTACAGTACTAACTCCTGTAATGTAGGGACGGTCCTACAAACAAGGATGAGGTAGATAACCTGTTTTAGATCAAAAACAGAATTACCTGGAAAAACCCAGCAGGTCTGGCAGCATCGGCGGAGATGAAAAAAGATGACGTTTCGAGTCCTCACCTGTTTTAGATGTTGGTTGACATAACATTGGCCTGGGCACCAGTGGAACTCCCATGCTCTTGAATAGAGCTATAGACTATTTTTAAATTTACCTGAGTGTATCAGCTTGAATTATGTTCTCAAGTATCTGAGGTGGGGCTTAATCCCATGACCTTCTGACTTCAAGGTGGAAGCACTACTACTTACAACGGCACTGGCTGAATTTAAAGGTCCAGCCACTTTTAAGCCAGGGAGAAGGTAGCTTTTGGAAGGTAAGTGGGGCAGAATTTGTTGGGGGGGGGGTTTGTGGGGCAGGCGGTGGTGGTGGGGGGTAGTTTAGGCAGTTGGGGATGGGGAAGTTCAGGCAGTTTTGGCAGTAGGGGGGCGGTTTGGGCAGTCTTGGGGAGGGGCTTGTCAGTCAGGGGTGGGTTAGGTAATTGTTGGGGGAGTTCGAGCAGTGGGGGAGGTTCAGGGGATGCAGTTTGGGCAGTTGGAGGGGGGTGGGGGGGTAGCAGGCAGGCGGGGTGGGTGCTCAGACAGTTGCGGGAGGGCTTGATCAATCGGGGAGAGGGTTTGGGTAGTCGGGGGGCTGTCGGGTAGTCGGGGGGCCGTCGAGCAGTCGGGGGGTTTGGGCAGTCGGGGTGGGGGGCGCTTGGGCAGTCTGGGGTGTGGTTGGGCAGTCGGGGGGTGTTTGGGTAGTTGGGGGGCTGTCGGGCAGTCAGGGGGTTTGGGTAGTCGGGGTGGGGGGCGCTCGGGCAGTCCGGGGTGTGGTTGGGCAGTCTTCAGGCAGCACATTTTTGGGGTACCCACCCCAGTTACATTGACCTGGAACTCGGAAGTTACGGCCCAACAACTCTGTTTCTCTCTGCACAGGTGCTGCCAGGCCTGCTGAGTTTTCTCAGCTTTTTCTGTGCTTATTTCTTCTTTGTCTGACCTATTCTATCACTGAATGTTCAGCCCTCCTTGTCGAGCATAATTATGGAACAGACTATGTTGGCCACTGCTGCAGGCGTGTAGAATATGAGCTCACCAAATTGATTTAGATGAAGTATTGTAATAGGAGAGATAAAAAGAAAACTAGCAAATGTTGGAAATGTGAGATAAAAACGGAAGTGTTGAGTGGATGATTCATCTCTGTCTCCTCATCACAGCATCATACATGCCAGTCTGCAAGTGCCAGGCAATGGCTATCTCCAAGAAGGAAGAATCCAATCACCTCTCCTTGACATTCAACAGGATTACCCTCACTGAATCCCACGCCATCAACATCCTGGGGATTACCATTGACCAGGAACTTAACTGGATCAGCCAGTATACTACGTCTACAAGAACAAATCAGAGACTGGGCATTTTGTGGGGAGTAACTCACCTCCTGATTCCTCAAAGCCTTTCCACTATCTACAAAGCATAAGCCAGTTGTGTGATAGAATATTCTCTGCTTGCCTGGATGAGTGCAGCTCCAACAATACTCAGAAGCTCAACACCATCCAGGAAAAAGCAACTTGCTTGATTGGCAGCCCATCCGTCACCTTAAATATTCACTCCCTCCACTGTGGCTGCAGTGTGCACAATCTACAATATGCACTGCAAGAACTCACCAAGGCTTGTCTGACAGCTCCTTACAAACCTGTGACCCCTATCACAAGCAACAGGCGCATGGGAATATCATGTTCCCCTCCAAGTGACACACCATCTTGACTTGGATCTATATCATAGTTCCTGCACTGTCGCTGGGTCAAAATCCTGAAACCCCCTCCCTAACAGCATCGTGGGTGTGCCTTCACCACATGGACTACAGCAGTTCAAGAAGGCAACTCACCACCATCTTCTCAAGGGCAATTAGGGAAGGGAAATAATTGTGGGGTTTGATAGTGATGCCATGAAAGAATAAAAAGAAAAAAAAGCGCACAGCAAGGAAGACAACATCGGATTGGGTGGGATTCTTCGGCAAAATTTAAATTATTTGGTGTTTTAAACACACCGAGGAACTTCACCTATGGGATCTGTTGTTATTTCAGTCTTAAAGGTGGACATTGACACCATCAATCTATCATCAGGTTTTCAGATAATAATGTTATTACTTGGAGCATGTGGGCTCATAGAATCAGATGCCATTTAGGAGGAATACTGCCTTTACCCAGCAACTGTGATCATGAATGCCATAAACTTTACTGTTGTAGACATACTTATGACTCCAAGAACACTTGGTATAATTGCATTCCTTGCAGGTAAGATGGTTTCCCATTGTTCTCTTATGCATCATTGCGCAGAGCAATGGGAAGTGAAAATTGAGACCAAGCATAGAATACCACCCTTATCTGAACAACTATGAAAAGATAAAAAATAAAGTACAGGAGTAAATAATGTGAGGCCTCTCTTACACAGAAACTGTCACTTCTATGATTAATGATAGCAATAAAAGTTTTAATTTGCCTGTCTGGCTCCAGGCATATGTCCCTGCAGAGCTATTGCATGCCCACTCAACACCACCCTTGTGGAATGATTTAAGATGCACTTTCACATTGCTGTTGCCCTCTTTTATGGTTCAGTAACATTTTAAGTCTATGTTGAACAGACATTATTTAAAGCAATGCAGAGATTTTTACTAATAACTTAGCACCTTGTGCAGTACAGAGTTGAGATGGCGTTTGAAATTGCTGCTGTGTCAATATCCATTTTCCCTGCAGCCTGCTGATGTTGAAGCCAGGGGGGAGGGCTGTGTCCTAGTTGTACATCAAATTTCCCTGATTACTATCTATTTATCAGTCACACGTGTTGTAAAGGTGAACATGTCGGGCCTGAAGAAGGAAGAATAGGGTGCTCATGGGTTACATAAGATAGTGAATTATTGTGGTGGAGGCTAAAACAACAGATTTTCCATTTTATACTGAAAATAAATTGTGGCATCCCAGTTCTGTCTGATGTTGGTTAAGCAGTCTAACAATACAAATGCATTGGAAGATTTGAGAGAGTGAAGGAAAAGTAGATCTGGATCATCAGCGTATATTTGGAAGCTGACCCCATGTCTGTGAATGATGTTGCCAAAGGGTAGCATGTAGATAAGAATGATGAGAGGCCAAAGTTAGATACTTAGAGGACTTGGAGGGAGTGGTTTAGGACCAGGTAGAGAAGCCATTGCTGGAAATTCTGGAACTACGATTGCATAGGTAAAAGTGGAACAAAGAGATGGCAGTCTCCCCAAGCTACACAAAGGATAGTGTGCTTGACCGTGTCAAAGGTTGCAAAAAAATCAAGGATGGGTAATGGATGATAGGCACTGTCTGAGAGAATACACTTCGTGAATTTGGCTAGGGCCATTTTGGTCCTATGGCAGGCCAGAATCCTGATTTGTAGAGATTCAGAAAGGGAGTTCAGTACTTGCCATGAATGCTTTAAATTCAGGGTACACTCAGAACCACCAACCTTCTTCTGGAAGTGTTGCTTCACTCTCATTCTTGCATGCATTCAAGTCAAAGTAACTGTCCTATTTAATACAGCCTTCATGGTGTTTGAACATACCATCACACTTATTGTGGACTGTCTATTGGGTACCACTGCATATCATCACAATTTTAGCCTCTCAAGTCTGCTATTCTGTTGCATAATAAAGAAGGAAGAACACACACAGTATGATCATAGGAAGCATGTTCTTTTATTCTCACCCTATTTTTTCACTTACTCATTGCCTTGAAAATATACATGGAAACATTTTTATGCATTACTCTTTGTACTGGAAGCTGTATGTGAAGGTTTCTTATAAGGATACCACATAAAAGTAAAGATGTTATGCTTCAGTTATACAGGGCATTGATGAGACCACATCTTAAGTACTGTGTGTAGTTTTGGTCTCCTTATTTAGGGAAGGATGAAAACGCGTTAGAGGTGGTTCAGAGGAGGTTTACCAGATTGATACCTGGAATGAGAGGGTTGTCTTATATGGAAACGTTAGGCAGACTGGGCTTGATTCCACTGGAGTTAAGAAGTGTGAGGAGTTATCTGATTGAAGAATATAAGATCCTGAAAAGTCTTAACAAGGTGGATGTGGAAAGGATGTTTCCTCTTGTGGGTGAGTCCAGAACTACAGGTCACTGTTTTAAAACTAGGGGTGGCCCTTTTAGGACAGAGATGAGGAGAATTTTTTCTCTCAAAGGGTTGTGTGACTTTGCAACTCTCTGCCACCGAAGGCAGTGGAGGCGGGGTCATTGAATATTTTTAAGGCAGAGGTAGATAGTTTCTCATTAGGCAAGGCAATCAAAGGTTATTGGAGGTAGATGGGAATGTGGAATTCGAAACACGAACAGATCAGCCATGATCTTATTGAATGGTGGAGTGGGCTGGAGGGGCCGAATGGTCTACTTCTGCCCATATTTCTTATGTTCGTATGTTCATTGTAATGTCGATTCCTTTTCTCCTTTTCTCTAATGGTACCAGAGAAAACTGAGGCAGGGCCTGGACTTGAAAGCAGTCGACAGCATGCACCCTCACATTCTATTCCTCCTAAGGACCAGCTAAGATATATCTAGCTGGTGAAGTTGGATATTTACGTAAAGACAAGTGTGTTGGGTGAAACACTGAGGGGAAGATTTTGACTTTCGTAATAGCATAAAATAAGTGATATCAAACCAGCAGCCTGTCCTACACCACTCACAATTTTTTATCTCCGTTGAAGTTGGTACCTGTGAGATGCGGGTCTGACAATATTCCTCTCTAGTACTGTCCCATTTATTGCACAGTTTAGGTATTACCGATGAAATAGCTCATACCCTAAGGGCAGAATTTTCTGCCTGTCGGGCGGGCGGGCCCAACCCAATCTCCGGCGGGCGGGGAGCCGATCCCCGCTGGAGAAGCGGGCCCCGCCGCCATTTTAAGTGGGTGGGCCAATTAAGGCCCACCCAGCGTGACGCCTGGCAGGAAGCGCTATGCACTTGCCGTGCGGGCAGGGGGGCATTCCCCAAATGCGAGAGTGTGCTCTTTTGTACATGCGCACGAAAGAGCGCATGTCTCCCTGAGGCTAAGTGCTGTCTCAGGGAGATCGCTGAAAGTTGTTGAAACATTAAAAATAGAAAAATAAAAAAATCCTTAACATGTCCTCCTCATGTGTCAATGTCACACGAGATGGGACATGTTAATAAATTTCACTAAAAGTTTATTAAAGTTTTTTAAACCCTACATGAAACCTCATCCCACCGGTGGATGAGGTTTCATGTTTTTTCTATTCCCCGCCGGGGCTCCTGGCCGACCCGCCAACCTTAAGGTCGGACAGGTAGGTCCTTTAATTGTTTTAATTATCCTGTCAATGGCCTCAATTGGCCATTGACAGGGTGGCGGGCGCACAGCTGATTTGGCTGTGCCCCTGCCTGCCTGAAAATTTAAATGGGGCGGGATGACGTTGGGGGTTCCCCCGACATCATTTCCCATCATTTTGCGCGTCGGCGAGCAGGCCTCGCCCCCTGCTTGCCGACGGCAAAATTCAGCCCTAAGAATTTGTTGCATTCAGCAGCTTCTCTTTTCTTAAAAAAACCCTTTTTTTGTTCTGCTTTTTCCATGCTCTTCCTTCTTTTGGTTGTTTTCTTCCTGGTTTTATTTTTTTCCACTTTATGTCTCTTTTTTATGTTTTTCTTTTTCTCGGATCTTCTTATACTCTATGGTAATTTTGAATTTGTGTAATAGTGTAAAACATGATATAGTGAATTGGCAGCCTGTTTTATATCTCAGTTTTAATTTCCATTGACTGCAGTGTAGCACAGGCTGCCGATTCACTATCATCCATTTCATACTATCGTATAAAATCAAAATCCACCACAGAGTGTGTGAGTGAGCAAAAGTAGCTGAAGGTGGCAAGGGTGAGGTAGAGCAGAAACTGCTACACAGAGGATAATTTCTCATCACTTCTTCCACGATGATCCGGCGATTTTGGATCTGCTTTCAGAAGGATGCCCAGTGAGTATTATGCATCAGTGCTATTGAAGACTATTTCATTGTGTTGGATTGATGGTTTGTGTGGAGGAGTCCACTAAGGATATCTGCAATGGAGATTCTATGCCAGAAGGTCTGACCAACTGCAGGGTCTCCCACAAGTATTTGGATTGCTACCACAAAGACCTGAATTCCGGAGCAGAAAGGCTGATTGCTTCCAGTTTCAACATCCCTGAGGTTAGATTAGAGAGATCCTGTTGATGCTATTCATTCTGCTGACATTGAGGTCAATAGATAAATATCTACACTCTGGCTGGGAAAGGCAAAGATTATGGAGCTTTCTTCATAGGAGAACCACACATCTAGATGCACCCACCAGTCCTAACTGATGCTTGCACCATGTGATAGAAAGCAGACAGGGCCAAGCTGTGGCTGCACAGTAACTGGACTGTAGTTTGTCCATATCAGGAACAAGAGCCACCTTAACTTCAATAGGATTTACGTGCATAGCTACCAGCCACTTCACATATTTCAGCCTCTGAGGTAGAATCAAAGTGAAGCACAAGACTTGTTTTAAGAGCATTCCTGTCTTGAAGGAGCAGCATTTTAAAGGCAAGCATTCGGCACTTGCACGTGATGTTAGGTTATTAGAGATTTTGTGTGCATGGACTGTTCTGGCAAATGTTTGTGAGCATGCTTCATTAGGTGAGAAACTTGTGAGTTGTGGAAAAGATTTAAAGAAATGTAACTGAAGATATATTTGTGAAGGATATTGTGAAGGGACAAATCTGATGCACTGGGTCAACATGCCAATGCTGTGCCAAGTAGTAACAGAATTGGATGTATGCACCTCATTATATTTTGCATTGAGCTGATATCCTGGGAATCACTGGTTAGGCCTCAATTCTAGGCATTACGAAAGTCAAACCCTTGAAGAGAGTAAAGAGGAGGTTTAGCAGGATGATGTTTCCATTTTCTACTGTTTAGTCATGATTTTTATCATTATCACAATCCAAATGAAGCAAAATCAGCAGTTTTGATGCATTCATTTACTCCTGCTTTATTATTGTTGTTTATCTGATGTCCTTGATTTTTATCCTCAAGTGACTCACCCACGCACAAGCTGAAACACTCTGCAAGCAATCACAGAGACTTCAAGACTTTGTGTGGCTATAGGAATGTAAGAGGACCAGTAATTTTTTTCACTGCAATCTGTATTGTCTCTTTAACTCTTAGACTGATACAGGAAAATAAGAATCTCACTAGATCAGCCAGATTTGAAAGTTTTCAGTTCAGTACTTTGAAGCAAAACGTTAATAATAAAATATGTATGATACTCAAATGTGAAAAGTGGCTTTATTGCTGTAATACCATCCATAAAATAAACACTAAAATACAATTTGAAACTTCTCAAGTTTGAACTCCCTTTCTTTTGCTGCCCATATGTTACTTCTTGCCAATTCTTCACTCTCATTTTTCTCTCTCCCTCATTTTTAAATTATTTTAACTTCATTTTTCTTTTTTGTCAAGTCTTAGAATCTTACAGCACAGGAGGCCATCTGGCCCATTGTTTCTGTGCTGCCTCTTTGAACAAAGTGTCCAATTTGGTTCCGCATCTCAGAATTTTCCCCTTAATCCTGTAAATTAGTCCCCTTCAAGTACATGTCCAATTGCCTTCTGAAAGTTCCTATGGAATGAGATTTCACCACCCTTTCAGATAGTGACCTCTTCATCTTAACAACCTTCACTTCCACTCTACTTCTTTTGCCAATTATTAAAAATTTCTGACCTCTGGTTATTCACAATTGCCAAAGGAAACAGTTTCTCCCTAGTTTCTCTGCTAAAACCCCTCAATTTTGAATACCTCTGTTAGATCACCACATAACTTCTCTGTACTAAGAAGAACAATCTCAGTTTCTCTAATCTCTCCACATAATGGAAGTTCCTCAGCCTCTGAGGAAATTATAAATTACTGGTCCTCTTACATTCCTATAGCCACACAAAGTCTTGAAGTCTCTGTGATTGCTTGCAGAGTGTTTCAGCTTGTGCGTGGGTGAGTCACTTGAGGATAAAAATCAAGGACATCAGATAAACAACAATAATAAAGCAGGAGTAAATGAATGCACCAAAACTGCTGATTTTGCTTCATTTGGATTGTGATAATGATAAAAATCATGACTAAACAGTAGAAAATGGAAACATTTTGACAATGTGCTGAGGAGCTGATTACAGCCTGTGATGGATTATTCTGACAGTGTGTAATTATTGCACACATCCTAACTACAGCATTACATCAATGAAAGATGAATGGTGTGTCTCATGGTACATAAGGTCAATGCTGTCTGCTTTAATAACACTTGGCAAGGAAAAGCTGTCTTTGCTCTATGTATTGTTGGTGTCAATCTGGCCAGACTATAAGTGTTTATTGAAGGATTCTTCATTCTACCTTCCCAAAGTGGGCACTGTAAGAGTGTTCAGAAGTAGAGCTGATTGCAGTATACTATCCATCTATGTTTGTCTGAGTTTTCCTTTTTAAATCTCGTTATGTAACTCTTTTCCTTGTACATCAATGAATATTGGGTATCATTATTTGCTATACTGCTCAAGTCTGTTGGTGAAAATTTTGAGTATGTATTGGAATACATTGGTGAGATTTGAATAGGAAGATGGGGTGGATTTTATATGGAGATGTATTGCCCAGTACCCCTGTTGGAACAGTCAGTTTTGAGCCTGCCGACTCAGAAGCCAGCTGTCCTGCAACGATAATACACTGGGAGCAGCCTTAATTGGCTGGGACTTTTGCCCCCATCTGGGAGGAAATCTTGCCCTGGAGAGCTGCCGACCAATCTGATTGGCTGGCTGTTCTCTAGTCCCAGCAGTGCCAGGATCAAGTTGTGGCCACTGCTGGGACTACATCCAATCCCCAAGAAAGAAGAGTCATGGAGCCTGGACTCAGAGGCGTCTGGTATTTTGGATGGGCCTGTCTGGGAGATCCCAGTGAGGGGCAGGGTTAGAGAGGCCAGAGGAGGTGGGTTAAGAGGGGGTGATCTGGGGGGAGGGTACCTCTGTGCACACAGTGGAATCCCTAAAGGAGGCAGCACCCACTTTTTGCCAGACAGTAGCCCACGTAGTGAAAGCTGCTAGGCTACCCCCTTACCTCCGCCTTCCCCTGCCACACATAAAATAGCAGTGGAGGTGGAATGAGGCCCTTATGCAGAGGTGAAAGTAAGCTGATACAGCGTACTAGTAAGAAAGTGACCAAAGCATTCCCCCTCCTCCCAATCACCCACCCAACAACCCAGTGGCATTGAGGTCAATTCCCAGCACCCCAGCCTTGCTGACTGTCTGATACCAGTTAACACAGCACAGACCCGGAATGTGGAACTTGAAACCATTCTGTCTATAAGGGTGTCTGTGCCTGTTGCTACCCGGTTGGTATCACTCTGCACTGTTTGATTTTTGGTGTGTGTGTGTGTGTGTAAAAGGTGGATGTGTGTTTTTCTTTCCACCTGTGTTAGTATCTCATGATGAAGAGACGGCCATTAATTATGAATATTTCTCATGGATTTTCATCAATAGCAAGGAAGTAGGATTTTAATTTATATTTTCACATTTTTCCTCTCCTACTAACGGCACTTGCTCCTTGCTGAGGTACAATTCCATCACAAATTAAAACCTTAGTTAAACCAGCAGGTAAAGGAAATTTTAGAACAAACATTTTTACATTATTATCACTGCATAAATTCAAGGTCAATATGACATATATTGGTTGTACTACTTCCTGGTGATGTACTAATGGATGGGAAGGGGGTTGTGATACGACTGTACCGGTAAGAAATTTAAGTTACTTGCACCCCTGCACTTAAGTGTGCCAACATGCCTAAGGGTGGGCGACGCACTCCCACTGATCAGTTGTCTTGTGTTCCCCTACATCTGGGCTCTATGACTGAAGGCTGCTTTTGTTAATAAAAAACTTGCTAAATAATGAATCATCCAATTTACTCACCCTCAGATCTCCTCCACTATATTAATCAAAGTGATACATTTTTGCGAGTTTCTTGGTTTATTTTGGTGGATATGCTGGCTACATTAATGCTAATTTTAGCATATTGAGTGTCATCTGTGGCTCAATTGGTAGCATGCTCACCTCTTAAACCACAAGGTTTCGTGTTCAAGTCCCACTTCAAGGTTTGAGTACAAAAATCAAGACTGGCACTCCAGTGCAGTACTGAGGGAGTGCTGTGCTGTCTTTCAGATGAGACGTTAAAATGAGGTTCCATCTGCCTGTTCGGGTGGATATAAAAGATCCCATGGTACTATTTTGAAGAAGAACAGGGACTTATCCCCAATGTTCTGGCCAATGTTTATCCCTCAATCAAGGTCACAATAAACAGGTTATCTGGCCATTATCCCACTGCCGTTTGTGGGAGTTTGCTGAGTGCAAATTGGCTGCCACATTCCTACATCACAACAGTAACTACACTTCAAAAAGTACTTCATTGGCATTGATTTTGAGATGTCCGGTGGTTGTGAAATGCAAGGCTTTCTTTCTTTCATATTTTGCTGGGAGTTGTTACAGACTGGAAGGGGATTAATTTAAACAGTCCTGATTTCTCCTCTCACTACCCACCTGTAAACAGAAAGATGTTTTTGATTTCTGATTTCCCCCTTTTATATGTGTTTTTCCAGCCCTTCATTTTGGAGTAATCAAATCCTCTATTAAAAATCCCACAGCAAACTCGAGATAAGGTACAATAAGAGGGTTAGTTTATTTTACACACACAAAATGCGGGAAAGGGGTTTTGCAACATCCGGCCCTTTTTGCACTCATACAATAAAAGAGGGATACAGGAAAGAATGGGGTACAGGACAAGACCAAAATAAAAATAAGAGTTATGGTTTCACATGAGTCAAGGGTCCAGAATCAAAGTCCATGGAAGGTACTTATAGGTGCTTTTGTCCAGCAGAATTCCTGGTCTTGGTCCTAGGAACTCGGTCGCAGGTTGAGTCTGTTGAAGATGCAGCAAAGTTTTCTTGTATCCTGGGTATTAGTTCACTCTGTAGGGGAAATGCAGGATTCTTTCTGGGAATCAGACTTGGAGAGAGATGGAGGTCAAAGGCAGGCTGCTAGCCTGGAGTCCAGTTCTCTTTAGAAGTTAAACCGCAGCTGAAGATAAAATTCAAAAGTTGTATATTTAAAGGAATTCAGACAGCTCAAGTCTTGGTCATGTGACTGGGTGGTTTTGGATCGAACTATTCAGCTAACGAGGTGCCTGGTTGAAACCCATTGTGTTTTGGAGCAGGTAACGGTAGAGCCATTAGTGCAACATTGGAGATTAGGAGTCACAAATGGCTCTCAGTAGTTTTTTGTTTTTACCTTTGTCTATAGCTGACTTATCATCTACAAATTCTTTGTGTTGGCATTTATACAGTTTATACAATGAAAGTCACATTCCAGGAAGATGGTGAGGTAGCCTTTGTCCATTGGAACAGCTTAGAACCTTCCAGAACTAGGGGCACATGACCAGCTGCAGCCATTTTTTCACCCCAGCAATTGTACCTTCCTGTAGCAAATATTAACGCTGCATAAGACCATAAGACATAGGAGCAGAAATTAGGCCATTTGGCCCATCGAGTCTGCTCCGCCATTCAATCATGGCTGATAAGTTTCTCAACCCCATTCTCCCACCTTCTCCCCATAACCTTTGATCCCCTTACCAATCAAGAACATATATATCTCGGTCTTAAATACATTCAATGACCTGGCCTCCACAGCCTTCTGTGGCAATGAATTCCATAGATTCACCACTCTCTGGCTAAAGAAGTTTCTCCTCATCTCTTTTCTAAAAGGTCTTCCCTTTACTCTGAGGCTGTGCCCTTGGGTCCTAGTCTCTCCTACTAATGGAAACATCTTCCCCACATCCACTCTATCCAGGCCTTTCAGTATTCTGTAAGTTTCAGTCAGATACCCCCTCATCCTTCTAAACTCCATCGAGTATAGACCCAGAGTCCTCAAATGTTCCTCATATGTTAAGCCTTTCATTCCTGGGATTGTTCTCGTGAACCTCCTCTGGACCCTTTCCAGGGCCAGAACATCCTTCCTGAGATACAGGGCCCAAAATTGCTCACAGTATTCTAAATGTGGTCTGAACAGAGCCTTGTAAAGCCTCAGCAGCACATTCCTGCTTTGTATTCTATCTGCCACTTCTTTGCCCATTCTCCTAACCTGTCCAAATCCTTCTGCGCCTCCCCGCCTCCTCAATACTACCTGTCCCTCCAACTATCTTTGTATCATCTGCAAACTTAGCCAGGATGCCCTCAGTTCCTTCATCTAGATCATTAATGTATAAAGTGAAAAGTTGAGGTCCCAACACTGACCCCTGCGGAACTCCACTAGTCACCGGCCGCCATCCTGAGAAGGACCCCCTTATCCCCACTCTCTGCCTCCTGCCAGACAGCCAATCTTCTATCCATGCTAGTACCTTGCCTCTAACACCATGGGCTCTTATCTTACTGAGCAGCCTCCTGTGCGGCACCTTGTCAAAGGCCTTCTGGAAGTCCAAGTAGATAACATGCATTGACTCTCCTTTGTCTAACCTACTCGTTACCTCCTCAAAGAATTCTAACAGATTTGTCAGGCATGACCTCCCCTTGATGAAACCATGCTGACTTTGCCCGATTTTACCATGCACTTCCAAGTATTCTGAAATCTCATCCTTAATAATGGACTCCAAAATCTTACCAACGACCGAGGTCAGGCTAATCGGCCTGTAATTTCCTGTCTTTTGCCTCACTCCCTTCTTAAACAGGGGGGTTACATTAGCGATTTTCCAGGCCCCTGGGATCCTCCCTGACTCCAGTGATTCCTGAAAGATCACCACTTACGCCTCCACTATTTCTTCAGCTATCTCCTTCAGAAAGTAAATATTAGTTATAGCGTAGAGAATTACTCAACTTATTAGCACTAATTGCTTACTTGCCTCAGTGAAGACTAATCAACACAAGCAGAAGACAGCTACCAATTTAGAGATTTAAGTCTTAATTATATTCTGATGAACTACTTTTAATGGATTTAATTTGCACTTGTTACTTGTTCTAACTCTTTGTTTCCATGTTTGAAATTGTAATTTTTGGTTGAGTCATGCATACCAAGATGAATGACGTTTATTCGCAAGATGCCTATAATAGCTCGTGCAGTCCTTGATCTAGGTTGTTTACTTTCACAGATGTTTCAAATGTTACACCCACATGTTCACCTGATTCTTCTTTTTAAGGCTGAATCTAAGTTGTTAATTGCTTCTGCTTGCTTTCAGATACTTTGTTGAAATACTCATTGGTACCCACTTTTGATTATTCTTCTGCATAGTTATAAACCTTCCCCTTCTCTCTCTTACACAGTCCCTTGGGATTGAGGAAGATTTTCTTCCTCTCCAGTTCAATGGGTTCTGAAAAGCTGGATAAGTCCAATGCATAAGCTGCGGACTCTGCTATATGCCGGGCAGCTGGTGCTTCTAGGGTTGGGTATAGGCTGTTTGCAGGTTAATGCGCTCCCTCTAATGAAGGGAGATGAAACAGAAATTACACAGAATATATCCACATTGGCATTTTCCTATGAATGGATTGGTGACAACCAATGAAAAACACTAGAAAAATTTGTCTAATTATAATTATGAGATAACATAATTGTCAATAGATTTATTCCCTCATCATCAAAAACAGCATAAATAAAGAGTTAATTGTTTAAGCTTTGGCTTTCACTCAAAACCAGCTCCACTTGATGTAACATGTTGTTGATATGCCTGACACCAAACTCCCAAAGCAACTGCTCTTGGAACTTGGTCGTGGCAGGAGACTCCCTGTAGGACAGCAGAAACGTTTTAGGGATGTCCTCAAAGTACCCCTGAGGAGGCCAAACATCCTCATGGGAGACCGTGCCTTGTGACTGACCAAAATGGAGAAGGCTTATTCAGGAAGGTACTGAGCACATCCAGAAACTCTGCTGGGAAAGTGGAGAAGCAAAGACAAGACATTGGAGGGAGCGCGTTAACCTCCAAACAGCCTATACCCAACCCTAGAAGCACCAGCTGCCCGGCATATAGCAGAGTCTGCAGCTTACACATTGGACTTATCCAGCTTTTCAGAACCCATTGAACTGGAAAGGAAGAAAATCTTCCTCGATCCGAAGGGACTGTGTAAGAGGGAGAAGGGGAAGGTTTATAACTATGCAGAAGAATAATCAAAAGTGGGTACCAATGAGTATTTCAACAAAGTATCTGAAAGCAAGCAGAAGCAATTAACAACTTAGATTCAGCCTTAAAAAGAAGAATCAGGTGAACATGTGGGTGTAACATTTGAAATATCTGTGAAAGTAAACAACCTAGATCAAGGACTGCACGAGCTATTATAGGCATCTTGCAAATAAACATCATTCACTTTGGTATGCATGACTCAATCAAAAATTACAATTTCAAACATGGAAACAAAGAATTAGAACAAGTAACAAGTGCAAATTAATATTTACAATATTTAAATAAATAAAATCTAGAACCAGTGCAATCCCCAGTGACAAACAATTAATTCAGGAATGTTCCATTTGTGCAATTTTTCTAAGGTTACTGTGGCAATTCTACTGAAGCTACAGTGGCAGAGTTATAAAACCCCTGCAAAAATTCACTCCCATTACCTTCTGCGTCTGTACTGCACTTCACACTACAACCAGCCAGGAAATATTGATAAAAGAACCCACTATTGACACAATATTCACAGGTACTCTGGTCACAGAGGGTTCTCTCCTCGGGTCCCAATGACATCATTCTTGTCAACTGCTCTTGAGAGCAGGTTAAAATTTCAAATGGTGAGTTCTTGGTAGCTTATAAGTAATCCAAGTGATTTTGACTGCCTGCATCCTGGTTTCTGACAACAAATATCAAAAATTGTTCCTTAAATATTAAAAAGACCAACCAAAGCATCACTTCCCTAAAGGTTACCTCAACAAGAACTCTGGCATACCCAACCTCATCTCAATTCAAAAACACTGTATCCAACGAAACACCCTACCCTTTCTCAGAGATAAGAAGACCAATTTTTAGTTTAGATATACATTTGATGATGCTCAAGCTATTTTGAGGCTCGGATCTCATTACTGTGCAGCTGCTGAGCTGCGTTTGATGATATGGGAGGGTAGTTAGAGCCAATTTTGTGTTTAGGGTGGGGGAGGTGTACTTGTGTACAAACTAGTTTTCTGTGAAGCCTCCAGGGATCCCCTTAAGGATTGCTGGTTAGGTCACTGATGCCGATAAAAATTTGGTAGAGTGTGCATGATACACTATTTTTAGCTCAAAATTGAGATTGAATCCTATGTACATCATTCATTGTCATCTATTACTTTCATTGTCCATCTTTGTCATCTATGCCCCTCCCTCTTGCAGTAGCATTGATTCAAAATGGGTTAATGCTGTTAATGGAAGTGCTTTTGGTCACTGGATATCATGGACAGCAAATCCTGTTCTCATGAGAACTCATGTAAATTATACAGTGGCAGTGGCTGAAATCTGTTCCATTATGAACCAGATTCAGGTTAGGAACGAGAGGTGTGGACTAACCCACAAGTGCTGAAGGTTGGCAACTATGCACTTTCTGCAAACTCCTTTCCAGCCAAACTTCACCCAAGGTAAAGTGCTACATTACTATCAGTTGCTATGCATGCCATTGGGAACATCAGTCAGAGGAGTTGGTCAACAATACAAAAGCATGTAAGCCAAATTATTGATATAATTTGCAAGAACAAACTAGTTCATCTCATTCTTTATGAGCAACAAGCTCTGAATTTTTTTAGATGAAAGGAATCAAGGAATTGGCACCTATATGGTCCCAACTGACCATGCCCTCATTTAGTGAGCTACTATTACCCAAAAATGTAGTTCATTTGTGACCCTCATGATAAAATGATATATGTTAATGCATGATTCTCTGGTAATAGTCACAAAACTTGTATCTTGTGATGATTTTTGAGCCTGCTGGAAGAATGCAAAGCTGGTTGTTAGATGATCAATGTTCCACTCTGAAGCCATTACTTATGATTGAGTAGCACATGTAGGATGCAGTGCTTACAGCTATGAGGATTATCGTACAGTATGCTAAGGGCATTCTGAGGCAGGGCCATACATCAATGAAGTCCAGTCACAAATATAGCAGTGTCAGTTGTTTGTGTAGGCGATCTTCGTGTCTTATACTCCGGTGTGTACCAGTATTACCTAAGACCTAAACAATAGTGTAAATTGGCAAGTGGGTAACTAAAGGTCTCTCTTGTGATCTGAACTGAATATTTTCTTGCACACATGTTGTCATGTATGTTTCTCCAATGTTTCGGTTGGCAGAAACTAGACTATAAACTAAACTAGATATGAATCATTAAGCTGCTTTATTTTTAGACAGTAAATTAATGTACAAAGCAACACTTGTAGTCAAGTCTTATCTTAATTTCCGATCCCTTCTTGTGAACCAGAAGAAAAATAAAAATATACTACACCATCCTAATTAGTTTTTTTATTCATTCTTGGAATGTAGGCATTGCTGGCAAGGCCAGCATTTGTTGCTCATTCCTAATTTCCCTTGAAAAGGTAGTCCTGAAATACCTTCTTGAACTGCTGCAGTCATTTTAGGTACACCCACAGTGCTATTAGGGAAGGAGTTCCAGGATTTTGACCCAACAAGAGTGAAGGAATGGGAATTGGATGGTGTGTGATTTGGATCGATACATGCAGGCGGTGGTACTCCCATGCATCTGCTACTCTTGTTCTTCCAGAAATAGAGGTTGCAGGTTTGGAAGGTGCTGAAGAAGGAGACTTGGCAAGTTGCTGCAGTGTATCTCATCAATGGTACAAACTGCTGCCACTGTACACTGATGGTGGAGAAAATGGATGTTTCATGTGCCATCTTGTTTTGCAGTGGCAGCTTCTTGAGTGTTGTGGGAGCTGCACTCATCCAGGCAAGTGGAGGCTATTCCATCACACTCCTGACTTGTGCCCTGTAGATGGTGGACAGGCTTTGAGAGTCAGGAGGTGAGTTACTCTCTGCAGAACTCCCAATCTCTGACCTGCTCTTGTAGCCACAGTATTTATTTGGCTAGTCCAATTCAGCGTCAATGGTAACCCCCAGGATGTTGATAGTGGGGATTCAGCAATAGTAATGCCATTGAATGTCAATGAAAGATGGTTAGATTCTGTCTTGTTGGAGATGGTCATTGCCTGGCACTTGTATGAATGTTACTTGCCACTTATCAGCTCAAGCCTGAATGTTGTCTCAGGCCTGTATTTTTTTGCTCGTCGGGCACACGCAATCGGCAGGCCCAGGAACGGACAGGAAACAGGCCCCCGACTGCGATTTCACACTAGCTAGCCAATTGACAGCCAACCAGCATGAAATGCACACTGGGAAAGGTTTAGCACTACCGGTGGGGGCAGGAAGAGGACCGGTCATCGCGGGTGCTGGTGAGCACTTCCAGTGAGCACTGTGAAGGCAGACAGCTGCCTCAAGGAGCTGCAGATCTCCAAAGAACAAACAAAACAGCAAAAATGCTGCAAAATATTTCCATGCAGCACAATAAAGCACCTGAGAGCATACCTCATGAAAAAACAGTCCCCAGATATCTTTTTTTATGTTATTTCTGCCAACTGTAAAAGTGGACGGGCCACGTTTTCAATTGCCTCCTTAATGGGCTTAGTTGACCGCTTAATTGTTGGCAGGCGCGCACAGCAGTTGGAAGTGAGATATCGTGTGAGTGCACGATGACATCAGGCTGCTCTCCCGATGTAATTTCACACAATTTCACATGCATTTGGGCCGGGTGTGTGTCTGCCTGATCAACGTAAAATTCTGGCCTAGGTCTTGCTGCACGCAAGCATAGACTGCCTCGTTATCTGAGAAGTTGCGAATGGTACATCATTGGAAAACATTCACACTTCTGACCTTATGATGGAAGGAACATCACTAATGAATCAGCTGAAGATGGTTGGGCCTAGGACATACCCTGAGGAACTCCTGCAGTGATGTTCTTGTGCTGAGATGATTGGCCTTAACTATCTTTCTTTGTGCTATGTATGACTCCAACCAGCAGAGAGTTTTCCCCTGATTCCCATTGACTTCACTTCTGCTAGGGCTCTTTGATGCCACACTTGGTCAAATGCTACCTTGATGTCAAGGGCAATCACTCTCACCTCACATCTAGAATTCACCTCCTGTCCCATGTTTAGACCAAAGTTGTAGTGAGGTCAGGAGCTGAGTAGCCCTGGCGGAACCTAAACTGAGCATCAGTGGGCAGGTTATTGTTGTGTAAGTGCCATTTGATAACACTGTCGATGACCCCTTCCATCACTTTGCTGATGATCAAGAGTAGGCTGATGGGGTGGTAATTAGACAGGTTGGATTTGTGCTGCTTTTTGTGGACAAAGTATACCTGGGCAATTTTCCATATTATTGGGTAGTGTTGGAACTCGAACTGCTTGGCTCGGGGCACGGCTAGTTCTCGAGCACAAGTCTTCAGCACTACATCCAGGAGGTTGATAGAGTCCATAGTCTTTGCTGTATCAAGTGCCATCAAGCATTTCTTTATATCCCATAGAGTGAAGCATGAATTTATGCATCAACTTGACTTTTGGAGGCAGCTTACTGGTATTGACTGGGCCTATCTTGTTTTAAGCGAGTTTCCCGTCACTAGGCTAAACTCCTTTCTGAGCTTTAGCTGGTTGATCAATGCACAGGACTTTCTTCTTTCATTCCTTTTTCCCTGCAATTACAGGAAGGAGAGCAGTTCCTCCACCTCATTTTTGGAATTTACTAGCAGGCTTGTCAACCAAACCAACTACTTGCTTCTCCCAAGAGCACATTCTCAGGGACACAAGCCCAGACAAATAGGCTCATTTCTGCACAATAGTTCTGAAAGTTTGTCAGGTTGTTGAAGATGAGCTAGCAAGTTGCTTAATGTCCTCAGTTTTTGTGGAAACTTCCTTAATGTCTGACTCAATAACACCCCAAACCCTGTTCTCTGGTTTAATGGCTGCAGCCAGTGACTTTATAAACCTGTGCAACTTCACATTTGTTTAAAACATTATAACACAACTCACTGCCAAAATCTAGCAAAAAAAAATCGAAAATGATTCCACAGAATTAGCATTTACTGACAATGTTAGAAATGCAGGTCCCTTTAAGAGTAAACCAGGACAAGCTTCAGAGTGAATTGAGAGTAGGTGATGCTCATTGAAGCCTGTACTTAAGAGCTTGGTTTTCCCCAGTCTTGCTCTTGGACAGGGAAAGGATCCAGAAGGGAAGAGTGGAAACTGGTATTTGTACTGAACTATAGATTAACAATAAAACAGTTGTGATTCACAGAATGTCTTCTGCTGCCTGATTCGGTAAATGGATATCCATCTTCTAGACATCTACTACGTGCTGCAACATTGTCATGCAATGAGACAAAAGTGTGAAGCTACTGAAGAAGGACAATCAATGACAGCCATATGAGATCTCCTCATAAGTACATAGAACCAACAGTCATGATGCGATGTCCAGTTGCACCCTTACCTCCATTTCCAATTGCTGTGTCTAAATTACCATGGGTTTCATTTCTTCAGGCTGTTGAACCATCATGCAATGTCATACCAAGAACGCTTTCTGCATTGTACAACCTCTGGTTGTCTTCTGCTCTGATTGATTTGTATTTTCTTTGACACAAGTAAGCAGTTGGTGTTGACAAGTTAAATAGTTTTCTATACAACAACTAATATTTATATGTGCAGCATTAATATTGCCTTCTTATCCTTTTTGACCTGTCTGCAGCCTTTAGCATGATTGACCACACCATCCTCCTCCAACATTTCTCCTCTGTTCTGGAGCTCAGAGGGACTGCCTTTGCTTGGTTTCCCTTTACCTATTTAATTGCAGCAATGATTTCCCTCTTCCCACCCCAACATGAAAACGACTTCAAAATGACCGATGTTAGCTCCCTCCTCTTTCTCAGAGGGAGACATACTCAGAGGTGGAAACCCAAGCCAGAATATAGAGCCCTATACTCTCTCCCACACTGCAACTATGACTATGCTTTAAAATTATTTCATTGGCTGTTAAACGTTTTGACATGTCCTGAGCTTGTGAAAGGCACTATATAAATGTGAATCTTTCTTTAATTTATCTCAATTGTGATGCACCTGACCTTTACCATGCTCAACGCTGACCCTAGGTGACTCACTAAAACATTATCTGGATCAGCAGAACAGTCATTGTTTTGCAAGAATAAAATAAACACATTAACAACCACAAAGCCTCAATGGTTAATCAACTTGCCATTGTTTTAAATTTGTCATCATAATTTTTCATATTCTGCATGTTTTGTTCAATTTTCCTTGGATTTGATTGGGGTTCAGAGAAAAGATTGCAGAACCTTGATTCAAGAGATGAAATAAATTAGGTAGAATTCATGACCAGGTAGATTGTACCTGATGCAATGAGCGAGTTTGATGACCTGAATGGCCTTTTCTCATTCTATAATTTTTTTTCAAACACAGATAAATAATTTGTCACATCCATTAATCTTCAGAAGCACTTTTAACAAAAGTGCTCTTTGTTGGTATTCCAGTAATATGATAATACTGACAAGATTTATGTTGCAAAATTTTAGCATTCAGCATAAGTTATTGATTTCTCACTATATGTGTTGGCAATAATAACACAGCACATTGTTCAATCCATCATATTATAAATGGAATGTTATTTGCCTGAGTCCAAATCCTTTAGGAGATAGTTTAGTGTGAAAAACTAATCAGCACCACTGTTTAAACTCAGGTTTGTACATGGAAACAGAGTTTCACTTTTTAGAATACTGTAAATAGTGCCATAGCTGGAGGTGTGTGGAGGCAGGGGAGGCGGGTGTGAATCTGGCTACAGTGAACATTGTGTAGGATGAGGTGGAGTACATGAAAGTTAGGTTTAAAGTTCTGAGTGCCAGGGAGTGCTGTTGGCTGAGCGTTGGGGGTGTGGTGCATTGAGCAGAGTGATAAATTGTTGGTGTGGTGGGCATGAGATGTACTGTGAGGATGCAATCACCTGTCTTAACCAACCGTGTGAGATTATTGAATTTTTTTCCTGCTTTGCTGCCATGTTACCATGCCATCAGCTGGTTAAGTGGTGTGACCTCAGGATGTACAGCTTGCTGATATAGGCAGGGCATGCACCTGGGCCATCCATCTTCTACGTCACATGGGCTACACTCAGCACAAGGCCTCTGTAGTACCACTACAAATGGCACTATGTGACCCAAATTCACACCCTTTGGTTTTGTGAGTCAATTTAGGGGCCTTCATTGATCAACTGCCTTGTATTTCCATTTTTCTCTTCTTTAAACTATTAATCTCACACCTATGACTGTGGTACAATTGGTAGTTCATCTTTTTCAGATTATTTGCTGCATCTTTGGAATAGTACCTTCTACTGGCGATCACATTGTCGAACTGTACACCCTGTTCTCCTTACCATATTGTTTTTCTAGATGTTGTAAATAGAATAAAATCATATAATGGTTACAACACAGAAGGACGCCATTTGGCCTGTCATGTCCGTACTGGCCCTCTGCAAGAGCAATTCACCAAGTGCCACTCTCAGCCTTTTCCTCATAGCTCTCAAATTTTTCCATCACACCCTCAGGCAATGCTTTCCAGACATTTTGCTGCATAAAAATAATTTCTCTCATGTCGCCATTGCTTCTTTTGCCAATCACCTTAAATCAGTATCATCTGGTTTTCGATCCTTCCACCAATGAGATCAATTTCTCTCTATTTACCCTGTTCAGGGCCCTTATGATTTTGAATACATCTATCAAATCTCCTTTCAACCTTCTCTTCCCCAGCTTCTCCAATCTATCTAACCACAGTTTCTCATCCCTGGAATCATTCTTGTGAATCTGCACATCTCTAATGCCTTCACATCCTTCCCAAAGTGTAAGTGTAAACTGTGTCTGCGGAGAAGAGTAAAGTCAAGGCGATGTTCAAAATGATTCAGGTATTGTTTGGGTGCATCCCCTGATATTTAGACAATGTGCTGGATTAAGGCTTCTGCTACAGCTGCAATAAGAGCCCTGGCTTAAAATTAAAATAAGTTTTAATTAAATTTTAATTTTGTATGCTGCCTATCAGAGTTTATCTTGGTAAGCAACTGTGAGTACAGTTGATGTGTCTATCCTACGTTTCAGATAATTGAATTAGAAGTAGAAATTAAATAATCATTGTTCATCCGTAATGTACAGTGCAAACATTTCATAATAATTAACAGTTGATTTCCTTAAAGAGAAAGGCGAGTCTGGGGGAAATATGTGCACTTGCTATTTAAAATTGCTCTCTTGTTTTATGGAAGAAAATACTGCGACATTTGGCTTTGTAGCATCCAGTTTTTCGGTCCTATGGGTACTGTTTGTCTCCCTAATGGATCTATGACATGCACATTTCTGGTGCTAGCTGGTGAGGGCATTAATCCACATTCCGGGAGCATTGCTAGCATTATTCTGATTAGACGGATCGTGACTTCAATCAGTGAGTAATGCCTATTTGACACTGTGTTACCATTTTAGAGCTCAATGCGCCAGCTGCAGCCCTCTCTTAATCTTGCACAGCTGACCATGCATTCAGCTTCAGGACCTCACCCTGCCGACCTCCCAACCAGTATGCTATTTAAAGGAACCATCAACTACTTTCAAGGTTAGTTGCTAACTGATTTCTACTACTTCTTGCTGCAACTGTAGAAGTATTTGGTGGTTTCCAGAGTTATTTGACTGAAGTTTACGGGGAATAGTGTGACAAAGGCTGAAGGACATTGTCCTGACTTCAAGGATCCTGCACAAAACACTTACTCACAGAATCACAGTGCAGAAGAGACCCTTCGGCCCATCAAGTCTGCACCGACATGTGAGAAACACCTGGCCTACCTACCTAATCCCATTTACCAGCACTTTGCCCATAGCCTTGAATGTTATGACGTGCCAAGTGCTCATCCAGGTACTTTTTAAAGGATGTGAGGCAACCCACCTCCACCACCCTCCCAGGCAGTGCATTCCAGACCATCACCACCCTCTGGGTAAAAAAGTTTTTCCTCACATCCCCCCTAAACCTTCTCCTTGAACTTATATCCCCTCATGACTGACCCTTCAACTAAGGGGAACAGCTGCACTCTATCCACCCTGTCCATGCCCCTCATAATCTTGTACACCTCGATCAGGTCGCCCCTCAGTCTTCTCTGCTCCAACGAAAACAACCCAAGTCTATCCAACCTCTCTTCATAACTTAAATGTTTCATCCCAGGCAACATCCTGGTGAATCTCCTCTGCACCCCCTCCAGTGCAATCACATCCTTCCTATAATATGGCGACCAGAACTGCACACAGCACTCCAGCTGTGGCCTCATCAAGGTTCTATACAACTCCAACATGACCTCCCTACTTTTGTAATCTATGTCTCGATTGATAAAGGCAAGTGTCCCATATGCCTTTTGCACCACCCCACTAATGTGCCCCTCCGCCTTCAGAGATCTACGGACACACACGCCAAGGTCCCTTTGTTCCTCAGAACTTCCTAGTGCCATGCCGTTCATTGAATACTTCCTTGTCAAATTACTCCTTCCAAGGTGTATCACCTCACACTTTTCAGGGTTAAATTCCATCTGCCACTTATCTGACCATGCCGCCTATATCTTCCTGTAGCCCAAGACACTCAACCTCACTGTTAACCACCCGGCCAATCTTTGTGTCATCCACAAACTTACTAATCCTACCCCCCCACATAGTCATCTATGTCATTTATATAAATGACAAATAATAGGGGACCTAGCACAGATCCCTGTGGTACGCCACTGGACACTGGTCACTGAAGCATCCTTCTGTCATCACCCTCTGTCTCCTACAACTAAGTCAATTTTGAATCCACCTTATCAGATTACCCTGTATTCCATGTGCATTTGCCTTCTTTATAAGTCTCCCATGTGGGACCTTGTCAAAGGCTTTGCTGAAATCCATATAAACCACATCAACTGTACTACCCTCATCTACATATCTGGTCACCTCCTCAAAAAATCCAATCAAATTTGTTAGGCATGACCTCTCTCTGACAAAGCCATGCTGACTATCCCTGATCAAACCTTGCCTCTCCAAGTGGAGATAGATTCTCTCCTTCAGAATTTTCTCCAATAGTTTCCCTACCACTGACATGAGACTCACTGGCCTGTAGTTCCCTGGCTTAACTCTACAACCCTTCTTAAATAGCGGAACCACACTAGCTGTTCTCCAGTCCTCTGGCACCTCCCCCGTGGCCAGAGAGGAATTAAAAATTTGGGTCAGAGCCCCTGTGATCTCCTCTCTTGCCTCCCTCAGCATGGATGCAGTAGCTTGCAACCCCCTTGCATTAAAGCATGACAGTGAGAATGAGTTGAGGTAACACAAACAGGGCAAAAGCAAGATATTGCCGATGATGGAAATCTGAACCAAAATACAAGAAGTGCTGGAAATACTCAGCAGGTCTGGCAGCATTCATGGAGAGCGAAACAGAGTTAACAGGTGGAACCGTCCCAGAAATTGGCAACGCCCAATATTGGGTGGGGAAAGTGGCGCTTGGCCCACCGGCAGCCATGTTGGCTTTTTTTGCCGTACCGTGCAGCACTTTGTTTAAAAAGTGCAGAGGTATAGGTTTCACATTGGATTGCTGGTCTCAGAACTTCAATAATCCAGGCACCATAGTTAAAGGGCATCCCTGCACAGAGCTGGCTCTCTCTAAGGGATCGGAAGCTGCTAGAAAGTCATGGCTGCCAAAGGGAGGAAACATGCTGCCCCCAAATTTAGTGACAACTCCCTTGAGCGCCTACTGGACGCAGTGAAGGCCTGCCCATGAAGTCCTCTACCCTTGCCCTGGGTGAAGACCAGCAAGCAAGGTGACCAATCCAGCAAGGGAGGCGGTGGCAGCGATGGTCAGTGCCAACGCCCTGCAAAAGAGGACAGCCCACCCAGTGCCGAAAGAGGATGAATGATCTCCTGCGTTCCACCAGGGTAAGTCACTCTTCTCATCACTCTCAACTCACACACTCACAAACCCATCACACACCCACAGGGATCTCACTCACTGCCAGTTCAAGGGGCATCACCATTCACTCTCTTACACGCCCCTGCATCTGCCCTGCGATTGTGTCCTCATCCCATCCATGACACCACTCACCATCTACACATGCTAGGCATCCTTCTCATTTGGCCTGGCAGGCATCCTGCTTACACTCTCTCCATCTGTCTTCATGCAGGACAAGCTGGTACACAACAAAAGGGAGAGGTCGCAGACTGGTGGAGGAATGCTTGACATCAAGGTTGTCATGGACTTTGAAAATAGAGTCATCCAGCTGGCTGGTGACGATCTGGACCGTTCCTGTGCTGATGATGAGGTCGGTGGTGTTCAAGCAAGTGAGGATCCAGCAGTGCAACATCCATAAGACAACCATGCTGTGAGTCGGTTCCCCTGTTCCACAGTCCCTTGCCATGTACTAATTCTCTCTCCTTGCTTTTGCTGGCATATCTGGGAAGCAGCCAAGGGCATCCACGACCCAGGTCCTCGACTCCAGCCCTGAGGACACCATGGAAGAGGAATCCGCAGACACTGACATTGAAGACCCATCACAGCGCTCACCCACACCCTCCACCAGCACAGAGACACACACTTCAGTGGGACCTACTTATAGAGTAGTCTCAATCTGGTCAGCACATTGCACTGTCTGATCCACAACGGGTGGCAGCAGGGACTTCCCAGGTTTCCGGTACTCAGTGGACTTCTGGAGGCCAAAAATCTGCGGAGTCCGAGTTAAATGAGGAGCCTCTGGACTCGGTCATACCTTAGCTCTCGGCCCTTCAGAGGACGCCTGCCAAGGTCATCACAGACAACAGGCGTAGCAGTCAGAGGGCCACCTCCGCCTTCACTGTAGATGTCGGGGGAGCACCAAGATACAGCAGCAGGGTTAGAAATGTCAAGAGGATTTAGTTGCATAATGTGGGAATGGGTCTTAATCACTTATCCTTAATGTTGACCATTGTAAATAAACTCCCAAGAATGTCTGCTTGCCTATGGCTCCTTGTTATGATGAGCAGTGTTTGTGTCACTCAGATGTGAAACCTTGTTTCCTGCACAAAACAAAGACTATGGTCACAGTCCAGGGCCTCTCCCCCGTGCACAGCGTAACCTTTTGAATACAGTGATTTTCTGGCTTCAAAGTCACTGTCCAGATTAGTGATGCCTGCACCTCCATGTAGATTGTGTTTGCTGTAAGAATCTCGTGTCCAAGTGTCACTGGGTCCTATGATGTTCTGTGTGTGCTCTCAGCATTATTGAGGCGGGGCTGCCCCCTGATCTCGACACCATTCCTAACAGGTGAAGTTGTGGTGCTGAAGGGGACAGGTGATGAAACCCGCCAAAAGATCAACTTGTCTTAAAGTCCATGTGGCCGCTGTATCTCAGCAGCATCTCCATGATATGAGCCTCTTCACAGAGTGTGTATGTGCTCTGCTCTCAGCCAGGCAGGGGTCAGACGTTCCCAGATGCAATGTGAAGATCTCAGGAGTGTCCTCACTGCATCTCATCATCATCCTCCTGGAATCTTGTGGCAATGAAGGCCTCACGACTACGCCTGCCTCATCTGTCCAGTGCAATGGCCTCATCATCTGCACCCTCGCCTTCCAGGACCTCATCACCCTCATCCCCTTCGACTTCCTTCTCATTGGTGGAGACGTGCAGCTCTTGCACCTCCTCATCATCCAGGTCCTCCCCCACTGCATCAACAGGTCATGTTGTGCGCAGCAAGCCACTAGGATATGTGACACCCTCTGGGGAGTGTACAGGAGTGCTCCACCAGATCTGTCCAGGCACTGGAACCTCATTTTCAGGATTCCAGTGATGTGCTCAACCTAACTCCGGGTTGCAGCATGAGCCTCGTTGTACCTTCCCTCACCAAGAATCTGAGGCCGCCTCTGAGCATCATCAGCCACATCCTTTGTGGGTAGGCCTTGTCCCCAAGGATCCAAACCTGCATCCTGTGTGGTCCCTGGAACATGTCAGGGATCTGAGACCTGGTGAGGATGTACAAGTAGTGGATGCTTCCGGGGAATCTTGCACACACCTGCACGATCATTAGTTATGGTCCCAGACCAGCTGAGCATTGAGAGGGTGGAAGCCTTTGTGGTTCACATACTGGGCTGCTTGTTGCCAGGGAGAGTTAAGAGCCACATGGGTGCAGTCGATGGCATCCTGCACCTGTGAGAATCCGGAAATCTGAGAAAATCCCAGCGCTCATGCTTCCTGGCTTGGCTGGATCCCTGTCAAAATTGACAAAGGTGTGTGTCTTGCAAAAAAGGGCGCCTGTGGCCTCCTGGATACATTTGTGAGTTGAGGCTTACGAGATCCTGCAAAGGTCCCCAGTGGAGCCCTGGAAGGAGCGACTGCCGTAGAAATTGAGCGCAGCAGTAACTTTAACCGCCAATGGCAGTACATACCCTCCGAGTCCCCGCGGTGCCAAATCCTGCAGAAGGTGGCATATGTGTATGACCTTGACATGTGCAGACATCGGCGACATTGGTTCTCACTCATCTGCAGGTAGTGCATGTGCCATCTGTAGGCCCTGGATCTGGCAATACGCCTACAAACAACGGCTCTATG
The DNA here is from genome assembly GCF_964194155.1 of Cetorhinus maximus. NCBI lineage: Eukaryota > Metazoa > Chordata > Chondrichthyes > Lamniformes > Cetorhinidae > Cetorhinus > Cetorhinus maximus. The sequence continues at coordinate 41,099,694 of NC_135900.1, forward strand.
GGATTCATCCTCTGTATGAAGAGGAGGCCGTGCTGCCTCTTGATCTTCAGGATTCTGCTCCTCCCTTTGGTGAGCCAGGCACCTCCATCACATTCTTCTCCTTCCTCTCTCCTGCCTATAAGCAACCAAGCAGGCAGCAAGATCACCAGACTCCATGTTCCTGATGGTCTCCTCACTGTAGTGTCAAAGAGAGAGACGCAAGGGTCAGCAATTGTCTCCTAAGGACCACTCTTGGCCAAGTCATCACCTGTGGCTGCCTCTCAAGGCCAGAGAGTCCAAGCCACCACATGGCTGCCCAGTGTTTAGTGCGTATGATGGCTCACCATGCCCACACCCAGCACCGCCCCACACAACATGACCGAGTGGCAGCAGCATCGGCCACTCAACTGCATCTTGAACTCTCATCTCAGGCGCAGGTATTTTCCTAACCTGGACTTCAAGGCTTCGCGGTTTGATTGGATCATGAGGGTGACTTTTCAATGTCAACTGAAACATAATGCAAGGGGTTAGCAGCACACCCCTCCATCAGTGTTCGATGGCCACCTTTCCCAACAGGATCCTCAGGCTTGTGCAGTTGCCCAATGATTCTGCAGCACCAAAGCACTCATTTAAGTTCTAAATGCCTGCGTGAGGGGTTCACAGTAGAGGAGCAATCATTGGCACTGTGAGGAATTAATGCTACTTGAGTTGACACAATTGCTTGACTAGGCTGACTCCAAGCATGTCAAATGAGCTCAAGCTAAATGCTCTCAGTTGTGGTGGAGTGCTCATCTTTGACACGTTTTGCCATTTGCTCAGCCATTTTCCTCCATCCCCACCAACCCCCACGTGTTTGTGCTCAAGCTTATGTCAGTGCATCCATGAATGCCCCGGCACTGTCGCCCTTGCCCTGAGGTTGCCTTCTCTCCATTCTCCCTTTGCACTCTCGCCGTTGCCCCTGCACCACAAGCCAGCCAAGAAGAATCCGCTGCTGAGAGTTGCCTGTGCTCCCCCTGAATCTGCCTAGCTGCTGGGACCATCACGAGTGCTGCACAAATTTGTGTGCACTCACCTCGGAGTTCTCCTCGAAGTTGAGGTCGTCAAGTTCAAGTCTTTTAAAGGCAGTTGTAAATCATGTTGTTGTGAAATCACGCCCATGTGGGATTTAAATTTAACGTGGTTCCGGTGTGTGGTCAGAATAATTATAAGCAAATTTATTACAATTAAGTTCCCGACATCTGATGGCAGGAAACACAGTCTGCCATTGACGGGGGGATGGGGGTAATCGCATCCTGGATTTACGTCATTGGGAAACGCGACTAGGGCCTTCTCACGAAATTCTCCGATCACGCCACCAAACACACCACGCCGCAAACGAGGGCAGAAAATCCCGGCCAACATTTCTGGCCTTGACTTTTCATCAGAACAGACCAGGACAATCTGCTGGAAGAGGGATAAATTGTACAAATGAAGAAGAAGTGGGATATGAGAAGGAGGATGGCATATGAGACTACAGTCAACATGGATGCATTTAATCTTGTCCACTGGCCACAGACTCAATCATGGCTGCTCAAATGATGGCAAACACTATGAGGACATGCAACCATGCCTGTCCTGTGCCGGTTAGGTGCTGCTACCTCTGAGTTTGTGCCATTTTATCCTACAAGAGAGGTAAGTGTGTGAGCGAATGCAGTGCAATGTGTTTCAGTGATGTTGCTGTCACAGTTGAACAACTGGCAGTGTGTGTATGCTGTGAGATCTGGGTGTAGGTCTTGCAGCAGAGCTGAGTGTGTGAGGGTAAGGTGAAACTATGAATATTAGGTATCAGTCATGATTATTGCTAGCTGAGGGAAGGGGTGTGGTGAATTGAGCAGTATTTGAGGTTAGTGGTGCAATTAGTGAAATATGGCATTTGGAGATGCATTCACTGATTTGATCACTTGTGAGTTTATTGCTCATGGCACTGCATCCAGGTCCTCAGGACTAGATTCCTGGCATCATCTGCCATGGCTACCTGGCCCCATTACCTTCCCAAAACCTTTCTGGAGGGTATCCTAACCCCCTGAGGCTAGATGATATCAGATTCAGTCAGAGCGACCTCCAGCACCTGCTGCAGCCAAAATGTACCCCCCGGCTCCCTGGTAAAAGGTGTAGGCTGGGTGTTGCTGGGAATTTATGTGTTTCCTGCATCGAAAGCAATGGGCGCAGGTTAATTGCACATCTATTTTTTGCCTATTTTTGGGGTAATATGTTTACTAAAATTTCCATTGACTGCATTTAAATGTCAATTTCATTGCCCATTCAAAAACCCCTCATATTGATTTTCCCTTCCATAAGAAGACAAGACTATAATAAGAGGATTTGGCCCTTTGAGCTTGCTCCGCCAATCAGTAAGATCTTGACTGATCTTCTACTTCAAATGCAGTTTCCCTATTCCCATATTGCTTGATTCCCTTGGTATCCAAAATTTATCGATTTCTGTCTTCACTCCACTCGAGGACTGAATTTCTACTGCCCACTTCGGTAGAGGATTCCAAAGGTCCACATTCAATTAAATGAAGAAATTTCTCCTCATCTCAGCCCTAAATAACCAATCTCTTATTCTGAGACTGTGACCTCTAGTTCGAGACCCCCAGGGATGGGAAACATTCTCCCAGCAACTATATCCTATCAAGATCCTGATGAATTTTACACGTTTCAATTAGATCGACTCTCATAAATTTTAGGGAATATAGATTTAGTCTACTCAATATTTTTTCATGGGATTATCCCCTCATCCCAGCACTCACTCCAGTGAAATATAAAACGGAAATGCTGGAAAAACTAAGCAGGTCTGGCAGCATCTGTGGAGAGAGAAACAGAGTTAATGTTTCATTAGATATGATTCTTCCTTGAAACCCTTATTCCAGTGAACTTTCATTTTATTTCCTTTAAGGCAAGTATATCCTTCCTCAGGTAAGGATTCCAAAATTGTACGCAGTACGCCAAGTGTGGTTTAACCAAGGCCCTAGATAATTGTTGTAAGATTTCTTTACCCGTGTACTCCAATCCCTTTGTAATATTGTAAAGGCTAATGCATCATTGATTTCCTAATTGCTTGCTTCACCCGCATGTTAACATTATGTGATTCATGTACAAGGGCACCCAATTCCCCTTGAAAACCAACATTTCCCAGTCTCTCATTCAAAAAATACTCTGCTTTTCTATTTTTCTGATCAAAGTGATAACTTCACATTTCTTCACTTTACATTCCACCTCCCATGTTTTTGCCCACTCATTTAACCTGTCTATTTGTCTCTTTGCACCCTCTTTATGCACTCATCACAGCTTACTATTCCCACCTAACATTGTATCATCAGCAAACTTCGATATATTACACGTGGTCCCCTCATCTGAGTCGTTAATTTATACTGTAAATAATTGAAACCCAAGCACTGGCCCCTGTGATACTCCACTAGTTACAGCCTACCAACCTGAAAATGACTTGTTTCTTCCTACTTCATGTTTTCTGTCAGTTAACAAATCCTCAATCCATCCTAATATACTACCCCAAACACCATGATCCCTAGTTATGTGTAATAACCTTTTGGGTGGCACCTTATCAAAAGTCTTTTGAAAATCCAAATATACTTTATCCACTGTTTCGCCCTTATCTATCTTGTCAGTTATGCACTGAAAACTATTATAGATTTGTCAAACACAATTTCCCTTTCATTAAAAACTGTGTCGACTCTGTCCAATCATATTATGATTCCCTAAGTAGCCTGTTGTCATGCCCCAATAATCGATTCTAGGATTTTCCCCACTACAGATGACAGGCTAACTCAGTATTCTTCATTGCAAGGCCTGTGAGCCAGTGGCGGCTCCAGTCAACACTAGGTGCGGCTCCCCAACCAGTGGTGTAGTGCTGCCAGAGCAGAGCTCCAGCATCTCCAACCAGGACCCGGAGAGCAGAGTCTGGCGGAGCAGAGTGCCGGGGTCCTGGGTAGGAGAGGGTGGCTGCGAGGTCCGGAGCCCCAGGAAAGTGATGCTGGCTGCGAGGTCTGGAGCCCCGGGAAGGAGAGGCTGGCTGTGAGGTCCAGGAGTGAGCCGCTGAGGAGCAAAGCCCCAGGTCGTGGGGTGGGGATGGAGGTCGGGGAGGAAGATGCTGACTGCTGAGAGTGTGTATGCGTGTGGGAGTGAGAGACAGTATATGGGAATGTGGGGGTGAGAGAACGAGTGTGTGTGTGTTTAGGAGTGAGAGAGTGAGTGAGTGAATGTGTGTATGTGAGAGTGAGAGCATGAAGAGAGTGAGTGAGTGTGTGTGTGTGTGACTGAGAAAGTGAGTGTGTGTGTGGAACTGAGAGACTGTGTGTGGGGAGAATGAGAGAGTGAGTGTGTGTGTAAGTGGGAGAGTTAGTGTGTGTGTGGAAGTGAGAGAGAGTGTGTGTGTGTGGAAGTGAGAGAGTGTGTGTTTGTGTGTGGGACTGAGAGGGTGAGTGTGTGTGTGGGAGCGAGTGAGTGTGTGTGTGTGGGACTGAGAGAGTGAGTGTGTTTGTGTGTGTGTGTGTGTGTGTGTGAGAGATCCGTTTGTATCCAGGAAATGGGCCCGCTCCTTCAGGAGTGAGCTGATCCTGACAGCAGCCTCCGCCCAGGGAGGAGCCACCTGGCATTGCGATGCAGTTGGCTACTGGAAGTGGTCAAGGAGCAGTCACCATCACAGTAGGATGTGGCGTACAGGAGTGCGCCAATTTCTAATTTCCTCCCTTTCCCCCTTGTGCTTGTAGATGAGGGTGATGATGCCTTTCCTCATGGATTCTGACATGCTGCCGGCCAGGAGCATACTCTCGTACACTTCTAGCAGGTCTGGGCCGATCAAGTCCCACAGAGCCGAATACAACTCCGCCGGCAGGCCGTCGCTTCCGGGGGTTTTACTCTTCTCGAAGGACTCGAGGGCCTTAGTCAGTTCGTCAGGAGTTAGCGGTTTGTCTAGGCTCTCCCGCGTACTGTGGTCTAAGACCTCCGTGATAGAGGACAGGAAGGACTGGGAGGCCGTGCTGTCCGTGGGCTTCACGTCATACAGTCCGGCATAAAAGGATTTGCTGATCCTCAGAATGTCGGACCGTGATGACTTTACTGAGCCGTCTTCTTCCTTCAGGCTGCTGATCACAGAGCGCTCTCTGTGTACCTTTTGGAAGAAGAAACGTGAGCACGTCTCATCCTGCTCCACGGAGCGGACTCTGGAACGGAAGATGATCTTGGAGGCCTCCGAGGCAAAGTGCGAGGCTTGCTGGCCCTTCACCTCTTGGAGCTCCTCCTTGACATCGACCCCCATCGACTGCAGCCGGAGCAGATTCTGCATCTTTTCCTGGAGTCGGGACATTTCCCTCTGTTCCTTTCTAGCTTTCTGGGTGCCTTTGCGGATGAAAAACCTCTTGATGCTTCCCTTGATCACTTCCCACCAGTGTGTCAGGGACTCAAAGAGGGGTTTCACGGTTCTCCAACCTTTGTAATCCCTCTTGAGCTCCTCAATGTTCTCTGGGGTCAGCAGTTGCACATTTAGCTTCCATGCCCCCCTGCCCACCCTCAGGTCTTCCTCCAAGTGGCAGTCCGCCAGTAGGAGGCAGTGGTCAGAGAAGAACACCGGCTTGACCTCGGTGGATCTGACTGTGAATGCACGGGACACAAACAGGAAGTCTATCCTGGAACGAATGGACCCGTCTGGCCGCGACCAGGTGTATCTACGCTGCGCTCCGTCTGCAGGGTTGCTGAAGACGTCGTGCAGCTTGGCATCCTTAACTGTTTCCATCAGGGATCTGGACGTAGCGTCCAATCTGCTTCCGGCCCTGCCGGATCGTCCAGCCGCATCGATGATGCAGTTGAAGTCCCCGCCCAGAATGACCGGCCTGGAGGTCGCCAGCAGCAGTGGGAGCTGCTGAAAAACCTCCAGCCGCTCAGCCCCTTGTGCCGGGCCGTACACGTTAATTAACCGGAGTGGAGCGTTCTTGTACATTACGTCTGCTACGAGGAGTCGCCCGCCCACCACCTCCTTGACCTCGGAGACGGTGAAGTTGCCTCCCCGCAGCAGAATACCCAGGCCGGAGGAACGAGAGTCGTTTCCGCCCGACCAGATCGATGGCCCGTGGGACCACCATCGTGACCATTGCCTGTAGGAGCTGAGGTGCGGTATCGCACACTCCTGCAGAAACAACAGGTCAGCTTTGACCTTGGCTAGGTAGTCCAAGGTCGCAACACATCGCGTAGTAGATTTAATGCTACGCACATTTATGGATACAATCTTTAAACCCATTTTAAAGCATTTATTCTCCTACCAAACCCACTGTCTCTGAGAGTCCCAGACCTTTAGTCTGCTCCTTCATACCCGTAGTGAGCTCAAATTCCTTCACTTTGGATGGGCTGAGGTAGATCTCCTTGGCCGTGTTCTGCTCCAGTGGCATCTGGAGGTTCACGTAGAGAGCGGGTTTTGAGATGACCTTTGCTGGAGAAGCTTCTCCAAAACTCACCCCCTCTGGGGGGTTGCTGTTCCCGGCTTCCTGGAGCTGGGGTGCGATGATTGCCTCACTGCTCCCAGATTCCAGGGGCTGTGGTGCACTGGCCTCCTCAGGTTGCAGGCAAAGTTGGGGTGCGCTGGGCTCCTTGTTGTCTCCAATTTTCTGGAGCTCGGGTGTCTCGTCCTCCAACGCCCTGGAGCTTTGCCGCCTCTTCTGTCGGTGCCGCTCTGGCACTTCCTCATCCGAAGAGCTGCTGCCCTTGTCATCCGTGTCGGATGGGAGACGCCTCTTGCCGCTTCTCTGGGAAACGCCTTTGCTTCTTCTTCGCTCCCTCTTACTTTTCTTGTTCTTCACCGTCCGCCACTCCCCCTGCTGCTTTTCCACTGCTGCCTCCTCCTCCATTGATTCGCTGTCCTGAGGACTGGAAGGTTCAGGGGGTAGTGCTGTTGATTGGCTCTCTGTTGCCTCAATCTCTTTCTCCACCTTGTCTCTCTCTGTGTCCTCCTTTGTCCCGTTGAGCTCCCTGGGGGCCTTGGTGGTTGGAGTGACACGGAACATTTCTTCTGCTTCCCCCTGGTCGGCTTTGGCTGCCTGTGCGTAAGTACGGCAGCGTTTGGGGCAGGTCCTGTAGAGGTGACTTGCCTCGCCACACAGGTTGCAGCACTTGGCCTGTTTGCAGTCTTTTGTCTGGTGCCCTTCCTGTTTGCAGATCTTGCAGAGGGAGGCGCTGCAGTTGGCCGCCACATGACCAGCCTTGCCGCATGAGCGACAATGCTTGGGTTGCCCAGCGTAGACCAGGTAGCCACGGTTTCCCCCGATAGCGAAATTGGAAGGAGGGTGGAAAATGGCTCCCTTACCATCGGTCTTTAGCGTGACCTTAAACAGGCGTTTGCCTGTCCAGATCCCCAAGTCGTCTCGAATCTCAGTGCCGCTCCCCACCTTATCGAAGTACCTGGTGAGGAAGGTGACCACGTCGGCGACAGGGACGAAGGGGTTGTACACATGCACCATCACCTCACGTTCCCGTTGCAACGGCAGAGAAAAGTGCGGCTCCGCCGTCAGGATCTTCATCTCCGGCAGGTCTCTCTTCTCCTCGAACACCCTCAGGAGCCGGACGCAGTCTGCCACTCGCTTGAACGTCACGTCAAAATAACCACCTTTGCGGGAGTCGTGCAGGGTGAAGATCTCCGTAGCTTGGAAGCCGCACGCCTTCAACAGGATCCTCCTGGTGAAGAAGCCCCGATCCATAGGTGATCCTCCTTCGTCGCTGTGGTTCACCGTGACTCGGACGGTGATAGGTAACCCACGGTATGGATTCGGATTGCGATTGGTTATCGCCCTTCCATCCCGACCTTGCCTTGGCAGGACCATGGTGTCGCCCCTGCAACACTACACTTGATCTTAGCCAAAAGGCCCACCAGCTCACTGGGAGAGAGAAGCACATTCTGCAGGTAAATCACTCACCCTAGCACTGAGGCACAGCCAAGTCAGTCCACTTCAAGCTTGCATTCCCCCAGAAAGAACAATGTTTTCTGCTTTTCGATTAATGTCCTTTCTTCCTTTTGTGTTATTGCAAGCAGGAACAAATCAGGCAATGGCCCCTATTATAGTAGTTGATGTGGCTCTCACATTGCAGAATTTTTGCTAAAGTGGCCCTTGCTTGAAAAACAGTGAAGATCACTGAGCTAACTGGCCAATAGTTTCCTGTTTTTTTCTCTCTCCTTTCTTGAATAGCACGGTATCTTTGCTACTTTTCAAGCCCCAGGGACTGTTCTAGAATTTAGGAAATTCTGGAAGATTAAAACCAATGCACCACTATATCTGCAGCTACCTCATTTAAAGCCCAAGAGTGTAGTCCTTCAAGTCCAGGGGATTTGTTACATTTTAGTCCCATTAATTTCTTCAGCATTTTTTTTTACTAACAGTATTATCCCTGGGTTACTATTTCTAATAGACCCTTGGTTTCACACTATTTCCAGTATGTGTTTGCATTTTCTAGACAGGGCTTTAATTTAGGGGTATGAAAATACTGCCAGTGGCCAGTGTGCCTGTTCTCTGGCTCTGTCCCGCCCCCAGGCCATTTTTACAAAGGCAAGATGGGGGGAGCTCTTAAGGGCATTAACGACTTGGATGAAGGGATCGACTGTATTGTAGCCAAATTTGCTGATGATACAAAGATAGGTAGGACAGCAAGTTGTGAGAAGGATACAAAGAGTCTGCAAAGGGATATAGGTAGGTTAAGTGAGTGGGCAAAAATATAATGGAGTAAAATGTGGAAAAATGTGATGTCATCCATTTTTCAAGAAGAATAGAAAAGCAGAATATTATTTAAATGGAGAGAGAATGCAGAATACTGTGGTACTGAGGGGTCTAGGTGTTCTTGTACGCGAATCCATGAATCACAAAAAGTTAGCGTGCAGGTACAACAAATAATTAGAAAGGTAAATGGAATGTTGGCCTTTATTGCAAAGGGAATGGAGAATAAAAGTAGGAAAGTTTTGCTACAACAATACAGGGCATTGGTGAGACCTCACCTAGACTACTATGTACAGTTTTGGTCTCCTTGCTTAAAAAGGGATATACTTGCATTGAAAGTAGTTCATAGAAGATTCACTAGGCTAACTCATAGCAATATGGATAGCAAATAGCAGTAGGAGTAGGCCATTCAAGCCCCTTGAGCCTGCTCAGCCAATCAACTAGATCATGGTTGATCCTCTACCTCAACACCATTTTCTCACACTATCCCCATATCCCTTGATATCTTTAATAACTAGAAATTTATCAGTCTCTGTCTTGAACATACTCAATCACTGAGCCTACAAAGCCCTCTGGGATAGAGAATTCCAAAGATTCACCACCCTCTGAGTGAAGAAATTCCTCCTCATCTCAATCCTAAATAGCCTACCCCTTATTCTGAGGCTGTGTCCCTTGGTTCTAGACTCTATAGCCAAGGGAAACATCCTTCCTGCATCTAATCTGCCATGTCCGGTGAGAATTATGTATGTTTCAATGTGATTACCTCTCATCCTTGTAAACTCTAGAGAATACAGGCCCAGTCTCCTCAATCTCTCCTCACAGGACAATTCCACCATTGCAGGAATCAGCCTGGTGAACTTTTGTTGGACTCCCTCTATGGCAATTATATCCTTCCTTAGGTAAGGAGACTAAAACTGTACACAATACTCCAAGAGCGGTCTCACCAAGGCTCTATACAACTGCAACAACTCTTCAATACTGCTGTAGCCAAATCCTCTTGCAATGAAGGGCAACTTGCTTTTCTAATTGCTTGTTGCACCTGCATGTTACCTTTCAGTGACTTGTCAACAAGGATAGCCTGGTCCCTTTGGACATAAACACTTCCCAACCTCTCACCATTTGAGACATACTCTGCATTTCTTTTTTCCTATCAAAGTAGATAACTTCACATTTGTCCACATTATATTCCATCTGCCATGTTCTTGCCCACTCACTTAGTCTGTCTGAATCCCCTTGAAGTCTCTCAGCATCCTCCTCACAACTCACATTCCCACCTAGTTTTTTGTCATCAGAAAATTTGGTCCCCACATCTAAATCATTGGTATCGATTTCAAATAGCTGGGACTCAAGCACTGATCCTTGTGCTATCCCACTACAAACCTGAGAATGGCCTATTTATTCCTACTCTCTATTTTCTGACCATTAACCAATCCTCATTGCATGTCAGTATATTACCCCCAATCCAATGTGCTCTAATTTTGCTTACTAGCCCCTTGTGTGGAACCTTATCAAAAGCCTTCAGGAAATCCAAATACACCACAGCTACTGGTTCTCCCTTATCTATTCTACTAGTTACCTCCTCAAAAATCTCTAACAGGTTTGTCAAGCATGATTTCCCTTTTGTAAATCCATTTTGACTCTGCCCAATCCTACCGTCCTTTTCTAAGTGTCCAGTTGTCAATCCTCTATAATAGATTCTTGCATTTTCCCTACGACTGATGACAGGATAACCAGTCTGTAGATGCCCATTTTCTCTCTCCCTCCTTTCTTAAATAGTTGGGTTACATTTGCTACCTTTCAATCTGCAGCTACTGCTCCAGAGTCTATTGAACTTTGGATGATGACCACCAATGCATCCACTATCTCTACAGCCACTTTTTTCAACACTCTGGGGTATAAAGCATCAGGTCCATGGGATTTATCAGCCTTTAGTTCTATTAATTTCTCCAGTACTACTCTTTTAATAATACTAATTTCTTTCAGTTTTTCATTGTCATTAGTCTTTTGGTTCTCTATATTTCTGGAAGGTTTTTGTATCTTCCTCCATGAAGATGGAGACTTTTTTAGTTTCTCTGTCATTTCCTATTGTCCATTGTAAATTCTCTATTCTCTGCCTGTAGTGGGCCCACATTTGTCTTTGCTAATCTTTTCCTTTTTTACCTTCCTAGAGAAGCTTTTACAGTCTTTTTTAATGTTTCTTGCTAGTTTACTTTCATATTCTACTTTCTCTTTCTTTATCAGTTTCTAGGTTCCCATTTGCTGAATTCTAAAATGTTCCTTAGTTTACTACTTTTGTTTTGGCAACTTTATTGGACTCTTCCTTTGATCTAATACAATCATTAACTTATCTTCTTAGCCATGGTTGGATCACTTTTCTTGTTGGGTTTTGTGTCTCAAGGGAATGTAAATTTGTTGTAAACCATCTATTAATTCTTTAGCTGCTATCCCACATCTGTCTATTGTCAGACCTTTTAATGTAGCTTCACAATGTACCCCAGCCAACTTGTCCCTCATACCTTTGTAATCTCCTTTCTTTAGATTAAAGACCCTAAGTTTGGATTGAACTACAACACTTTCAAACTTAATGTAAAATTCTGTCATATTATGGTCACTCTTCCCTAAAGGCTCCTTAGAGCAAGATTATTAATGAGCCCCTTCTCATTGCACAATACTAAATCTAAAATATGGTTGGTTCCTCAATATACCGTTCTAGAAAACCACCTTGTATACATTCCAGGAATCCTCCATAGCATTAGTGCTAATTAGGGTAACTCAGTCTATATGTAGATTTAAGTTCTCCTATGATCACTGTATTGCTCTTGTTACATACACCTTTAATTTCCTGATTTATAATCAGTTGTATATTACCACTACTATTCAGTGGGCTATAAACAACTCCTACCAATGTTTGCTACCCCTTGCTGTTTCTTAACTCTAGCCAAATGGATTCTACATCTTGATCTTCTGATCTAAGATCCTCTCTCACTAATGTACTGATCTTATCCTTTATTACTGGCGCTGCCTGAACTCCTTTTCCTTTTTGTCTATCCTTCCTAAGTGTTGAATACCCTTGAATATTCAGTTCCCAACCTTAGTCACCCTGCAGCCATGCTTCCGTAATGGCAATTGATCATATCTGTTTACTTCTATTTGCACTGTCAATTCATCTACCTTGTTGCAAATGCTGTGTGCAGTCAGATTGAGTGCCTTTGATTTTCTCTTTTTATTATTTTCACAACCTCTAGCCTTATCTGCTGGTGCACTCTTAGGGTGGAATCTTCCGGTCCCGTCGGCAGCGGGAATGGTGACGGGGGCGGGGGCATTAAAGTTGGTGTGATGGAAAAGGTCAGTTTCCCGCCAGTGGGGAATTAGATTGGAATTTGTTCTTCCGACTTGATGGTGGTTTAAAGGCGGGTTGAGTTTCCCGCTGATCTATGTTGGGAACCATGTTTGTATTCATTTGCATCTCATGAATGCTCATTAAAAGGCCATTCCCCCTCCAAATTAAGTACCCCACCAGTGGATGATTCAAACGGTCAGTTTCCCAATTATATATAAGTGGCGTGCCCCTGGCGAGCTTCACTTCATCAATGACTTCGAGGTACTCAGATGCTGTTTTCACCTACCTTTAAGAGTGTTACTGCAAGATTTCGGGTGCTTGTGTCAGAAGCTGTGCCAAGGCTGGGCATAGGAGGCAAGACCAGCAGGGAGAAGGAAGACTGAGGCAAGACTTGGGGGATGGGTGGTGGAACATGGGAGGGAAGGGGGAAGACAGAGGCAGGACTGGAGAGGTGGGGTGGTTAAGGAATAGGGTGGAGTAGGGAAAGACTGCCCTTGGGCAAGAGTTATAAGACTGACCAGGGAGGAGTCAGAGACTGTCCTGGTGCTGGGGGCCACCCTGTCAGGAGCATATTGAAGAGGCTGTCCTGGGCAGTGCAGGTCTCTAACATGACTCGCACTGAATGGCAAGCATGTCTTGGTTCCAGTCTTGGGTTAGGGAAGGCCTCTTTGGGCAGTGACGGTCGTGCACAGTGTAGTGTGAAGGGTGTGGTCAGTTATCTAAGGAATTTGGTCTTGGGGGTTAGAGTCGTGGTAACTGTGAGGCAGGTGGCACTGTCACGGTCAGGGGAAGCATCTGTACCCTGTAAGTCAGTAGCTAAAAAGTCATGAGGGAGTATTGGATGGTGTCATGGTGGGGCCCCGGGAAATCAGGGTGCATGTGGTCTCGGGAAAGGGAGGGGTCAGGTCAACAAAGGGCATGGAACATTAAAGGGTACAGTGGGGAAGACAGGAATTTCAACAAGAACAATGATGGTGTCAAGGGTAACTTGGAGGCTTGATAGTGACAGGAGGAACGGGAATTAGGAGGTGATGAGTATGGAGGGGGATGGGAAGAACTTGGTGGGATATAGGGGGAGGTTGGAAGCTGGTCTCAATCAAAAAAGTTGACAGCCCCATTTTCACATTCAGCTAAGAATGACCCAGTTTGAAAAACAAGCTTGAACTGTCTTGCTTCAACTATGGAGAGTATGGCTCAGCTGAGTTCTGGGCTCAAGGTCTCATGCACAAAGAATGAGCTTGACTCCTTTTCTAATGGTGCACATTCAGGTAGGAATCCATTAAGTTTAGTTGCTGCGGAGCATATGGTCTTAATTGGCATCTGATCCTTACAGAGGTATGTTGGAATGGATGCAGGCTCCAAGAATCAATGGCCATGTTTGCTGCACAGAGACAACATGAACCTTACAAGCCTCCATGTTCCCAGTGCATTAGTCATGGCATTCAAGGCACCATGCTTGCAATCAGGACATAAGTGTAGGGACTGAGTATCTTTTGTTGTTGTAAAGGCCTTTGGAGGACAACCAACACAAAGATGACTGTGGCTCCTGGGACTTGGATCTTATGGCCCTAATGAACACCCTTGTTGTGGATGCCCCTTCACATCTGAGGGGAAAGGTCAACCAGGATGATATCATCTTGTAAGTGGTGGTCTTGGTATGCAATGTGCAGATTAAGGGAAAGTCAAGGACTGGGGAATGCATAGCTGCCTTGTATATGGAGAAAGACAAATCAACAGGAACTACCATCAATTGCTCAATTGTATCCATTCTTGGAACAAGCAGAAGTGGAGAATGCAGGCTGCAGGCAATGCTGCCTTCTTGATAGCTTTGATGAGAATGACGAGAAGAGCCCGTCGCCGATTGGCACAACTCGGAAGACTGTCGTCCTGAGGAACGAGAAACAGCAGGGCCCCAGGAAGACCCAGATGTTGACATTGAGGGACCAATTGATTCATATGTATGATCAAATCCATAAAGGCATCTGGTATGATTATGATGCAGCTCATAAGTGGAGATGAGTGAAAGACAATGGCGCAGGCATCTTCGCTTGTCTAAAGATGTGGTGGCTCATATTTGATACATTCTCCATGGGGAACTCACGCAGCATGGGCTTGGAGAGCATTCAATGCCAGTTTCTCTGAAGGTTGCCGCCTCTCTGAAGTTTTTTGCCAACGGATCCATCCAGGGCTCTACTGGGGACCTATGCGAAATCTCACAATCGGCGACACATAAATGCATAAAGGAGGTGACCAATGCCCTTTTCAATAAAGCTCACCATTATGTGCAGTTATGCATGGATGAAGCAAGCCAGGCTACCAGAGCTGTGGGATTCGCTGTGATCTCAGGCTTTCCGCAAGTGCAGGGCGCCATCGACTGCACACACGTGGCCTTGAGAACTCTCTGGCAGCAGCCTGAGAGATTCATTAATAGAAAAGGATTTTGCTCTGTGAGCATCCAACTAATTTGTCCAGCTAATCCTAGAAAGCATATCATGCATGTTTGTGCCGGGTACCCAGGGAGCTCACACGACTCATACTTTGAGCAGATCTCAGGAACCAGAGATGTTTGAGGGAGCTCAGTGCTTTTAGAGTTGGCTCCTCCATGATAAGGGGTATCGCCTAAAGACGTGGCTAACGATGCCCGTTTGTCATCCACAAAGTGCATCTGAAGAGAGATACAATGCTGCACATTCAGCCACAATGTCCTTAAGTCTGCACTGGAGTGCTGCTTTGGGCTGCAGTAGAGTGCTTACGTTGGAGTTTGGTGACTGAGGGAATTTAAGGGTCAATTTCCATCTAAAGTCTAGTCTTTCTTTAATTTAGTAATTAACTAAAAGTTGCTGTTTGGGTAGGAAGAAGGTAAGTTTTAGGCTGGCTTTAAAACAGGGTTTATACAGGCTCTGCTTGCAGCTACAACTAGTTAATTAGATAACTGGCTTAAACAGGTTTTCAGAGGCTAGATTCAGAGAGTATAAAAACAGGCCATCTTACAGTGCTGACTTTGTCTGCACTGGAGTGCTGCTTTGGGCTGCAGTAGAGTGCTTAAGTTGGAGTTTGGTGACTGAGGGAGTTCGGTGAAGAGGGAACGAGGTGATCCTTTGAGTACCGTGAGTACGGTCGGGTAAGTATTTACTACTTTTATCACTTATAGTTTTTAAGGTCTTATTTTGTGGTTCATCATTTGTAAGGGCTATATTCTGTAACAACAAGGAGCAGGGAAGAAGGCCCTAGAGTAATTGATATTATTTGATATTAAGTATCTTCCAAAAGGTTTAATTTAATTTAAAGGGGTAAGTCATGGCAGGAGAGCTCAAATCCATGGTGTGCTCCTCCTGCTCTATGTGGGAATCCGGGAACATTTCCAGTGCCCGGGGCCAGCATGTGTGCAGGAAGTGTCTCCAGCTGTAGCTCCTGGAAGCCCGGGTTTCAGAGCTGGAGCGGCGGCTGGGACACTGGAGCATCCGCGAGGTGGAGAGTATCGTGGATAGCACATATAGAGAGGTGGTCCCACTGCAGGCTAAGAGTCCACAGGCAGGAAGGGAATGGGTGACCACCAGGCAGAGCAAGAAGACTAGGCAGGCAGTGCAGGAATCTCCTGTGGCTATTCCTCTGCAAAACAGATATACTGGTTTGGATACCGTTGAGGGGAATGGCCTCTCAGGGGAAAGCAGCAACAGCCAAATTCATTGCACCATGGTTGGCTCTGCTGCACAGGAGAGGAGTAAAAAGTGTGGGAATGCAATAGTTGAAGGGGATTCAATTGTAAGGGGAATAGATAGGCGTTTCTGTGGCTGCAAACTAGGAACTAAATTAAAGAACAGGTCCTCAAGGGTTATAATCTCCAGATTACTACCCGAGCCACGTGCAAATTGGCATAGGGACGCGAGAATAAGGGAAGTAAACACGTGGCTAAAGGAGTGGTGCGGGAAAGAGGGGTTCCATTTCGTGGGGCACTGGCATCAGTATTGGAACAGGAGGGATCTGTACCATCGGGACAGTCTCCACCTGAACTGATCTGGGACCAATGTTCTAGCGAAAAGGGTAAATAGGGTGGTCAACAGGACTTTAAACTAGAAAGTGGGGGGGAAGGGAAGGGTAAAACTCCAAGAAGTATGACTAATGGGAAACAAAGCAGCAGGTTAGCGTGTTGGGGGTGGTTGGATTCAACTGCATGGAAAATTATGAAAAAACTGAAAAGAAAGGAGAGCTCAGGAGAGGCTATTAAAGTCTCCAGAACACAAAACAGGAAATTAGAGACGCATGCAATAAAAGAACATCTGTAATAATGGGTGACTTTAATGTGCATAAAGATTGGGCAAATCAAATTAGTAACAATACTGTGGAGGAGGAATTCCTGGAGTGCATATGGGATGGTTTTCTGGGCCAATACGTTGAGGAACCAACTAGAGAACAGACCATCTTAGACTGGGTATTGTGCAATGAGAAAGGAATAATTGGCAATCTAGTTGTGCGAGGCCCCTTGGGGATGAGCTACCATAATATGATAGAATTCTTTATCAAGATAGAGAGTTGATTCTGAGACTAGGGTCCTGAATCTTAGTAAAGGAAACTACGATAGTATAAGGCGTGAGTTGGCTATGATAGATTGGGAAACGTTACTTAAAGGGATGACAGTGGATGGGCAATGGAAAACATTCAAAGAGCACATGGGTGAACTGCAACAATTGTTTATTCCTGTCTGGCGCAAAAGTAAAACAGGAAAGGTGGTCAAACCATGGCTTAAGGGAAATTAGAGATAGTATTAGATCCAAGGAAGAGGCATACAAATTGGCCAGAGAAAAACAACAGACCTGAGGATTGGAAGCAGTTTAGAATTTAGCAAAGGAGGACCAAGGGATTGATTAAGAAGGGGAAAATAGGGTGCGAGAGTAAGCTTGTGGGGAACATAAAAACTGACTGTAAAAGTTTCTATAGGTATGTGAAGAGAAAAAGATTGGTGAAGACAAATGTAGGTCCCTTACAGTCAGAAATAGGGGAATTTATAACTGGGAACAAAGAAATGGCTGACCAACTAAATACATACTTTGGTTCTGTCTTCACAAAGGAGGACACAATAACATACCAGCAATGTTGGGGAATACAGGGTTTAGAGAGAGGGAGGAACTGAAAGTAATCAGTATTAGTAGGGAAATGGTGTTGGGGACATTGATGGGATTGAAGGCTGATAAATACCCAGGGACTGATAATCTACATCCCAGAGTACTTAAGGAAGTGGCCCTAGAAATAGTGGATGCATTGATGGTCATATTCTGAGGTTCTATAGACTCTGGAACAGTTCCGACAGATTGGAGGGTAGCTAATGTAACCCCACAGTTTCAAAAGGGAGGTAGAGAGAAAACAGGGAATTATAGACCAGTCAGCCTGACGTCGGTAGTGCGGAAAATTCTGGAGTCCATTATAAAAGATTTAATAGCTGAGCACTTGGAAAACAGTGGCAGAATGAAACAGAGTCAGCATGGATTTACTGGAATTTTTCAAGGATGTAACTAGTAGAGTTGATGAGGGGGAGCCAGTGGATGTGGACTTTCAGAAGGCTTTCAACAAAGTTCCACATAAGAGATTAGCGTGTAAAATTAAAGCACATGGGATTGGGGGTAGTGTATTGAGATGGATAAAAAACTGGTTGGCAGACAGGAAACAAAGAGTAGGAATAAACGGGTCTTTTTCCGAATGGCAGGCAGTGACTAGTGGGGTACCGCAGGGATCGGTGCTGGGACCCCAGCTATTCACAATATATATTAATGATTTAGATGAGGTAACTAAATGTAATATCTCCAAATCTGCAGATGACACAAAGCTGGTTGGGAGGATGAGCTGTGAGGAGGATGCAGAGATGCTTCGGTGTGATTTGGACAAGCTGAGTGAGTGGGCAAATACATGGTAGATGCAGCATAATGTGGATAAATGCGGGCTTATTCACTTTGGCAGCAAAAACAGGAAGACAGATTATTATCTGAATGGCTATAAATTAAGAGGGGAATGTGCAACGAGACCTGGGTTTCCTTGTACACCAGTTGCTGAAGGTAAGCATGCAGGTGCAGCAGGCGGTAAAGAAGGCAAATGGTATGTTGGCCTTCATAGCAAGAGGATTCGAGTACAGGAGCAGGGATGTCTTGCTGCAATTATACAGGGCCTTGGTCAGTCCACACCTGGAATATTGTGTGCAGTTTTGGTCTTCTTATCTGAGGAAGGATGTTCTTGCTACGGAGGGAGTGCAGTGAAGGTTTACCAGACTGATTCCTGGGATGGCGGGACTGACATATGAGGAGGGATTGAGTCGGTCAGGATTATATTCACTGGAGTTCAGAAGAATGAGGGGGGATTTCATAGAAATCTATAAAATTCTAACAGGACTAGACAGAGTAGATGCAGGAAGGATGTTCCCGATGGTGGGGGAGTCCAAAACCAGAGGCCATAGTCTGAGGATACGGGGTAGACCATTTAGGACTGAGATGAAGAGAAATTTCTTCACCCAGAGAGTGGTGAGCCTATGGAATTCACTACCACAGAAAGTAGTTGAGGCCAAAACATTGTATGTTTTCAAGAAGAAGTTAGATATAGCTCTCAGGGTGAAAAGGATCGAAGGATATGGGGAGAAAGTGAGAGCAGGCTATTGAGTTGGATGATCAGCCATGATCATAATGAATGGTGGAGCAGGCTTGAAGTGCCGAATGGCCTACTCCTGCTCCTATTTTCTATATTTCTATAATAGAGCGGACTATTGACCTCTTAAAGATGCGTTTCAGATATTTGGACTGATCAGGCAGGCCTCTCCAGCACTCACCACAGAGGGTGTTCCACATCATCGTTGTTTGCTGTGCCCTGCACATCCTACTGCTGCAAAGGGGGGATGTTTTCCTACAGGAAGACATGGAGGTCATTGAAGGTGATGAATTTAAAGAGGGTGAGGATTCAGATGAGCCACATGAGGATCCCATTGCATGGACACAATGTAGAAGACATGCCCATGACCTCATAGCTACAAGATTCCAGGAGGAATAAGGTGAAGACAAGTTGTTATGAGTTCAGTTCTCTTCACACTTCAATGCAGGGAAGACAACAACACATTACTGGGGATGCGGTGGCATAGTGGTATTGTCACTGGGCTAGTACTCCAGATAACCAGGATAATTCTCCAGGGTCCAAGGCAGATGGTGAAATTTGAATTCAATGAAAGTCTGGAATTAAAAGTCTAATGATGACCATGAAACCATTGTTAATATTCGGAAAAACCCATCTGGTTCACTAATGTCCTTTAAGGAAGGAAATCTGCTGTCCTTACCTGGTCTGGTCTGGCCTACATGTGACTCTAGACCCACAGCAATGTGGTGGACTCTTAAATGGCCTAGCAAGCCACTCAATTCTCAAGGGCAATTAGGGATGGGCAATAAATGCTGGCCCAGCCAGCAATGCTCACATTCCATGAACGAATAAAAAAAAAACATTCATTAATCATCTTCGAGATATCACAAACGGTCAACAATCTCACAATGATCACAGAGGAAGCATAAGTCACTTTCAACCCTAACGATGGGGTCATCCTTGGAAGATGCAGTAACCTAGGGACCATGTGGCTGCTGTGGAATGGGATACGCACTCCACTAGTGCACATCCTTAAACAAGTACAAATAGTGCAGTCCCTTCAACCATGGTGCCAACAAGTCAGTGGCCATGGCATCCTTCAAGAGGCTGAAACATTATTGCGTGCGTAGATACACTCATGCCAGCGTGACAGCAGCTTAGCAAGGTGGTTCTAAGAGGAAAAACATTCATCAATTCTCACTTGGCCATCTGAAGATGGAGCTACATCCGGACAGCATCATCTCTCCAAAGGCCAGCTCTCATGCATGATTAATGCAGAGGCTGCATCTTGATACTGAGCCCCAAGATGCCATTGGACATCAGGACACAGTGATCTGTCACACGACAGTATGGACGCAAACTTGTGAGTTATATTAACATTGTCCTCAAAGAGGGTCATTCTGCAGGACCATCGTGTGATTATTGACGAACAACTATCGTCAGAAGCCTGCCAAGTTTACGTCCTGCATTGCCAAGGCAACTGGGAGAGATGTGGTCCAGTCAGTTTTCACACGCAGTCAATGATAACTTATTCCCTTTATAGATACTGCTGAGCACTCAGGAGATGTACCAGAGCATCGCTTTCATATCATTACAGTCCTCGATATTGTCCATTTCACAACGGCCAATCCTTTCCATGAACCCTAAGTCAATGAATGCACAGTCATGCAATGTATTCCATATCGATTTATGTTCTGTGACATCACAGAGGGATTCTGTGAAGCATCACTAGGCAGCCATTCAGGAGCAAAGTAACATCCTCGCAGGTAATTGGATGGCTTTATCAGGATGATGAGCACACACCTCTGACATCACACACTCATTCTCGTCTAGCAGACATTTCAAATGTCACCGAGTGGAACCATCTTCCATTGCTCAGCATCATGAATGGGGAGAGTTGGAACTAATAAATGAATAAAGTTCAGCCTGAAAAGCAGAGACAAAAAACTGCTGCAGGGGAGGCATGAAAAGCTATGGTGTTCTTTGAATGATACTTTTATCAGAACCTCAGTCATAAAATAAAGTGCACTTGGGTGAAAAGACTGCAACGTGGGTTGTGATAAATACTTATAACATCACAAACTACAGACTTCAGTGCGACAGCATCAGGATAATTGCTAACTTTCATAAACAATTCTTATGAGGTGAGGTTGGGCCATAACTTCCGTGGAGTGGCAATCACAGTTGGATTGCCTTTGTCGGGAGGTGGCCGGGGGATGGGGGTAGTCCGGGGGTTGGGGATGGTGTAAGGTAAGTGAGTAGGATAGCACGGGAGGGTGGCGTTGGGGTGGTCAGGTGGGGGTTCAGGTGGTCAGTGGTCAGTTGTGTGGTCAGTGGGGGGGGGGGGTTGGTCAATGGGGGGGTCGGGTGGTCTGTGGAGGGATCAGCTGGTCAGTGGGGAGTTGGTGGAGGGTCAGGTGGTCAGCTGGGGGGCGGTCAGTTGGGTGGGTCGGGTGGTCAGTGTGGGGCATCAGTTGGAGGGTGGTCAATGGCAGGAGGTTGAGTGGTCAGTGGTGGGGGGGGTTAGTGGAGGGCCCTGTGTGGGGTGTGGAGAGTAGTTGGGAGGTGTGGAGGGTAGTCAGGAGGTCGGGGGGTAGCAAGGGGGTGGGGGTAGTAGGAGGGGTTGGGGGGTAGTAGGAGGGGGTGGGAGGGTAGTTGCAGGTCCTTTGGGTGGTTGGAATGGTGTAAGCTAATTGGGTAGGATAGCACGGGGTGTTGGTGTGGGTGGGGGGGGGGGCAGTTGGGTAGGCAGGGTTGGGTGGTTCAGTCGGAGGGTCAGATAGTCAATGGGTGGTCAGGTGGTCAGTGGGTTGTGTTGGGTGGTCATTGGGGGGTGGTCAGTGGCGGGGGGGTTGGGTGGTCAGTTTGTGGGTCAGTCAGGGGGGTCAGGTGGTCAGTGGGGGAGTCGAGAGTGGTGGAGGAGTCGGGTGGTCCGTAGATGGGTCAGTTAGGGGATCAGGTGGTCAGTGGGAGAGTGGAGAGTGGCAGGGGCATCGGGTGATCAGTGGAGAAGTAGGTTGGGTCGGGTGGTTGGTGGGGTCAGTGGCGTTGGGTTGAGTGGTCAGTGGTGGGGAGAATAGTAGGGGTTCTCGTGAGGGTTGTGGACGATAGTTGGGCAGGTGTCATCAGGGCTTGGAAGGGTAATTGGAGGGGATCCTTTAGGAACTGGGGAGGCTGGTTGGGGTGTGGAGGGTAGTCGGGGTCGGAGGATAGCTGGGGAGTGGGAGTAGTCAGTGGGTAGGAGGGTAGTTGTGGGGTCTGTGTGAAGTTGGGAGAGTAGTTGTGGGGCAGTTGGGGTAGTCAGGGGGTTCTGTGGGTGGGTCAGGAAGGTAGTTAGGGGGCTTGGGGGAGTACTCAGGCGTGGTAGGGGAGTGGCTGGGGATCCCATGGGGTGTCGGGGGGCTAGTCGGGAGTAGTGGGGGGGGCAGTCAGGGGTCAGTACTATAGTTCCCCAGGAGTTAAAAGCAGTTTTAATTCTTCTAACTTTTCCTGGGTAACTATCCCTGTAAGAGAGTCAGAACCATCCAAAGACTGTGATTTAAAGCAGAGTATCGGATGGTGCCCAGAGCAGGGTAATTGCCCATCAAAAGTTTGAACTTCCTGAGCAATTGCTATGCTGTCCTTACATGGGGACTTTGGGGGTCCCCCAGCACCTATTTGGTGTACCGCCCCCACTCCCTCCCCCCGGGTACAACGCCCTGGACATCGGAAGTTATGTGCCAATAATGTATGCCTCAGATGCAAACATCACATGTGTATTGTCCAGCTGCCATTTTCATACAGGAAGTGTCTTTGTTCATGTCACTGATGTGGAACTAAAGGTGATCAACTGTGATGAGATTGAGTGAGACTTCATGAAGCCAAGGAACAAGATGGGAGATAATTGGAGGGTGTCATTTTGTACCCTTGATGAATGTGGGACCTTGCATACATCGATTATCCAAAAATTCCTGAGACTTAGAGAGGGATAAATGTGAAATATATTTACAATAGTGCAGATTATATACAGTGAATAAACACCCATGCCACCACTGTGCGTTCAAAACTTCGCCATTTTCCTGTCTCTATTGCTGAGTCTAGGTGCAGTCCCGACATCTGCAGCACAGGTGGAGGCAGCCTGCTGACTGCTATGCCCTGTTGTCTGAGATGACTTTCCCCTCATCTGGCAAAGTCCTACTTTCCCCAGTTCTGGTGACAGTGCCCCAAGAATTGAAACCTATTTTTCAGACTCCAATCTTTGAGCCACACATTTAACTCTCTCACCTTATTTTCCCAATGCCAATTTGGTCATGGTTCAGGTAATAATCCAGAGATTATTACCTTTGAGGTTCTGCTTTTTAATTTACCCCCTAGCTGCTCATACTCTCTAAGCAGAACCACTTTCCTAGTCCTACCTATGTCGTTGGTACCTACATGAACCCAGGCACTGAGCAGGCAACAGAGCCTCAGGGCTCCTCTCGGCTGCAGAGAACTGTCTCAAACCCTCTGACCATACTATCCCCAACTACCACTACATTCCTATTGACTCCCACTGCTTGAATGGATTCCTGTACCATTGTGCCACGGTCAATTCGCTCATCCACCCTGCAGCCCCCCTGCTTTCATCTGTAGAGACTGCAAGAATCTCGAACCTGTTGGATAATTACAAGGGTTGAGGCTCCTGCATTTCTACCTCCCTGATCCCCTTGCCTGCCTTGCTTGCAGTCGCACCCTCCTGTCCCTGATCATGGGCCAGATCAGATGACCTTATCCTAAGAGGTGTGACTGCCTCCTGGTACAAAGTGTCCAGATAACTTTCCCCCTCCTTGATGTGTCACAGTGTCTGCAGCTCGGCCTCCAGCTCAATGACTCAGCCAAAGTTCCTCCAACTGCAGACAATTACTGCAGATGTGTTTGTCTTGGGTCGCACAGGTATTCACGAGCTCCCACATTCTCCAGCCACCACACATTACCTGCCCTGCCATCTTTAAAGCATGTAATTAATTAATTATTTTACTTATTATTTTAAGTTAATGTCTGCTTCTGGCTGTGCTTATATTCTTATTATTTCAATAAATATTCTATCAATTAGCCTGATTGAAATTCCCTAGTTAAGATAAATAGGAAATACTGACCAGCCAATCTAATAAGCTTCACTAAAATAGTAAAGCTACTATTATTAGTAAACCTTCCACAACTAATAAAGTCTTCCAATTATTAAAATTACCCAAGTTTAGAGAGATAAATGAGAAAAATATTAACTAACCATTCAACTACTTATTTTCCTGTGAAGTCACACTAGTTTTTCTCAGAACACAAGTCAGGTCACTTTGGAGCCACAGACTGGACTGAATGTCTCTCAGGTTCCTCCTCTCGCCTGCTCCTCTAGATGTTGCTGACTGCTTGTCCCAGGGTCCTCCTCTTGCCTGCTCCTCTCTATTCCTGGATGAAAGCGTTGTCTTACGATGAACGTTTGAGCAGATTGAACCTATATCCATCAGAGTTTAGAAGAATGAGAACTGATCTTATTGAAACATCTGAGGGGGCTTGATAGGGTAGATGCTGAAAGGATGTTTCCCCGTGTGGGGGAATTTAGAATTAGGGGGCACAGTTTCAAAATAAGTGGTCTCCAATTTAAGGTGGAGTTGAGGAGGAATTTTTTCTCTCAGAGGGTCATTGGTTGTTGGAATTCTCTTCCCCAGAGAGCAGTGGAGGCTGGGTCATTGAATATATTCAAGGCTGAGTTAGAAAGATTTTTGATCAACAAGGGAGGCAAAGGATTTGCAGGGCAGGTAGGAAAGTGGAGTTAAGGCCACAATCAGATCAGCCATGATCTTATTGAGTTGTGGAGCAGGCTTAATGGTTCAAATGGCCCACCCTTGCTCCTATTCCTTATGATCATATGATCTTACTGCAGACTTGCTTGGCTGGGAATGTGATGCTCTCCACAAACTTCCGTATGCTGCAGTTATGAGATATCTTCTGCACCGACATCCCTATCTAATCTCGTTTTATTTATTTAATTAATTCAAGTTAACATTTAATCAAATTGGCTTATACGTTTTAGTTTTTTAACATATTCACTTGATCTATTCATAAATTTAACTGGATCAAATTAAATATTTACCTGTAACTTAACCCTTCTACAACTCCTTGTGCTGTGATGTCAGTTTGTGATTATTTTTCCATCCATGTTGCTCTCAGACTCAGATCTCACACTTTTCTACCACTCCACTCATGCCCTCCCTCTTTCCAAATAGTTCAGTCCTCTTGGCACTGATGGTTAATGCCTTCTTGCATCCCTGTGAGGTTCTATTGGAAATGGCAGGATCTGTGACTTAATATAGGCCTAAGAACTGCTGCATTCTGGGTAATGTCTATTTGTAAAGTAAGGCCTCAGGTGAGATCAACCCAGAACTGATTGGACCATCATTGTAGCCAAATTTCTACATTTGACATGAAAGAATCAAACTGACAGAAAACTTACAGGATCTGTCATAATTTTCCATTTTAATCATTCTGGAAGTTGACACTTCCAACATTGTTAAACTATACTGTGTTATACTGAAAAGCCAATCTGGATAAGGTAGCAGGGAAATTTGAGATCTCATGGGGTGGTTGTTGCTGTGACTCACCCCAGGCCAAGATAAGGTCCCACCCTCAGCGTTACGAGCCATGGGCAACAGTGTGGAAACAGCGAACTTTCGATGGTGAAGGCGGAAGAGCTAGAACCGTGAGGGACAATGGTTGCTTACAGGCGGAAGATCCTTCAGGAAGAGGGTTTGTGTTTCTTTTAAGCACACATGAGGAAGGCAACAGGAAAGCAGCTCATCTATTCTTTTTGCTAGTCATATCACTCATTGCTTGAGAATCGAGGATGGAAGGTTCTTAGAAGCAACTGAAGAGGAAGGTGCAAGACCGCGTGGAGAAATGAGCTGAGGACCAGCCCTCAGGTAGATCACTACTATTGCTACAGTTTGGATATGAGCTTAAGTTTCTTGAGTGGGCTTAAATTCACAACCTTCAAACTCAGAGGTGAGAGTGCTGCCACTGACCCAAGGCTGGCCCTTGCTGTGCACTGTGAACTTGATAAAACTCCATTTGATATCTGCTCCTCAATGTCAAGTCCCTTCATGGCTTTGTTCCTCTCTCCCTCTAGTCATGTTTAATCCTACAACAGATGCCCCTATAATGGGGCATGCTAAACCTCGCTAAACCTTCTGCTAGCCCATCTTTCATTCCAATTTTAAAATCAAGTGCAATAACATTCCTTCAAATTTTGAAACATTTCCCTACCTCATCACACCACTGTTGAAACCTTTATCCCCAAAGCTCCAGGCTTGATTCATTCAGTGCTTTCCCTGTCAGCCTCCTGAGACTTACCTCTTTGAAAATGTCTTCTATCAGCTCACCTAATTATTCTCTCTCTTTCCTACTTAGATCCCTGAGTTCCTATAAAGCTTTGGGGTGTTTCATTAGTTGGAAGGTAATGTGGAAATGCAGGTTTTTCATCACCTAATTGACATTCTATTATGGATTTATATGGCACTGCATTTAAATTATTTACATTTGAAGTATTTTGTGTAACCTTGCTTTTAAAGTTCACAATAATATTAGGAAAAATTGCACATTTGTTAAATTTGTAACGTTCCTTTAATCAGAGTTCAGAGGCCAGGCAGGATTTGAATTTATCAGATAGAAATTTTTTGTTGCTCAGTGAGTTTTATTTAAAATTTGTTCTCAGGATATGGGATGACACTGGCAAAGTTGTATTTAATTGCCGATCTCTAGTTTCACTGAGAGGATCTGCTTTATTAGTTTCAAAGACTGGAATTAGATTTAATAAAGGGATAAATCCAGTAGCTAAAAGCAGAACTACAGAGGGTTTATTGTTCATTTGATGAGCACACTACTGAAAGCTTATCTGCATGTCAAGGTAACAATAGACACTCTTGAAGGTATGGGGAATTGGGAATCACCCATGAGAGCCAGCTAAGATGTGAAAGTCAAAAAATCATAGGGTAAGTAGGCTAGAAAGCACCCAAAAAGGCCATGAAGATGAAAGCACCAACTACAGTGTTTTTCCATTTTAAGCTTTCTGGAAGATGACATTTCCAACATTGTTATGCTACACTGTACTACACTGAAGAGCCAGTCTGGATAAGGGTAGCAGGGAAATTTGAGATCTCAGGGTGGGTGACCCTGTGACTCACCCCAGGCCCAGGAAAGGTCCCATGCTCAGGGTTACAAGCCATGGCCAACAGTACGGAAAGAGTGAACATAAGAACATAAGAACTAGGAGCAGGAGTAGGCAATTCAGCCCCTCAAGCCTGCCCCGCCATTCATGGCTGATCTCATTTCAGCCCCAACTCCAATTTGCCGCCCTCTCCCCAAAACCTTTCAACCTGTTACTAATTAAAAATCTGTCTATCTCCTCCTTAAGTTTATTCTGCGTCCCGGTATCCACTGCACTCTGAGGTAGTGAATTCCACAGATTCACGACCATTTGAGAAAAGTAATTTCTCCTCATCTCTGATTTAAATCTACCACCCCTTCGCCTAAAACTATGGCCTCTCATCCTAGAATGCCCCACAAGGGGAAACATCCGCTCCACGTCTACTTTGTCTAACCCCTTTAGCATCTTATATACTTCAATTAGATCTCCTCTCATCCTTCTAAACTCTAGCGGGTATAGGCCTAAACTGCTCAATCTCTCCTCATAAGACAAGCCCCGCATGTCTGGAATCAATCTAGTGAACCTCCTCTGAACCGCCTCTGGTGCAACTACATCCTTCCTCAAGTAAGAGGACCAAAACTGTGCACAGTACTCCAGGTACGGTCTCACCAATGCCTTGTACAGTTGCAACAACACTTCCCTATTTTTATACTCGATTCCTTTAACAATAAATGCCAAAATTCCATTTGCCTTCCTTATTACCCGTTGTATCTGCAAACTAGCTTTCAGCGATTCATGCACGAGGACATCCAGATCCCTCTGCACTGAAGCATTCTGAAGTCTCTCTCCATTTAAATAATAAGTCGCCTTTTTATTCTTCCCACCAAAATGGATAACTTCACACTTATCCACGTTAAACTCCATCTGCCAAATTTTGGCGCATTCACCTAACCTGTCCATAGCCATTTGTAAATTTCTAATTTCTTCATTGCAACTTACTTTCCCACCTATTTTGGTGTCATCTGAAAATTTAGCTATAGTACCTTCTATCCCTGAATTCAAGTCATTAATATAGATTGTAAATAGTTGGGGCCCAAGGACCGAACCCTGTGGCACCCCACTAGTTACAGCTTGCCATCCAGAAAAAGACCCATTTATCCCAACTCTCTGCTTTCTGTTGGTTAGCCAATCCTCTATCCAAGCTAATATATTACCCCTAACTCCGTGTGACCTTATCTTGTGTATTAATCTTTTGTGCAGCACCTTATCAAAGGCCTTCTGGAAGTCCAGATATACTACATCTACAGGATCCCCATTATCCACTTTGCTTGTCACATCTTCAAAGAACTCTAGCAAATTAGTCAAAAACAATTTACTCTTCATAAAACCGTGCTGACTCTGATGGATTGCATTTTGATTTTCCAAATGTCCCATTACTACTTTCTTAATAATGGATTCCAACAATTTCCCAATGACAGACATTAAACTAACTGGTCTATAGTTTCCTACTTTCTGCCTCCCCCCCTTTTTGAACAGTGTTTGATTAAAAGAAAAGCAACAAGTGTGAATCTTGGCATAAATGAGGAATCGGGGAGAAGATCTGCACTAAATTGAACACCCTATCCTAAAATACCACAAACAGTGCTACTGATCTGTATTCTTTATTAGAATCTATAGAACTTGTCCTGATTGTTAAATTATCTGCATATTCAAATGATTTCAATAGAAATGTTTAATTGCCTCAGGTAATAATGCTTTTATTACTGGCAAATGTGGTTTCGCTTTTAATATGTATAACAATTACTCAAGATCTAATGTGGCTTCCACTGAGAAGCAGCATGTGCTAAGCTGGGAATTCTGAAACAAAACTCTTCTGAGAGCAGATAACTTATCTTGGCCAATGTGCACACCATGGCAGCAAAATTAACATTCACGTCATTATGAGTAGGAGCAAAACCCAGAGGGTTGCTGAAGGAATGGAGCAAGTTTTCTACTTAATATTCATTAGCTATACTGAAACAGTCATTAAAATCCATGGCCACATTAGATTCAAAGTCTATCTGCGATGGCAACTTTGAGTTTCTTTTGAACAAGTGTTAAGGTGGAAAATGGAGAACTTCCCCTGGATTTGTGAGCAAACCTGGGGTGTCCCATATGCTATTTAAACCTGTTTCTATCCCTTTCACCACTATAGACTGTCTCTTAAATTCAAGAACAATTTCTATTTATATAGCACCTTTAATGTAAAGTATTCCAAGGTGCTTCACAGGAGCATTATCAAATAAAATCTGAGCCACATAAGGAGATAATTAGGGCTGATGATCAAAGAAAGAGGTGGATTTTAAGGAGTGTCTCAAAGGAGGAAAAGGGCCTGGGAAGATTAGGGAGAGAATTCCAGAGGTTACAGACTCAGCAGCTGAAGGCAGAACCACCAATGGTGGTTAAAATTGGGAATGCACAAGAGGCTAGAATCAGAGGGACACAGATATGCGGAGGGTATAGGGTTGGAGGAGAGTACAGAGATTGGGAGCAGTGAAGCCATGAAGGGATTTGAAAACAAGCATGAGAATTTTAAAATCGAGGTGTTGCTGAACTGGGAGCCAATGTAAATCAGCAAGCACAGAGGTGATGCATGAAAGGGGCCTGGTGCGAGTTAAGATATGGGCTGCAGAGTATTTGATGACCTTAACTTTATGTAGGGTGGAAGATTGGTGGCTTCCCAGGCGGGTATTAAAATTGTCAAGTATAGAGGTAGCAAAGGCATGGGTGAGAGTTTCAGCAGCACATGAGCTGAGGCAGGGGTGGAGTCAGATGACCAATGTGGAAGTTCGCGGTCTTAGTGATGGCATAGATATATGATTTTGAGCTCATCTCAGGTTGCGACAACAAGGTTATGAACAGTCTGTTCAGCCTCAAAGACAGTTGCCAGGGAAACAAATGGAGTTAGTGGTTAGGGAACACAAGCTTGTGGTGGGCTTGAAGACAATGGTTTTGGTCTTCTAAATACTTGGAGGAAATTTCTGCTCATCCAGTACTGGATGTTAGACAAGCAATCTGACAATTTAGAAATAGAAGAGAGAAAGGTGGTGGTGAGGTAGAGGTGGGTGTCATCAGCACAAACTTGGAACCTAAAATTTATTTGGATGATGTTGCTGTGTGGCAGCAAGTAAATGAGAAATAGGAAGGGGAAGGGGGGGGGATCAAGGATAAATGTTTGTGAGGACTATAGAGTTTATAGTGTGAGTGAAGGAGGAAAAGCCATTACAGGCGATTCTGTGGTTGTGACTGGATAGATCAGAATGGAACCAAGCTGGATGACAGCAGGGAGGCATCAAAGGCAGATGATGTGGTCAACTGTGTCAAAGTCTGCAGAGAGGGGATAGTTCACAATGCTCACAGTCACATAGGATGTCTTTTGTTTGTTTGATAAGAACTGTTTTGGTACTGTGGCAAGGGCAAAGACCTGATTGGAGGGATTCAGAATTGGAGTTTCAGGAAATTTAGACACAAATTTGGGAGGTGACAGCATGTTCAAAGACCTTGGCAAGAAAAAGAAGGTTGGATATTGAGTGGTAGTTTGCAAGGATGGAGGGGTCAAGGGTTGTTTTTATGAGGAGAGGTGTGATGGTTGAATACTTGAAGGGAAGGGAGACAGAAACATTAACAATATGAGCTAAGGGCAAAATGAGTGGTCAGCTGTTTAGTGGGAATAGGGTTGAGGGAGCAGGGCATAATAGTGAGCATGAGGGGAGATAGGAGAGAAACTAGAGAAAGGTGAGAGTTCAGGGCAGGATGGAATCTTAGAGGAAGTTTGGGTCTGTCGTATAGGGGAAAGGAGGGAAGCGACAGAGGTTGTAATTAGATTCTCATTGTTTCTTAACACTTTGTTTTATTAATTTGTGCAAAATTTGCTTCCTAATCACTGTACAATATGATACTTGCAAGTGCATACCCTCAGGGCATTACATAGTTCTCCATCTTTAAGTGATGTTCCTCATTGGCAGGGTCAGGACAATGGTGTAGTGCCAATTTTAGAAGTGGTAATACCACTATCTATACTTTTTTTTCTTCATGTTAATAAATGTTTTAACTTTATAATCCTAAAAGCATTACTGGGTTCTATGCTTCTGGGATCAGTAGTTTTCCCCTTGTTTTCAAAATACAAAGAAAAGGTTATAATCAGTAAGACAAGTTTCCCTCTGGGATTTGGCTTGCCTAGCAAATAACATTGGCTGCGGTCATAACACTGACCAGTCAATAAAGCTAGCGGGAATGGCCTGACAGAGCTACTGAAGCAGAATTTATAGGGACACTTACCTAAAAGTAAGTGGATCATAGGATCTGTGATATTTTGCTTGGATTATCAGGAGATTTTATAGCAACTAGATAGCTTCTTTCTGATAATTTCTGCTCTACTTACCTTCAGTAAGCTTCCTGAACTTATCATAGGTGCTATTCTAGCTAGTATCATGTAGAGGAGCAGCTGGAGAATGAGGAACAAACAGAAGCAGTACTACATCAACTAGCTGGAGTTCTAGCTAGGTTTATTAGGAGACAGCAATTTTGGGGGCTGCTTTTAGGAAGCCCATACTCAGCAGTCAGAATGTACAGGTGAGGAATCACTTTGTTGGACCTAGCCGAAGAGCAATCCATCAAGAGGCTGTGCTGCTTGAAGCAGGCTATTGCAGATTTCTGCAGTCTGCTCCAACAGGACTTGCTGTCTGCTATTCCAGGAGACTATGATTTTTTTGAAATGCTCAGCTACCATATAGGCATGGAGGTCTCAATGAGTCAAATTCTGTGTTATTCATTGCTTTGGAGCTGTGCTTGTTGACCTCTGGGCTTATGCAGTGCTCCCTACATTACAACAGTAACTACACTTCAATTATACTTCATGGCTGTAAAGCACTTTAGGCTGAAGTTGTGCAAAAGAGAAAGCCTTGCATTTGTATGAACATGTCACGACCACCAGATGACTCAAAGCACTTTACAACAAATGAAATACTTATGGTAAAATTACTGTTAGATGTCAAGGTGAAGTGTTTAGACTCACTTTTGTTGGAGATGGTCATCATCTAGAATTTGTGTGGCACAAAAGCTACTTGCCACTTAACAGTCCAATTCTGAGTGTTGTCCAGGTCTTGCTGAATGAATATGAACATGAACACAAATAATCACAAATGGTTTCTTCTCAGTGCTGTTTCATTTAATACTTGCAGATTAGGTAATGTAGGAAATGTGCTAGCCAATTTGCAAACTCCCACTCTCAAGGAAGGCACGACTGGTTGTTAAATATTCCTGGGTACATGGTATTCAGAAAAGATAGGACAGGAAGGAAAGGAGGCGGGGTGGTGGTATTGGTTAAGGAGAACATTGCCATGTTGAAGAAAGAGGATGTCCCAGAGGGTTCAAAAAGGGTGTAATTACATTGCTCGATGTAGTCTATAGACCACCAACTAGTGGGAAGCATGTAGAGGAACAAATCTGAAGGGAAATTACAGAGAGATGCAGACATTATAGCATAGTTATAATGGGGGACTTTAATTACCCAAATGTAGACTAGGACAGTGGTAGTGTAAAGGGCGGAGAGGGGCAAGAGTTCTTGAGTTCAGGAGAATTTTCTACAACAGTATGTGCCCAATCCAACAAGAAAGGATGGGCTGTTGGACCTAGTTCTTGGAAATGAGGTGGGCTAAGTAGTTAGTCAGTGGGGGAGCATTTAGGAAACAGTGATCATTGTATCGTAAGGTTTATGATGATGGTAAAAAAAGATAGTGTGCAATCCAGATTAAGAATAACTAACTGGGGAAGAGCCAATTTCAATGGGCAAGAATAGAGCTGGGCTGGATAGACTGGAAGTAAAGGTTGGCAGGAAAAACTGTAGCTGAATAATGGGCTACCTTCAAAGAAGAAATGGTTCGGGCACAGTCAAGGTATATTCCCACAAAAGGGAAAGGTAGGGGAACAAATCCAGAGCTCTCTGGATGAAGAAGGCAATAGAAATTAAGATTAAGAAGAAAGAGCATGCTTATGACAGGTGTCAGATAGAAAATACAATTGACAACCAAGCAGAATACAGAAGGTTCACAGGGGAGGTGAAAAAGTATATTAGAGAAGCAAAGAGGGATTATGAGAAAAGACTGGCAGCCAACATAAAGGGGAATCCCAAAGTCTTCTATTGGCACACAAATAGTAAGAGGGTGGTAAAAGAAGGAGTAGGGCCAATTAGGGACCAAAAAGGAGATTTACACATGGAGGCAGGGGGCTGATGTGTTAAATGAATACTTTGCATCTGACTTTGCCAACAAAGCAGATGCTACTGAGGTCACAGTGACAGAGGACGAAACTCTGTCACTAGTAAGATTCAAAATTGATAAGGAGGAAGTGTTGGATAAGCTGTCGGTACTTTAAGTTGACTTGGCACCGGGGCCGTGTGAGATGCATCCAAGGATTTTGAAGGAAGTAAGAGTGGAAATTACAGGGGCACTGGCCATATTCTTTCAGTTTTCCCTGGACTCAGGGGATGTACCAGAGGACTGGAGAATTGCAAGCATTATGCCCTTGTTCAAAACAGGTTGTAAGGATAAGCCCAGCAATTACAGACCAGTCAGTTTAACTTCAGTGGTGGGGAAGCTTCTTGAAACAATTATTCTGTATAGAATTAATAGTCACATAGAAAAATATGGGTTGATTAGGAAGAGCCAGCATGGATTTTTAAAGGGGAAATCATGTTTAACTAACTTGCTGGAGTTTTTTGAAGAGGTAACAGAAAGGGTAGACGAGGGTAATGCTGTTGATGTGGTGTACATGGACTTTCAAAAGGCATTCAATACAGTGCCATATGACAGATTTGTGAGAAAAGTTATAGCTCATGGAATAAGAAGGACAGTAGCAACGTGGATACAAAATTGGCTGAGTAATAGGAAAGAGAGGATATGATCAATGGATATTTTTCTGGCTGTGGGAAGGTTTGTAGCGGAGTTCTCCAGGGGTTGGTATTGGACCCTTGCTTTTCCTGATATATCTTAATGATCTAGATCTTGGTGTGCAGGGGAGAATTTCAAAGTTTGTGGATGATACGAAACTTAGAAGAATTGTAAACTATGAGGAGGACAATATAGAACTTCAAAAGGACATAGACAAGTTGGTGAAGTGGGCAGATAGGTGGCAGATGAAGTTCCATGCAGAACAGTGTGAGGTGATGCATTTTGGTAGGAAGAACATAGAAAAGCAATATAAAGTAAGGGTACAATTCTTAAGGTTGTGCAGGAGCAGAGGGACCTGGGTATATATATATGCAGAGATTATTGAAGGTGGCAGGACAGGTGGAGAGAGCAGTTAATAAAGCATACAGTATCCTGTATGATTAATAGGGGCATTGACTACAAGAGCAGGGAGGATCTAATGCGCTTATATACTAGTTAGACCTCAGTTGAAGTATTGTGCACAGTTCTGGGGGCCACATTATAGGAAGGATGTGAACGCAATGGAGAGAATGCAGGAAAGGTGTACAAGGATGGCTCCAGAGATGAGAAGCTTGAGTTACGAAGACAGATTGGAGAGGTTGGGACTGTTCTCCTTGAAGAGGAGAAGGCTAAGAGAAGATTTGATAGAGGTGTGCAAAATCATGAGGGGGCTGGACCGAGTAGATAGGGAGAAACTGTTCCCGCTCGTAAAAGGATCCAGAATGAGAGGGCACAGATTTAAAGTGTTTTGCAAAAAAAGCTAATGTGATGTGAGAAAAAACATTTTCATGCAACAAGTGATTCAGGTGTGGAATGCACTGCCTGGAAATGTGGCGGAGGCAGGTTCAGTTGAGGCATTCAAGAGGGAATTAGATGATTATTTAAATAAAAACAACATACAGGGTTATGGGGAAAAGGCAGGAGAATGGCGCTAAGTCATAATGCTCATTTGGACAGCTGGTGCAGACATGACGGGCCGAATGGCCTCCTTCTACGTCATAACAATTCTGTTATTCTGTGATTCAGTAATGCAATAATAACCAGATAATCTGTTTCTTTTTGCCATATTGATTAAGGGATAAATATTGTCTGGGACGCGTGAAAGACACTACATAAATGCAAGTTTATTTTTGAATGTGCATTATTCAATAAATGTGTAACAGAAATATTGCTAAAACTCCAGTGAAGTTATTAGATTGTAAAGTTAAAGTGTCAGGGGTTGTTCTTTCCTCCCTGTTTAT
Source organism: Cetorhinus maximus (assembly GCF_964194155.1). NCBI lineage: Eukaryota > Metazoa > Chordata > Chondrichthyes > Lamniformes > Cetorhinidae > Cetorhinus > Cetorhinus maximus. Next base: position 41,134,724 of record NC_135900.1, read on the forward strand.
CCCCCAGTCTGCTGTTTTGCTATGGGATACATTTTATTCCAAAAGAAAGACCTATCAGCAAGTTTCATTGCAGATGGTCCCACATAAGGTCACATTCTCAATGAATTAACTAAAAAATTTGTGTCTGAAAAAAGCAACATAATTACAGCATTCACAACCTTGTTAATATATACACTGATTAACATTTAGAACTGGAAGGTTCTTACCCAATCTGTGTGTATTAACTTGAACAGCACTGAGAAGAAACTATGATTCCTTGTGCTTCATGTTCACATTCATTCAGCAAGACCTGGACAACACTCATGATTGGACTGTTAAGTGGCAAGAAGGTTTTGTGCCACACAAATTCCAGGCAATGACCATCTCCAACAAGAGTGAGTCTAAACACTTCACCTTGACGTATAACAGTGTTTTTCATCACCAAATGGAGGTTACCATTGACCAAACCTTTAACTGAACCAACCATATAAATACTGGGCTACAAGAACAGATCAGAGGCTGGGTATTCTCCAGTGTGTAACTCACCTTCTGACCCCCAAAGTCTTGGCTTATCTATACGGCACAGTCATGATTGTGATGAAATATTCTCCATGTGCTGGATGAGTGTAGCTCTGACAACATTCAAAAAGCTCAACACCGTTCAGAACGAAGCAGCTTGCTTGATTGACACCCTATCCACTAACTTAAATATTTACTGTCTCCACCACTGGTACACCATGGCACTTTATCCACCAACTTAAACAGTCACTGGCGCACCATGGCTGTAGCGTGTACTGTGGGAATGTGAGTTCACACTAACCATATATTTCAATGTACCCCACAGTTTGTGGGATCAACACACAGTGAGTTAAAACAGCATTTAGCTCTGCTGAACAGGTATGCTTTGTAAAAGATTTAGGAGCTGCAGGGATGGGAAGGTCACATGTCCGAAGGGTCTGAGATATGTTGTTTTGTCACTGTTTATACTAATAAAGTAATTAAAGTGTGTAAAGTGGACCATATAGCCGTGGTAACAGAATCTCTGGGAGAGATTGATGAACATAGCTTCATGTTATTGGAAGTCTGCTTTGTGTGCCTTTTAATGCCCTGTAATTTAATAATGTGCATGGAATATAGAGATCAAAGGTAGAACTGGTACAGGTGTTTTCAACAAACTACTGTTTTCTGTAGTCAGGATGGAATGGTAAAGCATGGTACTTGAGTTCTTATTGTGAACTCAATAATAAGGAATCATATAATCAAATAGAATCATGTTGTTTGATTTGACTGAGTACTCATGTTGGATTGTGAAACATGAGCTCATTAAGGACAAGGATCTGACTCTGCAGTTGTTACTACTGATGTCTGTGTTCAAAGTAATGAAAGAAGATAGAATAGGAAAGCAGTCCAATATGTACCATCTATAAGATGCAATACAGCAACTTGCCGAGGCTCCTTTGACATTGCCGCTCAAACTTGTTTTTTGTATTCTTTCATGAATGTGGGTATCGCTGGCAAGGCCTGCATTTGTTGCCCATCTCTAATTGCCTTTGAACTGAGTGGCTTGCTCGGCCATTTCAGAGGCCAGTTAAGAGTCAATTGCATTACTGTAGATCTGGAGTCACAGGTAGGCCAGACCAAGTAAGGTCAGCCGATTTCCTTCCCTAAGGACATTAGTGAACCAGGTGGGTTTTTACAACAATCAATCACAGTTTCATGGTCACCATTACTAAAGCTAGCTTTCAATCCCAGTGTTATTTATTGAATTTAAATTCCATGAGCTGCTGTGCCCGTGTGTCCAGAGTATTAGCCTGGGCCTCTAGATTACTCATCCAGTGATATTGCCACTCTGCCACCATCTTCCCCTGTGACCTTTACCACCTAGAAAAAACAAGGTCAGCAGGCATATGGGAACACCAGCACCTCCAAGTTGCACACCATCCTTACTTGGAAATATATTGCCAATCCTTCACTGTCACTGAGCCAAATCCTGGAACTCCCTAACTAACAGCACTGTGGATGTACCACACCACATGGACTGTGGCAGTTCAAGAGGACAGCTCAGCACTGCTTTCTCAAGGGAAACTAGTTTTGGGCAATAAGGCCTTGCCAGCACCACCCACCTCCCATGAACAAATAAAAAAAATGTTTTTCCCCTTAGGAGGTGGTCTAGCTGGGGACACGGGGCAGACTAGAGCCCAAACAAGTCTTTTATGATCTGCATGGTGAGACCTAAAGCAGAGTAGGTAATCTCATTTTTTTGAGAAGAGTATTGTCTCATGTCTGTAGTTTAGGCCTTATTTGTCCTGGCCAAAAGCAAAACAATCTTACCCAATTTAAACAGATGAGTTTAAAACCCAGGATTGGAACTAGGAAATTTAATGCAACTAAGGGGCAATGGGCTTAACCAAGGTTAGGGCACATGGCTTTCTGATTGGGAGTTAACTGCCCAATCATTTGGCCTCTGAGTCCACCTTAATTTGGCTGTACTCTTGCCAGTTCAAAAAACATGATTAGTAAGTGAAACATACTACTAGCCTGTAATTATGGAGGGTTTGTTGAGTTAGTTGAAGTGACAAAGGTTGATCAGTTAAATCTTGTTAGACACAGCCTGCTGGGAGGGTCAAAAATTGCTCATACAGCATCCAGTACAAATAAGTTTGAAATTATTCTTTTACAAAAGTCAAATCTGCAGTGAAAAGTTTCTTAAACTGAACTACATATGGTTAATGATCACCTGAGACAACCATAACATAAAATACTGGCACAATGTAGTTAACACAGATCAGGAAACATATTCAAGGAGCACAGTAATATACCTGTAGGCCTAGTGTAAAAGGCTTTCCAATTTTTGGAATTTTCAAATACAGCAGGGTTGGGCACCACTAGATTATCATTCTGAAGAGTTAATGTGGCTGAACCTTATGTAATGTTGAGTTCCAACAAGCTAAAACATCTTGATTTTTGTTTCAATTCATTTGTGGCCCATTATATTTCCAATTCTGCACTTTTGGTGGATTATGTTTTATAGGGTCCATGAATTTTCTACATTTTTCCAACAAGTTTTTGTACCCAACAGTGTTAAATGTTACTGTGACACACTCTATAGATTGGGAGTGATGCATGTGTTCAAATAAAAAGATTTGCAGCTATCATATTGTCTGCATTGTTAGTATCAATTGCTGTTACCTTGACTTGTATATCCCAGTCTTTCGCATATACCCAAGAAATGCCCTTGACACATTTCAGCATAGTGTCTCTCCTCCGTATACTTTGTGCAAAAATGGTTGTGTCCATGCAGCATCAGGTGGGTATGCAATGAGTCCAATATAGCTATAATTGCTCATAGGCATCCAGTAATCACGGGTCAAAGCAACAGCTGGTGTGTTCTTCAGTAGCACCAACATTGTAGGCTTTTCAATCTGCCAGATCAACAATTTCAGATCAAGATCACTGCTCCCATGTTTTTGGACAGCAGGCGTAGGTAATGTCTGCTGAAGCTATTTACAGCTCCTCTAGACCCATCTGTTGTTTCTTTAATTGTCCTATTTAGCATCTCCTTTTGCCTTACACCATCATTCCTTTTGTCATTTAGTAACTCCTGCCTTCCACTGTATCACAGGTCTTCCCTTTCCTTTTCCTCCCTTCCTCCTCTCCCCTTTTCTTCCTGCCTCTCTACTTGTTTAAGAACAGTTGCATCTGTAACTTCTTCCAGTCCTGACAAAAGGTCATTGACCTGAAAAATGTTAATGCTGTTTCTTTCTCCAAGGGGTGCTACCTGACCTGCTGAGTATTTCCAACACTTTCTGTTTTCATTGTAGTCTCTTTATTGTTATAAAGATTGTCTATTTCGCAATACAATGGGCTCTTTGGAAGTCAAAGTATACGACTGATCGGAAGATGCTATTTGAATACCTTAGGCCTATATCACTTACAGTGATAATGGGTCCACAGTTTGTTGCTATCATTGTGCTTAGCTAGAATCATGGGTTTGCAACGATCCTGAATTACTAAAAGAATACACTGTCAAAACTGACTTATTGTTGTTGCCTAGAGCTGAAGGATGATTAGAACATTTCTCTTGGGAAGTGAAGTCTTGTTTAGAAGGTGGTACAGCAAACTAGATGTATTTCTGTGACAATAGGTGCAAGTAACTGTCTTTCTATCCGATAAGCCATCAGAAAGTTTTAAAAATAAACTTTTAATTCACAAATCTTTTCAGCACTTTCCTCCATAATGCTAACATATGATGAAAGTGAGGATAATGTTAAGAGGGGAAATGTGAAATTATTAGAGTGAAGGGCAACATTTGAATCTGTCATCAACCAGCATTTGAAATTGGAACAAAATGTATCCTCTATATGTGTCAGCAGTTTCAGGATGAAATTCTTGATGTAATGGCCATCATGATAATAGAAAATTTGTCAACCAAGTCAAACACACCAAAATATTTTGTAACATCCTGGATAAGAAACTAAATATTTCGGATCTCTTCAACACTTTAATCCTTAAAATGATGAGTGTCGTATTTTACTGGAAACATCAGTGGCCGAGCGTCGGGCAGGCTCGGCGGGAGTGGGTGGTTGCGGAGCTGACTGCCACCCGTGATAGGCTCCGCGCTGCCATTTTACGTGGGTGAGTCAATTAAGGCTTGCCCAGCGTAAGACGCGAGCGGCAGCGCTACCTGTGCAGGCGGGGGGAGGAGGGAGAGTCGGGGTCAGTGCTTCAATCTCCCTGAGGCAGCTCCCTGCTTGAAAAGTAATTGAAGTGCTTTTGAATTAAATTAATAAATGGATTAAAAATTTAATTAAGCACGTCCCCTCATATGACTGTGTCACATGAGATGGGACATATTTTTATATTTCAGAAATTAAAAAAATTTAATGAATAAATGCTTTAGGAAGCCTCATCCCGCTCGTAGATGAGGTTTCCTAAAAAATGTAAAGGCTGCTTGGCCTTTTCGCTTGCCTGCCAACAGTAAGGTTGGACGGGCAGCGTAAAGTTGACCTTAATCACTTCCTTAATGGCCTTAATGGTTTTAAATATCAGCGGGCGCGCAGCCGACTCTGGCGCGTGCCCACTGAATGAAATGTTGCGAGACAGCGCGATGACATCAGGACGCACGCCTGATGTCATCGTGTGTCATTTTACATGCCGGTGTGTCGGGCCCACCCCCACGCGCCGACTGAAAAATTCAGGCCAGTGAAATACTAGGGAAACTTCTGGAAAAGACAGGCCGGAATTTTCCACCCCTGTTGGCATTGGGAGTCATGGCAGGCGTGAGTGGACAATGTGGCGAGAAAACCAAAAATCAGTTTTACGCCGTTGTGAAACCAGTTTGCGATCATCCGCTCCACCCGCCAATGGCGGGTCGCCTTTCCTGCTGTACAAGGTTGGGAACATCATTTTTATACATTTGCATCAAATTATAAGCTCTGCTTACCGGAACCAGCCCCCACGCTGGATCATCCGGGCATGGATGCTGACGTGTTTCACAACTGTACACAAGCGACGTGCACCTGGTGAGCTGCACTTCGCTAGGGACTTTGAGGCTTGTTTCCCTACAGTTCTTTGGGCAGCACTCATGGTCATCGGTGCCAGGCTTCGCAGGCAGCACCACATCACTTTTAGAGGGGCTCACGGGCAGGTCTCTACCTACGAGACCAGCCGTAAGGCGGGTGTGGATTTTCAATGGCTGCAGGGCTAGGGCTTGGGGAAGAGGAAGAAGTGGCCTCAGGCCAGGCAAGAGGCAGCAGGGCTAGGACAGTACTGGGGAAGGGTGGTATCCCAGGCTGTGTGTGAGGGGGGGTTGGGGGGGGGCACATGTTGATCTGTGCAAGTGGCCTCAAGATGGTGAGGGCTGAGGAGGCAGCCTCCAGAGGAGATGAGGCCAGATGGAGATGTGAGGACTTGTGATGTCCCTTGAGCTGGCAGTGAGTGAGATGCCAGTAAATGTGTGATGGCCTTGTGAGTCTGTGAGTTTAGAGTAATGAGATGGTTGCCTTACCCTGGCAGCATGGATGAGATCATTCATCTATTTTCTGCACTGGATGGCCAACGTCTTGTGTGCAGCATTTGCATTGACCACCTCTGCCACCGGCTCCCAGCCGGAGTGGTGAGACTGATGGACCTCCTGCAGCCAGAGCAGGGGCAGTGGACACTGCAGCAGGCCTCCACGGCATCCGGAAGGCGCCCCAGGGACGCGTCACTGTATCGGGAGGCTGCACTTGTCTCGGTTTTTGGGGCCATGTCCTCACCAGAGCAGCCCTGGGCTGCAAGCATTGAGAAGTGTGTGCGCAGCTGCAGTTTCAATATGGCGCCCTGCGTGAGGAAGCGGCGAGACAATGGCATTCCGGGAAAATTGAAGGCCGCCAGCCAGTGAGACTGTGTGTTTCCTGTAGCTTCATAATTAATGAGGTGGGAATGGGATGATAAGGCACGAAAGGCTGCCATTGTGCTGGCGGGTAATGAGTCCTTTCTCTTGCCCGCTAGCACACTTAGTGCCATTCCGGGATGATTCCACCCTTAAGGCCGAAACATCCCAACAAAAACAACAGGAGTGGTGGAACTACAAAGTATCACACTCAGTGATACTGCACAGAGTAAATTATATTATTAATATATACATCATGTGAGTAAATTATTGATATTTTCCTCATATAAAACTATATTTCTCATAATTGAAAGAAATGACAATGATGGATGAAAACAACGATGGACTTAAGTAAGTCAGTGCTTTCCCATTAGGCACACACAGATTTATATTTCATTAGAACCATACCTACAGGGTCCAGTTTGATAAATTTATTATATATTCTCAGACCAACTGGACTACGTCAGCATTGCCCCTAGTTTCTCTTGAATTAGCTTATTGTTAGCAATCTGGTTACTTAACACACAGAGAAAGTGCAGATATTAAATGCTACATTGCATTTTGCTGTTGTTTGCGTGCAAATGGTGAGTGTATTGTCTAAGGTTATCAGCAGCATAGGGATATGCACATCAAGGGGCTCTATGCTTATCATTTGTTTGATGATGCTGTCCCACCTCACGGGGAATAGTGTGCTGCAATATCAAGTCCCACTGCTCCCCAAGCCCTGACAACTGTGAAAAAGTTTGATCAACTCACCTAATTGTTTAATTTAGGTTAACAGAATACGATCACCAGGTTTGTAAACTTAATAAGTAATTACTGTTTATTGAACAAATTGTCTTTAACCAGTGGCAAAAGAAAGAAATATGAACTGCTAACTTCTAACTCTATAGCCTAAACTCTACCCCTTCTTAAATCCCTATGCACACACATATAAGACACGCAAAAACATGGGCCTGGATGTTTAGGTCAGCGAGCGGGGGGGCGGGGCCAGCTCGCCGATGCATAAAATTATGCGGGATGATGTCGGGCGGAACTCCCAACGTCACCCCCTGTGTCATTTACATTTCCAGGTCGGCGGGGGAGGCAGCCGAATGAGCTGTGGCCCCGCCGACCTGTCAACGGCCGATTGAGGCCATTTAAAAAGTAATTGAGATAATCAATGGACCTGCCCGTTCAACCTTAAGGTTAGTGGGCAGGCTGGGAGCCCTGGCGGGCATTAGAAAAAGCAGGAAACCTCATCCACGGGTGGGATGATGTTTCATGATGGTTTTTAAAATTTTAATAAATGTATGCTTTAAAGCGATGGACATGTCCCAACTCATGTGACAGTGTCACATGAGGGGACACGTCAGGGAAATTTTACTTTTGCATCGTCACTATTTTTAAATTTGGCGCCGATCTCCCTGAGGCAGCACTTAGCCTCAGGGAGATGAGTGCGCTCTTTCATGTGCATGTGCGAAAGAGCGCACTCTCGGCTGAGGGATTCCCCCCGCCCGTACAGGGAGCGCATAGTGCTTCCTGGCGGACATCAAGCTGAATGGGCCTTAACTGGCCCACCCACGTAAAATGGCGGTACGACCCCGATTGGGGGCGTGCCTGCTCCTGCACTTCCCCCGCGACAGGGGGAAAATTCTTCCCATGGATTTTAAGGGTGGGATAGAACAGTTAAATAGCACCAATTCTGGAGTACAGGATTTGATCGGTTGATTTTGATCGATGTCTCCCAAATTCTTTTCAATTCTTTGCTGATGACACGAGGTGGTCTTCCAGCACTTTCAGTCTTTATTTCACTGGTTGAGCACTTGCCTTTCAATGTCTCTAACAGTGATTTTCCCCTTTGCCTCTTGACAGGGGTTTTCAGCGAGAGAGCAGGTTATAGAGATATGAGGAGGAAAAGCCAGCCAGTTATTATTGTATCTTACACACACAGGAGACAGAGGCTATAGGTCTTTTTCCTTTTAGGCTAGGAGCTAATCTGCTGCACTGCCCTCTCACAAACCCTGGTCACCTGGTTAGGAGCCAATTAAAATATTGTTGCCAGGCAATGGCCCATTAGACCGGACTCCTCCTTGGCACCATCTTGTCTTTCATGGCACACTCTGTTCCAGGACAGCAACATTGTATATATCCCTCACACTGTTGCAGTAGACATGTCTTTCAAACTGCAACTAGTGTAATTTTAATCCACAGTCCAACATAAATAAGTAAGATATGTTCTTTGCAACATTCCAACAGAAATAAAAAGATATTTCTTTACAATACAGAGAACGCTGTCTTGGCAGGAGATGCTGCAGTTGGGATAGGCAAATTGAGAAAGCAATCTCCATTGGTAGGCTTCTTTCATTGGTAAGGATTGTTTCTAATTTACTTTTCATTTTCCTACCTGTGGAACTAATTTTGAGGAGATAGTATTTGTTATTTCAGAAGTATTTCATACCGGATTTTGAAAATAATAAAGGGTAAGCATTCAATTTGTTGATAGGGTATCTCTTAGGTAGGCAAACAACTGGATTGAACTCAGCTACAAATAATAGTGATAAAGCTGTGTGCTAAAGACCAGGTACAGGTCTTCTAACGTGTGGACCACAAAGCACAGGTGTTAACAAGATATTATGAGTCATGGCTTCTTTAAATTTGGTCTTTGTTTTAGACTACACATGTTGAGCAGTTTTCCATCACCAAAACTGGTGTAGACTCCTTACTTGAGATATAAGGTGACTTTCAGCATGGCCACTATCTTCACTTGCTGAGTCTAAGGGGGCCACCCACAGTTTAGCCATCCATCACCAATCTGTCTGGACCATGCAATTGGGTCTCACTCCTCTGACAAAGCCATTCACTACTCCATGATAATCCTTGAGAATAAACATACATATGAACCTACATACAAATAAAGAGCAGGCCATTCAATAAGATCATGGCGATCTGATTGTAACCGCAACTCCAAAAAAGACTTGGTACTAGTTAAAACCCTCATCTCTTTCATTGTCACCAGAAATAAACGTAAGGAATTTATAGACTACTTTGTTAGTTTGGTCGAGGTTGACCATTTAGTCGTGTCTGCAATTTCTCCCTTCCACATCCCCACGAAACCAAACCTCCCCCAGGCTCTCCCCTGTATCTAGCTCTGAACCCCTATCTCTCTAGTTTCTCTCCTATCTCACTTCATTCCTTCTCCAAACTCAGGTTGTCCATGAGACCCACCTCCTGCTTCACTAACAACATTTCTACTAAATTAGTGACACCATAAATGGTTTCCACTGAGGGCATTAATATTGATTTTTCATCTGTGGGAGACACTAGCCGACAACAGAAGGAAATGGCGACATTACCTGTGGGCTGACGTGTGCCACCATGATTGGTGGCTACAGCAGCTCGACAACAGGCGCCAATGCCAAAAACAGCACCCACAACAATATCGGATACCCACCTCATATGTGGCAGAACCTGCCTCTCATGTGCTAGTCTCTTCAGCCATCAGCAAAAGTGAAACTACCACATCACCAATGGATTTTCTGCATGCCCATCATCTCATGTAGATGTGAATATGCTGACGAGAAAATGACAAAGTGATCCCACTCTTCAGATATAGTTCTCCGTTTCAAAAGTGCTCTCATCACTCCCATTCTCCAAAAATCCCAGACTCAAGCATTCTGTCCTTGCAAATTACTGCTGCTTCTCCAATCTTCCATTCCTTGAAAATATTATTGCCTCCCACAGCATTAAGCACTAAGGCAGCAGTAGCCAAATTCACCCTCCGTAACTTAAACCATGCTGCAAAATTGCTCCCTGTCCTGCTCAATTCCTCTGCAGCCTAACACTAACAACCATACCATTGTCCTCCATTGCCTCCTCTGCTGCCTATCTCAGTAGGACTGTAGCCAATATCTCCAGTTTTTATTCCTGTCCTCAATACCATTACTCAAAGGATCAATGTTTGCTCAACCCACTTAATATCTCCTTTAGCTCAATCTCCATTATTTAAAAGTCCTGAAGTGCCTGGAGTCATTTTTCTACAATAAAGCGCTATATTAGTCCAAATTGTTGTTTCACTTCCTTCCATATCTGTACTGCTTCCTATCAAATGAAGCAGCAGTAGGATGATTCTCTACTTGTGACAGGAACTTATTCTAAGTTCTTTTATCTCCTCAACAATTTCAAAATTTGCAGATGACACAAAACTTGGAAGTACTGTGAACTGTTAGGAGGATAGTGACAGACTTGCAGAGGACATAGGCAGGATGGACAATTGGGTGGACAAATGGCAGATGAAATTTAATACAGAGAAGTGTGAAGTGATTCATTTTGGTCAGAAGAATGAGGGGAGACATTATAAATTAAAGGTCCAATTCTAAAGGGGGTCCAGAAATAGAGGGATCTAAGGGTGTATATGCATAAATCATTGAAATTGCCAGCGCAGGTTGAGAAAGCAGTTAATAAAGCATATGGGATCCTGGGCTCTATAAATAGGGGCATAGAGTACAAAAACAAGGACGTTATGATAAACCTGTATGAAACACTGCTCCGGCCTCAACTAGAGTATTATATCCAGTTCTGGGAACCACATTTTAAGAAGGATGTGAAGGCATTAGTGAGGGTGCAGAAAAGATTCACAAGAATAGTTCCAGGGATGAGGAACTTCAGTTAAGTGATTAGATTGGAGAAGCTGGGGCTGTTCTCCATGGAGAAAATTAAGAGAAGGTTTGATGGAGGTGTTCAAAATCATGCAGGGCCTGGACAGAATAAATGGAAAGAAACTGTTCCCATTAGCAGAAGGATCCAGAACTAGAAGACACCGAATTAAGGTGATTGGCAAAAGAAGCAGCAGTGACATGAGGAAATACTTCTATATACTGAGTGGTTAGGATCTAGAAAGCACTGCCTGAGAATGTGATGGAGGCAGAACCATTTGTGGCTTTCAAGAGAATTGAATAATTATCTAAAGAGAAAAAAAAAATTGCAGAGCTATGGGGAAAAGGCAGGGAGTGGGACTAAGTGAGTTGCTCTTGCAGATAATCAGCATGGACTCATCTGGCCGAATGGTTCTATGATTCGAACAATTTAATTTCCTTCTAAAGCATTGACTCCTTTTATGGAATATGGTTTAACAGGTGCCAGTCCTGTTGTGATACCTCACTCAAGAGGTCCATTAGTTCTGTATGAGCCTCAACAGCCAATGTCTGCAGAATATTCAATCTCAGAATAGCATTCCTGAGCCCAATCTGATGTTATCTGTCATACACACAGTTCCACTGGAGATTGCTTGATAGTGATAAGTAGCAAGGTGTAGATTTAACACAGGGGCCAGTACTGGAGACACAGGGAAAATAACATAAGATACACGTATGGAGTTAGGGCAGATATAATGATCTGGGGGAGACAGTGATGATTCTGGTGGAGAACTACAAAGGATGGGTAAATCTTTGAATTAACATTGTCAATGGTTTAATGTTTTTAATTCCCATCACAAGTTGTGGCTTCAGGCATTGATTTCTGCAGCATTAATCCCAGTTGCTAACTCAGTCTAAACCCGAAAGTATGTTAAATTTTCACGCTGAACTGATCTTCAAATCCTCATCAATCTTCACTGACTCCCTGTACTCTAATGTACTGACTTTAAAAACCTTCAAGGCCTGATTTCTCCTTACCTATGATATTTTCTCAGATCCTATGTTCACCTACCATCACCGATTTATCAAGTATTTTCCTCTACTCAGTAACAGCGCCAGCCATCACACTGTTGCATTTTTTTCTTCTAAACCCACATATCTTCATACAGACACTGTCTCCTGTTCTTAGAGTTACAGAATGTACCAGCAGTATGTCTATTCAATTAGGAAGGAGGTGGAAGTTGAATTATCCCAGATTCCCTTTGAGAAGTAAAGGCTGGTTTCACATTATGAGGCAGGTTGAATATCTCCATTCCCATTAATTTCCTTTGATCACAAGCATATGTGCTTACAGAATGATTAGGCAGGAAAGAATTGAGAGGCAGAGAGTGGAAGCCGGTGGGAGGCAATTGGATGGGAATCCCAGACCTACGGTAACTGTGATTTTGTAGCAGTTGGTTCTGACAGCTGGTAATTCCTTGATGAATGTTATCTGTAGGAGTTAAGAGTCGGAGTAAATTAGTCATTTGTGTCAAAGAGCAAAGATTTACAAATTAGTCTTTATTCTTATGGCAACATATTCCTTCTGACCATTTCTCAGAATTAAAGCAGCACCCACCCTTCCCCAAGAACATACAGGTTTTTGCTCCAATATCCCACATTTGAAAATAATTTTAATATGCCCCTTCCATGTCAACCTTCATTTTACAATTAATATCATTTTTAGTGAACAAGCCAGTGTAGTCTTTGAATCATTGTTGTCAATGATTCACCAACACCTGGTGAGTTTACCCAATTTCAGTTAGGTTCAAAGGATAATTACTTCACTTCTGGTGCAGGTATTATTCTTTACCTGAAGATCATATTCAATATTCTCCTGTCAAAAAAAAAATGCTACGTTAAAATTAGCAGATATCTGTCTTTCACAGACTTTATCAAAACTCATAAGACAATCCTACAGTATCCTATGACAGCGCCTCATACAGCTATTTTTGGTTCTCTTCACTAGGTCGTAGGAGTAGGTCATTCAGCCCTTTGAGCCTACTCCACCATTCAACAAGATTGTGGCTTACCTGGCTGTGATCTCAAAACAACTTTGCTGTCTGCCCCCCATAACCCTGGACTCCCTTGCCTATCAAAAATCTAACTCTGCCTTGAATAAATTCAATGACCCAGCCTCCACTTTCTAGGGAAGACAATTTCACATACTAACGACCCTTTGACTGAGAAAATTTCACCTCATCTCTATCTTAAATGATAGATCTTATTCTTAAACTGTGTCCTTGGGTCTAGTCTCTCCCACAGGTGGAAACATCCTCATGGCATCTACCCTATCAAATCCCCTCAGGATCTCATGTGTTTCAATAAGATCACCTCTCATTCTTCTAAACTCCAATGGGTATAGACCCAACCTGTTCAACCTTTCTCCATAAGATAAGCTCCTCATCCCAGTTCACTCAAGTGAACCTTCTCTGTACCGCTTCTAATGCAATTATATATTTTTTCAAATAAGGAAACCAAAACAGTACACAAAACTGCATTCCAGATGGGATCTCACCAAGGCCCTGTACAGCTGCAGCAAAACTTCCCTACTTTTATATTCCATTCCCTTTGCAATAAACACCACCATTCCATTTACCTTCCTAACCTTGTGCTATACCTGCATACTAACTTTTTGTGATACATGTATCAGGACACGGGATCCCTCTAGACCACAGAGTTCTTCAATCTCTCTCTCCTTAAGCAGTATACTGCTCTACTATTGTTCTTGCCAAAGTGGACAATTTCACATTTTCCTACATTATACTCAATCTGCCAAATTTTTGCCCACTCAATTAACCCATCTATATCTCTTTGCAGACTCTCTAACCCCTCTTGACAACTTACTTTTCTACCTATCTTGGTGTCATCAGCAAATTTAGCTACCATGTATTTGGTTCCTTCATCCTAATCAGTGATATAGATTGTAAATAGTTGAGGTCCCAGCATTGGTCCCTCCCACCACCTTTTCCTAGCTTCCTATCTTTTCAAAATGTCAAATGCCCTTCAATATTTAGGTCCAGCCTTGGTCACCCTGAAACCATGTCTCTGTAATGGTAATCAGGTCACACTTATTTAATTCTATCTGTGCTAACAATTCATCCATTGTCACAAATGGTGTGCTCATTCAGATACAGAGCCTTTAACTCTGTCTTTTTACCATCTTTGCACTATGGTCTTATCTGCTGGTGCACTCTTAAGTTTGTACTCTATGTCCCTTCCTGCCAAACTCTGATGATCATTACGCAAATCACTGCTCTGCTCTATTATCTTGTTGTTTCCCTTTGATTTACCATATCTCTTCTTACATGATCCCTTCCCCCCACTATTAAGTTTAAAGCGCTCTCCACCACCCTAGTTATATGACTCGCCAGAACACTGGTCTCAGCACGGTTCAGGTGAAGACTGTCCCAACAGTACAGCTGTCACTTACCCCAGTACCGGTGCCAGTGCCCAATGAATCAAAACTCATTTCTCCCATGCCAGTGTTTGAGACAGACATTCATCTCTCTAATCTTATTTACCCTATGCCAATTTGCTCAAGGCTCAGGTCATAATCTAGAGATTATTACCTTTGAGGTTCTGCTTCTTAATTTAGCCCCTAGCTGCTCATAAGCGCTGAACGGAACCTCTTTCCTAGTCCTATGTCTTTGGTACCAGGCCATCAGACAAAATGAGAGCTCATGGTGTAGGGGTAACATATTAACATGGATAGAGGATTGGTAAACTAACAGGAAGCAATGAGTAGGCATAAATGGGTTATTTTTGTATTGGCAAGATGTAACAACTGGACTGCCACACGGATCAGTGCCGGGGCCGCAATTATTTACAATCTATATCAATGACTTGGATGAAAGGATAAATGTATGGTTGCTAAATTTGCTGACGACACAGAGATAGGAGAGTAAGTTGCCAAGAGGAATAAGGAGTCTGTAAAAGGATAGAGATAGGTTAAGTGAATGGGCAAAAATTTGGTAGATGGAGTATAATGTGGGATAATATGAACTTGTCCACTTTGGCAGGAAGAATTGAAAAGCAGCATATAATTTAGATGGAGAGAGATTGCAGAACTGTGTGGTATAGAGGGATCTGGGTGTCCTAGAACATGAGTCACAAAAAGGTAGTATGCAGGCACAGCAAGTGATTAGGAAAGCGAATGGAATGTTCTTGTTTATTGCAAGTGGAATGCAATGTATAAATAAGGAAGTTCTGCTAAATTTGTACAGGGCCTTGGTGAGACCATATCAAGAATGCTGTATACTGTTTTGCTCTCCTTATTTAAGAAAGGATATAATTCCATTAGAAACAATTCAGAGGTTCTTTTGACTGATTCCTGGGGTTAAGGGGTTATTTTATGAGGAAAGGTTGGGGCCTGGATCCATTGAAATTCAGAATGACAGGTGAACTTATTGAAACATAAAAGATCAGGGTAAATGCTGAGAGGATGCTTCCCCTTGTGGGAGACTAAAGCTAGGGAACAGAGTTTTAAAATAAGGAGTCTCCACTTAAGGAGCTGAGGATTTTTTTTTTCTCAGAGGGACACGAGTCTGCAGGGTCATTGAATATTTTTAAGGCAGAGGGAGATAGATTCTTGACTAACAGAGGAGTCAAATGGCATAGGAGGTAAGCAGGAAAGTGAGTTGAGGCCATAATCAAATTAGCCATGATCTTATCAAATGACAGAGCAGGCTCGAGGGGCTGAATGGCCTACTCCTGCTCCTAATTCATATGTTTCAAGTGTTTGTTCAATAGCAGATTGTTGTCACATTATATTTGTGGCAGATATATATACGAAAGTCAGTCTCAACAGTATATACTTGGCTTTAGTGGGAGATATGAGACACAAAGCACAACTATCAATGGCAATGCAGTACAAGTAATATGGAGTTTAAGGGCAAAATACTGTATTTTAAGAGGGAAGTAGGTGGGTGCCAATAGCAAAAAAAAAAAACGTTGAAGATGGCTACCTAAGAAGCAGGCCTTTACTCACAGGGAATGTTGCCTAGGTTCAATTATCAGTGCTTCAGAGACCCTCTGATTTCCTGTTGGTGCAACTGATTTATTTGTAAAATAATGATTTTTGGAGAGAAGGAAGAGAAAAGGCTTGCAACATGTGAGAATTCAAAAAAATCCAGGCATTAGAAACCGTTAGACCACAGACCCTCATCAGCTCCCAGTGCCGCAGCACATGATAAAAACACTAACAGGTGAAATGTAATGTAATGGAATACAATTCGGCAACTGGCTTGCAATGAAGCAATTTTTAAACAGAAGATCACATCCTTCATTGCACTTTGAGAGTAGGTCATTGTGCTGCAGTAAATGTTTGGCACCTCGTTGTTGAGCAGTATGTGGCCTGTCAAGCTGATGGGCAAAGTTGGTGCCTGTCGACTATGTTTATTTATTTTACTGCATTCCTTCTATTTGACTGACTTTGAAGGGAGGAACTAGTTACATCTGGAATGAACCTCAAATGATTTTGCAGACAGGCATTGCACTTGCACTAAATATATATATATTTTTAAAATTTATTCACGGGATGTGGGTTTCACTGGCTGGGCCAGCATTTATTGCCCATTCCTAGTTGCCCTTGAGAAGGTGGTGGTGAGCTGCCTTCCAGGAACCGCTGCAGTCCATGTGGTGTAGGTACACCCACAGTGTTGTTAGGAAGGGAATTCCAGGATTTTGACTCAGCGACAGTGAAGGAACGGCAATTTATTTCCAAGTCAGGGTGGTGAGTGACTTGGAGGGGAACTTCCAGGTGGTGGTGTTCCCATCTATCTGCTGCCCTTGTCCTTCTAGGTGGTAGTGGTCGTTGGTTTGGAAGGTGCTAAGGAGCCTTGGTGAATTCCTGCAGTGCATCTTGTTGATGGTGCACACTGCTGCCACTGTGCATCGGTAGTGGAGGGAATGAATGTTTGTGGATGTGGTGCCAATCAAGCAGGCTATTGTGTCCTGGACTGTATCCAGCTTCTTGAGTGTTGTGGGAGCTGCACTCATCCAGGCAAGTGGGGAGCATTCCATCACACTCCTGACTTGTGCCTTGTAGATGGTGGGCAGGCTTTGGGGAGTCAGGAGGCGAGTTACTTGTCGCATGATTCCTAGCCTCTGATCTGCTCATGTAGTCACAGTATTCATATGGCTATTCCAGTTCAGTTTCTGGTCAATGGTAACCCCCAGGATGTTGATAGTGAGGGATTCAGTGATGGTAATGCCATTGAACATCAAGGGGCAATGGTTGGATTTTCTCTTGTTGGAGATGATCATTGCCTGATACTTGTGTGGCACGAATGTTACTTGCCGCTTGTCAGCCCAAGCCTGGATATCATCCAGGTCTTGCTGCATTTGGACATGGAATGCTTCAGTCAATATGATGAATCAGATAGCACAATTGAACAGACAAGTGATCTGTATAGATAAGGAATTCTTCATGTTCTCAACTGTCATTTTTTTGATAGAGTGGAATATTTTAACTTCTCATTATTAAATGTTAGTTGCTAATATATCTTTCCTGCTTTACTTTAGGAGACCAAATTAAGGGCAGTTTGTGTTGATTTGGTGGAAGGACTTTTTCTTATCCTAATGAGCAAATGTTTTCTGCTATGCATTAAGTCTGTTGACTGCAAATTCTGTCAAGAAAATTACCATCCTATGAAATTTGGAGTGACCTACAAAGTAGAAAGCATAGCCTCATTATCCAATTCTCAGTCTCTCTTCACCACCTCTCCACCCAAAGAATATCATTGTTCAATTTGATATCTTGCTCATGTGACTGATTTTGAAACTGATTGACTTTTGATCATTTCTCCTTAGGTTCTTACCTTGTACGCAGACATGTTTTGACAAATAAGTAAAAGCACATTGGTAGCTCAAGGGTCTGGCCAAAGCTACACACTTAGCCATACTTTATTCCAGCTCACTACAAAAAAAAACTTTGTGCACAGATACACTCATCAATCACATGCCTACATAAGAGGATGTTGCAGTTAAACTTACACCTGTGCTTTCAATGTCAAATGACAGTACTATCATTGAGCCAAGACTGAGCCAGAAAGTCATGAGTTCAAGTCCCACTCCAGAAACTCAATCACATAAATTAAGGCTGGGACTTCGGTATTACACTGAGGGAATGATGCAGTGTCAGAAATGCTGTCTTTCATGTGATGTTAGTCCCATCTGCTGTCTTAGGTTCATGTGAAAGATCCCATGGCCACTATACAAACAAAGTAAGTTTCCTCCTGGTGTCTTGGTTAATATTCATCCTTCGATACCTACCATCAAAAACACAGCATCTGTTCATTTATCTCACTGGTGTTTGTGGGACTTTGCTGCGCATAAGTTGGCTGCTGCATTTCCCTACAACAGCGAATACACATTAAAATACTTCACTGGATACGATATGCATTGGCAATTTGTGAAGTTACGAAGGGTACAATATAAAGGCAAGTTCACTCTTTCTGATTAACCAGCTTGCTTGATCAAATTTCACATCTCCTCTTCATGATAGCTGCGTTCTTGCAGTTTTGCTTTAAATTGAGGCTTGAATATAATACAGGAAGAAAAATCAATTGCTTATAAAAAATGAGGCTGCTGGGGTTACTTGACAATTTGAAAAAAAGCATGCAGAATTCTCAATGGATATGTTCAGACTGTTCTATAAACCTGGCTGGATACTTTGCATCTCCCACAGTCAACAAAATGGCAAGTTTAAGTGCATGACAAGAATTGGAAGTTTTATAATTCATACACCAATAGAAAGCCTACAAAACAATGGAAACAAGGCAGATTACACACATCTTTATTTTATTAAAACAGATTTCTCAAGTCACTGATTATGCAACAGGAATAGCGATAGTTCACTCAATAATCCAATTGTTATCACGATCATCCTTAGAATTGCTTTTTGTAATAAAACGTTCACATATGGTTCACATGATAATCAATACCCAAAAGTCAAAATGGGAAACAAAACATTTGGAAGGTGTCTTCAAATCAGTGAGGTGCCGCGACTGCCAAATCTTTCAGTGAGGTGCCGCGACTGCCAAATCTTCAAATTTCAGAATTGACCTGTTACACTGAGTACTGTATGAGGGGAACACAATAATAAAATTCTGCTGAAAACTTTTCAGCACAATCATTTAAAGAACATCTGCTTCACTCTGTCCACAACGTAGGAAAACAAGTCCGAGTAAGGGTGACTCAGGAAGATGGACACGTGTAGAATAATCGTGATACGAACTGCCTTCAATAATCACAGCAATTTATTTTTGTGTTGAACTATCCCTAGTGAGACGTGGAATCAGTCCATTGTACGCTGTGCAAGAGCTCTGATATTTATGTTAATCAAGATGTCTGTAACTGTACAAAAACATGCTACAAACTTGTCTGTTTAGTCAGAATTAAAAGATGCACTCGGAAGCAGAAAGAATTGAGAAGGGAAAAAAAAATGAGATGGTGCAGCACAAGGCCACGGCAAAGCAAGACAACCGTCACTTGAGAAGTTCTCTCATTTCAGGACTTTCAGCAACTTCCAAATAGCTCATTCCATCAGGGCATTTCCCTGTTTTATTAGCACCCTGTGGGATGGGAAAAGATGGAAACAAGACACAATTAGAAACCAACTGGAGACAGATGATGTTCACATAAATAAAGACCTAAATATTGGCTCCTGTTCAAAATGAAAAGCGAATAGAACCATCATTTAAAAAATGATACCCACGAGGAACAAAGCAATGAGACAGGCTTTAAAATAAATGTGTCTGTTAATCTAATAGCAGCAAGCTGGTGAAAAGTGAGAGCATGGACTACAGATTAATAAGTCTATCACTATCAGTGTGAGGCTGCATCTAAGCAACCAACAAACCTCACTCAATTGAAATAAAGTAGTCACTTTGATCAATTTTCAAGATTCAACCAATACAACATATAATAATAAAGTCATTCTAAAATGAATCATTTAACATTTGAACCATTCCCAAGCATATCCATGCTGACCATGAAATTTTCCAATACGGCTTCAATGCTCAGGGACAAAATCAGTTACTCAAGTTTTGATGTTTTGACTTCTGCTACGGTGGAAGATGAACTAGTAAAATGATTATTGACAAATGAGATCATGCATATGTCTGTTAGAAGATTAGTTCAATTCCTCTGCAAATATTCACTTCAGTTTTAATAACTGAATTACTGGATCTTAGATATTCCCCCACTGCATATTATGTACTAAATAATTAAAGCTTTAATTCAGAGTGGCATCTCCGCTTTCCTGTGTTGTTTTGACAATCTGTACCTGTGTACCATTAATGTTTTGGCTTTTTTTAAAAAAAAAGTCAACTTTATCTGCAAAAACATTTCATGCTTCTGCTATAATGCTTTACTGAAATGCTAATGGGCAGTTCAATAATGCAAGTACAATGAGCATCACACATGAAAAATACTGGTACAACATTAAAAAGTGGAATGGTTTAAGGGCAATTTTCCTTCAATATATTGGTGATAATACACTAAATTAGTCTAGTGAAACTAGAATAATGCACCTGTGTCAGGAATATAGCCATAAAGAGCGAAAACTGAAATGTCTGTTAACTGTTGAAGTCTTGATGATATAAAAACTTAGAATAAAAGACCTTAAAATGCCTCTCTACATAACATGCAATTCAAATTCAAAATGAAGATCGGGTGCAGGCACAATCATTGTCCCTCTGCTAGCACATTCAATGCTCTTTATGCAAATTAGCTTCTTCCATCTCCCGAAGGCAACGACTCTCTGAAAGACCATATCATATTATCTATTGTGGTAAAGTGGCTGGGATTTACATTATCGACTTGATTAAGTAGTTATTTATTTAATAGGCCTGAAATTCTTAGCAGAGGGCCTCGCAGGTAAATCAACTGAAAGTGAATGGGCACATGGTAGACCAGGCAGAAGCTAGGACAGTGAGCTGTCACAGCAGTCAAAACTGCTCAGTTTTCAGTCATTTGATGTAGTCAGTGAGCAGTGGTAGTGGTGGAGAGGGTGGACCTAAACAGGATTTTAAAAAGAAACATTAAAACAGTTAAATAATGCAAGTTCATTTTCTAAAATGTGCTTACCCAAAATGATCTTCTACAGCTTACTCTCCCATGTACCACACATACATATCCTGCCATACAGTAGCTACTACAGCATATATCACAAACATCTTGCATACTCAACTTCTCCTCCTACGCAGAAAACATCTCTCCCAGAGATAAGTGAGAACCCTGCATTGAATTCTATAAAATCACCAGGACTCCGTTCCTTCCAAGTATCAAGGAATGTACATTTACACTCATTACAAACAGCCAGCACTTTGGACATTTTCCTCCCCCTCAGTGGCTATGACATATTTCTATAATTTCTCAGTAGGATTTTACACTAGATACTACAAAAAAAAGACATGATGGATTTCTCTGCCAGATTTAGACTTTCCTCCTTGAGAGGAAGAGGGATACAAATATTACTGCACTTATAGCAACACGTATCCTATTTAACCAAAAACCTGGCTTGACATCTTCACTGCACTACAGCATGGGCTCAACCCTATCGTCAAATGTTAGCACACAAGAATAAAATTTTACATATAACATACAAAGGCAATGATGCATAAATAACTTGCAGAGACAAACAGTAAGCTACAACACCAAAATATATCTGGTCATAATAAAAGATGAGGGCCTACTAGGAGGGAGATTTGTACTGAGGGCTTAGCTAGGAGGGAGATTTGTACTTAAGTTTGAACTTCTTTCAAGGAACAAGCAAGGTTAGCCTTTCAGAAGTAATCTTGTCATTTGTTAAATCTCTACATACAAAATAAGCAGACCATCATTATTTTACAAACTACCTGAAGTGGATCTCGAGGTCCCGCATGTTCAGATTAACTGGAGTTGTGTTATTGCATACCATCCACACAATGTTGTCAGTAGTTTTATTATTCAGTCAGTCGAAACTAGTCTAAATCAGAATTTGGAACTTTGCTCTGTAGCATCCATAGTCCTTGCCAGATTTGAGCCTCAGCTTTGCACATCCATGCAATCTGTCCTATTAGCATGCTGCACAAGTCATTCAATCTAAGCGGTTTGGGTTACAAACAGCTAGTTTTCAATGAACCCATAGAGTAATATTAGTCGGAAAACTGGAAAAGTATGTTTTATTCATAAAATATTATTGGCTGCAATACCTAAATCACAAAGGTACTGCACTTACTCATGTACCATAGCAGAAACAAATCTAAATTTATAGAACAGCTTCTTTTATACAAATCAGCAGCAACTGACACAAACACCTGGCAAAAAACAGATGAGAGTTACGTTCAGTTTTGCCCCAACTACCTGTCTTAACATTTGGAACACAGTGCATTTTTGTAGGCATATGTGATGTCATCCACTTTCTATCCAAGGATAGAACAGAGTACTTTCTAAAATAGTGAAAAGTTAAAAGTGGATGTTCCAAGAGACTTGGGGATCCAAGTGCAAAGATCATTATAATATCGTGAATAGGTACAGAAAATTAAAAGTTTAAAGGAATGCTTGCCTTTATACCTAGAAGACTAGAATAAAATTGGGTAGGAATTATGCTATAGCTATACAAAGCCCAGGTTAGTTTACACCTGGAGTACTGAGAGCAGTTCTGGAATTAAATATTGGCATTGGAGGGGGTGCAGTATACATTTACTAGAATGATAACTGAACTGCAAGGGCTAAATTACAAGCAGCGATTACCCAAATGTGGTTCAATGTTCTGGAATTTAGAAGCTTGAAGGGTGATTTGATTGAATTTTTCAAGATATTAAGGGGAAGAGACATTTTCGTTGATTGAGGGGGTCCTTTAGGACAAGGGGAATGCTCTTTAAAAATTAGAACCAGACCTTTCAAGAGCTAAAATGGGAAACATTTCTACACACAAATGGTGGTAAAAATTTGGAACACTCTTCCACAAATGGCAAACAATGTTAGATCAGTTAATTTTAAATCTGATATTGTTAGTAAATTTGGTTAACAAAAATCTAAAGGCTATGGGACAAAGACAGTTATGTGGAGTTAGATCACAAATCAGCAACGGTCAGACTGAATAGTGGAATAGTCTTGAAGAGCTAACTAGCTTATTCTTGTTCCTGACATCTGTGTTGCTTTCCTTTACAGTGATATGATATTTGTTCAATTATGAAGAACTTGCATCTAACACTGATGCCGGGTCAGTATCCCTGACTTCTAACTAATTAATCCAGCTGACAATATTTTACTTGGCAACTGTGCTCAGTTTCACCTTTGGGTCAAAGGGTTCGGGGGCGGGGGGGTTCATGTCCCATTTAAGAATTCAAGCACAAAAATCAAGGTTGGACAACTCCAGTGCACACACAGGGAGTGTTGTAATGCCAGAGGTGCCATCTTTTAGACGAGATGTTAAACAGAGGCCCCTTCTGCCCTCTCAGGTGGACCTAAAATATTCCATGGCACCATTTGGAAGAGCAGTGGAGTTATTCCAGCGTTCAGGCCAATTAACATCACAAAACAGATTATCTGGTCATTATCACATTGCTGTTTGTGGGAGCTGGATGTAAGTAAATTGGCTGTTGCATTCCCTACAATATAACAGGAATTACACTTAAAAAGTACACCATGGCTGTAAAGTGTTTTGCGATACTTGGTGGTTGTGAAAGGCACTAAATAAATATAAGACTCTTCTTATTTTAATATCTCTTTTCCAGACCTGTTCATGTGCTGATAGCCAGTCTCTTTCTGAACCACTTTTGTTTGCTCTACCCACTGGTGAGCAACTCTGTCTCATCACCATCAACTCAACTTTTTGGGCACAACCAGCTCAATCTCATTACCCATCAACTTTAATTACTTCATGCAAACACCAGCTCACAATCCTGACTAATCTATAATTGTAATTTTAAAATGGGAAACCAATTAAATTACTCAAGTTCCAAGCCCGGTGTGAACAGATCAAATATTACACTGAGCCGAAAGAAAAAACCCTTCTTAGAAGTGCACAAGGTTGATCTACAGCTTATTACCAGCTTTGTCCCATTGGGTGGCTCTGTACTGAGCTGCCGGGCTAAAATGCATAAAGTTTTAATGGAACTGAAAATAGAAAATGCTGGAAACTCGGCTGGTCTGTAGAGAAAGAAACAGAGTTAATGCTTTAGATTCATGACCTTTCAATTTTATTGTTTTTATTTCAGATTTCCAAGATCTGCAATATTTCGCTTTTGCACAAGTATTTTGAGAGATTAAAATCAGTAAAAGCTGGAAATTTCACTTCTAGTTTTAAACCCATTGGCTTCTGATGAGTACGAAAAATGATAACTTACCTGTTCGCTTCACATGGCAACAAACCTGGTGTATTTCCAGTATTTTCTGTTTTCATTAGTGCTTTATTATGGGCTAGAGATCACTTGGTGGTGCTATGCCAAAACAAATCTGACTTGTGGATCAATTTCTGCACAACTACTCAACGGCTCAAAAGAATATCATATTTTGATACAGAAAGCTGGCAACTGACTAGTTTCTGGGTATAGATAGTCAATCTTCAAATTAGACCTCAAAAATAAGGATTGGGAAAGGGTGGAAAAAGGAGAAAACATCAACAGATAAACTCAAAAAAAGTGTTCCCTTTGCAACAAATCCTGGTGCACGTCAATCCAAGCCATCACGAAAAAAAAATCAGCTACAGTGCCCATTGTTAGGACATTACTGGGTTGCACCATAACATAATTGGCAAGGATAGCTATTGCAGGATGGATCTGGGTGTAGAAAGTGCAAACATCAAAACAGATCACTTAAATCTGAGATGAGGCAGATGGAATGGGAGGAAACTCATGGAATATAAATATCAGCACAGGCTGATGACTGAGTCAGCAGTGACATTATCAATGAGGCTAGGGGAAGCTTTTCTCGGAATTTTTCAATTATTTTGATTTGTTTTGTCCTGTTATAGAAATATCAAAACGTTAATTTTATCCCCCTCATCAGTTAGAAAACTGAAGTATAAATAAATGTTATAACCCAGAGTTCAGCCTGTACCCTTCAGTCCTCAAAATTTGAGTAATGGGGATTTGCCAATTAAGAATCTGGTCCTTAAACTCACACTGAATCAATGAAAATACCATGCATGTTCAAAGGCCATTAAATTATTGTTTCGGTTGAACATGTTACAGACATCAATAATGCAAACTGGCCACAAGCATACCCAACACACCTGAACAATCACCAGCCAAGCTGAACTCCAGCAATACACGTAATAACTGATAAAATAAACAGACCAAATTAATGGAAGCAGCAGCTCTAAAGAAGTCACACGGACTCTAAACATTAACTGTTTCTCTCTCCACAGGTGCTGCCAGACCTGCTGAGTTTTTCCAGCATTTTCTGTTTTTACTTCAGACCAAATTAACGACCTACTGCTCCAATGTCATCAGGAGTGACTAGTAACACACACTCCATTCTATCAGGCAGACACTGATGGATGAGGCTGGAGGTTGCTGCCCAGACTGGGAATAATAGAGTTACCACAAGAAAACAATTGTGCCAATACACTGAGGGGGGATTTCCATCAAAGCTGTCACTACTACAAGTGCACTTAGAATACTAATGACAATATCCAAATAGTTTCTTGCACATTCATGTAAAAAATTAAAGACTTGCATTTATGTAGTGCTTTTCATGACCACCAGACATCTCAAAGCACTTTATAGCCAATTAAGTACTTTTTGAAGTGTAGTCATGGTTCCAATGTAGGGCACACTGCAAATTCTTGCAATGTGATAACAGCCAGATTTTTTTGTGATGTTGATTGAGGGGTAAATATTGTCCACGACACCAGGGATAACTCCCTTGCTCTTCAAAATACTGCCATGCGGTGGATCCACCTGAACAGACAGACTGCACCTGTTTAACATCTCATCCAAAAGACGTACATTGGTATAAAATTATCCAACATTCCTCTTACATATCATAAATACCTAAATATTTATGTGCGCGCGAGTGCATGCGTGTGAGATTCCAAAGACTAACACTAATGGACTTCACTTCCAACCAGTTGCATTTGATGAGAACAGGGATCAATGGACCAGCTCATCTACCAGCTCGTGTTTCAGTGTTTCTATAATCTCCCAAGACTAATGGACAATGCATTCATCAACAGGACACAGTATATCATTAATCTCAAGTTCCTCTTGGAGTCAGGCTGCTCCATTTCACATCCCACCTCCAAAAATTACAATGCTACTTGGGTTGCCAATTCAAACAAACATCAGGCAATACTGACTGTTTCTGACATTTCGACCATTTACTCTGAATTAGATGATTATTCGATGCAGCAGTCACCAAAATAAAAACCTTGCATACCTCTTGCATTGCTCACAGTGAGTTGGGGCAAATGGTATTTTTTGGTGTATTATCAATAAGCTGCAAGGAGGAAGGGTGCTAGGAACCAAGTGTGACAGAGGTGGTACCGCTATATGCAAGACCAAATATATCTACAACACATTGCCCATGGCATAGTTCATGTCAAAAGATAAGCTAAGATTACATCTGAAAATGGAGAGGAAATAGGTGAAACATTGATGTGAAAGACAGAAGTAGAGATAGAGAGAGAGGAAAGAGATAGAAACCGATCTTTCTTGGCACATCTCATACTGCCAGAGGATATGCTCTTTTACATGCAGCATGTTGGTGCTACTCCTTTTCTCGATTCTTCTTCTTCTCTGCATTTCTCTCATGTTTTTCACTTTTATTCCGTTTCTCTGTGTAGTATCAAACATGGGAGGGATCCTACCAGCATTGCAAGCCAATGGGTTATGGGTGCTCTTTGGCCTGTAGATTCCAGATGGTCAGAGGGATTGAGACAATAAGTTTCACTTTCTGATGACAAAATTCAGGTGCTGGTTAAGAAGGGATTTAGCCGGGAGAGAGGCAGGAGAGGGAGAATGGCAGGGTGCTGAGAAGGAACTGGGGTTTAGGGTAGGTTATGGGAACCTACAATTCTCCACCCAGGAGAAGTCACTATCACTTAAATTTCGAGCTCTTTCCTAGAGTTGTGGGAAAGTCTTTCTCCAGCCAGTTCAATAGCCGATTCTAGGCTTTACCTGGGAATTACTTTTGAAGTACAACAGTGTTAAAGGAATCTCATACCTGTGCTTCATTACACTCCCCAGTTAAGGCCAGCAACAGGCTTTTGAAGCATGGGTTGGGTAAATGGGAGTAGTGTCATAAGTGTGGAACAGATAAAGCTGGTAGTAAAATAGGAAGGAGTGGGGCCTGAGGCTCAAAGAGGAAGATTTACTTTCTCTGAACTTTTTAAACTGAGAAAAACAGCACGCTAGGGAAAGAACTTGAGGTCCGAGGTGGTTCAGGAGAAGTGGGAGATGAAGGTTTAATCATGCCAATTAGTGGTTGGAGACCCATTTTTGCCATGTCAGCTAATTACTACAGGCCAAGTGTTAGCAGTTATGTAAGAATTCCCTCTATAAATAGGATTTTATGTACAAAAGATATATGTACACTAGTATATATATATCCATGTGGGGTAGTGAAATATACTGCTAGCTAGACAATGGATTATGGATACATTTCAACAAGGCAGTAATAATCCCAAAAACACATTTAAACATAATTGTCATTAGAATAGCAATGCATATGGCTATTTGCAAACAGCATAAAATTAAAGAATTCAGTCTCCCCATTAGAACTATTAAGTGTAGAAATCTACAAAGCGTTCCACAGGGAGAAAGCACGACTAAAAGACAAATATTCTATAGAAATAGTACTGCAGTGTTGTAAGGGTTAAGGATTGGAATCAACATCCTCAAGCAAACTGGCGCAATGCTGTTAGCTTAGTTCTGAGTCAACCAATTTGCTTCAGGATGTACATATTCCCAACAGTACTATCAGAAAAAAGCAATTACTGTAAAGCTGCAATTTAACTACAAAGCAACCCTTAACCTCCAAAATAAACAAGGAATTACACCTTCCTCTTTTAGGGATGGTCTAATAATCAAAACTTTTGAGGGGGAAAACGTAATCAGGGGAGATGAAGTGAATTGATGGTTTGAGATTTAACGTTCAAACACTCCTCAGGATAGTATCTTGATCCACAAGAGACTTTGCTGTTGAAAACACCAAAGGAATTTATTTATTCTAAATTAGAAACTTTAAAGAATCATTCGATCTAAACAAAAAAGAAAAAAAAGTTAAACGTGCTCGATACAGATAAAGCACATCTTATTTGTAACCAGTTTCTTTCCTGTCGTTATCAGACAGGAACCATTCAAATGACTCCAAGAGGATTCTGGTTCAAACCTTCCAGATGCATACAACAGCAGAATAACTAATGAGCTCTGTGGATATTGGGAACCCAAAGATAGCCACCCAGTAACAACTGAGTACGAGAAGAACATGCACTTTGGAAGCTGGGTTTAACAGTTAAGAAGGCTGTACATAATAGTTAGGATTGACTGTGCAGCAGAGTCTCTCAGAATTAAATAATACACTAGGAATAACGTGAAGGGATTCATAAATATTATTGTAGCTAGACATGGAGAGACTATTAAAATTGAAACAGAAATAATTTAGCACAGGAATTGACCAGTCGTCTTCACTGAATTTAGGCCCCTCTTGGAAGCCAAACTGACATTGCGTGATTATACGGATTTCTTCCCACAGCCGTCAGAATTCTTGAAATTATCCTGTAACTTTTATAAATGTTATAACTAATTTAGCATTGATTACCATTTGTGGCCAACTATTCCACATTAAATATGGAAAGTTTTTTTGATCCATTTGATGTTTTTAAGTGTTCATCTTGAAACCATGGCCTCAATTTACTTACCGATAAAAATAATTTATTTATCACGTAGATTTCTGTAATCGTTTTGGTAACTATTAAATCTCCACAGCATCTTCAGTTCAAGTTGCTCTATCCTTTCATTGTACACTAACTCATTATTTCAGGTATTACATGGAATATACAGGCCATGCTGGTGTTTATACTTCACACCAGTCTCCTCCCATTCTATCTACCTCATCTCGGCCTTTTAGCATAACTTTCTTTTCATTTTTCACTCATACTCATTTAATTTCTTTTCGAAAGCATATTAAGCATTTACCATGGTTACTTCCTGTGGTAGGAGGTTCCAGATTCTAACCAGGGTAAAGAAATTTCTCCCTATTTCCCTACTGGATTCATTAATTATCTTGTATTCATGGCCTCTGGCTTTGGATTGTTCCAAAATGAGAACATTCTCTCCACATACATCCTGTCCAACTAAATTATAATTTTGAAGACCTCTATCAGGTTACCCCTAAGTCTTATCTTTTCTTAAAAAAATGAACCCCATCTGTCCAATCCTTCCCTATTGCTGTTTCCTCTCAATTCTAATATCAGCCATAAAAATAATTTTTACACCTTCTCCAATGCAGGTCCTTTTTATAGTGTGGTGTGCTCAGAACTCTGGAAAGCGAGCCTCAGCAGGGTCCTATACAGGTTTACCATGACCTCATTACCTTGGAATTCCATACCACTAGAAATAAATCCCTGTTCTTTACATTGTGTTGCTGACCTGTGATACTGTTCTTAATGATCTGTTCACCTCATCCCAAGGTCCCTTTGCTCATTTACCCCATTTAGTTTCTTATTTTTGTAAGATCATAAGAAATAGGAGTAGTCCATCTGGCCCATCAAGCATACTCTGCTATTCAATAAGATCATGGCTGATCTGATTGTGGCCTTAACTCCAATTTTCGTAAGCATAGATGGTATTTCTATATTTCTTGCCCAAGTGCATTAATTCACATTTACCCACGTTAAAATTCATTTGTCACTTAACTGTCCAGTCTATGTTCTAACATCTTGTTGTATAATGTTGCATTCTTCCTCAGTGTTAGCTACACCTCAGTTTGGCATCATCTGCAAATTTTGATACTGAGAGCCTTGTTTCCAAGTCAAAATCATTAGTCTGAATTTTGCAATTGCAACAGCAAAGTTGTCAGTGTTTGCCATCATTACAACTATGAATCTGACAGCAATTTCTGGCATCTGCACTTGCGTGGTTAGATAAGGAAATCCAGAAGACGCTCAGTGATTTCCTGTTCATTAAGGTGTGCTGTTGAAGTCACACAGAGGGCTATCTTTAGCAGGCACTTGAACCAATGCAAACTTTTATGCTATAACATCAGTATAAAACTGCCCAAAACAGCTACGACTTGTTGAATGAGATGTAACTGAATTTTAAACTGAGGAAAACCTCTTAGGCCATGAAAAATTAATTTGTATTTATAGAATGTCAACTTTATACATGACAAAAAGTCTATAGGCTTTTAATATAATAAAAATTATTTAACATTATGACATTTCTGTTTCTCTCTTATTTCCATGTATATTCCGATCTTTATTTTGTGATCTATAAAATCTATATAAAGTGAAGGATAACCAGTGCATTTTATGTCCTAATTTAAAGGCAGAATATTGCGAATACTGGAAATCTGAAATATAAACAAAGTGCTGCAAAAACTCAGCAAGTCTGACAGCATCTGTGGAGAGAGAAAAACAATTAATGTTTCAAGTCAAATATGACTCTTCTTCTGAATATGACTTTTTATTTGCTTCCTAGTTTGCTGCCTGAGAGTTTTCAATGCAATTGGCTGCTCAGCCTGCTTGATGACATTCATGTTGCTGAATACCTGGAGGTCTCCTAGATTTGGCATCAGCATGAAACTGTTGGGAAAGGAGAATCCATACCACACAGATTGCTAGACATTTTGTGAGCAGCTTTTTTTGAGTTTGGTGGTGAGCGCTCACTTCAGCAATGACCGCAAAATCTGAGCCATTATTGTAAATTACGAACAGTGGTCCCAGCATTGATCCTTGTTGAAGGCCACTTTCTATTTTCTTCCAGCCTGAAAACTCTCGGGCTTTTTTTTAAAATAGCCAATTTACCATCCACCCTGCCATGAAGCACTCTGGACCGTCAGAAGCAGAATTATATTTCACCACAATCTGTACCCTCATGGTCCAGCGCATCCCTCACTCTACCATGACCATCACGTAAACAACTCTGGTTCAATGAAAAGCGTAGAACAGGAGGTCAGGAGCAACACCTGGCATATTGGAAAATGAGGTAGCAACCTGGTGAAGCTAAAAGACAGGACTACAAACATGCTAAACTGTGGAAGCAGCATGCTACAGACAGAGAAAAATTATCCTAAAACTAGGAGATCAGATCAAAACTCTGCAGTCAGGCAACAGTACGACAAGGTACACCAGGCCCAGTTGACCCCGTGAAGTCCACCTAGGTAACATCTGGGGATGTGCCAAAATTGGTACAGCTGTCAGACAGACTAGTCAAGCATTATCCTGACAATTACAAAATCATGCCAATGTCTCAGAACACTCCATCACTATCCCTGGGTATATCCTGTCTCATCAGCGGTACAGATCAACCAGAGGTGACAGCAAGTGATATAAACAGTCAGGAAGGAATGGCCTGAAAGTTCTTAACATTGAATTTATTTTTTATTCACTGTTGGGATGTAAGCATCGCTGGCAATACCAGCCTTTATTACCCACCCCATTGAGCCACCTTCTTGAGCTGCAGCAGTTCATGTGGTGTAGGTATACCCACAGTGCTGTTGGGAAGGGAGTTCCAGCATTTTAATCTGCTAACAGTGAAGGAACCGTGATCTACTTCCAAGGCAGGATAGTGTGTGACTTGGAGGGGAACTTGCAGGTGGTGGTGTTCCCATGTTTCTGCTGCCCTTATTCAAGGGGGTCATGGGTTTGAAATGTGCCCTTGAGGAGCCATTTGCAAGTTGCTGCAGTGTATCTTGTAGATGGTGCACACTGCTGCCACTGTGCATCAGTGGTGGAGGGAGGACTAAGGTGGTGGACGAGATGCCAATCAAGCAGATAAAAGCAAAAGCTCAGCTTTTCCAGCATTTTCTGTTTTTGAGCCAATCAAGGGGGCTGATTTGTCCTGGATGGCATTGAGTTTCTTGAGTATTGTTGGAGCTGCACTCATCCAGGCAAGTAGACAATATTCTATCACACTCACGACTTGTGCCTTGCAGATAATGGACAGGCTTTGGGGAATCAGGTGATGAGTTACTCCTCAGAATTCCCAAGCTCTGACCTGTTCTTGTATTTGTATGCAAATGGCTGGTCGTTCAGCTTCTGGTCGATGGTAAGCCCCAGGATGTTAATGGTGGGGCAGTCAAGGGGAGATGGTTAGATTTTCTCTTGTTGGAGATAACCATTGCCTGGCATTTGTGTGGCACAAACCTTACTTGCCATTTATCAGCCCAGGCCTGAAGGTTGTCTAGGTCTTGCTGTACATAGGCACGGACTGCTTCAGCATCTGAGAAGTTACGAATGCCACCGAACACTGTAACCATCAGTAAACATCCTGACTTCTGACCTTATGTCGGAGGGAAGGTCACTGAAATAGCTGAAGATGGTTGGGCCTTAGACACAAGGCTGAGGAACTCATGCAGCAATGACTTCAGACTGAGATGATAGCCTCCAACAACAATAAGCACCTTCCTTTGTGCAAGGTATGACTCCAACCCAGTGCAGAGTCTCTCCACTCCCCAGCCCAACCCCCAATTCCCACTGACTTTTATTTTGCTTTGGCTTCTTGATGCCACACTTAGTCAAATATTGTCTTGATGTCAAAGGCAGTCATTCTCACCTCGCTTCTGGAATTCAGCTCTTTTGCTGAGCTCTCGACTCCAAGCATCATGAATACTCATGGCATCAGGTCAGATATGGCCATGAAAACCTCCTGCTGATTTCAACCCATTGCCCTCCCTTCACTGATGAATCAGTACTCCTCTGCATTGAACAACATTTGGAAGACAACAGAGGGTTGCAAGGACACAGAATATACTCTGAGTCAGGGGCTTCAAAGTCTATCACCAAGCATAGCTCAAGAGCACCACTACTGGTCGAGCAGACCAAGAACTGAAGAACATATATGTCAGAGTGAGTCTACTACAAATGCTGAGAACACAAGGGGAAAAGCCCCTTGTCCTCACTGATGCACCCATCACAGATGCGTCTGTCCAGGACAGTATTGGTAGGTCTGACTGCCTCAGTTCTTGTTAAGACAAAGCCATGTCTTCACACTGAGTAAACCCCCGCTGTGCTTTGTGACAGTACCACTATGATCAATGGGATATATTCGGATCAGATCCAGCAGTGCAAAACTGGGCATCCACGTGGTGTGAATCATAAGTAGAATTGTATGTCACTGCAATCTGTAACCTCTTGGCCCAGCATGTCCCTTACATTATCAAGCCAAGGGAAAAACCCTGGTTTAAATGAGATGTCCAGGAGGACATTCCAGGAGCAGCACTAAGCAAACTTAAAAATGAGGCACCAACCTGGTGAAGTTACAACACAGAAGCATAAACATGCTAAATAGCAGACACAGCATGCTATAGACAAAGCCAAGGGACTCTACAACATTGGGATCAGGTCAAAGTTTTGCATTCCAGCCATATCCATTTGTGGTTGGCAGTGGACAATTAATGGGAGAAGGTGAATTCATGAATATTCCCATCTTTATCATGGTAGAGTTCAGTGTGTGAATGCAAAAGACAAGACAAACACTTTCAACCATCTTCAGTTAGAAGTGGCTGATCCATTTCAGCCTTCAGCTCAAGTCCCTACCATCACAGAAGCCAGCCTTCAGCCAATTTTATTAATTTCACATGCCATCAAAAAATGGCTAAGCACATCAGATACAGCAAAGGCTAGGGGCCTTGACAACAACAATGGCATAGTACTGAAGATGTACTTCAGAGTGAGCTGTGCCTCAAGCCAAGCTTTTCTAGGGCAACTACAATACTGGCATCTACCAACAAAATGGAATATTACCTAATGAATGTCCAGCCCACAAAAAGCAGGACAAATCCAATCAGGCCAATTACCATCCCATCTACCTACTGTTCATCATCAGAGTGATCGAAAGCATTGTTGACAGTACTATTAGGCGCCACTTATTCATCAATAACCCACTCACCAATGCTTAGTTTGTAATAAAAGTCTCAGTGCCTGTAACAAATATGCATGCCTGAGGTCAGCCTGCTAACAAGACTTTATAGCACTTGCTTCAAGTCCCTATGCTGAGACCCCAAGCTCGTCACTAATGTGACATGCTTTAGCTAGACGAAAAATGGGATTAATCCAAGTCTAGTCTCACAAGGTGCTATGAAAGCCAAGTTGCAGATTTCGTATTTAACCTTCTGAAAATCCCAAAAGATCTAGGATGAAATGAGAAGTTCCTATTACATACTTTGCCTTTAGAGATTCAACCGACGTGCATGAGGTGTTTCTATCCAAAAGAACATGCAGCCCGGGTTCAGTGCTTGTATGGAGAAAGTCCCAGGGCTTCACCTTGTGACTAGAATCTGGAGTGCTTTTTTTCTGCTGAGCATTTCATTTTGTGTACTATGTAAAAACGGACCAGTGCACTTCCTCTTTACAGTTAGTTTTTTTTTAAAGAGGGTGGTGAGGAGGCTTGGTGAATGATTTCAAGAAATTGGCATGCCATTTAAAGCTAATTGGTGTGCCTTTGTGAATCACACCTTAAATAAAAGGATCCACTGCAATCATAAATAATTGAGTCATTACATGCATTAAGAACTTTGTGAATTTATGACCAAATCCCTGCTGCAGACAATTTTCCACTGGCATAGCAACATGAGGGAACTTAGGTTTGTATTTTTCTGACATTAGGTGCCACTACAAAAAACAGGTCACTAAAAACAAATCACTAATCTTCTACTTTCTCCCACAACCTAATAGGAGAAAACACCAACTATGTGATACAATCTCAGTCATTCATAAAATAGCCTGACAATGGAGTCACTAACTTTTCCTCCTTTGTCGATAATAGACAATAAACATGCATTAGATGTCTTTCAAGGAGTTAGAGCAGTGAATGATTGCAGGGAGATCTCAATCTTCAACTTTACCTAGAAATATACTTAGAAAAATGAGTTAGACATCTTAAATAAGCTCCAAAGCATATAGCCAAAACTCAAGGGCTGCTAGAATTGAAAAACTTGTGTCATCTCACCACCAGTAATAAGATCAGATTCTTAATTTACTTACGCACTGATTACACCTGCTGACCTCTTATAAGGGGGATCAGTGATGTAATCAGTGTACCAGACCATTCTCCAGCCCTCGGCCCACCCAAAGAGATCAACGTGCTATACCTACCTTGGATACCAGCAATTTCACACAGTCTACATGCCCCTCGTAGATTGCTGACAGAAGTGCTGTGTAACCATGTCTATCTGGAGCCTGTGAATCACAGAAACAGAAGGGATAAAATATTTTCTTAAAAAATTGATAACTTGTTAATGCTGCCAATGCAAGCAGAATTTTACAAGACTGCATTAATCTAAGGGAATCTCTTTTATACAGCTCTTGAAATGATTTGTTCTCGAACTGGTCTCCATCGGGGATCTGTACTCAACTTTTCACTAAAAAGAGAGAATTCCATACCTAAGTTTCGGAGTGAAATCAGGGAGCACTGTTCACACAAAGGGCAGGAATTAGGAACCCACTCCTATCAAAAGGCTCTACGTGGTAGGTCAATTGAAATTTTCAAGATGGAGACTGATGGATTCTTGTTAGGAAAGGGTATCAAAGGACGTGGAGAAAAGGCGTGTAAATCGAGTTGAGGCACAGATCACCTATAATCTAATTAAATGGCAGACTCAAGGGGCAAATAAAGACAGGAAATGCTGGAAATATTCTTTGGGGACAGAAAATTGTGTTTCAGGTCAATGATCTTTCATTGAATGAGGTTGTCGACCCAAAACGTTAATGCTGTTTTTATCTCTCCACAGGTGCTGCCTGATCTGAATATTTGCAGCATTTTCTGCTTTTGTTTTAGATTTCTAGCACTTGCTGTATTTTACTTGTGTTGAGGGGTGAAATTGCGTACTCCCGTTCTTGCCTCTATTATTAGTAAGGTAACTTCAGATTCAGTCACTGTTTGTCATTACAAGGTGAAACGTATTCTAGCTCATGATTTGTGCTTTCATTTAGAAGATCAATAAAATTAGATAAGGGGGTATCAAACACTAAATAACAATATCTGAAATATTTAAATTGTAGTGCAAATTAATAATATTGTAAAAAAAAAATTAGGCTATGGAAAGAGCAAATGGATGATCAAGGGAGGTGGTGGAATAGTGGCAATGTCACTGGACTAGTAATCCAGGCTAATGATCTGGGGACATGAGTTCAAATCCCACCACGGATTTCAATTCAATTAATAAATCTGGAATTAAAATCTAGTCTAATAGTGACCACAAAACCCATCTGGTTCACTAATATACTAAAGAAAACCTGCTATCTTGTCTACATGTGACTCCAGACCACAGCAATGTGGTTGACTCTGAAATAGCCTAGCAAGCCACTTAATTGTATCAAACCGCTACGAAGTCTATAAGAAATAAAACTGGACGGACATCTGGCATCGACCCAGGTATCAGAAACGAGAACGGCAAACCCAGCCCTATTTGGGGGCTTGTGCCAATATCGGGACAGCTATCCTA
This sequence comes from Cetorhinus maximus, assembly GCF_964194155.1. Taxonomy (NCBI): domain Eukaryota; kingdom Metazoa; phylum Chordata; class Chondrichthyes; order Lamniformes; family Cetorhinidae; genus Cetorhinus; species Cetorhinus maximus. Next base: position 41,171,327 of record NC_135900.1, read on the forward strand.
CAGACTAGTCAAGCAGCAGCCTGACACTAAGACATGATACGGTGAGTATGGCTATGTCCCAGATGCCACCATCACCATCCCACTGGCAGGACAGACCCACCAGAGGTGGCAGCACAGTGGTTGTGCTGTCAGGAGGGAGTTGCCCTGGGGGGTCCACAACATTGACTCCAGACTCCATTAAGTCTCATGGCATCAGGTCAAACATGGGAAAGGAATCCTCCTGCTGATTACCACCTAACGTGTCCCCTCAGCTGATGAATCAGTACTCCTCCATGTTGAACACCAATTGGAAGAAGCACTGAGGGTGGCAAGGGCACAGAATATACTCTAGGTGCAGACTTCAATGTCCATCACCAAGAGTGGCTCAGTAGCACCATTACTGACTGAACTGGCTGAGTCTTAAAGCACATGAGTGCTAGACTTGGTCTGTGGCAGGTGGTGAGGGAACCAAGATGGAAAACTTGACCTCATCCTCACCAATCTCCTGTCGTAGATGCATCTGTCCATGACAGTGTTGGTAGGCGCCCACCACACAGTCCTCACATTGAGAATACAATTGTGTTGCATTGCACTACCACCGTGCTAGATGTAATAGATTTTGAGCAGATCTAGCAGCTCAAAACTGGGCAGCCATGAGGCACTGTGGGCCATCAGCAGGAGCAGAATTGTACACAACCACAATGTGTAACTTCATGGCCTGGCATATCCCCCACTCTACCACTAATATCAAGGGGGGCAATTAACCCTGTTCAATAAAGAGTGCAGGAGTGCGTGCCAGGAGCAGCACCAGGCATACCAAAAAAATGAGGTGCCAACCTGGTGAAGCTACAACACAGGGCTGCTTGAGTGCCAAACAGTGGAAGCAGCATGCAAGAGACAGAGTTAAGCGATCTCTCAGCTAATGGATCAGATCTAAGCTTTGCAGTCCTGTCACGTCCAGTCATGAATGGTGGAGGATAATTAAACCACTCACTGGAGGAGGCAGCGGCTCCATGAATATCCCCATCAATGATGGGAGAGCCAAGCACATCAGAACAAAACACAGGACTGACACACTTGCAACAATCTTCAGCCAGAAGTGCTAGGTGTATGATCCATCTTAGCCTGCTCCTGAGGTCCCCACCATCAGATGCCTGTCTTCAGCTAATTCGATGAAATCCACGTGATATTAAGAAATGGCTGAAGGCACTGGATACTGCAAAGGCTATGGCCTTGGTAACATTCCAACAATAGTACTGAAGGCTTGTGCTCCAGAACTAGCCGCACCTTTAGCCAAGCTGTTCCAGTACAGCTTATATCCAACAAGGTGGAAAATTGCCCAGGTGTGTCCTGTACACAAAAAGTAGGACAAATCCAGCCCAGGCAATTACTGCCCCATCAGTCTACTCACGATCATCAGCAAAGTGAAGGAAGGTGTCGTACACAGTGCTATCAAGCCTTACTTACTCAGCAATAACCTGCTCACTGACACTCAGTTTGGGTTCCGCCAGGGTCACTCAGCTCCTGACCTCATTACAGCCTTTGTCCAAACATGGGCAAAAGAGCTGAACTCCAGAGGTGAGGTGAGAGTGACTGCCCTGGACATCAAGGCAGCCTTTGACTGACTGTGGAATCAAGGAGTTATAGCAAAACTGGAGTCAATGGGACTCAGGGGGAAAACTCTCCACTGGTTGGAGTCAGACCCAGCACAAAGGAATATGGTTGCAGCTGGAGGTCAATCATCTCAGTTCCAGGACATCACTGCAGGAGTTCCTCAGAGTAATGTCTTAGGCCCAATCATCTTCAGCTATTTCATCAATGACTTTCCCTTCATCATAAGGTCAGAAGTAGGGATGTTTGCAGATCATTGCAAAATGTTCAGCACTATTTGTGACTCCTCAGTTAGAGAAGCAGTCCATGTCCAAGACCAAAACAATACACAAGCCTGGGCTGATAAGTGGCAAGTAACATTCAGGCCACACAGTGCCAGGCAATGGCCATCTCCAGCAAGAGAGAATCTAACCATTGCCCTTTATCATTCAATGGCATTTCCATCGCCGAATCCCCCGCTATCAACATCCTGGGGGTTACCATTGACCAGAAGTGGAACTGGACCAGGCATAAATACTGTGGTAACAAGAGCAGTCAGCAGCCAGGAATTCTGCGGAGAGTAACTCACCTCCTTACCCCCAAAGGCACGAGTCACGTGTGCGCTTAAATACTCCACTTGTCTGGATGAGTGTAGCTCCAACACCAGCAAGAAGCTTGACACCATCCAGAACAAAGCAGCTTGCTTGATTGGCACCTCATCCACAAATATTCACTCCCTCCACCACCAACGCAGAGTGACAGCAGTGTGTACCATCTACAAGGTGCACTACAGCAACTCACCATGGCTCCTTCACCAGAACCTTCCAAAGCCAGGACTTCCACCACCTAGGACGAGAGCTGCAGATGCACGGGAACACCACCATATGCAAGTTCCCTGTCAAGCCTCACACCATCTTGACTTGGGCCTTTTTGCCATTCCTTCACTGTCACTGGGTCAAAATCCTGGAACTCATTTCCTAACAGCACTTTGGTGTTCCTACACTACATGGGCTGCCGCAAGATGGCAGCTCACCATCACCTTCTCAAGGGCAATTAGGGATGGGTAATAAATACTGGCCTAGCCAGCAACACCCACAACCCATGAAAGAATAAAAAAAAGATCATTTATATTTACTCCCTTCTCGGTAGTACATTTCACTGCTGGGGAAGCATGAAACCTACCTTCAAAGAGTTTGGGCTTGGCATTCAATTTAAGAATATAAGAATTAGAAGTATGCTACATGACCCCTTGAGGCTGCTCAACCATTTAATATCATGGCTGATCTTCTACATCGACTTTTTCCACATTATTCTCATGTACCTTGTGGAATGGGGACAGGCTTTGGGGAAATCAGGTGATGAGTTACTTGCCACAGAATTCTCAGCCTCTGACCTGCTCTTATAGCCACTGCATTTAAATGACTGGTCCAGCTAAGTTTCTGATCAATGGTAACCCCCAGGATGTTGATAGAGGGGGTCTCAGTGATGGTAATGCCATTGAATGTCAAGGGGAGATGATTAGATTCTCTCTTGTGGGAGATGATCACTGCCTGGCATTTGTGTGGCATGAATGTTACTGCATGCTAATGTTGTGATTCATGTACATGCATGCCAACATTTACTTAGTCTCTCACCATTTAAAAATAATTCTGCCTTTCAGGATAATTTTATATTTCACCGTAATTTACTCCATTTGTCACAACCCTGTCCACTCACTTAACTTGTCTATATTCCTTTGCACCCTCCTTGCATCCTTCACACAGATTACATTCCCTCCTAAGGAGACTGGGTACATTCAACTCAGTCCTCTCATCTAAATCATTAATATAGACTGTAAATCTGTTCGCAACCTTGGTATCAGATTTGATCCCAAGATGAGCTTCTGACCACATTTGCACGATCAATAATAGACCACATATTCCCCATCCACAAATGCACCCATCTCAGCTCATCTGTTGCTGAAACCCTCATTCATGTTTTTGATATCTCTAGATTTGACTATCCAATGCACTCTTGGATGGTCTCATACATTCTACCTTCGGCAAACTGGAGGTCATCCAAAACCCTGCAGCCCTCTTAACTTGCACCAAGCCCATTTCCCTTATCAGCCCTGTGTTTGGCTCCCAGCCAAGCAATATCTTGTTTCAAAATTCTCATCCGTTTTCAAATCCCTTTGTGGCCTTGCCCCTCCCTATACCTGTAATCTCCATTAGCCCCACAACTCTCCGAGATGTCTGCGCTCATCTGATTTTGACCTTTTGATCGTCACCGATCTTAATCACTCCACTATCGGTGGCCGTGCCTTCAGTTGCCTAGGCCCCAAGCTCCAAAATTTGCTCCCTAATCCTCTCTGCCTCTCTACCTTGCCTTCCGCCTTTAAGGCGCTCCTTAAAACCTATCGCTTTGACAAAGCTTTTGGTCATCTGATCTACGTGGCTTGGCATTGTATTTTGTTTTATAATGCTCCAGTGAAGCACCCATTAGTTACAATCTGCAACCTGAAAAAGACATCTATTCTTATTGTTTTCTCTGTTAACCAATCTTCAACGCCTACTAATATATTACCCCTAATGCCATGAGTCCTAATCATACGTAACCTCATGAGGAATCTTTTTTTAATTCATCCACGGGTTGTGGGCTTCACTGGCTTGGCCAGCATTTATTGCCCATCCCTAGTTGCCCTTGAGAAGGTGGTGGTGAGCAGCCTTCTTGAACTGCTGCAGTCCATGTGTTGTAAGTACGCCCACAGTGCTGTTAGGAAGGGAGTTCTCAACAAACTCGGGTTGATCTTCTACCTCAACTCCACCTTCCCACGCTATCCTCTTATTCTTTAATTCCCTTAGTACCCAAAGATCTATCGATCTCAGTCTTAAATGTACTAAACAACTGAGTATTTACAGCTCACTGGGGTACAGAATTTCAAAGATCACAACCCTTTGAGTGAAGAAACACAAGATTAGCTGGTCCATAATTTCCTGGTACATCCCTTTTGCAAAGAGAAGCGTAACTCTTGGAACTTTCCACTCCTTCAGCAACACAAATCAAATTTTCCAATCTACCATGTGGTTAGGCATCCGGGTCAGAAATTCAGAGGTGCCCTGCCATAATTTTCTGGCCATTGAAATGAATATGGACAATTGTGGACAGTGCACATCTAAATTTCTGATACTGTGCTACTGGTGGGCAAGACTCAAAGAAAGCCCTAATTCCAGATCATAAATATCTTTGGAAAATTCTGGTTTCAGGCTTTGTCAACTTTCCTCCAAATTCCTTCCATGCTTGAGGCTGCATGCCATCTGGGCCTGGTAACTTCTTCCTGTAGTCCCATTAGCTTTTTAACTATGTTTTTTGAGCATGAAAATTCGTTGGCCACTAACATACTTGTGTATTACTTGGGGATTTTATTGAGCAACATCCAGGGTTCTATCCAAAAGTCTGTGAGGAGAAAGTAGTCAGGGATGTGTGTAGTGAGGTATGAAAGGAAATTCCAACCATGCAAATACACATATATGTAAAACATTTAATTATGCAAATGTTTTCGCAGGGGATCTGTTTTAAATAAATTAGAAAATAAATTTTAATAAGTGCAGAATCCAGTGAAAACTGCAAATCATTAGAAAACCAGAGAAACATTTAGAAACTTAATCAGAAAAAAAGGTACTCAAAGATTGGCAACTACAAAGAAGGATGGTCAGACCAACCACAGCCGTCATGATCCTTCACCGACATTCAAAATCACGCTATATTTCTTACTTACGTTAATCTCTGCTCCCATGTGAATCAGGAGCTCCAGAACCTCAAGCTGACCACAATCTGCTGCAAAGTGAATGGCCTTCCGACCAGCTACTTCTACCTTGGTCACATCTACACCCTGAAGAAAAGATGTAAACAAAATGGCATTAATATGAACAGAAGCAAAATGTTCAGAATTCATGAATGCCATTCAACAATATAACACAAGAACATGCAAAAAAAACCCCAGTAAACTTTATTACATTTCAGTTGATCAGCGAAATCAAATTGACTTAAATGCCTCAATGTGCATTAAAAAACATTGGACGAAGCATCCAGGCAGGAGAAAGCAAATGTTGCACATTACAGATCATCTGCAAGGTATATCTTCAAAAATAAATTTCAAAATAACGGCTGTTAAAATAAAAGCTGCTCTTCTGGAAAGATGGAAGATCTCTGTATGAATAAAAAGCCTCAGATTACCTTATGACCATTGACAGAATAGCTGCTGCTCAAGAAGTCATGCATAATAGTTGTAACTTAAATAATATCTCCTGATTTCATAAATACAATTTATAGATGCCCCATACCAAGCTATCCTTCCCTTTTATCCTCCCTCTACCTCAGTACTGAACAGCTCCTCAATCTTTGGTGATCCTTCTTAAATATCCATTTGAATTCCCTACCCATATTCATGGTCACCCTCTCAAACTCACCACTTTCCAGGGCCTTTCTACTCCTAAGATTTTGATCATGGATGCACCTCCATTCACTTTCTCACACTCTCACCACACATATTCCTCCTCCTCCTTTCAATTAACTTCCTTCTGCACCTACTTCACAAAAAAATCTCAGAAGTTGTTTAACAACTGTACTTTCAAACACCAAAATGCCTAACCATATGCACAGCATTCAGCACAATATCCTCCAACAGCTGATGCACACTAACCACTGTCAATGTCTTTAGCCCAGTGAAAGCTTCACTGTCTCTCACCCTGGTCATTCCCCTGTTTATGGTCATTTTTGATTCCTCAAGTCCCAAGTTGTGCAAACATGACCATTTCTGCTAAAACTATTCTTGGATCATTTGGAGGCCAAGATAACTCCAGATTCATTTTCTCTCCTATCAACCACTTCCTTAAACCTCTCTCCCCTCCCTTCCCATCCCCACTTCCAACAAGCATAAGATGCTGTTGGATATATCACCAATATTGAGAACATTTGTTCAGCTGTCACTTCTGCTTTACTTCTCCCTTTGTCGAACAGACTAAACCTTACCCCAAACCTGCTCCCACACTAGCCCTAAACCTCATTCCTAGTTTCTCCATCTCCCCCATGACCTCCCCAAGTTCTTCTCAATCCTGTCCCCAGTATTTTTAAGCTGCTATATAAATACATAGTATTGCCTTAGCAGGAGCTATGCTATCTATATTGGCTATTCCTTCAAAATTTACATAGATCAGGGAGACCAGTTCTGGTGGGAAATTGGGATGTGGTGTGGGCAACAAAGGTTTGGATAAGCTGAAATTTATGGAGGGTAGCAGATGGGAGGTAGTTCGAGACAGCACTGGAGTAAATAAAGTTGGGGGCTAAAAAAAAGGCAGAATGACTGTTTCAGTGATGGATGGCTCGAGGTTGGTACAGAGGCAGACTACAGTATAGTTGTGGAAAAAGGTGGTCTATGTGATAGAGGCTAAGGTCTAGACAATTTTCAACACATTTGAGCCCTTGAACTTTATGACCACTGAAACAGAAATGCCATATCACATCTGAAAACAGGAAGTCATACAGAATCTCTCTACTCCTTCCAAAAGCAATAGATGGTGTAATTTCCCCACTTCCTCCACGTTCCAACTGACACAGAAAATCCTTAAAACCTTCTCAGATTTGAACTTGATTTGAAGCGAAATGATCTACAGGCACAGAATCACATTTGATCTTGTGTGTTGTTGCCCATTGCAGGTCAGATGTTGTACTGTTTTATAAGGGCAAAAGCATTCTGCCAGACAAAAAAAAGACTGTATTCTGCCTTATCCTGCCTGTCCCTTTAAGATTATATGGCCTCAATGATATAAACAGGTGCATTGAGGTAAATTAGACGACAGTTTATTTCACATCATGGGGTCAATTGCTGGGGAAGTTATCTATGGTCCTTTGTGGGCCATGGTTAATTACTCACATTTTGAAAACAACAGGAAAATCCGATCTTCCTTTTTAGTTGCTTTTCAGTGTCTCGTTAGGACTCGAGGCCAGTGTTATTCATTAGAAAATGCTGACTAACCACAGGTATGGCTACAGCATCACTGAATCTCAGAATTGTTACTGAGCAGGAGGAGACCATTCAGTCCATCATGTCTGCACTGGCTCTCCGAATGAGCAATTCACTTAGTGCCACTTACCAACCCCCCACCCAATTTCTCCCTGCAACCTTGCACATTCTTCTTTAGGTAACAGTTTAATTCTCTGTTGAATGCTTCAATTGAACCTGCCTCCACCACACGCTCAGGCAGTACATTCCAGACCTTAGCCACTCTGCGTGAAAAAGTTCTCTCTCATGTTGTTTTTGTTCTTTTACCAATTACTTTAAATCCGTGCCCTCTTGTTCTTGATCCTTTCATGAGTGGGAACAGTTTCTCCCTATCTGCATTGTCCAGATGCCTCATGATTTTGAATACCTCTATCAAGTCTCCTCTTTGCCACCTTTTTTCCAAGGAAAACAGTCCTAACTTCTCCAATTTATCTTCATAGCTGAAGTTCCTCATCCCTGGAACCATTCTCGGGAATCTTTTCTGCACACTCTCCAATGCCTCCGCATCCTTCCCAAAATGCGGCACCCTGAACTGGACATAATACTCTAGTTGAGGCCAAACTAATGTCTTATACAAGTTGAACTTAACCTACTTCTTTTGGAAGCTCATTTATATCACATTGTCATCATCAACCCCTGTTACCTCTTCAAAAAACTCCAGCAAGTTAGTTAAACATGATTTTTCCCTCAGCAAATCCAGGCTGGCTTTCCTTAATTAACCCACATTTTTCCATGTGACTATTAACTTCGTCCCAAATTATTGTTTCTAGAAGTTCCCCACCACCAAAGTTAAACTGACTGGCCTGTAGTTGTTGGGCTTGTCTAACACTTCATGCCTATAACTCTTCTGTCAGACTTCTTGTGCTGACAAAAGATTCACCGCTTTGATATAAGGTAGTGGATGACACAACCACGAACATGACTGAAATATTTGCAGCACCTCTCTTTTGCTATTGCATTATAGGTAGAACTACTGCTTTGAATAAAAGGGAAGCAGGCTCTCCATTTTACTTTAAATAGCTCAACTTCCTGTACAAACCCAACAGTTTTGCACACTTCATACTCTTTTGCAGACTGACAGACACCAGCCCACACCATGTTCAGAAACAATGGAAAGGAATATATAGGAAAGGAATAGATCTCTATTGTTTGACAGTACCATTTTAATGGTTAACTACAGAATGTGATGTGGAACCATTTCTTCCCATTTACTAACATTACTGCTTTTTCTTGTTTTTTTCATACTTATGACATGGTTAAAAGGCAGAACAAGATATACACTTTCTGAAAATAGATTCCACCTCCCTAACCAAAAAAAATGTTCCTAGATTGGGATTTCCAAAGAAAGCCACATTCCAGATTTTCTAATCAGCTACCTTTCGAAACTTCAGATATTGAACTGATAAAAATTCAACCAATAGATGGGAAACAATCTTTTGCCCTGGAGAAATGTTCTATTGGACAAATCAGCACAACAAGTTTTTTGATTTTAGCAAGACATTGGGCTGTAACTTTAGAGCTCCGGGGCTCCAAAGATGCACTGGGGGATACCCGTAGCCCAGGAGTTCCCAGCTAAGGGCTGCATGACGATTGCCTGGGAAGTTCAAACTTCCTGACCCCGAACCCCTTCCCCAGGCCAGGCTGGGCCCAACCCTCTCCACCCCCTAACTAATGCTCTGGGGATATGAGCTCAAACCCCACCACAGCAACTGGGAAATTTAAATGAGGTTAATTAAATAAATCTAGAATAAAAAGCTGCTCCCAGTAATGATGACCATGAAACTGCTGGATTGTTGTAAAAACCCATCTGCTTACCAATGCTCTTTGGGCAAGGAAATATGCTATCCTTACCCAGCTTGACCTGCATGATATTCTAGACCCACAGCAATGTGGTTGGCTCTTTGCTGCCCGGTGAAATGGCCTAGCAAGTCACCAATTGTATTAAAAAGTCTAATAGGAATAAAACCGGATGGACCACACAGCACTGACTGAGGCATCATATATGACAAAGGCAAACCCTTGTTGACCCTGCAAAATCCTCCTCTCAAACATCTGGGGGCTTGTACCAAAATTGGGAGAGCTGTGTCACAGACTAGTCAAGCAACAGTCTGACATTGTTATACTCACCAAATCATACTTCACCAAATCACAGGATTGTTATGGTGTAGGAGGCCATTCGGCCCATTGTGTCTGCATCGGCTCTCTGAGCATTTTAACTTAGTGCCATCTCCTGCCTTTTCCCTGTAACCCTGCACATTGGATGATTATTTAAATAGAAACAATGCCCTCCTGAACGTCTCAATTGAACCTGCCTCCACCACACTTCCAGGCAGTGCATTCCAAATCCTAACTACTCACTGTGCGAAAACAATTCTCTCAGCTTGTATTTGCTTCTTTTGCAAAACACTTTAAAACTGTGCTCTCTGGTTCTCAATCCATTTACAAGTGAGAACAGTTTCTCCCTATCTACTCTGTCCACAGCCCCCATGATTTTGAAAATTTCTATCAAGTTTCCTCTTAGCCTTCTCCTCTCCAAGGAAAACAGTCCCAATTTCTCCAATCTTTCCTCCTAACTGAAGTGTCTCATCCCTGGAACCATTCTCATAAACCACTCCTGCACTCTCTACAATGAGTTCACATCCTTCCTATAGTGTGGTGCTCAGAACTGTACACAATACTCCAGCTGAGGTCTAACCAGTGTCTTATATAAGTTCATCATAACTCCCCTGCCCCTATTAATAAAGCCTAGAATACTATATGCTTTAGAAACAGCTCTCTACCTGTCTTGTGTTGTCCGCAAGCTTTGAAATTGTCCCCTGCACACCAAGATCTAGATCATTTATATATGTGTCACAAAAAGCAAGGGTCCCAATACCGACCCCTAGGGAACTCCACTACAAACCTTCTTCCAGCCTGAAAATATCCATTAACCATTACTCCGTGTTTCCTATCCCTCAGCCAATTTTGTATCCATGTTGCTACTGTCACTTTTATTCCATGACTTATAACTTTCCTGAAGTGTGTTGTGTGGCACTGTATCGAACACCTTTTGGAAGTCCATATACACCACATGAACAGCCTTGTCCTCGTCAACCATCTCTGTTACCTCTTCAAAAAAACTCCAGCAAGTTAGACAAGGACACGATTTTCCTTTAACAAATTCATGCTGCCTCTTCCGAATCAATCACATTTTTCCATGTGACTATTAATTCTTTCCCAAATAACTGTTTCTAGAAGTTTTCCCACCACCGAAGTTGATCTGATTGGTCTGTAATTGCAGGGCATATCTTTACAACCTTATAGACAATGTCCCAGATGCCACCCAGCACCATCCCTGGGCATGTCCTGTCCCACCAGCAGGACAAACCCATCAAAAGGTGGGTAGCACAATGGCATACAGTCAGGAGGGAGTGGACTCAACATGGACTCCAGACCCCATGAAGTCTTGTGGCTTCAGGTCAAACATGAGCATCCCTCACTGCTCCTCCATGTTGAAAACCATTTGGAAGATGCACTGAGGGTAGCAAGGGCACAGAATGTACTCTGGGTGGGGACTTCAACACCTATTACCAAGAATGGCTCAGTAGCACTACTACTGACCAAGGTGGCCGAGTTCTGAAGGACATAGCTGCCAGACTGGGCATGAAGCAGGTGGTGCGGGAACCAAGAGGAGGAAAAGCCCTACTTGACCTCATCCTTGCAAATCTATCTGTTGTAGATCCCTCTGTCCATGACAGCATCAGTGGTGACCAACACACAGTCCTTGTAGAGATGAAGTCCAACCTTCACAGTAAAGACACCCTCCATCGTGTTGTGTGGCATTACTACAGTGCTAAATGGGAACAGATCTAGCAGCTCAAAACTGGGCATCCATGATGCGCTGTGGACCATCAATAGTAGAACTGTAATTCAACCGCAATCAGAACTTCATGGACCAGAATATCCCTCATGCTACCGTTACCATCAAGCCAGGGGATTACCCATGGTTCAAAGTGCAAAAAAGCAGGCTAGGAGCAGAACCAGACATATCAAAATTATGCGCCAACTTCATGAAGCTACCACAGAGGATTACATGCATGCTAAACAGTGGAAGCAACTACAGACAGAGCTAAGCAACTAATGGACTAGATCAAAGCTCTGTTTTCCTGCCACATCCAGTTATAAATGCTGGTGGAAAATTAAACCACTCATGGGAGGTTTCACCAACATCCCTATCTTCAATGATGCTGGAGCACAGAAAGTGAGCACAAGATGCAGTGTTTGCAACCTTCTTCAGCAAGAAGTGCTGAGTAGATGAACCATTTTCGCCTCCTCCTGAGGTCGCAACCATCATAGAGGCAGTCTTCAATCAATTTGATTCACTGCATGTGATATCAAGAAACAGCTGAGAACACTGGATATAACCAGCAAAAGTTATGAGCCCCAGTAACATTGCAGCTATACTGCTGGAGACCTGAGCGCCAAACCAAGCTGTTCCTGTAAAACTACAACACTAGCATCTACTCAGCAACGTGGAAAATTGCCCAGGTTTGTCCCATCCACAAAAACTAGGACAAATCCAATCTAGCCAACTACCACCCGTCAGCCTATCCTCAAACAGCAAAGTGATGGACAGTGTCATCGACAGTGCTTTCAAGCGACACCTACAAAACAATAACCTGCTCATCGATGCTCAGTTTGGGTTCTGCCAGGGCCACTTGACTTCAGACTTAATCATAGCCTTGGTCCAACCAAGGATGAAAGAGTTAAATTCCAGAACTCAAGGCAGCATTTGACCGAGTGTGGCATTAAAGAACTAGCAAAACTGAAGACAATAGGAATCAAGGGGCAAACTGTGTCTGGAATTATACCTAGCACAAAGAAAGATGATCGTGGCCGATGTAGGCCAACCATCTTAGCAGGAATTCCTCAGTGCACTGTCCTAGGCTCAACCATCATAAGGTCAGAAGTGAGGGTTTCTGATGACTACAGTGATCAGTTCCATTCAGAACTCCTCAGCTAATGAAGCAGTCTGTGCCTGCATGCAGCAAGACCCAGATAACAAGTTTAGGTTGATAAGCGGCAAGTAACATTCATGCCACACAAGTGCCAGGCAATGATCACCATCTCCAGCTGAAGAGAATCTAATAATTTCCCCTTGACACTCAACAGCATTACCATCACCGAATCACCCATCGACATCTTGGGGGCAGGTGGGTTGGCAGTGGAGGGCTGTCACCATTTTCCAGAAGGATCAGCCATATGAATATAAATTATACATGGTCATAAGAACTGAGAAGCAGAAAGAGTAATTTTTTTCATGCAGGCTTTACTGCATTTAATAAAGATGATGAAGACAGACTTCCCTTCATTCACTAAAACAGAAAGAAACCCAGAAACAATTGAACAAAGCTTAGAATATATAACAAACAAACTACTTACAATGAATACAAAACAGCATTGTCATTCTGTCGTACCACTAGGTGGCACTTGATTAGCATTTCCCATAAGAGAGAAGCTGGTTCTGTCATACTGTTTGGTCATGCCTGTAGCTGGACATTCTACTAGATGGAGTTCAAATGTTCCATTCCCCAAGCACCCAGAAATTTTCGGAGATTATCCTTGTTGGTTTTTCCTGTTTAGCCCCCTTCATATCAGACAAGTTGATTTTGGAATTTAAATACTTTTTTGGTCTGCTTAATCTTATTTCTTCACTGCAGCATGCATGTTTCAATAGAGGGGCCAGGAAGAATAATCATTTTGCTACTGAGAAACAAGATGACAAAGTATAGTCAATAGTTTGGCACTGTCCCCATCCTTTTGAAAGTACAGTCATCACACCGTTCTTCAAAAAGCCCACCCTCTGTCGTTACAAACAACCACTCCATTTGTCTCGTTTCAAATTCATGCCCATATTGCTTGCAACTTGTTGCTTAAATCCTTCCGAAATAGCCCTATCCAGAGTCATGAATGACATTTTTAGTGACTGTGGTGCATTATCCTTCCTTAGCCTATCTGCAGCTTTTAATATGGCTTTCCAGACCATCCTCCTCTAGTGCCTCTCCTTTACAGCTCAATGACATTGCCCTTAATTGGTTCCACTCTTATCTATCCAATTGGAACCAGAGCATCTCTAACAATAGCTCCTCTTCTCAAGCCTACACCGTCACTTCTGGATTATAAAGGATTGACCCATAGCACCCTGCTCTTCCTCATGACTGAATTTGCTGTCACTTGACTGTGCACTATGGGGTTGGCTCTCACATATGCAAATGGGACCAGTTCTACCTCAGCACCTGTCTGCACACCTTATTTGTCTCTGCCATCAAACCACTTGTCTGGCATCTAGTCTCAGATATGCCATAGTTTCCTGAAATGACTGAAATCATCATCATTGATTGCAGGCACAAACTCCAAACCCTTGTTAATGAATCTATGCCCTAGCATAGGAATCTATGCCATAGCAGTCTCTGGCTGAACTGAACTGGTTGGAACCTCAGCGTCCTATTCGACAGAGGGGCGAGCATCTAACCTCGTATCTGCTCCAAAACAAGAACTGCCTTACTTTACCCCAACATAGTTCAAATTCACCCCTAACCAAGCTAACTGATCATGATCATGTGGTACAGGAAGCCATTCGAGTGAAGGAAGAAAAAGGAATCTGAGATTTTCTGTACAAGAGTGAATTCACCATTAGCAAGATGGGCTGAGCTTTTTTTGAGTAATCCAATTCCATTAGCGTTTCCAACTACCTTCATCACGTCTTTGTCCCAATGTAGACTAGATACCAGCGAGCCAAATGGCAGAATGTTTATAATTAATGAATATGTGCCAAAATTGTGGATGAGAAGGGACAGGGCAACATTTGCAGTCAACTATTCTTCTCAAACATTAGCACTTTGTTCATCCACTACCAATGCAGTCCATTATACCTCCACTTGCTTTGCCACAAATTTATCTTTCAAAGAGGGAATGACCTTCTCACCCAGGACATTTTCATCAGTACAAAATAGACTTGTTTTGGCGACAAGTTTCAGGTCATCAAACACGATGAAAAAGAACAGATCAAATATACTTCTCTGAGAAACTCTTCTTAAATGGGCATCTTATTGCAACACCTATCACTGCCCAGGGCATAATTAGATTAAGGGTTTATGGGGAAGACTGAATTTTGCACTCCCTTACTGGCAGGTTTGAAAATCCTGCTCATAATAATGCCATACCTATCAGTGGATCCAAAAATGGTGAAACTTTGTGCTGTACAATATAATAAGAAAGAAAGCTCAATTTTAGAACCGTGAGATTCAGCACAAAGAAATAAATCAATTTGTTCCAAAGTCAAACTGAAAGTAAGTTACTGTGATCAGAGATGATTTTGTTCAGTATTTTCCATAAGCATTGACATGATTTGCATTTCTGGTCTATAATCAGGTCTAACTTTGATTCTGATTGACAGAGTAAGCTGAAATAGATGAGGCAACTATAAGATTTGAGAACCAGAGCCTTTATACTATTGGATCAACCAACCCTTCCAGAAATCACTTTATAAAAGGATAGCATTTAAAACTTCTAACATCAGAGCTTAACATTTGGCATCCAATCTTGGATTTGAGACTTCTCTGCAAGTTTTCCAATTCCTCCACATTTTTCAGAGCTGCAACATGCCTCTCATCATTCAAAAAAGATCCTTGATTGTACTGAATTAGACAAAGTGGTCTTTTGCATTGGCAGTGCATATTGCAGGGGAACTGCATCTGTAAACTAGCTCCCTCTTCACATTTCTAAATCCAGCTGTTTTATCTCAGTTGTAAAATTGAAGACCAACAAAAACTGGTGAAGCCAGTTAATGGACACTCAGCTTGTGGAACAAGAGCTAAACAAATGCTTGTTCGGATGACATTTACGAAAATGAGAAAAACAATTATGAATCAAGCAATATTCTTGAACAAATCTATAACTGTCAATGCGCAAAACCATACTGCTATACAAAGGTAGATCAATTATGAACAATGTGTAAGATATGAAGGAACAGCGTTGCATCTTCCGACTAGGCACTTTACAGCCTTCCGGATTGAATATTGAGTTCAACAACTTTAGATCATGAACTCTCTCCTCCATCCCCACCTCCTTTCCGATCCCCCTTTTTTCCAAGAATTTATATAGATTTTTCTTTTCCCACCTATTTCCATTATTTTAAAATGTATTTCCATTGTTTTATCTCTACCTTTTAGCCTATTTCGATCCCTTCCCCCCACCCCACCCCCACTAGGGCTATCTGTACCTTGCTCGTCCTTTCTACCCTTAATGTCACCTATTAGCACATTTCTTAGCTAATATTACCATCGTCAACACCTCTTTGTCCTTTTGTCTATGACATCTTTTAGCAATCTCCACCTATCACTGGCCCTCTATCCAGCTCTACTTGTCCCACTACCCCCCCTCCTTAAACCAGCTTATATTTCACCTTTCTTCTATTTTTCCTTAGTTCTGTTGAGTCATACGGACTCGAAACGTTAACTGTGTTCCTCTCTGCAGATACTGTCAGACCTGCTGAGTTTTTCCAGGAATTTTACTTCTGTTTTGGATTTCTAGCATCCGCAGTTTTTTGCTTTTATTTTATGTAAGAAATGATTCCCTGATTCTTCCTCCCTGTCCTACAATTGATACATCGTGCATCATATACAGAAACATAGGAGTAGGCCTTACGGCCCCTCGAGCTTGCTCTGACATTTAACTAGATCATGGCTGATCTTCTATCTCAACGCCATCTTCCTGCACTATTCCCATATCCCTCAATGTCACTGGTATCTAGAAACCTATCAACCTCTCCTTTGAACATATTCAATGACAGCGTCCACAGTCCTCTGCGGTAGAGAATTCCAAAGATTTATCAACTTCCGAGTGAAGAAATTCTTCCTTATCTCAGTCCTAAATGGCCCATCTCTTATTCTGAGACTGTGTTCCCTGGTTCTAGACCACCCCCCACCCCAGCCAGGGGAAACATCCTTCCTGCATCTCCCTTGTTGAGCCCTGTAAGAATTTTGTACACTTCAATAAGATCACCTCTCATTTTCTAAGCTCTAGAGGATAAGGCCCAGTCTTCTCAATCTCTCCTTACAGGACAATCCCACTACCCACCAGGGTTAGTCTGTTGAACCTTCATTACACTCCCTCTACGGCCAGTATATCCTTCCTTACGTAAAGAGACTAAAACTGCATACAATACTCAAGGTGTGGTCTCACCAAGGCTCTATACAACTTCAGCAAGATTTCTTATTCCTGTTCTCAAATCCCCTTGCAATAAAGGCTAACATTCCATTTGCCTTCCAAGTTGCTTGTTGGACCTGCATGTTAGTTTTCAATGACTTATGAACAAGAATACCCAGGTCACTTTGGACACCAACATTTCCCAATCTCTCCCCATTTAAGAAATACTCTGCATATCTGTTTTTCCTACCAAAGCAGATATCTTCACATTTTTCCACATTATATTCCATTTGACATGTTCTTGCCCACTCACTCCGTCTGTCTAATCTCCCTTGAAGCCTCTTTGCATTCTCCTCACAACTCCCAATCCCACCAAGTTTTGTCAGCAAACTTGGAAATCATCCAAATCATTGGTATAAATTGTGAATGGACGGGGCCCAAGCCTTGATCCTTGCGGTACCCTGCTAGTCACAGCCTGCCAAACTGAGAATGATCCGTTTATCCCTCTTGTTTTCTGTTAGTTAATGAATCCTCAATTCATGCCAGTATATTTCGTCCAATCTCATGAGTTCTAATTTTGCTTACTAACCTCCTTTGTGGGACCTTATCGAAAACCTTCTGAAAATCCAAATATGCCACATCCACTGATTCTCCCTTTTCTATTCTGCTAGTAATATCCTCAAAAACTCCAACAAGTTTGTCAAACATGATTTCTCTTTCATAAATCCATGCTGACTCTGCCCAATCTCACCATTATTTTCTAAATGCCCAGTTATCACATCCTTTAGAATAAATTCTAGCATTTTCCCTACTACTGATATCAGGCTAACAGGTCTGTAGTTCCCTGTTTTCTCTCTCCCTCCTTTATTAAATAGTGGGGTCACATTTGCTACCTTCCAATCTACAGGCACCGTTCCAGAATCTACAGGATATTGAAAGATGATCACCAATGCATCCGCTATCTCTACAGCTACTTCTTTCAACACTCTGGGATGTAGATCATCAGGTCCAGGGGATTTATCAACTTTCAGCCCCTTAAATTTCTCAAGCACTACTTTTTTTCAGAACCTCACTAGACCCTTGGTTCCCCAATATTTCAGGGAGGTTCCTTGTATCTTCCTTCATGAAGACAGGTAAACTAAACAAATACTTTGTGTCTGTCATTTCCTTATTACCCATGTAAATTCTCCATTCTTTGCCTGTAAAGGGCCCACATTTGTGTTTACTAACCTTTTCCTTTTTACATACCTATAGAAGCTTTTACAGTCTGCTTTTATCTTCCTTGCTAGTTTAATTTCATATTCTATTTT
The DNA here is from genome assembly GCF_964194155.1 of Cetorhinus maximus. Taxonomy (NCBI): domain Eukaryota; kingdom Metazoa; phylum Chordata; class Chondrichthyes; order Lamniformes; family Cetorhinidae; genus Cetorhinus; species Cetorhinus maximus. Next base: position 41,189,432 of record NC_135900.1, read on the forward strand.
CTCTGTCAATTTCTTGGTTCTCTTCTGTTGAACTTTAAAATGCTCCCATTCCTTAGGTTTACTACTCTTTTGGCAACTTTATATGCTTCTTCCTTTGATCTGATAGAATCCTGAACTTCTCTTCTTAGACATGGTTGGATCATTTCTCCTACTGGCTTTTTGTACCTTAAAGGAATGTAAATTTGTTGCAAACCATATATTAATCCTTTAAAATCTAGCCATTGCCTGTCTACCATCATACCTTTTAATGTAGTTTCCCAATCTACCTCAGCCAACCTCATACTTTTGTGGTGTAGTGGTATTGTCACTGGACTGATAATCCTTTCAGAGGTTCATCATCTTGCCATGGCGGAGAGGCTTGCGTGTCCTAATGAACCAGAGAGCGATGCCATCCAAAGCTCACGCTCCTGGTAGGGTCTCCGATGGTGGCAAGGTCAAGGGGGAAATTCCAGACAAAGAACGATCCAAGGAGGCCTCAGCGGCAGAGCAGGCAGAGGAGGGCTGCAGCCCCAATGCCGGTGAAGGTGGAAGAAGGCAGCAACGGGGAAGTGGCCCCAGTCATCATGGTCTGCCATGGCACTGAATCCAGCCAACAACCTCCAAGGCCGTGTGGAACCTGGCTACGTACCGGAGTCCCCATGCTACACCACGCCATGCACAGGCCTGTCAGGTGAAAAGCCTTGTGGCGATGGGAGATTGGCGACATTGGAAGGGCTGTGATACCTGGAGGCCTCCAGCCAAGATTCCACCACAGGAGGAGGATGTGTGACAGTTGTCAGGCACCTGTGTTGGGACAGTGGTGCCTTTTGGGAGCTGCATTTGTGACTGATCAGTCCTCTTCAGGGTGCCCTCTGCTCACTCTGAACGGGGAGGGGGCTAGAAAAGGTGCCTCAAAAATGGGCTGTCCCATTTTTCCTGCCTGGGAAACCACACCCAACAGGATCACCATCTCTGTAGTTGGAAGAAAAAACTAAACATTGGAAGCTGGAACATAAGAACACTTGTTCACAACCCAAAGAGAGTGACTGCCTGGAAAGACGAACTGCCATGGCTCGGGGGCTAGCGAGGCACAACATCGACATCGCTGCTCTTAGCGAAACCTGGCTCGCTGGGGAAGGGCAGCTGAGGGAGGCCAGTGGAGGGTACACCTTCTTCTGGAAAGGGGAGTCAGACCGTGACCTCCACATCTATGGAGTTGGTTTTGCCATGAGGAACAGGATAGTTGCCGCGCTCTCCGAACTCCCACTGGGGGTCAATAAGAGGCTGATGACCCTACGCCTGCATCTTAGTTGTAACCAATGCACCAATGTCATTAGCGCATACTTTAGATTCCAACCATTAAGGAGAGGTTCTACTCTGATCTCGATGGCATCCTTGCTTACATCCTCAGGAGCGATATGGTCATCCTCCTAGGTGACTTTAATGCCCAAATTGGACGTGACCACGAAATCTGGAATGGAACTATTGGCAAGAATGGCATGGGGCAGGCCAACGCCAATGGCATCCTACTCTTGATCAAGTGTGCCCAATACGGTCCGATCCTGACGAACATGATTGTCTGCCAGAAGAACCAGCTCAGGACCACGTGGGGGCACCCGAGGTTGGGGCATTGGCACTTCCTGGAGTATATCATTGTCCAAGGCAGAGACCTGAGGGAAGTGCTTGTCATGAGGGCCATGAAGGATTCTGAATATTGCTGGACGGACCACCCACTTTTGAACTCAATGATAAACATCTGCCTGGCGCCAAGACCCAAAAAGCCGCGTGGAGAAAGCTGAATATTGCAGCATTTAAAAGGACTCAGGACTGCAGGAAGAGTTCCAGTTGCACAGTTCACTGGAGTAAGTGCCCGCCCACTGATGCCATTTCCATCCAGGCCTACTGGGAGCAACTCAACTCCACTGTCCTCGACACCTGCGCATAGACTATCGGGTATGCACCACGATGGAGCCAGGACTGATTTGATGCCAATGACATAGCGATCTGCGATCTCGAGGGGAAGCAGGCAGCCTTCAGCACCTGGCAAAGTCTCCCACGTACCCGGTGAATGACGGCAGTGTGCCACCAAGTGAAGGCCAAGGTCCAGTGATGCACTCGAGGCATGAAGAACAACTGGTGGGTGGAGAAGGCGCATGAGATTTAAGCCTACACCAACCAGTTCAACATGCACAACTTCTTCCTGGCTACCAAGATGCCGCTTGACCGGACAAAACTCTCTCAGATCACAGGACGGCTCCCGGCTTCTCAAGGACGATGATGCTGTCCGTCGGCATTGGAAGGGGCACTTCGAACTGCTCCTCAATTGGGACTCCACTGTATCATAGGAGACCCTCCAAGCCATCCCACAATACTTTGTGGAGGATTCCCTTGGTGATCCACCAACCATCGATGAGCTTAAGCAGGCCATCCAACAGATGAAAACCAAAGCTTTAGGCCAGACTTTTACACCTGCAAAAATCTACCATGTTGGCAGCTATCAGCTCGTGTCATGACTCCACCAGTTCATCCTCTGCCTCTGGGACAAAGAGTACATTCCACAGGATCTCAAGAAGGCGACCATCATTATTATCCACAAGATGGGGGACAAATCTGATTGCGAAAGCTACAGAGAGATTTCCCTCCTGTCTGTCACAGGTAAGATCCTGGCCCTCCTGAACTGCCTTTGTCCGGTTGCTGAGATCATCCTTCCAGAAACCCAGTGTGGCTTCTGACCATCCTGGGGACATGGTGTTTGTGGTGAGACAGATCCAGGAAAAACGTCAGGAGCAAAATCAAGAATTGCTCATATTCTTCATCGGCCTGATCAAGGCGTTTTATTCTTTAAATCGTGAAGCTCTATGGATTGTCCTTCAACGCTTTGGTTGCCCATTGAAGTTTGTCACCATCCTGAGATTCCTGCATGACAACATGACCACCACTGTCCTGAGTGGAGGATCTGACACTGACACCTTTCAGTGCTACCTTCTTCAGGCTGCGCCAACGAGTCTTTGACAATAGGGACCTTTGCAAGTCAACAAAGGTTCTGGTTTATAAGGCTGTTGTGTTGACCACCCTCCTCTTGCAGTGAAACATGAGCTGTCTACCGATACCACATTAAGATCCTTGAGAGCTCCTATCAGTAGTGCTCGCATCGAATTCTGGGAATCAAATGGGAGGACCACCGGACTAACGCAAGCTGACCCCATGAAGCTGCGTCTACCAGCACCGAAGCCCTGCTCCTGCGGAACCAATTCCGATGGATGGGCCGTTGCGTCTGGATACCTGAAAACCTCAGCAGATTCTCTTCTCACAGCTCTCCGTTGGCCAACGCTCAAAGGGCAGCCAAAGGAAGAGGCATACAGATACGCTCAAGGTCGCCCTAAAGCACAGAGGCATTAACACCACCGACTTTGAGGAGAATGCTGCCGATCACTTGGCATGGCACCACTTGGTCCATCAATGCGCAAACCACTTCGAGGCTCAGCGACTTGACAGCGAGGCAGAATGGCGGTGCCCGAGGAAGGAAGAAGCCAACCCGGGCTGAGATTGCAAATCCCATGCGCAATGTGCCGCCACTATGGAAGAACATGTGGATCCAGAACTGGGCACCTCAGTCACCTGAAGACCTGAAGTCTCACCAAGCCCGATGGACGTCATCCTCAATTTGGAGGGACCGCCGCTGATGAATCCAGAGACTCAGGGTAATGCTCTGGGGACCCAGGACACCATGGCAGATGGTGGAATTTGAATTCAATAAAAATCTGGAACTAAAAGTTTAATGATGACCACAAAACCATTGTCAATTGTTGTAAAAGCCCATCTCATTCACTAATGTCCTTTAGGGAAGGAAATCTGCCATCCATACCTGGTCTGGCCTACTCGTGACTCCAGATTCGCAGTAATGTGGGTGACTCTTAAATACCCTCTGAAATGGCCTAACAAGCCACTCAGTTGCATTAAACTGCTAAAAAGAATATAAAAAGGAATCAAATTGGACAGACCACCCGACATCGACCTAGGCACTGGAAATGACAAAAGCAAACCCAGCCCTGTCGACCCTGCAAGGTCCTCCTTACTAACAACTGGGGGCTTGTGCCAAAATTGAGAGAGCTGTCTCACAAACTAGTCAAGCAGCAGCCTGACTTAGTCATACTCACAGAATCATATTTTATAGATAATGTCCCAGAATCCACCATCACCATCCCTGGGTATGTCCTGTCCTACTGGCAGGACAGACCCAGCAGAGGTGGTGGCACAGTGGTATACATTCGGGAGGGAGTTGCCCTGGGATTCCTCAACATAGACTTCAGACCCCAAAAAGTCTCATGGCATCAGGTCAAACATGGGCATGGAAACCTCCTGCTGATTACCATGTACTGCACACCCCCCCTCCCCCCCAAGTTGACGAATCAGTACTCCTCCATGTTGACCACCACTTGGAGGAAACACTGAGGGTGGCAAGGGTGCAGAATGTACTCTGGGTGGGGGACTTCAATGTCCATCACTAAGAGTGGCTCTGTAGCACTAACAGACCAAGCTGGCCAAGTCCCAAAGGACATAGCTGCTAGACTGGGTGTGTGGTATTTGGTGAGGGAACCAAGACGGAAAAACATACTAGATCTCATCCTCACCAACTTGCCTGCCACAGATGCATCTGTCTATGACAGTATCAGTAAGAGTGACCACTGGACAGTCCTTGCAGAGACAAAATCCCACCCTCACATTGAGGATACACACCCCTCCCCCCCAACCATGTTGTGTGGCACTTAGCACCCTGCTGAATGGGATAGATTATGAACAGATCTAGCAACACAAGCACCCATGAAGCGCTGTGGGCCATCAGCACCAGCTGAATTGTACTCGACCACAATCTGTAAATGCATGGTCTGGCATATCCCCCACTTTACCATTACCACCAAGCTAGAAGATCAACCCTGGTTCAATGATGAGTGCAGGAGGGTATGCTAGGAGCAGCACCTAAATACCTAAAAATGAGGTGTCAACAACAGCTACAACACAAGACCACTTGCATGTCAAACAGCAAGTGAGGGACAAAGTGAAGCGATTCCACAACCAATGGATCAGATCTAAGCTCTGCAGTCCTGCCACATTCAGTCACAAATGGTGCTGGACAATTACACAACTCACTGAAGGAAGAGGCTTCACAAATATCCCCATCCTCAATGATAGGGGAGCCCAGCACATGAATGCAAAAGATGAGGCTGAAACATTTGCTGCAATCTTCTGCCAGAAGTGCCCAGTGGATGATTCATCTCAGCAACCTCCAGAGCTCCCCATTGTCACATATGCCAGTTTTCAGCCAATTTGATTCGCTCCATGAGATATCAAGAAACGCTCAAGGCATTGGATACTGCAAAGGCTACGGGCCCTGACAATATTCCAGCAATAGTACTGAAGACTTGTGTTCCAGAGCTTGCCACACTCCTAGCCAAGCTGTTTCAGGTCAGCTACAACCCAAGCATCTACCCGGCAAGGTGGAAAATTGCTTAAGTATGTCCTACATAAAAAGCAGGATAAATCCAACCCAGCCAACTACCACCCCATCAGTCTACTCTTGATCATCAGTGAAGTGATAGAAGGGGTCATCAACAGTGCTATCAAGCAGCACTTGGTTAGTAATAACCTGCTCACGGGCACTCAGTTTGGGTACCGCCAGGGCCACTCAGCTTCTGACCTCATTACAGCCTTGGTTCAAACATGGACAAAAGAGCTGAACTCCAGAGGTGAGGTGAGAGTGACTGCCCTTGACATCAAGGCAGCACTTGACCAAGTGTGGCATCAAGGAACCCTAGCAAAACTGGAGTGAATGGAAAGTGGGGGAAAACTCTCCACTGGTTGGAGTCATACCTAGCACAAAGGGAGATGGTTGTGGTTGTTGGAGGTCAATTATCTCAGTTCCAGGACATCACTGCAGGAATTCTTCTGGGTAGTCTGCTAAGCCCAACCATTATCAGCTGTTTCATCGATGACCTTCCTTCCATCATTAGGTCAGGAGTGGGGATGTTCAGTACCATTTGTCAACTCCTCAGATACTGAAGCAGTCCATGTCCAAATGCAGCAAGACCTGGGCAAAATTTAGGCTTGGACTGACAAATGGCAAGTAACATTCACGCCACACAAGTGCCAGGCAATGACCATCTCAAACAACAGAATCTAACCATCACCCTTGACATTCAATGGCATTACTATCACTGAATCCCCCACTATCAATATCCTGGGGGGGGGTTACCATTGACCAGAAACTGTACTGGACTAGCCATATAAATACTGTGGCTACAAGAGCAGGTCAGAGGCTAGGAATCCTGCAGTGAGTAACTCACCTCCTGACTCCCTAAAGCCTGTCCACCATCTACAAAGCACAAGTCAGGAGTGTCCACTTGCCTGGACGAGTGCCGCTCCAACAACACTCAAGAAGCTTGACATCATCCAGGACAAAGCAGCCCACTTGACTGGCACCCCATCCACAAACATTCACTCTCTCTACCACTGACGAACAGTGGCAGCAATGTGTACTATCTACAAGATGCACTTCAGAAACTCACCAAGGCTTCTCAGACAACACCTTCCAAACCCACGAACATCGAGAAGGGCAAGGGCAGCAGATATACGGGAAAACCACAACCTGGTAGTTCCCCTCAAAGCCACTCACCATCCCGACTAGGAAATATATCACCATTCCTTCACTGTAGCTGGGTCAATATCCTGGAACTCCTTCCCTAACAGCATTGTGGGTGTACTTACAACACTTGGGCTGCAGCGGTTCAAGGTGGCAGCTCACCACCGCCTTCTCAAGGGCAGTTAGTGGTGGGCAATAAATGCTGGCCTACACCACAGGAACTACAGCAATTCAGGGTGGCAGCTCACCACCACCTTCTCAAGGGATAGGCAATAAATGCTGGCCTAGCCAGCGACGCCCACATCCTATAAACGAACAAAAAACTTTCAAACTTCAAACTGTTCTAAAAAAAACCATCGCATATACATTCCAGGAATTCATTGTGCTCAGCATTAGTGCCAATAAGGTTTACCCAGTCTATATGTAGAATGAAGTCCCCCATGATTACTGTATTACTCTGGTTATATGCACCTCTAATTCCCTGATTTATACCATGCCCTATATGACCACCACTATTTGGTGATCTATACACAATTCCCACCAGTTTGCTACCCCTTGCATATATAAAAAAAATTACAATATATAGATTCCCCGTCCACTAGAAACTGTCCCTTCTTTTTTGTTCCTTTATGGGACGTGGGCATGCTGGCAAGGCCAGCAGTAATTGTCATCTTAATTGCTGGAGAAGGTGGTGGTGATCTCCCTAGAGACATCTGGGAAGTTGCTTTATAAATATGATTTGAGACTGCTAGGATATTGTTGGACTAGTCTGTGGACCAACTCTCCCAATTTTGGCATAAGTCGCCAGGTGTTAGCGAGGTCGACTGAGCAGCATAAGCCCTTTGTCATATCCAATGTCTTGATTGATGCCGGGTGGCCAATCTGGTTTTATTCTTAAGATTTTTCCCTATCAGTTTGATAAACTGAATGCAATGGCCTAGCAAGCCAGAGGGCAGTTAAGAGTCAATCACATTGCAGTGGGTCTGCACTCACAAAGGCCAGGTTGGGTAAGAATGACAGGTTTCCTTTCCCAAAGATTAGTGAACCAAGTGGGATTTTAAGACAATCCAGTAGCTACTGATACTTGATTGAAACCTTTAAGATCCTGAGGGTCTTGACAGGGTGGATGTGGAGAGGATATTTTATCTTGAGAGAGAATCTAGAACTAGGGGTCATTGTTTAAAAATAAGAGGTTGCTCATTTCAGGCAGAGATGAGGAGAATTTTTTTCTTTCAGAGGGTCGTGAGTCTTTGGAACTCTCTTCTTCAAAAGGCAGTGAAAGCAGTCTTTGAATATTTTTAAGGCAGAGCTAGATAGATTCTTGTTTAACAAGGTGGTGAAAGGTTATCGGAGCTAGGCAAGAATGTGAGGTTGAGGTTACAATCAGATCAGCCATGATCTTATTGAATGGTGGAGCAGGTTCAAAAGGGCCGAGTGGCCTACTCCTGCTCCTAATTCATATGTTCGTATGTATTTCCGATACTAGTTATTTCTTTTTGATTCCAGGATTATTTAGTTAATTGAATTTAAACTCCCTGACTAGCCACGTGGAAGTTGAGTTCCTGTCTCTGGTCATTTGTACAGGCCTCTGGATTACTAGTCCAGTAACATGACCACTATGCTACCAGATATTTCTGAGAGAAGCAACAGGCTAATTTGGGTTGGAGGGAGGCGGGGAGAATAAACCATGGAGATTCTTCTTTGACCCTTCATGCAACTGAAACCAGGAGATCACTCTGACCCTGATAATTTTATGTTGGGCCTTATCTTTTGTACAAGGTAATCTCAGTCCCAGAAACAAAGTTCAGCTCTTACTACAAAAAATTCTGCGATTTAGCATCCACCACAAGAGCCAACAGCTTATTTCAGAGGTCAATTAGTTCCTAGAAAAAGAACCATTTCCTGACATCGAACATAGACCTTACCTTATACAACTTAAAACTGTGACGACTTAAAATTAGTAAGGGAAAAGGGAAAGGTTTGATCCTTCCAATGAATTGTACAAAAAAAGATACAATAGAACCAAATTAAAAAAAAATGAAAAAGAACAGTTGTTCACTTGACAATAACAAAGCTCTTCTTTCTAGAAAGGCTCCCCCAAAGTGTAAACTGCTACATCATCTAAAACATTCCATCAGTTTGCTACAATATCAGCATTGCTATTCAACGCCTTATATTAATGCTGACAGATGGTACAATGGCAAAAGTGCAAGGTCACCACAGCATAACTGTTTAGACATGGGGAAATAAAGGGTTCTAAAATTAACAGTTTAGCTTCTGAGCTATTTGCAACACTTGTAGACTCTCACTCTATTTTTACAAATGCCCTCCTCCCTCCATAATAATTTCTTGATGAGGAGCAGGCCCTAGAGTGCAGGCTGAGGAAGACCACCAAACCTCAGAAATTCTAGGTGTTGGGCTAGAAATCTATCAAGTCAGAATGCTTTTACCGTACCATTATAAAAAGAGTATAGTCCCTCTTTTATTGATAACCAGCTGCTGAGCCTGCAGAATAAATTTTAAAAAGACACTTGGTATTTTTAATTGAAGATGACAATGCAAGCACAAGATCAACATAGCTTCCCTGACAATCACTGATAACAATGCAGGCACAAGATCAACATTATCAGTCATTTTGTGGTACAAAACTTGGGTATTGCTGAAAGAGAGCATTTTTTTGTCAAAACTTTTAGTCTTTCACGCATCAGGACAATTCGCAAGAGTACCAAATGTAAAGGGAACAACAATATATACTGTATGGAGAAGACAGTGCTGATTGGCATTCCAAAGCCTCTACCAATTGCAGTACACTTGCCAACCAATCAGCACTCTTTTCTCATACAGTATAAATTGTTCCCTTTACATTTGGTATTCTTGTGAATTGTCCTGAGTGCAAGATGAAAATCTTTGACAAAAAAAGTATCTTTTTTCAGCAATAATCAACATAGTTCCCTGACAATCACTACTGTTCCTGTCTTTAATAATTTGGATTGAAAATGTAGGATTTTCTGCAAAAATACTTGCTGTAGTTTCCTCAATCTCCTTGATAATCCTAATGGTGTTATCTTTCGCTAAGGTGCCTCCTTTATTGGTATTCAATGAGTTCAGAACAGATTAAATTTCAGTTTGAATATCAAGACTAACCTTCAGTGCCATTAATGGAAAAAGCCAAATCCATCACATCCTCATTTCACAACCAATGTAAGTTTTGCTATTATTTCATAATGACCTTGCTGATGACAGACTGGAGACCATCCACATACACAGAATTATTATATCAGGTATAGTAGTATAGTTCACTGGACTATTAATCCAGAGGCCTGGACAAATAATTCAGAGAATGCAAGTTCAAATCCCACCAAGAAAGTTTGAAGATTTGAATTTAGTTTAATTTAAAGAACTGGAAATAAAAAGTTGGCAGGTTGTCACAAAACCTGAACCGCTTCATTACGTCTGAAAGGGAAGGAAACCTGCTGTCCTCATCCAACATGGCCCATATGGGACTCCAGTCCCTCACCAAAATGGGTGATTCTGAACTGCCCTCTTCTCCATAAAGCATTCTACTTGTCACACAGGTGTACAACTGCTGCTGTGGTTCAGGAAAGTGACCCATCACCACCTTTTCATGGCACCCAGGGATAGGCAAAAAAGTAGTACTTAATAGCATTTAAAACCTAATCATGTTCCTTCAAGAGCCCAATGCTAAACCACTTCCACTTTGCTGGTCGTGTTGCTAACTTGTAACCTTACATATTTAAAGTGGAGGGTGCACTCAGTGCTATTGACTCTTGGGCATGACTCTCCAAATGGGAGGCTAAAGATCAATGGAACTTTGCTGTATCTGTACACCTTTTAAGATTCAGGTGCAGAGGGATATTGATAGAAGCCTGGGAGTCTGCTACTTGGGGCTGTGCTGCTTGATGAATGCATAGCCAAAGTGATTAGAGGGAACAGCTAAACCTTTCCTGACGTCAATGTGTCAAACTCAAACCTGGGGAGGCAACTTCAATGAATGGATTCAGATATTCCAACCGCACCTTAAGATGGGATCAGGTAACTTTAGAAATGTACACTTCTCCTGTCCTTGGGTAGAGGGCGGTTTTAACAATGCAGCCAACACATGACAAATATAACAGAACTGTAATATGTTCAGAAAAAAGGAAATAGGACTTATGTATTTTAAGCAATAAAAACAAATCTCAAATCATATGTAATATGAAATGAACTGCAAGACCAATATTCTAGAACAGCGGGGGTCATCATCTCAAACATTCAACAGTAATGTGTGCGTATAGGCTGAAGAGAAAGCCTTGAGAACATTACATCGAACAGTTGAGAAATCAATTCTATTGAAGGTTAATGAGTTAATCAAATGCATTAAACTGATGAAAAAGGAACGGATATTCAGTGAAGTGAACAGGTGGGATGTAGTTGAGCTGAACCCCAATTGACTCATTAAACAATACGTACTTTACAGCAAAACAATGTGCATTAGTTAGGAGGAGGAAAACAAAGGGTGTTGTTGACAGCACTCAGAGCAGGAAATTAAGGAAAAGAAAATGGACAAGGATATGGTAGCCTACAGTCAAACAGATTTTGGTCAAAACCACCTATCTGTACCATTTAGAATAGTCACATACAATTTTTGTTTTATGTTTAATACTGTGTGCTATGCTAGAGTTTATGGCTACACAGGAGAAGGACAACTGTTTTAGGGTCTTGTTCATTGTTTTTCCCAGTTTCAAATTTAGAAGGAATTTGTATATACAAGTATCTCTCCCCTGAAGAATGAAATACAATGAGTAAACTATTACTAGCTCAAAACAGTGTATTCTCCATTGTACCTCTTCAAAAACCACTGGGCCTAATGCCTAATCTTGCAATAACATCCCCAATACCACATAACTGTGCTGGCTGCTTATCCGCAAAACAGTGAATTTATATCCCAAAAAGAAAAAAAAAAATACTCCTTTGCCACGATTATACAGCCTTGCTACAGCATTTCACTGTCAGGGGCTTGTTTTTAAAATATCCAGTTGTATTGCTCTCCACAGTTCCATAATATAAATTATCCAATCAACATCATGAACCAAAGTTTATCTACTAGAATTGATACTGACCCCAAAACACACCACTCCTCATAGGCCTTTACTGCCACCCACAAAGAACTGAATAAAATCAAAAAGATAAGAACCACCCTATCTGCAATCACAAAAACATGGACATCACAGAAACTTTACAGTTCGGAAGGTGGCCATTCGGCCCACTGAATCTGCATTGGCTCTGAAAAAGCATTCCACCTAGTCCCACTCCCTTGTCTTATACCCGTAACGTTGCACATTATTTCTTTTCAGGTAGCAATCCAATTCCCTTTTGTATACCTCAATTGAACCTGCCTCCACCAGCCTTTCAGGGAGTTTGTTCCAGACTCCAACCACCCTCTGGGTGAAAAGCTTTTTCCTCACACCACATTTATTCCTTTTGCCAATTATTTTGAATCTGTGTCCTCTAGTTCTTGATGCCCTCTTGAATGGAAACAGTTTTTCACTATTTACCCTGTCCATACCCCTCAGGGCCTTACTTCTATCAAGTCTCCTCTCAGCCGCCTTTTCTCCAAGGAAGAGTCCCAATCTCTCCAATTATTCTTCATAGCTACAGTTCTTTATCCCTGGAATCATTCTTGTGAATCTCCTCTGTACTCTCTTCAATGCCTTCACATCCTTCCTCAAGTATGGTGCCCAGAAATGGACAAGTACTCCAGATGAGGCCTAACTAGTGTCTTATACAAGTTCAACATGACCTCCTAACTCTTGTATTCAATGTCCCCATTAATAAAGCCTAAGATGCTATATGCTTTATTAACTGCTCTTTCAAATGCCCTGCCATCTTCAATGACCTATTTACATATACACCAAGGACCCTCTGTTCCTGCACCCCTTTTAGAGGCTCTCCCTTTATTTTATACTGCCCACCATATCTTTCCTGCCAAAATGAATCACTTCACTTCTCTGCATTAAACTTATCTGCCACTTGTCTGCCCAACCCACCAACATGTCTATTCCCTTCTGAAGTTCAAGACTATCCCTATTACAGTTGACAACATTTCCAATCTTCGTATCATCTTAATTATCCTGCGCTTGTCTAAATGACTATTGATCTTATCCTGAACTATAGCTTCCAGACTGAGCTATGTTAGAGATTGATTGATTGATTGCTCTGTGATGTTGCAAGCCTGACACTGCTATGGTTCCTCTTTGAGGCTAGCACTCTGTTTTTGTGACTGTTGCACACATACGCAAAAAAAAACCTTTTCTTTTGAATATCACCATTCTCTTTCAATTCCTTGTGGGTGGAAATAGGGGCCCGTGGATTAGGGGAGTTTCATTGTGGGCTGTATTAAACATAATAGCTAAACATTTTGGTTTGAGAGGGATAAGTTGTATTGTGCAACTGTGGGGGGGAAATACAATATTCAAAAACAAGACCTAGGCAGTGGAGTTTAAATGCAAGGCTTTCTAATCCTACAAAAGGACAATTTGGATCCCAATAGGTTACTAACTCAATGTCTTGTGATATGGCTGAGGTGTGTAAAATGAGTCTGTACAGCTGTCAAACAGCTGTACTATGGATGTGATCACAAGGTTAGCCACCATCCCTAGTGATGTTTTAACAGATCCAATGGAGAATTCAATACAATACAAAAATAAAGACTCCATTACTATTGTAAATCCTTTTTAAATCCTGTGGAAGTGCAGGCAGTGAATGTACAGGAAGAAAGCACAAATGCTGATAAATAATTTGAAATGAGTAATGAAGAAAGGAACAAAAATGCAGATAAATGATTAGGCTGAATACTGAGACAGAGGCGTTGTTAATATACCTGAACTCTCAGTAGCCTTCATGACACAGGTACTGAATAAAGTGTTAAGCTACACTGGGAAAAGCAAAAATGATAATGCAAGTGTACTATTCTGACTGGTTACAGACTTCAGTAAATTTAGCATCATTTAAATGAAGCTAATTAGGAAATTCAGCATAATGAAAAAAGGACTGTTTTCAGACAGATCTTAGTGAAGGTGAGACATAGAAGCTCCTGCAATGCCATACTAAGCATATGAACATGGATCAGCTGTTTCAAATCTTGATCAATAACCGCCCCAACAATTTACCATCAACAAAAAGTGACAAGCGTGGTTGATTGGTCACAAGTTTGGACAATAAGCCAGTGAACGGTTCTCATTAGAAAATACCCTGTACAGTTTCCCAAAGTTGCTGTACAATACCCACCGGCACCCACCAGCACCAAACAATACATTAACGCAGTTGGCTTAGGGGTAGTTCATAAGACAGGCTCAGCCCATTTCACTTTGTTCCCAGAATACTATCCTGACTACCTAACCATAACTGCATCTCTGTTTAAATGAAGCCAGAGTTCTGGCTTCAACATCCTTCCTTGCATTCGGTTCCAGTTGTTGGTTCTGGCATCTATCCTAAACTTTAGCCTCAATTCTGAAGTTATGTCCTTCTAAACTATTGTTGTGGCATATCTGGAAGTATTGCTTTGTATTTTGTATGACATTAAGTTATACTTTCAACTTATCTTTTGGAAAACTATTATCTTTTTCCTCAAATGATCCCCATAACAGGGATCAAATAAATTCTTTCCTCTGCAATACCTTTAGGGTTTGGATGGTCCCTTATGATGCAGCAGCCACAGCTGTGTGCAGTACTCTAGGTTCAGTCTAATCAAAACAACATGATGTCTGCAGATTTGAACTCAACTAATTTTGGCATTGTAGCATAATATTCTGATTGTTTTTATTGCCAATTTAACTGTTTGGACATAGGCAAGCACCAAATAAACTAACTATTCCCCTGATAAATTATTCCACTCAAAACATGAGACTCCTATTTACTTATATACAACACTCTGCATTTGCCTATGCTGAATTTCTTTTCCCACCAGTACTTAGCATGTCAAGCTCTCTTTGTAAGATCCTGCTTGCCTCTTTAGGGTCCAGGTTTCTCTACCTTTTCTCCACTTGATCTGGGTGTCATCCATGTAACACTGGGAACAGGAACAGGGCCTTCTCAATAAAGGCAGAACTGGAGTGCTGACTGTTCTCATCTGCTATAACTTTGAACTTGAGGGGCCCCTTCCATTATTTGGCTTGATGAAAACGGCCCTGCTCCCAGACAGACAGATATCAAGGTTCTAATGGAGCTAGGAGCATATCGCTTAGTGAGTCAATAACAGAAGAGCCTCTTATGTGACTGTGTGGATTCTGTTTTGTTTTAAATCTTGAACTTTAATCTAACAAGATTTTTTTTTTGAATTCTCTTTCCACAATGTAAAATGACTGGAAAGCAGTAGCAACTGTTTCTCGACATAAAACATGAAAGAGCAGCAGGATTAGTGACAGGCTTTTAAATATACCTCTCTTTACATTCTACTTATTTTCAAAATCTTTTGAGTTATATTTGTGCTGGATAAAAGCCCAATAGAAAAAAGTACTGACATGTATGCAGGGTATAAGAAGTCTCCAATAAACCATAACCCAATGAAGAAGCGCCATCATGCAGTAGAGAAAACATATATAGATACGACACTGAATCTTATTTTTCACCCTCATTCAAGTAGCTGTATCAAAGCCACTTCCACATTGGAATAATAAGTAACTTTCAATCTGACATTGCCAGACTTGAACCACCTGGTGGGCAAGGGTGCAAAGTTGATCTTCAGTGCTTTTGCTTACCTTCCAAGCAATGGGACAGAATAGCAGTAACTAGAATACAACACCAGTTAGTTAGCTAGTCTTTTAAATTGTGGAATCATTAGTAAGGTTTAATCATCCAAAAACCAACCCACCAATATTCTGCTACTTTGTATAAGGCTAAAGAGAGCTTCAATTACAGTCAACCATACCTCCCCTTCACCCAAGCACCCACATAAGAACATAAGAAATAGGAGGAGAAGGCCATGCGAGCACTTTCCACCATTCAATATGATCATGGCTAATCTTGGGCTTTAACTCCACTTTCCCATCTGCTTGCCCTATCCCTTAATTTCTCGAAAGATCAAAAATCTGTCTGTCTCAGCCTTAAAGATATTCAATGATGGCGCATCCACAACCCTCTGGAATAGAGGATCCAAAGATTCATAACCCTTTGAGTAAAGAAATTTCTCTGCATCTCATTCCTAAATGACTGACCCTTTTATCCTGAAACTGTGACCCTTTGTTCTAGATTCCCCAGCCAGGGGAAACAATTTGTGCCAAGAATCATCTACAACAATCTGCAATGCTGATTAACCAGGCCCCAAAACCTAAATGCAACAAGAAAATGGAATATAATCAATTTGAATGCAGCAATTCAAATGAAATCTGTATGGATCCAATATTCAACACGGAAACTGCTGTCACACCATGTGAATAATACATCACTCGAAACCTGGACAGCAATTATGCTGCATACCTAGAGTCATTGGTTTAGAAATTTGTTTAGGCATCAAGTAGGAGCAGGAAACAATCTGTTTGAAGCAGGAAACTAAATGATCTGAGAAACTGATACTGCTATAAATAATTGTGCTTCCAGATGCAGCTTTTCCAACTGAAAAATATGACTTTGATTGCACACTTAATGGTGGCCAGAGCCTGGCTCACACATCTTGGAGCAATTTTGGCAGCAGCAAGGAGCCTAAAACCCCTTGTTTACACATGTAAAAGGCCCACCACCCATTTTAAGCAGCCTTCAGCTACCACCTGAAGAAATGGTCCAATATCTAACCTGGTCTATCAGGTGTCTTTGGGATGCAGTACTTTGGTGCCAGAACTTAGGCCTCTTTGCATCTGTAAGAAGTATGAAACTCAATCCAATTTGTATTTCATTATTTATTAATTAAGGCAAAACACTCATGGCAACTGCCTCTGCTTCCTTCATTCCCTTCTTCCTATTCAAACAAATAAACAGGGGAATAAAAATAACATGGTAATAATGTGCACTTTGGAGTTAACACCTCAATGTCACGTAATCACTCCTAAATCTACATTTGAGAACTTTAAATAGCAAAGATCAGGCCAATCAAGCTCGCTTTTTCTGAGATTTTTCAATTTGACCTAAACCATATTCGAACCCTTTCCCCTTTAGGGGCTGTAATTGCTATTTCAACCCATTTACATTTGTTAGGGAAAGCATTGCAGTGGCCAATTATTTTACAAATGTATTAGCCATTGTACAAAATTAATCCCACCTGACTTGCTGTTTTTTCCCCAACAATTTCTGAATGTCATCCCAAAACCTACCACTTTCTTAACCTGCTACCACAATAATGCTGGCAAGCAACACTATCCTTTCAGTATTACCAATGGGCCAAGGTTGCCTTTATTACCCTAATAAAAAGAATAA
Organism: Cetorhinus maximus; assembly: GCF_964194155.1. Lineage (NCBI taxonomy): Eukaryota > Metazoa > Chordata > Chondrichthyes > Lamniformes > Cetorhinidae > Cetorhinus > Cetorhinus maximus. The sequence goes on from NC_135900.1 coordinate 41,206,452, forward strand.
GGGCTTTTGTGCAAGTTATGTACATTTTAAACCTAACATTTTCTATGCAAACATGTAAAACAAACACAGGAACCTTTTTTATTATAAATATTACCTTAGGCCCTAGCCCAATTGGCCACCATCATATCTGGCATGACAATTGAAAGAATATTAGAAATATCTTATTACTCCAGGATTATCTTGCAGAACAGAGGTAATCGCAAATCAGGAAGCACTTTCTTTTTTAAAAATGGTCCAAATTTGGAATTCCCAGTTCTGAAAAGGTATGAATGCTGGGTCAATTACATTTTAAGGCCAAGATTGACATATTTTTGGTTAGTAAGGGCATGAGGGAAATGGAACAAAGGAGTGTATATGGTAGAGATTCACATTATCAAATTGGTGGAATAGGCTCAAGGGGCTGAATAGCTAGCTTACTTCTGTCCCTCTGATTGTTGGCATGCTGTTAGGATGCCTGTCTGACAAAATTCTTGATGAGCCTGGATTAGTTGCACTTAATGACAAAATAAAAACCATTATATTCAAAACAAAAACAGAATTACCTGGAAAAACTCAACAGGTCTGGCAGCATCGGCGGAGAAGAAAAGAGTTGACGTTTCGAGTCCTCATGACCTTTCACCCATCAGAAATCCAGCCTCTAGGCTCCTCATTCCATCTCCTTCCCAGGTGCCCGTTTCAGCTCAACACAACAGTAATTATCCTACACTGGGCTTCAAGCCTCATAACCCATCCATCAGCAAGACTGTTGACTTCCACCATTGAAATATCACCCATCTCCCCACATTGCCACTGAAACCTGCAGCTCCCACATGCTTTCCTACTTGTCTGTCTTCACTTTCTCCATGGCCTCCCATCAGGATCTGAAGAGCATTCTTGTTATCTGGAAGATGAGATTTAGTTTGGTAGTCTAATTGCTCTCTCTTATTGTTGGCAATATTCTGCTTGAAAAAAAGTGCAAAAAGTGGCAAATACCGTTTATGCACCTTGTGACACAGCAAAACACAGGTGTCAGCAAGCTGAACATAACAGAAGTGATGTCAGGTGCATGCAACCAATGATTATATGTGATATAAGGCTTGCAGGTGGGGGGAGCATGAATGCAGGCAAGGCTGCGAATTAAAAACAGCCAGCTGAAGACTGGGTGTGAATAACATGTGGCTTCCTGGTTATTGAAGGCAAGCAATTCAAGGTCTTTGAGTGTGAGAGGTGATGACTATATGCTGCTGAAATAATGCAGTGCATTTTAAAAGATGCTGCTGACTCCTCTTACATTCCCCGCCTTGGTAAAAATCAAAATAATTCTAGAAGCAAGTTGTTATGCATGGCATTGTTCCATGAGCACACTCTGGCCTGGCAAGCTCTTCTCACTGCTTTCTTTTAATGGCTACACCACTCAAGCACCCCTTTTTTATCTAAAAACTTATATTTACGAAGCACTTTTAACATAATAAAACGTCCCTAAACACTTCACAGGAGCATTATAAAACAAAATATGGCACCAAGCCTCATAAGGAGATATCAGGTCAGATGACCAAAACCACATTCAAAGAGGTATGTTTTAAGGAGTCTCGTAAAGAAGGAAAGCTAAGAGGAAATTCCAGAGTTTAGGACCTAGACAACTGAAGTCACCACCGCCAATGATGATGCAATTAAAATTGGGGATACTCAAGAGTCCAGAATTAAATGGCCTTAGGTATCTCAGAGGGTTATGGGGCTGGAGGAGATTACAGAGATTGGGAAGGCTACTGGGAGGGATTTGAAACTGAGGTGGAGAATTTTAAAATCAAGACACTGCTTGACTGGGGGGCCAATGTCGGTCAGTGAGCACAGGGTTGATGGGTGAACAGGACTTCAGTTTGAAACACTTCACGCAGATCTGGCACTCACTGCTCACTTTCTAATTCCTCCAGTGTTGACCCCCCTTTAAGGTGCTGCAGGCCTATAATTTTGCAGTAGCACACAAATCCCCACAAGCTTCCAGTAAGACATAATCAGGAGCTCATCAGTTATTAAAATTTGACTGACCCCAAAAACTGTAGAGGAGTAACTCTGGGTGGATGCAAATAACACTCACTGTTATTCTATTGATGTTTACACCCAAGTGGAAATTCTAGCCCAGTGCATCAGGCTTCTTGCACTATCAGGATCACGTTCATCTTTCCATTTCCTGTGATATGAGGGGAGGCAGTGGCGTAGTGGTATTGTCACTGGACTGGTAATCCAGAGACCCAGGGTAATGCTCTCAAATCCCACCATGGCAGATGGTGGAATCTGGATGACCCCATCTGGTTCACTAAAGGAAATCTGTCCTTACCTACATGTGACTCCAGATGCACAGCCATGTGGTTGGCTCTTAAATGCCCTCTGAATTGGGGATGGGCAATAAGTACTGGCCAGTGATGCCCACATCCCAAGAATGAATAAAAAAATCAGTGTATACACAAATACCCCAGCATTATACAGATTGTACAAATGCTCAATTGTAGAATATGATGGAATAGAAGGAATGTTGTCATCACATCTGTATTTGTTGGTCAAGTTATCCAATTAATCCCACTCCTGTTCTTCCCCCATACCTCTGTAAACAACCAACCATTCTTACAGTTCCAAATTTATTTCCACATCCCTGCCACCTCAGTTCCTGCATAAAAGGCAAAATGCTCATAAGTGACTGTACATGCTACTAAAATTAATCAATGAGTGCGTGGATTGAAGCTTTACATATGAATATGTGACATATGCAAACCTGTGTCACTCAATAAGGCAAAAGCCAAAAGCTTGCTCAATACCAATTTCAGGTCATTAATCCACCACCTTGACGAGATGAACTATACTGTGTTTAATCTCACAGAAAATAGGCTAATTATTTTAACAACCAATGTACAAATGTATAGTTGAGATTAATACCCAATGTATACAACTAGCTGAGATTACAGCCATCATGATGTACAAATATTGTCAGTTAAACATCAACGAGCACCTCAGTTACATCTACATATCGAAAGGCTGTTACGAACAGTCTTTATGAAGGAATTAGCCGGTGTTTCTTTCCCCTCCGCCACTGACCCTCAGTCTGATCCAGACGGCCCGGGCCAGAGCCGTTAGTACCCCTCCTCCCGCCTCCCAGGCCTCTCGGTCCCGCCGCCGCCCTCAGCCTCAAACTCGCACCTGTTCCACGAAGTTCTTCACTTCCTCCACATCTCCGTTCTTGATGGCCCAGATTACTTTGAGGTCAGCTTCCGACATGTTTTATTGCGGACGGGCGGTCTCTCTCTCTTTCTCTCTCTCTGCGAGCGGCTGCTTAACGGGTCGCGTCGGCCACGGCCTCGGGAGGGGGTGGGGGGGTGGAAGGGAAAACGGACCTACACCCAGGGAAGAATATCAGTGTAACACCGACAGTGACGGCATTTCCGGTCCGCACTTCCGCTGGGATAATTTCCGGTTCCACGGAACAATAACAAGATCAGAAAATCAAAGAGAAGCGGAGGTGGAGGATAGAGGGAAAATGGGAGGGATAGAGAGAGGGACGGATAGAAAGAGGGACGGGAGAATCTCAGATTATATCTGACCATTACTGCACCCGAGGTGGTCTCTCTCTCTCTCTGTGCCCCCCCCCCCCACTCCCTCCTGGGCCCACACTCTCTGCTCTTGTTTCCCCTTTTCCCGTTCACACTCTAAATGCTCGTGAAACGGTTTGGTTAAAAACAGAAAAGAGCTGGAAAGATTCAGCAGGTCTGGCAGCATCTGTGGAGAGAGAAGCAGGGTTAACGTTTTAGGTCGAATGGCTCTTTGAGAGCCCAGTGGTTTTGGTTAGTTATTTCTGGAGGGAGGTTATTCTAATTTCTTACGGTATTTCGTATGAAGCCGTCCACACGTGCTTGTGTGCGATAGTGGAGAGGCTGAAGACCGGTTGGTCTGCAGCAGGCTGCTCGTTTAATATACGGTGGGATTAGCAGGTACATGGCGTTACTGCTTTGTAGAACGGCATAAACCGACTCAGCTGTCTTCGCTGTTGGAATATAGGCCAATCCAGGGAGTTCAGCGTAGACGTAACATTGGATGTTGTCGCATAGTCGTTGAAGACCATACTAGAAAAAAAAATTGCCGTTTGTTTACAAGGTAGGCTTAGTAGGGGTCCCAGATCATTGATGCATACTCCAGTTTGGATATACCAAAGCCTTGTGTGCAACAATCTTTACTGTTTTGTCACATTTGGTTAGATTTCTCCTTACAAATCCTAGGATTTTGTTTGTGCCATTTGCAGCATGATTTGTGTGGTGTACCCAAATCATGTCACTTGATGAGAAGACACCAAGATACAAGCTCTGTTGAAAGATGTACGGTTGACTTCCATCATTCTATATGTGAAGGTCCTTGGCAGTCTGCATCTTTTGCATTCATGATGTGGCATTTTAATGGCTTGAAAGTCATTTTCCATCTATGGGGCTGTTGACAGTGCATCTAAGTCCTTCTGCAATTGTACTTGGTCTACCTGCTCACGAATGGATCAGTTCTTGAGGCAGTTGTTTGCAAAGAGCTTGATTTTGGTTCAGGGCTGATTCTAAGACTCTTATGTCCCTTATGTACAGCAGGAACATCAGGGAACACCTGATGTAACTGGTACAAATGTGACCTTTCCCCATTGACAACAACATGTTGACATCTGTTGGTTAGCCAAATTTATAAGGTTTCACCTCTTATTCTGTAATGGCTGATTTTATGCTGGAGCTTTTGGTGAGCTACAGAATTAATTGCTTTACTAAAGTCTAGTATCTGCATATTAATTTGTGCTCCAAGTTCTCGATCAAGGTAACGCATGATTTCATCTGCAATATTAACAAAATTGCATCTCTCAGGAGTGTGCTTTCAAGAACCCATGCTGATATATTTTCTGGATGTTATGTTTGTCTACATGTGCCAAGATTTGGTGGGCAATTATATGCTCTAGTATTTGACAGGAAACTAAAGTGAGTGTGATCAGTGTATGCTTAGTGGGGAGTGATGGGTTTGCTCCTTTAAAGACGGGGCAGATTTTAGCAGTTAACCAATCTGGTAACCCCCCCTCCTGTCCCCCACTTTCCTTTAGTGACAGATTTTGTGGTTCAGCAAGTACTGGTACTAGTTCTTCATGTTCTTTCATTATGTACACAGATATTCCAGGTCCACATGCTTTGTGTTGATCCAATCCTTTTAGGAGTTTTAATACTCCAGCTTAATTTATGGTAATGGGGCGGGGGGGGCGTGGTGTATCCATTCATGGTTGGGCGAACATTCAGGGCTTCAGGGATTCTGCTTTCTTGAAACCATCACAAATTATGGATTTCAAAAGGGAAACATTGACTTATTGAATTTTTGAGGATCTAACAGTGTGTCTAGACAATGGAAATGCAGTTGATGTAATTTATCTGGATTTCGTAAGGCCTTCGATGAGCTATACATAAATGATCTAGATGAAGGAACCGAGGGCATTCTGGCTAAGTTTGCAGATGACACAAAGATAGATGGAGGGACAGGTAGTATTGAGGAGGTGGGGAGGCTGCAGAAGGATTTGGACAGGTTAGGAGAATGGGCAAAGAAGTGGCAGATGGAATACAACGTGGGGAAGTGTGAGGTCATGCACTTTGGTAGGAAGAATAGAGGCATAGACTATTTTCTAAATGGGGAGAGAATTCAGAAATCTGGAGTGCAAAGGGACTTGGAAGTCCTAGTCCAGGATTCTCTTACAGTTAACTTGCAGGTTGAGTCGGTAGTTAGGAAGGCAAGTGCAATATTGGCATTTATTTCGAGAGGACTAGAATATAAAAGCAGGGATGTGCTGCTGAGGCTTTATAAGGCTCTGGTCAGACCACATTTAGAATATTGTGAGCAGTTTTGGGCCCCGTATCTCAGGAAGGATGTTCTGGCCCTGGAGAGGGTCCAGAGGAGGTTCACGAGAACGATCCCAGGAATGAAAGGCTTAACATATGAGGAACGTTTGAGGACTCTGGTTCTATACTTGATGGAGTTTAGAAGGATGAGTGGGGATTTGATTGAAATTTACAGAATACTGAAAGGCCTGGATAGAGTGGACGTGGGGAAGATGTTTCCATTAGTAGGAGAGACTAGGACCCGAGGGCACAGCCTCAGAGTAAAGGAAAGACCTTTTAGAACAGAGATGAGAAACTTCTTTAGCCAGAGAGTGGTGAATCTATGGAATTCATTGCCATAGAAGGCTGTGGAAGCCAGGTCATTGAGCGTACTTAAGACCGAGATAGATAGGTTCTTGATTGGTAAGGGGATCAAAGGTTATGGGGTGAAGGCGGGAGAATGGGGTTGAGAGACTTATCAGCCATGATTGAATGGCGGAGCAGACTCGATGGGCCGAATAGCCTAATTTCTGCTCCTATGTCTTATGGTCTTATGGTGCCCCATAATAGACTAATGAGAATATGGAGTCAGGGGATAACTGGTAGAATGGATTGCTAGCTGGCTTCGAGACAGAAAGCAGAGAGTGGGAATAATCAGAGTGGCAGAACGTGGGAAATGGTGTTCCACAAGGATCAGTGCTAGGACTGTTGCTGTTCACAATTTACATTAAAGATTTGAACTTTGGAATCAAAAATGTAATTTCTAAATTTGCAAATGACCCAAATTGTGGGCATGGTCAATAATGACGAGGACTGCTTGTAAATCTAGAATGGGCAAATAAACACATTTTTAAAAATTATTTATTTATTGCCCATCCCAAATTGAAAGGGTTTTTACAACAATTGACAATGGTTTCATGGCCATCATTAGATTTTCAATTCCAGATTTTTATCGAACTCAAATTCCACCATCTGCTGTGGTGGGATTGAATCTGGGTCCCCAGAGCATTACCCTGGGTCTCTAGATTGCTAGCCCAGCGACAATACCACCACGCCATTGCCTCCCCATAAATGTGGTAATATTTTTGGTAGGAAGAATAGAAAGATTATTTATTACTTGGAAGACGTGAGTGTAGCGAGGTAAAGGAACAAAAGAATCTCGGAGTACAAATAGATCAAACACTAAAATTTGTGCAAAACAAAAACAGAATTACCTGGAAAAACTCAGCAGGTCTGGCAGCATCGGCGGAGAAGAAAACAGTTGACGTTTCGAGTCCTCATGACCCTTCAACAGAACTGAGTAATATTAGGAGAGGGATAAAATATAAGCTGGTTTAGGTGGGGGCGCGGGTTGGGGGGAAAGAAGTGGGGGGTTGTGGTTGTAGGGACAAGCAAGCAGTGATAGGAGCAGATAATCAAAAGATGTCACAGACAAAAGGAACAAAGAGGTGTTGAAGGTGGTGATATCTAAACGAATGTGCTAATTAAGAATGGATGGCAGGACACTCAAGGTACGGCTCTAGTGGGGGTGGGGTGAAAAGACTAACAGGGCATAAAAGGTATAGATTTAAAAATAATGGAAATAGGTGGGAAAAGAAAAATCTATATAAATTATTGGAAAAAACAAAAGGAAGGCGGAAGAAACAGAAAGGGGGTGGGGATGGAGGAGGGAGTTCAAGATCTGAAGTTGTTGAATTCAATATTCAGTCCGGAAAGCTGTAAAGTGCGTAACCGGAAGATGAGGTGCTGTTCCTCCAGTTTGCGTTGGGCTTCACTGGAACAATGCAGCAAGCCAAGGACAGACATGTGGGCAAGAGAGCAGGGTGGAGTGTTAAAATGGCAAGCGACAGGGAGGTTTGGGTCTTTCTTGCGGACAGACCGCAGGTGTTCTGCAAAGCGGTTGCCCAGTTTACGTTTGGTCTCTCCGATGTAGAGGAGACCGCACTGGGAGCAACGAATGCAGTAGACTAAGTTAGGGGAAATGCAAGTGAAATGCTGCTTCACTTGAAAGGAGTGTTTGGGCCCTTGGACGGTGAGGAGAGAGGAAGTGAAGGGGCAGGTGTTGCATCTTTTGCGTGGGCATGGGGAGGTGCCATAGGTGGGGGTTGAGGAGTAGGGGGTGATGGAGGAGTGGACCAGGGTGTCCCGGAGGGAACGATCCCTACGGAACGCCGCCAGGGTGGGTGAAGGGAAGATGTGTTTGGTGGTGGCATCATGCTGGAGTTGGCAGAAATGGAGTAGGATGATCCTTTGAATGCGGAGGCTGGTGGGGTGATAAGTGAGGACAAGGGGGACCCTATCATGTTTCTGGGAGGGAGGAGAAGGCGTGAGGGCGGATGCGCGGGATATGGACCGGACACGGTTGAGGGCCCTGTCAATGACCGTGGGTGGAAAACCTCGGTTAAGGAAGAAGGAGGACATGTCAGAGGAACTGTTTTTGAAGGGAGCATTATCAGAACAGATGTGACGGAGGCGAAGGAACTGAGAGAATGGGATGGAGTCATTACAGGAAGCGGGGTGTTAAAATTTGTGCTACAGGTTATCAAGGCCATAACAAAAAAAGAAAACCAAGCTCTTAAGCTTTATTTCTAGAGGGATAGAATTGAAAAAGTGGGAAGTTATGCTAAACCTGCATTGAACATTAGTTAGATCACACTTTAGAGTACTGCGTGCAGTCCTGGTTGACGTATTATAAAAAGGATATTTATGGAGAGACTGCAGAGAAGATTTACATGGATGATACCAGAAATGGGTGGATATACATATCAAGAAAGGATTGACAGGCTGGAACTCTTGTCTCTTGAGAATTGAAGGCTGAGGGATGACGTAATAAGAGTTTTTTAAAATTATAAAAGGTTTTGATAGAGTGGATACAGAGAGAATGTTTCTTCTTGTGAGGAAGTTCATAACAAGAGGCCATCAATAAAAGATGGTCACCAAGAAATCCAACAGGGATTTCAGAGGAAATTTCTTTACACCGAGAGGTAAGAACGTGGAACTGGCTACCACGCAGCGTGGTTGAAGTGAATAGTGTAGATGCAGTTAAGTGGAAACTAGACAAGCATATAAGGAAGATGGGAGTAGAGGGTTATGATGATAGACTTAGATGAGAAAAGATAGGAGGAAGTTTGAGGAGGAAGAGTGGAGCGTAAAAGCCTGCATGGACTGGTTGAGCCAAATAGCCTGTCTCTATGCCATATACCCTAGTAATCCAAAAGAGTCCTTGTGTGGTACTGCAGAATGATTTTTGCTTTTGTGCGCATCAAGGACTGGAATTATTTGGGTTCTGAGTGGAGATTTTCAGTATTTAGTATGTCTTGTGTAGACGTTGTCTAATATTATTTTGAAGCTTGCAGAAGGCTTCCCAGTCTCTAGCTTTCCCTGTTTATTTGGCTCTATTGTAGCGATGTTTGCGTTTTCTAATATTTACAATTATGTTCATCCAGGGAATGCCTTTCCCATCCTTCCCCTTTTTACTGGGGATTTGGGATTTCACAGCATTAATGATGGCGATTCATAGTATGGTCCAGTTCTCATCCGAGGACCTGCCTTCAAATCCATCAGACGTATATTCACAGGAGTCTCCCAGACTATTTTGATCGCTGATAATTCTCCTTTCCTGCAGCGATACATTTAAAAAAAAAAGATTTATTCATTTAAGGGATATGAGCATCGCTGGCTAGGCCAGCATTTATTGCCCATCCTTGATTTCCCTTAAGATGATAGGGCGGTGTTCCGTCTTCTTGAACTGCTGCAGCCCGGGTGTTATAGGAACACCCACAGTGCTGTGCGTTTCTTTTTATTAACCTTGATTTCTACCTGGATTTCTGTCATTATGGAGGTCCCTCATGCCAGGTTTCACTGAAGTACTTTTAACACAAGCTGGATAGGATATTAGAAGTCTGTCTGTGTTGTTCAAGCAGGTGGGCTCTTATAAATGTTAACTAGACTGAAGTTCCCCATGATGTCAGTGAACTTTTGGGTCAGAATCATGCCATAATTGGACGTCAGGATGTATTGAGTTTGTTTTCTAGTTTATGCTTGGTAGGTTAATGTCCCCACCCAGGACAATGAATTATAAACTGTCAATTGACAACTAAAAATAATAAATTGATATTACCAGAGACCATCTTTGACAGATTTTCTTCCAGATTCTCCAGCATTTATGTTTTTGAGGCTGGATTTTAATAAATGGTTCCAACAAAAACAGATTTGTTTCCTTGCAAAAGGATTTTCCCCATGTTGCAGCATAGGGGTCATCTTCCAGAGGTGATACAAATATATTGCCTTTGAAGGCTAGAAGCTTGCGCCTGACCCTAGATAGATGTCTGTCCTCTATGCACTATATACCTAGGATAGGCCAGTTTGGTTGGGAAAGAGTCATCTAAATGGACCTCACCAGCAAGAACTGTGTGTCCTCCGACTGTATCAGTGTCTGGAGCTCTACTTTCTTGCTGCTGCTTCAGAAACAATGACAATTTACTACGAGGATTTTCAAATTCTTGACTTCACGCCTGTCTTGGCTGTTGTGGGGGTTTATACATATTACTTCAGATTTCCCTTATATCAACAAACTTAGCCAAGAGTACTCTAACTTTTGTTGACACCATGTCTTGGGCTGCCAAAGAATGAATCTGACACATTTCATTGTTCAAATGTTAAGCTGAAGCAGGCACGTTTGTTCCGCATTCTGCAAGGTTTTGTACTGTCTAAAGACTGGAAGAAAGTGAAAGAGTGGGAGGCAAGTGGGGGTGGGTGAGGTAGAGAGTGTGTGTGTGTGTGTGTGTGAGAGAGAGAGAGAGGATTGGGGAAGATGGAGCGTGAGGGAATAGTGGGGGGAGAGTGGGAATGTGAGGGAGGAGTTGGTGGAGAGAGGGAGTGGGGGGGGGAGGGAGGGAGGGAGGGTGAGGGAGGAGTGGGGCATAGAGCGAGCGTGGTGGAGGAGTGGGGGGGAGAGTGAGCGTGAGGGACGAGTGTGTGGAGAGAGGGATTGTAAGGAAGGAGTGGGGGAGAGAGGTAGTGTGCGGGAGGAGTGGGGTCGAGAGAGGGAGCGTGAGGGAGGAGTGGGGGTGAGAGAGGGAGCATGGGGGTGAGAGAGGGAATGTGAGGGAGGAGTGGAGGGGAGAGAAGGAGCGTATGGGAGAAGTGGAGTGGAAGAGAGGGAGTTTGAGGGAGGAGTGCAGGGCAGAGAAGAAGCGTGAAGGAACAGTCCGAGAAGGATGAGGGAGGAGTAGGAGGGAGGGAGCATGAGGGAAGCGTGGGTGGGAGAGATTGACTGAGAGGGATGTTGGGTGGAGAGAGGGAGCTTGAGGGAGAGGTGCCGGGAGAGAGGGGAGTGTGTGAGGGAGGAGTGGCGCAGAGAGAGTACGAGGGCAGAGTGATGCACAGAGAGAGTGTGTGTAGGGGAGGAGTAACGCAGAGTGATAGGGGGAGAGTGGGGGAGGAAAGGTGGAGCAAGAGCGAGTGAGGGAGGAGAGATGCAGTGAGATGATGGAGGAGAAACCCAGAAAGAGGGGGAGAAAGGGTGTGAAGGAAGGGTGTCACAGAGGTAGAGGGGGGGAGTGAGGGAGGAGTGGCGCAGAGAATGTGATGGAGGAGTGGCGCAGGGAGAGAATGTGAGGGAGGATTGGCGCAGAGAGAGAATGTGAGGGAGGATTGGTGCAGAGAGAGAATGTGAGGGAGGAGTGGCGCAGAGAGAGAATGTGAGGGAGGAGTGGCGCAGAGAGAGAGTGTGAGGGAGGAGTGGCGCAGAGAGAGAGAATGTGAGGGAGGAGTGGCGCAGAGACAGAGAATGTGAGGGAGGAGTGGCGTAGAGACAGAAGGTGAGGGAGGAGTGGCGCAGAGGCAGAGAATGTGAGCAGGAGTGGCACAGAGATCAAGTGAGAGAGGAGTGGCGCAGAGAGAGAAGGTGAGGGAGGAGTGACGCAGAGAGAGAATGTGAGGGAGGAGTGGCGCAGAGAGAGAATGTGAGGGAGCAGTGGCGCAGAGAGAATGTGAGGGAGGAGTGGCACAGAGAGAGAGAATGTGAGGGAGGATTGGCGAAGAGAGAGAATGTGAGGGAGGAGTGGCGCAGAGAGAGAGAATGTGAGGGAGGAGTGGCGCAGAGATAGAATGTGAGGGAGGAGTGGCGCAGAGATAGAATGTGAGGGAGGATTGGTGCAGAGATAGAATGTGAGGGAGGATTGGTGCAGAGAGAGAATGTGAGGGAGGAGTGGTGCAGAGAGAGAATGTGAGGGAGGATTGGTGCAGAGATAGAATGTGAGGGAGGAGTGGTGCAGAGATACAATGTGAGGGAGGAGTGGTGCAGAGATAGAATGTGAGGGAGGATTGGTGCAGAGAGAGAATGTGAGGGAGGAGTGGTGCAGAGAGAGAATGTGAGGGAGGAGTAGTGCAGAGAGAGAGTGTGAGGGAGGAGTGGCGCAGAGAGAGAGAATGTGAGGGAGGAGTGGCGCAGAGAGAGAGAATGTGAGGGAGGAGTGGCGCAGAGAGAGAGAATGTGAGGGAGGAGTGGCGCAGAGACAGAGAATGTGAGGGAGGAGTGGCGCAGAGACAGAATGTGAGGGAGGAGTAGCGCAGAGACAGAAAAGGTGAGGGAGGAGTGGCGCAGAGGCAGAGAGTGTGAGGGAGGAGTGGCGCAGAGAGATCAGGTGAGAGAGGAGTGGCGCAGAGAGAGAAGGTGAGGGAGGAGTGATGCAGAGAGAGAATGTGAGGGAGGAGTGGCGCAGAGAGAATTTGAGGGAGGAGTGGCACAGAGAGAGAGAATGTGAGGGAGGATTGGCGAAGAGAGAGAGAATGTGAGGGAGGAGTGGTGCAGAGAGTGTGAGGGAGGAGTGGTGCAGAGAGTGTGAGGGAGGAGTGGTGCAGAGAGTGTGAGGGAGGAGTGGTGCAGAGAGTGTGAGGGAGGAGTGGCGCAGAGACATAATGTGAGGGAGGAGTGGCGCAGAGACAGAATGTGAGGGAGGAGTGGCGCAGAGACAGAATGTGAGGGAGGAGTGGCGCAGAGAGAGCAGGTGAGGGAGCAGTGGCGCAGAGAGAGAAGGTGAGGGAGGAGTGGCGCAGAGAGAGAATGTGAGGGAGGAGTGGTGCAGAGAGAGAATGTGAGGGAGGAGTGGTGCAGAGAGAGAAGGTGAGGGAGGAGTGGCGCCGAGACAGAGAATGTGAGGGAGGAGTGGCACAGAGAGAGAATGTGAGGGAGGAGTGGTGCAGAGAGTGTGAGGGAGGAGTGGCGCAGAGCGATAATGTGAGGGAGGAGTGGCGCAGAGACAGGATGTGAGGGAGGAGTGGCGCAGGGAGAGAAGGTGAGGGAGGATTGGCGCAGAGAGAGAATGTGAGGGAGGAGTGGCGCAGAGAGCGAATGTGAGGGAGGAGTAGCGCAGAGAGAGAGTGTGAGGAAGGAGTGGCGCAAAGACAGAGAATGTGAGGCAGGAGTGGCGCAGAGACAGAAGGTGAGGGAGGAGTGGCGCAGAGACAGAAGGTGAGGGAGGAGTGGCGCAGAGACAGAAGGTGAGGGAGGAGTGGCGCAGAGACAGAAGGTGAGGGAGGAGTGGCGCAGAGACAGAAGGTGAGGGAGGAGTGGCGCAGAGACAGAAGGTGAGGGAGGAGTGGCGCAGAGACAGAAGGTGAGGGAGGAGTGGCGCAGAGACAGAAGGTGAGGGAGGAGTGGCGCAGAGACAGAAGGTGAGGGAGGAGTGGCGCAGAGACAGAAGGTGAGGGAGGAGTGGCGCAGAGAGAGAAGGTGAGGGAGGAGTGGCGCAGAGACAGAAGGTGAGGGAGGAGTGGCGCAGAGACAGAAGGTGAGGGAGGAGTGGCGCAGAGACAGAAGGTGAGGGAGGAGTGGCGCAGAGACAGAAGGTGAGGGAGGAGTGGCGCAGAGACAGAAGGTGAGGGAGGAGTGGCGCAGAGACATAATGTGAGGGAGGAGTGGCGCAGAGACATAATGTGCGGTAGGAGTGGCGCAGAGACAGAATGTGAGGGAGGAGTGGCGCAGAGCGATGGTGAGGGAGGAGTGGCGCAGAGCGATGGTGAGGGAGGAGTGGCGCAGAGGGAGAAGGTGAGGGAGGAGTGGCGCAGAGGGAGAAGGTGAGGGAGGAGTGGCGCAGAGGGAGAAGGTGAGGGAGGAGTGGCGCAGAGGGAGAAGGTGAGGGAGGAGTGGCGCAGAGGGAGAAGGTGAGGGAGGAGTGGCGCAGAGGGAGAAGGTGAGGGAGGAGCGGCGCAGAGGGAGAAGGTGAAGGAGGAGCGGTGCAGAGAGAGAAGGTGAGGGAGGAGTGGCGCAGAGAGAGAAGATGAGGGAGGCGTGGCGCCGAGAGAGAAGGTGCGGGAGGCGTGGCGCAGAGAGAGAAGGTGCGGGAGGAGTGGCGCAGAGAGAGAAGTTGAGGGAGGAGTGGCGCAGAGAGAGAAGGTGAGGGAGGAGTGGCGCAGAGAGAGAAGGTGAGGGAGGAGTGGCGCAGAGAGAGAATGTGAGGTAGGAGTGGCGCAGAGAGAGAATGTGAGGGAGGAGTGGCGCAGAGAGAGAATGTGAGGGAGGAGTGGCTCCGAGAGAGAATGTGAAGGAGGAGTGGCGCAGAGAGAGAGTGTGAGTGAGGAGTGGCGCAGGGAGAGAATGTGAGGGAGGAGTGGCACAGAGAGAGAGAATGTGAGGGAGGATTGGCGAAGAGAGAATGTGAGGGAGGAGTGGCGCAGAGAGAGAGAATGTGAGAGAGGAGTGGCGCAGAGATAGAATGTGAGAGAGGAGTGGCGCAGAGAGAGAATGTGATGGAGGATTGGCGCAAAGAGAGAATGTGAGGGAGGAGTGGCGCAGAGAGAGAATGTGAGGGAGGAGTAGCGCAGAGAGAGAGTGTGAGGGAGGAGTGGCACAGAGAGAGAGAGAATGTGAGGGAGGAGTGGCGCAGAGAGAGAGAATGTGAGGGAGGAGTGGCGCAGAGAGAGAGAATGTGAGGGAGGAGTGGCGCAGAGAGAGAATGTGAGGGAGGAGTGGCGCAGAGAGAGAATGTGAGGGAGGAGTGGCGCAGAGACAGAGAAGGTGAGGGAGGAGTGGCGCAGAGGCAGAGAATGTGAGGGAGGAGTGGCGCAGAGAGATCAGGTGAGAGAGGAGTGGCGCAGAGAGAGAATGTGAGGGAGGAGTGGCGCAGAGAGAGAATGTGAGGGAGGAGTGGCGCAGAGAGAGAATGTGAGGGAGGAGTGACGCAGAGAGAGAATGTGAGGGAGGAGTGGCGCAGAGAGAGAATGTGAGGGTGGAGTGGCGCAGGGAGAATGTGAGGGAGGAGTGGCACAGAGAGAGAGAATGTGAGGGAGGATTGGCGAAGAGAGAGAATGTGAGGGAGGAGTGGCGCAGAGAGAGAGAATGTGAGGGAGGAGTGGTGCAGACAGTGTGAGGGAGGAGTGGCGCAGAGAGATAATGTGAGGGAGGAGTGGCGCAGAGACAGAATGTGAGGGAGGAGTGGCGCAGAGACAGAATGTGAGGGAGGAGTGGCGCAGAGAGATAATGTGCGGGAGGAGTGGCGCAGAGACAGAATGTGAGGGAGGAGTGGCGCAGAGAGAGAAGGTGAGGGAGGAGTGGCGCAGAGAGAGAAGGTGAGGGATGAGAGGCGCAGAGAGAGAAGGTGAGGGAGGAGTGGCACAGAGAGAGAAGGTGAGGGACGAGTGGCGATGAGAGAGAGGAGCTGAAGGAGGAGTGGCGCAGACGCAGAATGTGAGGGAGGAGTGGCGCAGAGGGAGAAGGTGAGGGAGGAGTGGCGCAGAGGGAAAAGGTGAGGGAGGAGTGGCGCAGAGGGAGAATGTGAGGGAGGAGTGGCGCAGAGGGAGAAGGTGAGGGAGGAGTGGCGCAGAGGGAGAAGGTGAGGGAGGAGTGGCGCAGAGGGAGAAGGTGAGGGAGGAGTGGCGCAGAGGGAGAAGGTGAGGGAGGAGTGGCGCAGAGGGAGAAGGTGAGGGAGGAGTGGCGCAGAGGGAGAAAGTGAGGGAGGAGTGGCGCAGAGGGAGAAGGTGAGGGAGGAGTGGCGCAGAGGGAGAAGGTGAGGGAGGAGTGGCGCAGAGGGACAAGGTGAAGGAGGAGCGGTGCAGAGAGAGAAGGTGAGGGAGGAGCGGCGCAGAGAGAGAAGATGAGGGAGGAGTGGCGCAGAGAGAGAAGATGCGGGAGGAGTGGCGCAGAGAGAGAAGGTGAGGGAGGAGTGGCGCAGAGAGAGAATGTGAGGGAGGAGTGGCGCAGAGAGAGAATGTAAGGGAGGAGTGGCGCAGAGGGAGATTGTGAGAGAGTAGTGGCGCAGAGAGAATGTGAGGGAGGAGTGGCGCAGAGAGAGAATGTGAGGGAGGAGTGGCGCAGAGAGAGAATGTAAGGGAGGAGTGGCGCAGAGGGAGATTGTGAGAGAGTAATGGCGCAGAGAGAGAATGTGAGGAAGGAGTGGCGCAGAGAGAGAAGGTGAGGAAGGAGTGGCGCAGAGAGAGAAGGTGAGGGAGGAGTGGCGCAGAGAGAGAAGGTGAGGGAGGAGTGGCGCAGAAAGAGAAGGTGAGGGAGGAGTGGTGCAGAGAAAGAGGAGGTGAAGGAGGAGTGGCGCAGACGCAGAATGTGAGGGAGGAGTGGCGCAGAGGGAGAAGGTGAGGGAGGAGTGGCGCAGAGGGAGAAGGTGAGGGAGGAGTGGCGCAGAGGGAGAAGGTGAGGGAGGAGTGGCGCAGAGGGAGAAGGTGAGGGAGGAGTGGCGCAGAGGGAGAAGGTGAGGGAGGAGTGGCGCAGAGGGAGAAGGTGAGGGAGGAGTGGTGCAGAGGGAGAAGGTGAGGGAGGAGTGGCGCAGAGGGAGAAGGTGAGGGAGGAGTGGCGCAGAGGGAGAAGGTGAGGGAGGAGTGGCGCAGAGGGAGAAGGTGAAGGAGGAGCGGAGCAGAGAGAGAAGGTGAGGGAGGAGCGGCGCAGAGAGAATGTGAGGGAGGAGTGGCGCAGAGAGATAATGTGAGGGAGGAGTGGCGAATAGACATAATGTGAGGGAGGAGTGGCGCAGAGAGATAATGTGCGGTAGGAGTGGCGTAGAGACAGAATGTGAGGGAGGAGTGGCGCAGAGCGATGGTGAGGGAGGAGTGGCGCAGAGAGAGAAGGTGAGGGAGGAGTGGCGCAGAGAAAGAATGTGAGGGAGCAGTGGCGCAGAGAGAATGTGGGGGAGGAGTGGCACAGAGAGAGAGAATGTGAGGGAGGATTGGCGAAGAGAGAGAATGTGTGAGCGGAGTGGCGCAGAGAGATAATGTGAGGGAGGAGTGGCGCAGAGACGTAATGTGAGGGTGGAGTAGCGCAGAGAGATAATGTGCGGTAGGAGTGGCGTAGAGACAGAATGTGAGGGAGGAGTGGCGCAGAGCGATGGTGAGGGAGGAGTGGCGCAGAGCGATGGTGAGGGAGGAGTGGCGCAGAGGGAGAAGGTGAGGGAGGAGTGGCGCAGAGGGAGAAGGTGAGGGAGGAGTGGCGCAGAGGGAGAAGGTGAGGGAGGAGTGGCGCAGAGGGAGAAGGTGAGGGAGGAGTGGCGCAGAGGGAGAAGGTGAGGGAGGACTGGCGCAGAGGGAGAAGGTGAAGGAGGAGCGGTGCAGAGAGAGAAGGTGAGGGAGGAGCGGCGCAGAGAGAGAAGGTGAGGGAGGAGTGGCGCAGAGAGAGAAGATGAGGGAGGCGTGGCGCAGAGAGAGAAGGTGCGGGAGGCGTGGCGCAGAGAGAGAAGGTGCGGGAGGAGTGGCGCAGAGAGAGAAGTTGAGGGAGGAGTGGCGCAGAGAGAGAAGGTGAGGGAGGAGTGGCGCAGAGAGAGAAGGTGAGGGAGGAGTGGCGCAGAGAGAGAATGTGAGGGAGGAGTGGCGCAGAGAGAGAAGGTGAGGGAGGAGTGGCGCAGATAGAGAAGGTGAGGGAGGAGTGGCGCAGATAGAGAAGGTGAGGGAGGATTTGCGCAGATAGAGAAGGTGAGGGAGGAGTGGCGCAGATAGAGAATGCGAGGGAGGAGTGCCGCAGAGAGAGAAGGTGAGGGAGGAGTGGCGCAGAGAGAGAATGTGAGGGAGGAGTGGCGCAGAGAGAGAATGTGAGGGAGGAGCGGCGCAGAGAGAGGAGGTGAGGGAGGAGTGGCGCAGAGAGAGAATGTGAGGGAGGAGTGGCGCAGAGAGAGAATGTGAGGGAGGAGTGGCTGCGAGAGAGAATGTGAAGGAGGAGTGGCGCAGAGAGAGAGTGTGAGTGAGGAGTGGCGCAGGGAGAGAATGTGAGGGAGGAGTAGCGCAGGGAGAGAAGGTGAGGGAGGAGTGGTGCAGAGAGAGAATGTGAGGGAGGAGTGGCGCAGAGGGAGAGGTTGTGGGAGGAGTGGCGCAGAGAGTGAATGTGAGGGTGGAGTGGATGCAGAGAGAGAGGTTGAGAGAGGAGTGGTGCAGAGTGAGAATGTGAGGGAGGAGTGGGGCAGAGAGAGAGGTTGAGGGAGGAGTGGTGCAGAGAGAGAATGTGAGGGAGGATTGGCGCAGAGAGTTAGGTGTTGAGTGAGGACTGGTGCAGAGAAAGAAGTTGAGGGAGGAGTGGCGCAGAGAGAGAATGTGAGGGAGGAGTGGCGCAGAGAGAGATGGTGAGGGAGAAGTGGCGCAGAGAGAGAATGTGAGGGAGGAGTGGCGCAGAGAGAGAATGTGAGGGAGGAGTGGCGCAGAGAGAGAATGTGAGGGAGGAGTGGCGCAGAGAGAGAATGTGAGGGAGGAGTGGCGCAGAGAGAGAATGTGAGGGAGGAGTGGCGCAGAGAGAGAATGTGAGGGAGGAGTGGCACTGAGAGAGAATGTGAGGGAGGAGTGGCGCAGAGAGAGAATGTGAGGGAGGAGTGGCGCAGAGAGAGAATGTGAGGGAGGAGTGGCGCAGAGAGAGAATGTGAGGGAGGAGTGGCGCAGAGAGAGAATGTGAGGGAGGAGTGGCGCAGAGAGAGAATGTGAGGGAGGAGTGGCGCAGAGAGAGAATGTGAGGGAGGAGTGGCGCAGAGAGAGAATGTGAGGGAGGAGTGGCGCAGAGAGAGAATGTGAGGGAGGAGTGGCGCAGAGAGAGAATGTGAGGGAGGAGTGGCGCAGAGAGAGAATGTGAGGGAGGAGTGGCGCAGAGAGAGAATGTGAGGGAGGAGTGGCGCAGAGAGAGAATGTGAGGGAGGATTGGCGCAGGGAGAGAATGTGAGGGAGGAGTGGCGCAGAGAGAGAATGTGAGGGAGGAGTGGCGCAGAGAGAGAATGTGAGGGAGGAGTGGCGCAGAGAGAGAATGTGAGGGAGGAGTGGCGCAGAGAGAGAATGTGAGGGAGGAGTGGCGCAGAGAGAGAATGTGAGGGAGGAGTTGCGCAGAGAGAGAATGTGAGGGAGGAGTGGCGCCGAGATAGAATGTGAGGGAGGAGTGGCGCAGAGATGGAATGTGAGGGAGGAGTGGCGCAGAGAGAGAATGTGAGGGAGCAGTGGCGCAGAGAGAGAATGTGAGGGAGCAGTGGCGCAGAGAGAGAATGTGAGGGAGGAGTGGCGCAGAGAGAGAATGTGAGGGAGGAGTGGCGCAGAGGCAGAGAGTGTGCGGGTATAGTGGCGCAGAGAGATCAGGTGAAGGAGGAGTGGCGCAGAGAGAATGTGAGGGAGGAGTGGCAGAGAGAGAGAGAATGTGAGGGAGGATTGGCGAAGAGAGAGAATGTGAGGGAGGAGTGGCGCAGAGAGAGAGAATGTGAGTGAGGAGTGGTGCAGAGAGTGTGAGGGAGGAGTGGCGCAGAGACATAATGTGAAGGAGGTGTGGCGCAGAGACAGAATGTGAGGGAGGAGTGGCGCAGAACGATGGTGAGGGAGGAGTGGCGCAGAGAGAGCAGGTGAGGGAGGAGTGGCGCAGAGAGAGAAGGTGAGGGAGGAGTGGCGCAGAGAGAGAATGTGAGGGAGGAGTGGCGCAGAGAGAGAAGGTGAGGGAGGAGTGGCGCCGAGACAGAGAATGTGAGGGAGGAGTGGCGCAGAGAGAGAATGTGAGGGAGGAGTGGTGCAGGGAGTGTGAGGGAGGAGTGGCGCAGAGAGATAATGTGAGGGAGGAGTGGCGCAGAGACAGGATGTGAGGGAGGAGTGCCGCAGGGAGAGAAGGTGAGGGAGGATTGGCGCTGAGAGAGAATGTGAGGGAGGAATGGCGCAGAGAGAGAATGTGTGGGAGGAGTGGCGCAGAGAGAGAGTGTGAGGAAGGAGTGGCGCAGAGAGAGAGAATGTGAGGGAGGAGTGGCGCAAAGACAGAGAATGTGAGGCAGGAGTGGCGCAGAGACAGAAGGTGAGGGAGGAGTGGCGCAGAGACAGAAGGTGAGGGAGGAGTGGCGCAGAGACAGAAGGTGAGGGAGGAGTGGCGCAGAGACAGAAGGTGAGGGAGGAGTGGCGCAGAGACAGAAGGTGAGGGAGGAGTGGCGCAGAGACAGAAGGTGAGGGAGGAGTGGCGCAGAGACAGAAGGTGAGGGAGGAGTGGCGCAGAGGCAGAGAATGTGAGGAGGAGTGGTGCAGAGAGATCAGGTGAGAGAGGAGTGGCGCAGAGAGAGAAGGTGAGGGAGGAGTGACGCAGAGAGAGAATGTGAGGGAGGAGTGGCGCAGAGAGAGAATGTGAGTGAGCAGTGGCGCAGAGAGAATGTGGGGGAGGAGTGGCACAGAGAGAGAGAATGTGAGGGAGGATTGGCGAAGAGAGAATGTGAGGGAGGAGTGGCGCAGAGAGAGAGAATGTGAGAGAGGAGTGGCGCAGAGATAGAATGTGAGAGAGGAGTGGCGCAGAGAGAGAATGTGATGGAGGAGTAGCGCAGGGAGAGAAGGTGAGGGAGGATTGGCGCAAAGAGAGAATGTGAGGGAGGAGTGGCGCAGAGAGAGAATGTGAGGGAGGAGTAGCGCAGAGAGAGAGTATGAGGGAGGAGTGGCGCAGAGAGAGAATGTGAGGGAGGAGTGGCGCAGAGAGAGAGAATGTGAGGGAGGAGTGGCGCAGAGAGAGAGAATGTGAGGGAGGAGTGGCGCAGAGAGAGAGAATGTGAGGG